>NC_079975.1:7875596-9121429 GCF_029852145.1 Microplitis mediator
CACCAACCGTGTAGTAACACTCTGGTATAGGCCACCTGAATTACTTCTTGGAGATCGAAATTATGGACCCCCAGTTGATTTGTGGGGAGCTGGATGCATTATGGCAGAAATGTGGACTAGGTATTGTTTGAATTATTTTTTATTTAAATTTTTTACAGTTATTTTGTCCTCGAGTAAAATGTTACAGTAAAGTAAAAGCACTAGGGGTGTGCGAATAGCGTTCGAAATTCGAATCGAATATTCGAATTATTCGATAGTTTCGAAAATTTTCGAATAATTCGAAAATTTTTGAATTATTCGATCATTTTTAAACTATTTGAATTTGTTGCACAATTCGAATCCTTTGGATAGTTTATTTCTATTCTGAAGTTTCAGTATAATTCAAAATTTTCGAGTCATTTTTGAATTTTTTATATAATGAAATGATTTCTGTGAATAGGAAATTTTTCTCTTCAGCAGATTGATCTCGGAGTGTTGCTGATTTTATTTAATCCGCGTTCACTCCACAAATTTTTTACAGTGTATAAAGTATAATAATTATCAATTTCATTGAACTTTAATGCTACCGTAGAGATCATTAACATTTTTTTTAAATTGAAGTGTTAGGCAGTTCTAAATTTGCATTTAGAAGTTTAATTTTCTTGATTACTTTTTGATGAAGTTTTGAAATAAAACAATAAAAAAATTCCACAATAGTTTGTCATAAATTTTTGTCCGGAAATTTTAAATCATTTGATTCTTAAATTAATATGGGATATAATGACAACAATAAAATAAACGACGTTATGAACCAAAAATCATAAACTTCCAGATAATTTGAAAATTCATGAATTATTAGATTAAAATTCGTGTCAATTAGTTCGTAAATTCGAATACTCACACACCTCTAAAAAGCACCAATTATTGACACTATAGGAGACGATTATGATTTCATTTGGGCTCATTAATGTTAAAGTAAGACAGTAGCCGCACGGAATCCGATTTTCAATATTAAATGAAAATTGTTGTTTATGGAGTTAAAGTTCCTGGAGTCGATACTTTTTTCAGAAATTTCCTCCTCTTTAAAGATCTTTTTTTAGATTTTCGATATCGCTTATAGTTATTGAGTTATTAACAAAAAGCTAAGATTTTTTATTTTGGTTATGTTTTTTGGTAATAACAAATTGAAATTTTAATTAATAAAGAAAAACAATAAAAACATCTTGCTCAAAATTTGATTCCGCATCTAATGAGCTACAACTCATATTTTTGCCACAATTATAAAGATTTTTTCCGCCAAATTCACACAGGATTTTTACAAAATTCTTCGTTACTATGTAACATAGTAATGGTTATCATTCTAGCATAGGAATCAGATCTCTTCTTTTCTCTCCGTGTAGATACGAACATCACTCCATATTATAAAAAATTAGGATGGCTACATTAAAAACAAGGCGTGAACTATTCTATTGTTGTTAAATATATCAGACAATTCATACGGGTTACATGGCTTTATTTCGTCATGAAATTTATATTTTAGAGCCAAAACTACCAAGAGGTGATATACGAAAAGATTTATTAGCAATACCAAATTGTCGTACTGCTAAATATGATAAATCGTTTACTGTATGTGCAATAAGGACATGGAATAACTTACCAGTCAATTGTACAAATAAATTAACATTTAAAGAGTTCCGTGTGTCGTGCTTTGAACATTTTTTAAGTATTAATCTAAGAGACCCAGTATCTGATCAGGTACTAGTTCCTTGATCAGGTACTGGGTCTCTTACCTTACTAGCTTATTTGATGATATTGAATTATAATTTTATACTATCTTGTATTATGCTATTGTATTATATTGTATTTTATATGGATGGCTGCAAGAAGCTTAGACTTCATAGCCAAATAAATAAATATTAATAATAATAATACGGCTGCCCAATTTCAAAACACAGTAACTGACAAAAATAAAATTTTTGAAATTTGCATCGAATCATGTTTACAAGACTCCACTGGAACTAAAAATACTAAAAAATCGATTTCAAAAAATTTGTTAATTACTGTGTTTTGAAATTGGGCAGCCGAATAATATACTAGATATGGAATTAATTTTTAGATGAAAAAAAAATTTTTAAACTACTTTTTTTTTTTTGCATAAATGGAGGATTTTCTAAAACTGAGTCAAACAATTTGCTAATTAGAACCTCAAAATGCTGATCATTTATAAATAATTAATTTATTATATTAAAAAAAAAAATCATAATTAACATTAATTATAAAATAAATTGTTAATAATTTAAAACATTATTTGTTAAAGGTCTCCAATAATGCAAGGTAATACCGAACAACAACAACTCACTTTGATATCACAATTATGCGGTTCGATAACAACAGAAGTTTGGCCAGGTGTTGAAAGTCTCGATTTATTTAACAAAATGGATTTACCCAAAGGACAAAAAAGAAAAGTAAATAAAATAATCTAGATTTACTACACTAAAAAATCGGGAGTAAATCCGGACTGGTTACATATTTTATTTAAATAAATAAACAGTCATCCTTCGGATTTAATCTGCAAATTTTTGACTAAATATTTAATATAAAATGATTAACATAATTTATTATTATTTAAGGTGAAAGAAAGGCTGAAGCCATACGTAAAAGATGCGTACGCCTGTGATTTATTAGATAAACTTCTTATTCTCGATCCAAGCAAACGATACGACTCCGACTCAGCTTTAAATCACGATTTTTTTTGGACCGATCCAATGCCCTGTGATCTTAGTAAAATGTTGGCCCAACATACCCAGAGCATGTTTGAATACTTGGCGCCACCACGAAGACCCGGACACATGCGTCATCCCCATCATCAAGTTCCTGGTGGCGCAGCCAGACCAACAACGAGTGTAACTGACAGTGGTTATCAAGATCGAGTTTTTTAAATCATTTATCGATATTGTGTTACTCATAGCAATATTATTATGTGACTGAAGTATAGATAAAAAACTTCAATTTTATTAATTATCCAAATATTTATCGTATTTTTTCAATAGCAATACATATTTTTTGTATTAATTATTGTGCGTGAGTGTGTACAATGTACACTTTAAATGACTGAAAATTTAAATAAAAAAACAAATTTTTTAAATAAAAAACTTTTGGTGATTTTCATATTTATTATGAAAAAATATAATTTTTAATTTAAATTTATTTGACAATGATAATTAATTAATTTTTTACTTTTTAATTACATAAATCTTCATGTAAATAAATTAAGGAATTGAATATTAATATTAATAGGATTAATGTAAATAACAATAAAGACAATTAATTTTAACAATTAAATTTAATTATTTTTTTTTAGTACAATTTAAATTTTACTCTAGAAGCCCGCGCTTTTTTTAGCACCATTTCATGCACGCAGCAACATATAATTCCTGTTTTAATACTCATCGCTTCACTTTATGTTAACTTATATATATTTATATATATATATATATATATATATATATTTAGAGAGAGAAAAATAGTGATTTTATAAAATAATAAAACATTTAAAATATTTAATTGTAGGTCAAAAAATTTAAAAAATTAAAAATGTTGAAGTAAAAAAATATAAGTAATTAAAATTAATATAAAAAAGTTTTATTAATTTATAAAATCATATATTTATATATAATGTAATCCTTAAAATCACTAGTTTATTTTTTAACATAAGATCAATAAAAATTATTAAAAATTCGTATCACATGACACTTAATCATCCGCATTAAGAAATTGATCAAGTGGATTCGGACCTAGTCTCCGGGGCTTTAAAGTTGAAGTATTTGTCGAACTTTCAACTGAAAAAATATAAATATTCATTAATAATTAATTACATGTATTTTTTAAATGTCTATATTAGACTGGTTTTAAAAATCGACTATTTTGTATTTTTCAAGGACACACTTTTAAAAGTTTCAGTAGGGTAGAAAGACGCCTTTTGAAATTCCCGGGTCGAAAAATTAGATCTATTTCAAAATAAATGATGAATTCAAATATTTTTTTTTTAATTTAAGTTTTTAAATCGTATTTATTTAATCGGTTTTCGTCTGTACTATTCCCTATCCAGGCAAGTATCAGACTAATTTTCGCATTACATTTAATCTGTTTTTAATTGCATTTAAATTAAAAACAGACTTTTTTGTTATGATTATTACCCAGATAGCAAAATGACGTCTTGATGAGTTCTGAATGAGTTCCTATTTATGATTTGGACGTCTTATCAACATCTTAAAGAAGTCTTTAGACTGGGAAGAATTTCTTATTCATTGTTTCGAAATATTAATTTATTTAATGCCGTAAGATGGACGACGGAGTCGAATTTGAAATTTACAAGAGAAATAATCATGGAAATGGATAGGAAAATCTATGATTATCCTCACCCATGTTCACCCATCTCCACCTATCTTCGTACTTAGAAGTAGTAAATTTCTTATTCATTGTTTCGAAATATTAATTTCTTCTACCCAGACAGCATTCAAGTTGGAATGACTGCTCTACTTGGTCTTTTCGAAGGCGTCCTCAAGAAGTCTTACAATGACTTCTTAAAGGTGTCATTTTTAAGAACTTTTAATTAAGAGTTCTTGAAGACTCCATAAATAAGACGTCAGTTTTGCGACGTCTAAATGTATTCTTTTTTTTAACTTCTTTATGAAGTGAAAATGAGTAGCTCCTTAAGACGTCATGGTAAATTCATACTGAAGTCTTATTTGCAAAGTCAGAAAAAAGAACTCTTTGAGAACTCTTTTTAAAGACGTCTTACTGAGTTCGCTAGGTGGCTCATTCGACATTTTGAGAACTTGATAAGACGTTGATTAGACGTCCAAATCATAAATAGGAACTCATTCAGAACTCATCAAGACGTCATTTTGCTATCTGGGTAAGAAGCTCTCAAGATGTCGAATGAGCTACCTAGCGAACTCAGTAAGACGTTTTTAAAAAGAGTTCTTTTTTCTGACTTCGCAAATAAGACTTCAGTATGAATTTACTATGACGTCTTAAGGAGCTCCTAATTTTGGCTTCATAAAGAAGTTAAAAAAAGAATAGATTTAGACGTCGCAAAACTGACGTCTTATTTATGGAGTCTTCAAGAACTCTTAATTAAGAGTTTTTAAAAATGACATCTTTAAGAAGTCATTATAAGACTTCTTGAGGACGCCTTCAAAAAGACGTCGTGAAGAAGTTATTTCGACTTGAATGCTGTCTGCGTATAGTCTGTGTTCATTTATTTTTAGAACAAAAACAAACTTTTTTTACTATAATTTTTAGTCTACTTTTAATCACTTGTAGATCAAAAACAGGACTTTTTACAAATATAAATAATAATAATAATCTAGATTTATAAATTTGTTTTAATTTTCTTGATATTTGAAACATGCAAGTGCGCTTTCGTAATAAGATGTCACAAGAATTTTGATGGTTTCTAATGTCAAAATTTTTATCGATTTTATCCAGTAAATAAGAAAAATTTCTTGGCATTTTAAGAGTAATTTTATTACTTTTATTTAATATTATAAATATTCAGTCAAGACAACTAAAAAATAAAGTTGTCAAACTATCATTAACTGCCGACATTTTTAAACAAAAGACACCAAGTAAATGGTAAAGAAAACATAATTAATTCTGGAACTTAAAATATTTTTTATAAATATTGTCCATAAATAAAAATATTACAAGCCCATGATTTAGTCTAGTTTTGTCCTTGCAAATTTTTAGAACTAAAATTTTCCAAGTTCAAGAATTAATCTAGTGTTGTCTGCTCGTAGCGCGATTGTTTTTAAAACAACAGATCAAAAGAGCTTAAAATTTGTATTATAACACGCGTTTTTTGTACCCTATTAAAAGTTTTGAAAGTGTGTCCTTTAAAAATAAAAAATGGGAAATTTTTTTGAATCAGTCTAGTTTACATTGTAAAAAGTTTTCGGAGTGAGCGCGAATTTAAATAAAATCTACATCACTTCGAACTCACACTCCGCTAATAAAAAATCCGCGGAGTGATTTTTTTTCAACTCCGGACTTCCGAGTGATGTAGCGAATTTATACTCTCGACTTTTTACAGACCGTGAATATTAAAATAAAGTAAAAATTACCTGGATTTGGTTGTTGGGCATGCAAGCAACTGAGCCATTCGGTCATACTGATCCTCCGATCATTATTTATGTCACAATATCTAGGTAATTTTTTTCCGCATCTTCGTAAATGCCGATTACTGGCAACCATTGTACGGAAACTTTTCCATTCTTTTCTTTCAAGTACTTTATTTTTATTTTTATCAAGCATCACAAAATGCCAAGTTGCTATTCTCTCTTCTTTAGACGCCGGCCATTTATCTGTTGCTTCAACCGAGTCTGCAGTAGATGCTTTCATTTTTTTATCCATAAGATCTATTAAATCTCGGAGAAATATTTCTTTTTTTTCATCTGGACAGCCTGCATTTAATTAATAAATAATGAAGTTTTTTGTACAAAGAATTTTCAAGTATATTTTAAATATATATATTCAAAATTACCTTTCATTGGTCTATTTGGTAGAGGTGCTGGATGACAATTCGGCGTGGGCTCCTTTGATGAAGTTCCAGGTATCGGTTTCCCAGTATCCTGATCCACGCAGAAACAGTAACTGGAGTAGCATTGAACTTTGAGATATCTTCCGTCTGGAGTACATTCTGGTACGTAAAATGACTGAGTGCTGTGCTTTGAATCTTCTAATGCTGATTTTCTGTCCGTGATACAGTCGATAGCTGAAAAATCATTTATTTTTAAAATCCAGTAGGACTTCTGTCCGCCGAATTTACATTTAAAAAATGGTGATCACAGATTTTTGAAACTGAAATTCCCTGACTTTTCCAGGTATTCCAGTCAAATAATTAACAAATTTCCTGACCATATGTAGTGATATTAAATCATTGGAAATAGTTATTTAATTTAAAATAAAATGGTATAAGTCAGTTCAATAAATAATCAATCGTTGTCGTTAAATGAAACTTTATTTCATTATTTGTCAATGTTCATAGTTTTTTTTTATTTATTAAATGAATAATTTTTTATTTTTTATTTTAAATCTATGATTTTATATAACTTACTCTATAATAAAATATAAATAAGTTTTTCATTTTCACTAGAATAAATTTCATAGTTAAGAACGTTTTATAGAATATTAATAAAATATTAATCAAGTACGCGAATAATGAATATAGTGGAACTTATTAGTTCAATACTTATGTATACTTTAAATGTTTTTGGTTTTTTAACTTGTCAATATGCATGTTAATAACTTGAAGATCCTGACGATTGGTTTCTACTAAGACTTTTTTTTTCTAACAGCCTTTTTAATTCCGACTGCTTTATTTTTTCGCTATTGGAATCAATTTTTACTAATTTTTTTTCAAAATGGTATTAAAATCGCATTCGTTCCGCGCTACTTTTTGAACAGTTTTGACAGAAAAAAAATTTATCGGATTTTTTCAGTCAAAAAAAAAAAGAAAGTAAAAATTTTTCCAGCTTTATAATTCCTGACATTTCCAGGTTTTTCAGGTTTTCCAGAAATGTGGCCACCATGCAAAAGTTATCGTAAAAAAATTAAAATTCCAGCTAAACTAGTACAGATATGACATAAATGTAAAGGAATCATTACGTAGATAATTAAATTCTCTATAAAAATGGTCTGATTATATTTTTACGTATATTTATTTATTTAAACACAATTGCAACTCAAAGTAAGAATATTAATTCAAATATCTTATTTCTAAATTAGTTGATTATTTATTTTCTCTATAACTTTAAAACAATTAAGGATACGTTGATAAGTCTAAGGACCTTTTTTGTAGGAAATTAAATTTCCTATAATTTTTGCCTGAAACATTTTGTTGTAAAATTTATATTTTTACTGTAAATTAAATTTTAAAGTAAATTTCACGTTTTCTTATTTTTATTTTTTCGTATTGACGTTTAGTTAAAAATATACAAGTAAATATTAAATTTATAAGGTTTCAAAAAATAAAAGTTTTAATTTCATAACTATAAGTGAGTAATACAACAATTTGTTTAAATATAATTGTCATTAATATTTCTTACCATCACTTTCTTCCTTTGTAGTAGAGTCGTCATTAAACGTCGGCCTGGTATGAACTGGTGACGGATTTTCCTTCAAAACTATTGTTAAAAAAATCAAAAATATTTATTTAAAAATAAAAAATAAAGAATTTTCTTGATAAAATAATATTAGTCATTACTCATTACAAAACTATAATTTAAAAATCCATTACCAGAAAACGAAAAAAATTCATGCTATTATAAATTGATATTAACAATAGCGCACAGTAAAAAATATTGTGTGTCTGTGTTAAATATTTTGTGTTAAATCAACACATTTCACTGTTAACTTAAATTTTTTCTATTTACTTTGAATATCATTAGCGTATTTGTGTCCTCGACAATTTAATATTTCCTCAAGTACCCCGTTTTGCCCCCATCTCCTAAATTATATTTACTGAATATCTATTATACAAAACTAAAATGTAAAAGTTAAATTTTTTTTGTGTCGTCACTGATATTTAAAAAGTGTTGAATTTACTTCTGGTATTACCCAAAATTTGGTTTAAATTTTAGCACACATTTAGTGTTCAAATCCAGCACAAATAATCTGTGTTAAAAAATAACACAAATATTGTGTGACCCGTTCATAACACACATATCCCTAGCGGATCCGTAGTACGGTAAATTGCCGTATTTTACGGCAAAATATCGTATCTTACTGCAAATTTGCTGCATTTTACGGCCATTTTCGGCAATTTTAACAGAATACGGCAATTTACGGTCTGATGCGGCCAATTGCAGTCATTTACTGAAATTTGTGGCATTTTTATTGTAATTTGCGGTATTTGGAAAAATTACGGTATTTTACGGTGAAATACCGCAATGTTATGGCAAATTTGTGGTAAAATACCGCACTTTTGCCGTAAAATCCCGCAGGATTGCCACAAATTTACGGTGAATTAACCGCACATTTTCCGTAATATACGGCAAATTACCGTAATTTGCCGTAAAATGCCGCCACTTACCGCACAATTTCGGTATTTAACCTTAAAATACCGAAGTTTGCGGTAAATTACGATATTTTACAGTAATTTGTGGTATTTTACCGTGATTCGGATCCGCCAGGGATTATATTGATTTTAACACAATATTGTTTACTGTGAGAAGTATTTATTGACAGAAAACATTAATAGCCAATTATTACATATCCATAATCATTAACATGCTTTCTTGAGGATAAACAATCCTATAAGTGCCCCAATAAAAAAAAAAATGCTTGAAGCCTAACATATGAAGATCTATATATATGAAGAAAAATATGAATTATAGAACTTGAAGTGGGATAAAACTATCAAGCAAAATAAATGTAAAGTATAGAGATGGTGGACAATAATAACTGTTGGGGGATCGAATGCGTCATGGCAAAAGGACTCACCTTGGTCCAAGGCCCGAGTCTTCAGGGCTTCAGAGACCTCACGCCGTCCTTCTGCGCCATTGAGTGACAAGAACAAAAGTACTAAATGATAATAAATCTATGTATACGTTAATTAGCGAGTTATTATAAATGTCGAGCTGAGGCATCAGAGTAATTAATAATTCAATCCGTCTGTGATTTTTTTTTTTTTTTTTTTTTTTTTTTTTTTTCGTAAGTTAATTTACTTTACCTTAAAACTTCCCTATCAAAATTCATGTGGGATTGCAGGGGAACCCATAGGAATCCATATAGAAAAGTGTAGATTTACGTAAGAATACATAGGAATTAATATAAGAGTGTATGGATTTATGGGTATCTGGATTCTCATATGGGAAACCTACATAGGAAACTGTTAGTATCTGAATGCCCGTATAGAAACTTGACAGGAATTTCCATGTATGGATTTCTTTGTGGAAAATTCATATAGGAATCTGTATTTCTACGTAGAGAGAAATTTATGTTAACCGTTCCTAGTACGTTTATGAAATATCATACCATACCGTTATGGTAAGGATTGCTTGGAATTATGAAATATAGGCCCATACTTTCTGGGAAAAGTTTCCAAAAGTATGGGAACAATTCCCATAATTATGGTAACAGTTCCCATATCGCATGTGAAAGAATTATGGTAATGATTACCATACTCATAGGAATAGTTCCCATAAGCAAATGGGAACCAATACTATAACCATATTGTAACGGTTCCTAAGTGCACATGGGAATAAACCCTATATATTACGGTAATTATGCCCATATATTATAGTAATAATTCCCATAATGTATGGGAATTATTACCATATTATTATGGCAATGTTTACCATACATATGGTAATGGTTA
This sequence comes from Microplitis mediator, assembly GCF_029852145.1. NCBI lineage: Eukaryota > Metazoa > Arthropoda > Insecta > Hymenoptera > Braconidae > Microplitis > Microplitis mediator. The sequence goes on from NC_079975.1 coordinate 7,885,960, forward strand.
CTATAATATTATGGTAGTGGTTACTATATATATATGTCGTGGTTACCATATACATGGCAATGCTTACCATATATATGGGCACGATTACCACATATATGGACATGGTTACCATATATATGGCAATAGTTGCCACATATATGGCAATAGTTACCATATATATGGTAATAGTTACCATATATATGGACATGGTTACCATAATATTATGGTAACGATTACTATAATATTATAGTAATGATTACTATAATATATATGGGTGCCGGTCCCATAATCGACATTTCAAAAAAACCGGTTACCATGCGTTATGGGAACCATTCCCATAATATATTGTTGCCACAAATTTCTCTCCGTGTATATAAGTAATTTCTATAGAATTCAAGTATCGGGATTTCTATGTCTATCATCTATTGATACGCGTATATTAATAGAAGAACCGTTTAATATTCTTATAGGAGACCATATGGGAATCCATCCGAAAACGCCATATGGGAACCCCCATAAGAATCTAGGCCGGATTCCCATATGGATTTTTTTGATAGGTTTTATTTAAACATGTTTTTAAATGGTGAGAATGAATACTACCGTTAAAAATTTTTTCTATTCTCAGGATAATTATCATGAAAATTTAACTAAGATTATTAATTTTAAATGAATATCAATGTACCCAGGTAATTTAAAAACTTTCATGTGATTCATCTAGATATTCATTTTAATTTAAATTTAAAAAATACAATACTAACTTTTTTTTTCAAACCTTAATAAGTTTTTGATAATTGTGAGTTTATTAGTCTTGTTTTGAAATTTATCGAATTTAGAAACTGATAATACATAAAAAAAAAAATTTTCAATTAAAATTCAGGATTTTCAAATAACTATCAACTTTAAGATAAAAATTATTTGAATCATAGACAGTAAAAAAAAATAATTATAGAAATGAAATAAAATAAAATCCATTGAGATTTTAAATTTTATGACATTTATGACTTGGAAATTAAAAGTCATCTAAAAATGAAACCCATAAATAAGTTAATCTATAATGATATTTATAATATATATTTATGACACTGTAGTTTGCTTACAACTTAAAGTAATTTGCTTTTAATTTAAATGAAAATTTTTAACAGTGTACTCATCACAATTATCATCATCAACATGATTATTATCAGGAAGCTAAATAAAATATGTGGTATTAAAATATTACTGCAGACATGATAATAATGTTCCGGACGTGGGAAGGGAAGATTTACGAATGGCATAACTAATCCGGGCAATCATACATAAACTTTTCTCAGCTACCACCACGGTTAACTTCTTTATCCTCAATTGCCTTAATTTCTTTGCTATGTGACTGCGTGTGGGCACAAACTTCCGGTTGGATTTACAAGTGTGACCGGAGTTCAAACTGTCTGTCAACAACATCCTGCTTTTATCCGTTTCCCTGACTCATTATATCAATTGTTGTTACTTTTTTTAGTTTATTTATACATTTACTCTTGCATTACTTTCCAACTTATATGTATATATATTAGACTGATTCAAAAAAATCGACTGTTTTTTTTTAAATTACACGGAAAATATTATTCGAGACGAAAAAAAAATACTTTTAAAGTTTGAGCTGTTCTCGCATGAAAATATCATATATGGTAAACATATAATAAAAAATATATGTTACAGATATAAATATATATGTGACACCACATGAAATCTTATATAGAACTATATATAGATTTTGGCCAATTTTATTATATTTCTATATATGTTTACTCTTATATGATTTCATATATTTCCGTATAACTTCCATATATTATTTATATATTTGAAAACTTATAATTTTAATATATTCAAAAGTAAATGATATTTATATATGGAAACAAATAAGAATACATATATAATTCATCATTATAGGGCACGATATATACCGTGTATGTAACTTTATAAATTTTTGTATATTTTTCGATATATAGAACCATATAAGTCTCCTCATATATGTAAGAATAAATAAAATCTATTCTTTTCTGTCTTCCTCTCTCTGTTATAAGATTCAAACATTGTGTTCAAAATATATATGTGTGCTAGCTTACAAATTTACATATATAATTATCAATATATGTAATACATATATGTGCTAACTTATAAGTTTACATGTATGATTATAAATATACATAATACATGTATTAACTTATAAACTTACGTATATAAGTAATTATATTAAAACTTACTATATTATTTATAAGAAAATATATATCGTTTTTGGCCACTTATATGGTCCCATATTGATTATATATTTTTCCATATATATTTATCATATATAATATTTTTATGCGGGTTACTATTAACATTAACAACCGCGTCATCGCAATTTTCGATTTCTATTTAAATAACATGGGAAATTTTTTTAAAGTTTGGAATTTTATCACTCATCAGCGAATCAGCGTATCGGAAAAATCAATAAACATTTTTGTTGGAAATTGAACGCTCTACAAAAAAGGTCTCTTATTATTTTTCGATAAATTTAATATTTAAAAAGTTATTCGAGATCAAAGTTCAATTCATAGTAAATTTTAGTATTATTTTACTTTTCTGGCGAAACTGTCAGATTTATCGCAAAATATTGTGTGACCTTTTTTGTAGATCATTTTATTTCCTACAAATTATCTCTCATCAAGTTTCCAAAATTTTTGAAAGTTCTTTAGTTATTTACGATTAAAAGTAAATAATTAAAATCGGCCAGAATACGACTTCTCGGAACAATTTGAAATTTAAATGCAAATAACTAAAGAGCTTACAGGAATTCAGAAAAATTTGTAGGAAATGAAATAATCTACAATAAAGGTCTTATAACTTTTTAAACAACTAACAACTAACTTTTTAAAAATTAAATTTATCGAAAAATAATAAGTGACCTTTTTTGTAGTGCGTTTAATTTCCAATAAAAATGTCTATTGATTTTTCGAATTCACCGATTCGCTAATAAGTGACGAAATTTCAAACTTAAAAAAAAATTTTTCCCATGTTATTTAAATAGGAAATCGAAAATTGCGATGACGCGGTTGTTAATATTAATATTAAGAGCTCAAACTGTAACAGTATGTTCTTCTGTCATCTCTGATAATATTTTCCGTATAATTTTTTTTTTAATCATTATTTGTTTAAAGAGAAAATTTATAAAAAGTATTTCACGTTTATACTTTTTACTTTTAGCACTAAAAAATTTTCTTATTGATGAAACTTAAAAAATGAATTGAGATATGAAGTATAAGATGAATAGACCCAAGTACCACTCCAATATTAAATTAAATAAATTGTGTTAGAAAACATCTTATAATATGTAGTAAAAATAATAATATATATGTTTGTATATAATATATGGCATCAGACTTACGTGTAAAGTCGTTAGCTAAGCAAGTACTCCATTCTTGTCTAGACAACTTGAGATCATGATTGAGATCACAATTTTTAGCAAAAGTTCGCGCACATTTCTTAGGTCTTATTGCTTTCTTAGCAAGTTTCCTCAATTCTTTATACTCAGCACGGTCCAGATGACCATCTCCATCTTTATCCAAACTCATAAACTTCCACGTAAGTATACGCTCGACATTTTTATCACCTGAAAATCAATTACCAAGTTATTTATTTTTTATTTTAAACTCACATTTATTTATATCTAGACCGAATCATTTTGCAGTAATTTTTGTTCATGCTCACTGTTGAAAATAATTTTTTAAAAAATCATTTCATTAAAATTAATTATTTTTTTTTTAAATTACACTTTTAAAATTTTAAGTTTACCGAATTTTTCTACGAGACTAATAAGAAAGCCGTAATTTCAAAATTAAGATTTTCATAATTAATCAAATTTTGAATCATTCATTATGAATCTTAATTTTTGAATTACGGTGAAAATATTGATCATATAAAAAAATCATAAGAAACATTTTTTTTAGAAAATTAAATTTCCTACAACTTTTGTTCAAAAACTTTTTTGATAAGACCAATATTTTCGCCGTAATATCAAAAATTTTGACTACTCATTTCAAAAATAAGGCAAAAATCTTGTCCCTAATTTGAACTAATCGGTTTGTCTTCCAATTTTTATTAGAATTTTAACCCGTTTTTTATCTAAAGACGATAAAAAATAGACTAATAAAAATAATAGGCAGCCAAAGTCTGATTTCGGTCTGAATAAAATCAAAAGAAGACAATAGATCATAAGAAAAAAGTCTGATTTTGATCTAGAGGCGACGAAAACCAGACTAAAAATTATTGAAAGCAAGTCTGAAAATATTTCAAATATGGAACAGTACGAGTAAAAATCGATTAAATTTCACAAATCAATTAAATATAAACCAAAAATAAAATTGAATAGAAATAACTTGAAATTTTTATTTTATTTAAAGCAGATCAAATTTTTTGACCCGGGTAAAAAATTTGTATTTTCCATTATAAAATTATATAAAATGTAGTAAATATGTTGACTTTAATGAGAAACCAGTAATCAGATGCATATCAAACCGACAATAATCACTTTAATTACATCGCCGTGACAACCGGCAATTACTCCTCTTTAAGAATTAACTTTTTTTAAATCCTTTTAATTATCTCCTTTACTTTTTACTGATGCCCGACAATTTTTTTTATTTTTTTTTTAAATCTTTTTTTTTATCAGTTTGCTTTCAATAACTAGTAACATGCAAACCTCTAAGAAAAGACTACTCAGTGATAAAGGACCTGTTCCTTGAAACTTGTAAATTGTCCTTGGCATATTTTGCAACTTATCATGGCTCGAAAGATTAAAAAAAAACATTATCTCTACACTTTAATTCAGAAATAAAATACCCTATTAAAAAATAATAAATAAACAAAAATATTTACCATTATTAGAATTATTGGAACGACGATACTCAATTTTAAAATTTTCAATAAGATTACTATTGAATTTTGCTTTTTCCGATCGATCACAATTATTTCTATGCCTGTTATTAAATTGTCTCTTCTGTTTACGTTTCGGTGAATGTCTTCTCTGTTCACTTGTCACCATTTCATCTTCGATTTCTTCAGGAGATCTACTGGAAGTAACCAAATAATCTAGTGTTGAAGGCATCCTTCTTTCGGAACATTTGGGTTTTTGATTTTTAACAGAGGTATCCAAAAGTGGTCGACCCTGAGGAGTAACACACCAACAATATCCAGTTTCCTTGTGACACTGAACTGGTGCATAAGTACCATCCGGGCGACAAACTGGTCGGTCTGTTGGTCGAGCTGTTACTCTCGCTGAGAAGCATGCCGGTGTTTCTGGAATTTTTTTTTTCTTTCAATTTTCGGTAAATATCTTACCTAATATTTTAATTACATTCATAAATATTATAATTAATTTTTTGTATGAATTATAAAACTATTTTAGTAAATTACCTGGACAAGGGCCCTTATGTTTTATTAAAATTGACTCGCCTTCACACTGCCGGGAAATAACTTGACATTGAGATGGATAAGTTACACCATCACTGCCGCAAACTGGTGTATTTGACCCACCAAACATCGAACATTCTGCTATTCTCTTTCGACATTCTTCCTGAAATGCATTCAATTTTTAAAATTTTAATTACTAGAGCTCTTTAAGGGGGAAACGGGGTCTGAGATACAAAAAAAAAGAGGATATTTTGTGATTTTCTTTTCAGAGTATTTTCTTTATTAAACTTCGGAAAATTTGTGACATCATTTCAAGAATATTCTGCTAAATTTTCATAAAAAAATATTAAAAAATAAACCAGTGGTAGTGGGGAAAGACGAGTCACCTCAAAAAAAAGTCTCCATGTAGGCAGGATAACTCATGACTGCTTCATCTGTAATAAAAAAACCAAAAAGATTTTTTTAGTACATAAGTATATCTTAGATTTGAACGAAGGATTTTTTTTTTCAATAACTACTTATTTTTTAATTAAACAAAAGGAACAATTTTTAGCAAAAATCAGAGTTTTTTGATTGCACTTTTACCAAAAATTCAAAAATGAATATTTTGTTTATTCCTTCGTTCAAATCCAAGATAAATTTATGTTCTAAAAAAATCTTTTTGGTTTTTTGATTTCAGATGCAGCAGTCATGAGTTATCCTGCCTACGGCATGGAGCCTTTTTTTTGAGGTGACTCGGCTCTCCCCACTACCACTGGCTTATTTTTCAATATTTTTTAATAAAAATTTAGCAGAATATTCTTGAAATGATTCTTAATCATGTCACAAATTTTAAGAATTTTAATAAAGAAGGTACTCTGAAAAAAAAAATCACAAAAATATTCTTTTTTTTTGTATCTCAGACCCCTTTCCCCCCTTAAATAAAGACAATTATCTATCAGGTGGCAAGAAAATTCGTAAGTACAATTTATAGTGAAAAGTGAAATTTTCAGATGTACTTTTTTTAAATTTTAAATTATTAATCATGGTCGGGACGCGCTGTAAGAAATTCAGTCCGCGTGGTGTGAAAATTTTTAACACTGCTGGTGTTAAAGTTACACGACGCACGGTGTTAAATTTTTGGCCGCGTAGATTAGGACGATCACTCCCAAATTTTTTTACAGAGCAGATAAAAATGAATTGTTATTGATATTTTTTGTTAATCAATGTAAAAATAAATCATTTTTTTATTTAATTACGACTTTTGACTCAAAATTAGCTTACAATTAAAAATCTTAAAAAAAATAAAATATCTTATGAATTCTGGTCGGTTTAAAAAAAGTTAAGAAATTTATTAATAATTTCTTTCAATTTTAGTCATTCGTCACTAACATCATCAGAGCTGGTCAATAAATGTCTTATGCAGTGAATCAGCAACAACTCAGCTCAGTCATATGCTGAAGAACTGGAACGCAGCAATATGCGTCAGAGGCCACGTGCTGACACTTATCAACCCATCAAGATAGATCGTGTTTTCCAATTCAAGCTATTTTCCGAAAAACTTCGCTTTAGCGAAAATTATACTAGTCTTTTTTTAATTTTTTAAAGTATTACAAAACAAATATTAAATACTTCAAGAATTATAGTTTGCGCTGTAAAATTGAAACTATTTCTTGTAATAAAGTAATGACAAGTACAGATACCAAATTTTAGAGTTTTTAATGTATTTTTAGTTGAATGAAACTTTATCATGAATGAAATACTATTAAGGGATGAAAAAAGTCTTATATGAAACTGTAATAATTGCTAAATAATTGTTACACCTCAGAAATGATATAATTTTTACAGTTTCAAAGGAGAGGGACTTGGCCGATATCTTAAACTGTAATTTTTCCTCTATTTTTTTCCGTATAGTATCTATAGATACTACTAGTGATACTACTGCAGACATTACTACACATTTGAAAAATTTGTGTTAAGTTTAACACAAATCACATGTTCCAAACGGTCCACTCAATTTTTGTGTTAACTTAGCACATTATATTTGTGTCAAACAATAATACAGGTTTAAAACTTGTTAAGATCAGATAACACATTGAACTTTAGTTAAATTTACACTTGATGGTGTCAAATAATTGACACAAAATATTTAACCATTTAAATTTTATACACAAGAACACAAAATTTTCAACTGTGTATAGAAACTATAGTCACTATTAGAATACTAGTGAAATAACGGCGTAAAAAATTTCCGGTGTAAATTATCCATCCGTGTAATTTTAACACGGTGTCATCTACTTTTTTTACACCATTCAGTCTTACTCATTATAATTTTGAATAATGAGCAATAAACGATCATTCAATATTTTTAACTACCGCCTAAATTTAACACGATATTTGGTGTAATTTTCATACTAAAATTTTTACACCGTCATTTACACTGCACCGAGTCCAAAATTTTTATAGTGTATATATATATAAGTACTTCATTAATGAAATGATTTTTTTTATTTAATAATGATAAAGAATACACATAGAAACTGCATTAATTATCACGGATTAAAAATCAACCGTCATTTTTTGTTTATCATGTACCCCAAATTGAATATTTTCGAAAATAAATACCTATTTTTTTTTTTAAAGAATAATAATTGTGCCATAAAAGTAAAAAAATCTGAAAATTTGCTGTAAGTTCAACTTTAACCATCAATAGCTTTTGAAAGACTTAATTTATCGCAAAACTATAGGAGACTTTTTTTGAAGCGCGTTCAATTTCCTATAAGAATATGTATTGACTTTTCCTTTACGTGAGTTTCACGACAAGGTATATAATTCCAAAGTTTAAAAAAAATTTTCCCATGTTATTTATGGAAAACAGAAAATTTTGATTCGCGACCTCTAAATGTCATTATTAAAAGCTCAAATTTTGACAGGATCTCTATTTTGACATCCTCTGACAGAATTTTATCAACATTTAAAAAAAAACATTGTCGGTTTTTTTGGTATACCCTAATATATATCTATATATATATTGTTAAGTGACTAATGTAGAACGTGTACAAGTATATAAATATCTTTTACTTAGATATTTTTTTCATTCATATATTAAATGAATAATATAATAGTTGTCTTGCTTTTTCTTGTCATATATATTTCTTAACATGTGTTTATATATAGCTCGTTATATTACTGGCGCCGAGTTAATCATTGCCATCGATCATTTGCACTTGGCAAGTGATAATGACTATGTACAAGTAAAGTAATTCCTTTTGATTTTGTGGATCGATTTGTTATCACAAACGTCACTCTTCTTTATGATCGCTCTACTTATTTCCCTCTTTTCTCTCACTTCGTAGTTTATATCAATTAATTATATATTTTTATCATTTATCTATTTCATAAATTTGTTCTTCAAAAAATAGTTGGTCATAAAAAAATATACATATATTAGACCAATAGTAACTTAAAATATATATTATTATTATAAATATATATTCAAACAAACAACGATGACCCAATCAACCATTTCCGGTAATTTTTTCCCTACATTATTTTGAAGAAAAATTATCATTTTATTGTCACTCTCTCTCTATCTCCGCACATAAAAATTGATAACAGGTTAAATAATTTGTATAAATTGATAGATTTTAATACATAATTAAAATATTATTCGTCTATTAATTGCCAGTGATATATGATCTGCTATTTCCACATATATGTATATGAAATCTATAAATATTATTAACGCAAGGACATCCGGTTATTAACTACTACATACTACTCCATATATTTTTATTTTGCCGTCCGTGATTCTGTGGCGCCTGCAAGAATTGATCTGTTAAATCGATAATTAAAACACTTATAGTGACCGCTTTATGTCACTTCCTCGTAATGTTAAAACATAACTTTATATATACACTTGAAACTCGATACACGATGTACGCGATTAAATGTTACGATATAATAATTGATGTTATGCGCGATAAATATATGATAATTTATATCAAATCATCATTATGCACGTTAATTTCTGATTTTATGCTAATTATACAGATTAATATCTTGTATATTTATCTAACTTGGATATGAAAAGTTATTCATCAAAATTACATACATTTTTTTCTTATATTTACAAGACAAAAAAAATTTAATTATTCTTTGAAAATTGAAAAAAAATTTTTATTTACTTTTTTAATCAGTAACTCGCGCATATTTTAGTATGAGATATTATTGATATTAACTATAGATATTTTAATGTTATAATTTTTTTTTATGTATTTTTTATTTAAGAGGGAGAGAAAAATTTTTATTATTCATAATAATTGGAAACTGCATGCGATCGTAATTGACATGATAACAAATTATCTCATCTGACATTTGTCATATTAATAAAATTCCTTAATTGAAATATATATATATTAAGTAGAAGATTAAAAAAAAACAAATACATAAATTTTTCTTTCATTAATTTTAGTAATTAAGAAATTAAATTTAATTACATAATTTAAAAAAATTTAATGAATTTTGAAAACATTACTCGTTAAGATTCGATATAAATAATAGTTTTTCAGCACTCAATTTGTCTTTATAACACATGTCATATAGATATTCATTATGATAATTAATTAATTAATTATTGATATATTTAACTTGATTATTAATAAATTAATACTTTATACATATAAAGAAATAAAAAATAAATTTGCATTGATAAAAAAAATACTTTTGCATATCCACCCGGGAAAAAATGTTCAGACCTGATCAGACATGAACAGGCATGATCAAATATGAGCAGGCCTGAACCATATTTAACACTTCAGACATGGACAGGCATGAACAGACATGATCATGATTAATTTCAAGCTTGATCATACATGAACAGACATGATCATGTCTAATTTCAGGCCTGATCATACATGAACAGGCATGAGTTATCAGCCCTGAACGTATTTCACGCTTCAGACATGAACAGGCATGATCATATATGACATCAGTCATGAACAGGCATGATCAGATATGAGCAGGCCTGAAAATATTTAACACTTCAGACATGGACAGGCATGAACAGACATGATCATGATTAATTTCAAGCCTGATCATACATGAACAGACATGATCATGTCTAATTTCAGGCCTGATCATACATGAACAGGCATGAGTTATCAGCCCTGAACGTATTTCACGCTTCAGACATGAACAGGCATGATCATATATGACATCAGTCATGAACAGGCATGATCAGATATGAGCAGGCCTGAACATATTTAACACTTCAGACATGGACAGGCATGAACAGACATGATCATGATTAATTTCAAGCCTGATCATACATGAACAGACATGATCATGTCTAATTTCAGGCCTGATCATACATGAACAGGCATGAGTTATCAGCCCTGAACGTATTTCACGCTTCAGACATGAACAGGCATGATCATATATGACATCAGTCATGAACAGGCATGATCAGATATGAGCAGGCCTGAACATATTTAACACTTCAGACATGGACAGGCATGAACAGACATGATCATGATTAATTTCAAGCCTGATCATACATGAACAGGCATGATCATGATTAATTTCAAGCCTGATCATACATGAACAGACATGACCATGTTTAATTTCAGGCCTGATCATACATGAATAGGCATGATCATGTCTGAACATTTTTTCGGGTTTTGAAAATTTTAAAAAAATAATTTTATTTTAAATAAGCAATTAATTAATAATTATGAATTATCGATTATTCGAATTAATTATTTTTAGTATCTATTTATCAGATTAATATTTAGTAGTATATATGTACACATCGTGATAAATTTAAGAAATGTGTATATATATATAAATTAATATTGATATTGTTTAATCTGTAATAATAAAATTCAAGTGATACATTATTCTGAAGAATGTACACAATAGTATTAAATAAATACCACATGCCCTTATTCGTCTAACTGAACTCAACTTATTCTCATCTCAATTACAGCTTTAGATGAGTAGCATTTAAGTTCGAACGATGATATATCTCATCTTTGTAATTGATCGATTGTAATAAGAAAAGTAATCTTTCAATGAGGCTTAATAACCTAGGAATAGAAAGTTATGTCAAGTTAAATAATAAAAAAATAAAAGAAAAAAGTAATCCCGTAAAAAAAAAAAAATTGTTGACAAAGCGTTTACTGTTTTAAACTTCAAAACGTGACACAACGACAAATTCTTTTTTAACGTTTTTTAAGCTTCTGAAAACTCAAGGAAAAAATCAATGATTAACTTATATTATAAAAAAAGTTCTGAAATAGTTCAAAATTAGCTTTTTCTGACCGTAGTTTGCACTGAAAAAAAATGATACAATTTATCACTTTTAATGGAGAGTCAAAAAAAAGTTTAAAATAGAGTTTAATAAAAACGTTAATCTATACACTGTAAAAAAACGGGGTAAGTCCAAGCGGTGTAGGTGTTAAAATGTTCGGTGTTAAATTTCAACACCGAAAGCAGTGTTAAAATAACACCACCGGTGTAAATATTCTTTACCGGTGTTAAAAAAATTTCCTGGTGTTAAAATATTTTTCGGTGTTGAGAATATTTAACTTTGTGAATATTTTTACTTACTCGATCACTACAATTAATTAGTGGTTTCATTAATTAATTAAATTATTGGTGATTGAAATGGTGGCCGTAAAATTGTGTAATTTTTACATAAATTACGTATAACATAAATAATTATTTAAATAAGTACATAACAAAATTGAAATTTCCTCCAGATAATTTTCATTAAATTTTTATATTTTTTTTATGTAATACATTTTTTTTCTAATTTCTATACGTGGAATTTTTTTTCTACACCGATTTAACGCCGGTATTTTAACACCGCCAAATTACGCCGCCTACACCGGTATCATTTCATTTTAACACTGCGCGGTGTATCAATTTTTTATTCTTTGTAATTTGAGAAATTCCGAAATCGTTAAAGAAAAATTCGTCATTGTCTCACGTTTTGAAGTTCAGAATAGTCAACACCTATTCAACCTGTTTTCAAAAATTTAAAAAAAATCGTTGAAAAAAGGTTGAAAAAGCGTAAATTTACGTTGGATCTTAAGAATGTAAGCGTATCATTTATCGTACAAAGTATAAGATCAATGGAAATAAATTTAAAATAGTATAAAAAGGGCTGATTTGAGCATGTAAACTGTGTCAAATGGTCAAGAGCATACGATAAAAATTATCAACTTGTAAAAAATAGATGAAAATAAAAAAAATTTTAACCAAAAGATCTCAAGTTGAAAAATTATCTACTTTATTTTTAGAATTCCTAGAGCCTGATTATTAAATACTTTAGTTTTTTAAAAAAAGTTAACGATAACAGATTTTTATTTATATTAATAAAAAGTTATATTATTATATCACTCATTATTCTACTTATTTATTTTTTTTTTTTTACATAATACTGATTAAGATTTATAAAAACGGAAGCCACAAATAATAATAAAAAGTTTATTTATCAAACAATAAATTTAAATGCTGTGATATTAAAATATATTAATAAATTTATGAAAAAATAAGTAAATTCTATATATAATTTACATAATAATTTTCAAAATTATTTTATAGAGTTAAATAGCACATTGTTATATATATATATATTAGACAGTGTCAAAAAAAAATCGTCAGTTTTTGTTGTTTTTCAAAATTTATACAAAAAATTTTGTTCAAGAGGACGAAAAAAAATACTGTAAAAGCTTGTCAAAATACATTTCGTCCAAGGATATTTTGTCCGGGGACCAAAACGCATTGGACCATTCGTTAACGTATACACAAGACGAAACTACTGCCTATGGCACAAGTTTTGGTGGTTGATTTAAGAGGCAATACATAGAAAAATAAGAAAATTATGTCAAATAGAGTATACGGTAGCATGGAATGTAAAAATTTTATTATTTATTAACTTATAAATTATCGATGTTTACACGCCCAGATAGCAAAATGACGTCTTGCTGAGTTCTGAATGAGTTCCTATTTATGATTTGGACGTCTTAAAAACATGTTAAAGAAGTCTTTAAGAAGTTCTCAAGATGTCGAATGCGCCACCTAGCGAACTCAGTAAGACGTCTTTAAAAGAGTTCTCAAAGAGTTCTTTTTTCTGACTCCGCAAATAAGACTTCAGAATGAACTTACCATGACGTCTTAACGAGTTCCTAATTTTGACTTCATTTTGACTTCAGAAAAGTTAAAAAAAGAATACATTAAGACGTCACAAAACTGACGTCTTATTTATGGAGTCTTCAAGAATTCTTAATAAGAGTTCTTAAAAATGACACCTTTAAGAAGTCATTATAAGACTTCTTGAAGACTCCTTCAAAAATACGTCGTAAAGCAGTCTTTCTGACTTGAATGCTGTCTGGGACAAGACCTAATTAAGCAAAAGTATCATCAATCCGCTGAGCAATCAAATATACAAGTGACCGCGATTCTACAAAAATACCAAAAAAATAGTTGAGATTATAGGAGAAAAAAAAATGATCCTGAAGTCAGTAGATAGTTAAAAATTTTTGGATTTTTTTCAACTAATCAATTACAGAAAAAAAAAAAAATAAAAATATGCACATGTAGAAAATAACAATAAACTATCGTGCAACTTTTTTAAATATTTTTTTTTACGTCGCCTAACTTTGTATCATAAAAAAAAAACATATACTAAATTTTTTAAACTGTAGGTAAAAATCATGGCTCCAATTATTTTTATCATAAATAATATTATTTTTAACTTCCCGCTATGAAAATTGCAAGTTTTCCAAAAAAGGGAAGTTATTGGTTTCGGACTGATTTTCAAAATTAAGTTTTCATCAGATGTCGACGTTTTGAGGTCATAGGAAGCTATTCTGACTATTTCCGGATGGACGTCCGTGTGTATGTGTGTGTGTGTGTGTAACTTTTGTTGTCCGACGATATTTTTGAAACGAATCAACCGATTTGACTGTTCTTGGTGGCAATCGAAAGGGCTCACCAAGACTTAAAATTGATCAGATTTTGGAGTCGATCAATCAAGTAGTTTACAAGTTATACGATAAATACAAATTGAAATTTTTTTTTTTTAGGTTTTTTGCATATAACTTATAAACCACTTGTCCGATTCGTTTCAAAATGTAATCAGTTTTGAGCCTTGGTGAGTCCTTTCGATTGCCACCAAAAATTTTCAAATCGGTTGATTCGTTCCAAAGATATCGTCGGACAAAAATTATTTTTTTTTTCCGTGGAGGTATGTTTTACCGGCCTAACAAATTTTTGAGCTCGAACATTTACAAGTAATAATGTTTTCGAGCTCAGGGTCAGGCGATTTTCAGATTTTGTTTTTGTAAACAAATGAAGAAATTCAAATTTTTCCACTTGATAAAACTAAAGATTATAATTTTTTTTCAAATGTTAAGAGCAAAATTTCAAATACTAATTATAGAAATTTATAAATTATTAATTCTTGAACTGATTCATATTTAAAGATTTATGAAAATAAAAAATTTTAAACCTTATGAACAAGATAAAAATAGTATTCATTTATTTAATATATTTTTAGTACAATAATTCCACGTCTCAAAAGAATAATAAAATTTAACAACAATAGTTTATAAAAGTCCATGTTAAAGTTTAAACTCAAACATTAACTTAATGCCATTGTTATATTTAAATATAAATAGAAAGAGAAGCAAAAATTTTTAATAGATAATTTAAATTTCTTATAATATAATTTTCGCAGTTAACAATTTATTGACCACTCATCATTTTATTAGCAGTAAATCAGTTCATAAATCCATCATAATTCAAACTTATTGATAAATAATTATTTACTGCTCTAAAATAATTTAGTAATAACTACAATCATTATTTTTCTAAATGATAAAATAAAATATAAATAAATTAAATTAAATTAATTACCTTCGCTGTTGTATTTCCTACTACTTGACAATCTTTGAAAGCAAGTGATAAAACCACAAGAAATAAAATCATTTTTGAAATTAACGAGTTCCCTTTGGAGTTCATAAATTTTTTTTTTAAATTTAATAAATTATTAAAATATTTTTTTTAAATATTACGCACTATATATTTTTAATAACAAAAAATATATATAAACTTATCACAATCATGTTCACTGAAATATATTTTTAACTCTTTGACACTGACGATCGTGTGATTTTTTAACGATCATTATTACGCGTGTAATCCTTTGAATTAAATCCTTTTGAAATTTTCATTATCACAGGGAGAAAAACTCCCTCTACAATATTTTCATTGCATTATTATTTTTTATGATAAATTTAACAAATTTAAAAATTTAAATATTCAAACTTTTTAAATTTAAAAACTTAAATAATTATTTAGACGATGACCTATTGCCGCAATATTTAAATTTTGAATATGTGTAGATTTGATCCAATCGAGGCAAATGCTGCTGAGCAACTGGCACTTGCTACTTGCTATTGAAGCCTTCTGTCTGAGAGCTCTACTCTGCTCAGTTGGTCTTGACAGGGTTTACTGTCCAACAGAGTGGAGAAATGAAGATGGAGAGGAGCGTGTGCGATATCAAAGAAAATAAGTCAGCCGCCGGGATGGGAGAAGAGGAGGTAGACACCCAACGTTTTATATACACTCTCTCAATTTAATGTCTGTACCAATACTCTTTAATTTTTTTTACTTTTTTTTTTTATTTATTATTCTACGTTACTTACATTATATTACTTTTACTATATATACATATATGTATGTAATACTTTATCTCAAAATAATTTATTTTAAATGAATTTGAATTGCCACCAAAAATTCCTAACAGTATTTTTTTTTTTAATGAAAAAAAAACATTGAAATATTTTGAAAATTTTTTTTGGAGTGAATCGAAATCCATGGTTACTTATTTTATATCCGTTATTAATTAGAATTTACTCCAAAATAAAAATTTTTTTTCATTAAAAAAAAAATACTTAGAAACTTTATTCATAATGTAAATTTTTTTATAATTACATCGATTCAAATTTTTCTCCGAAATGAAATTTTGGAGAAAAATTAATTTTATCTTTATTAAGGGTGACCACTAGTGTGAAATTTTGAAAAAAGCAATTTTATTTTCATATTTCGATAGTTTATAGCTTAAAAAATAACATAGTAAAATTTCTAGTGCGTATCTCGAATAGTTTTTTTGAGTTACCATCTGAAGAGCAGCCGCTTGTCGGTTCTCGAAATTACATTTTTCAAAATTACTGCAGTTATAACTCGAAGACAAATCATCCGATCGATTTGATTCGAATTGCAGCTTCTTTTATATGTTTCTACAGACCATGAACCTCCAGTTTTCCGATCGAATCAATAATGTAATTTTGCCAGGCCAAAAATCATCAAATTTTCGCGCGAAATTTGAATTTTTTTTAAAAACTGCCATTTTGTTAAATTTCAATTTTTTTCGTCGCCCGAGGGTCATGGTACAGAAAATATCTTTTAGTTTAATAAACTTTTTGGTTTTTTTTTATTTCCGGTACTGCGAAGGTCGTTATCACTGCAGTGGGGGGACTTTTTTTTGGAGCGGGAGATTGTGAATAAATCGGTGAATTTTGAATTTTTTGGTCCAAAAATTTAATCTTGTATTCATTATATATCCACAAATATGTCCTTAAAACATTAAAACATTCCATGCAGCAGTTTTCTTTAAAAAAATTCCCAAAAATCATCTTTTTTTTAGGCGGTACACTAGAGGTCCCATTTAAAAAAATACTTTTAAGAAATTTTATTAATAACTTGGTTTTATTTATTTTATTTTATAAAAATCATCGATTCAAATTTACTCCAAAATATAATTTTTGAAAAATTTGTTTTCTTTACACTAAAAAACTTTTTAATCCTCTTCGCTGTAACTTTAGTGCAACTACCAGTTATTTATATAAAAGAATTGTGTTAGCGATAGTAAAAAAAAATAATAAATAAAAATAATTAACTGGGCTTTTGGACATGGCAACGCGCAGAAATTTACCTGGAATTATATTATTTACTAAAGGCCAAGGTATATAAAAGGTATATTATAAAAAGTTTATGTTTACAGCATAATGGTGTGCAGGATCACAGTAGACGAATAGGGAAATCCTGGGTCTGAGAATTACGTATAGAAAAAAATAAAAAGAAAAAAAAAAGTAACAATAACATCTTGCCGAGACTGTTCGGCGACGACCTGATGTGTTATGTGAGTAGACTATAAGTTAAAATCGTTGAGACGAAAGTTTTCAGATGGATGGAGTGTGACGATTTGAAAGTCGATACTGTAAGAGAAAGATAAAAAGAGTCTAAAGATTTTCGGTTCTCTTCTCTTCTCTTATTATTATTTTTATTTATTTTTTATCCAGACTCTGAAGGTTGTCAAGGCACTCCCTTCTCTAAACGATAACGATTTCTCAGTAAATAAATTGTTAACTACCAAATATAAATCAATGAAATATCAGATACTTTTGGGTACTCTGGAAATTTTATAGCTGGACAATTAATACATCATTACATATGTATACGTTTACTATATTGAAGAGCGAGATATAAAGAAAATAAAATATTGTGTACTACAAGTCAAAGATAAACGTCGTACAGTCGAACTTGTCTGCCGTTTATTGTTATTGTGTCATTAATAATTATCAGTATGACTAATATGTAATAACGATATAAATATTTTTAAATATTATATTGAAAGTGCAACATATGATAAGTAAAAGGATGTACTATATAGAGATAGAGACACAGATGTATACTAGAGCGATTCAAAAAAATCGACTATTTTATTTTTTTCAAGGACGCAAAAGTTTCAGTAGGATAAAAGAAGTCGCCTGTTAAAATTTTAACCCTTAATATTAATATAAAGTACTCCCTGATTGCGATGTTTTATTTACTATTTAAATAACATGGGAAAAAATTAATTTTAAGTTTGGAATTTTATCTCGGTAACGACGTACTGTACAAAAACTAGGCTGTGGTTTTGTAGGGAATTTAACGCTTTACAAAAAAGATCTCTTATGATTTTTTGATAAATTCATCTGTTCAAAAGTTATTGGAGCTTGAAGTCAAATTTTTCGTAAATTTGGAGATCTTCTTTCTTTTCCAGCGGAACTATCAGAGTTATCACAAAATGTCATAGGATCTTTTTTGTAGAAAATTTTATTCCCTATAAATTTTATCTGATAAAATTTTTTAAAATTCCGCGTTCTTTTCTAGTTATTTTCATTTTAATGTCAAGCTTTTAAAAAAAAAAGTTTTGATAGATTTCAAGATCTTGAAATAAAAACTAAAATAACTACAAAACAATGAAGAATTTTTACAAACTTTATCAGAAGTAGTTTGTAGGAAATAAAATTGTCTACAAAAAAGATTCCATGACATTTTGTGATAATTCTGATAGTTTCGCTGGAAAAGTAAGAAGATCTCGAAATTTACTATAAATTTGACTTCAAGCTCCAATAACTTTTGAACAGAATTTATCAAAAAATCATAAGAGACCTTTTTTGTAGAGCATTAAATTCCCTACACAATTACACACTTGTTTTTGTACAATACGCCGTTACCGAGGTACAAAATTCCAAACTTAGAATTAATTTTTTCCCATGTTATTTAAATAGTTAATAGAAAATCGCAATCAGGAATACTTGATATTAATGTTAAGGGCTCAAATTTTAACAGGCAACTTCTTTCATCCTACTGAAACTTTTGCGTGTCCTTGAAAAAAATAAAATAGTCGATTTTTCTGAATCGGTCTAATGTATATGTATATTAATATATAAAAAAGGATTTACAATACGTATAATTGTAAATCATTTGGTGTGGTGAGAGTGGGAGGCTCTCAAAAACGATTCAGAACTGGTTACAGGCATTGGAATGTAGCTTTTAACACGATCCACGGGCTATCCACGTTCGGGAGATCCCGCAGAGTGTTAGATACTCAGTCGGCATCTCATCTACTCATTCTATCTCATCTCTTTCATGCTTAAGTTTAACGAAAATAAGCTAAAGAAATAAAGAAAGGTAGATGTAAATAACAAAAAATACGTTATATATATATTCATACATATATATATATATACTTATACTCGTGTATGGGGGTGAGTAAGAAATGAGAACACATCTGCGAGTCCTAGTTTTGTGGCTCGTTAAATTTTAATCGATGCCCTGATTTATTGCACCTGTAACACAGAAGATACAGTCGAATTCCATTAACCCGGACAGTTAGTCTACAGAGGAGTTAAATTTCCTGGAAATTACGACTTATCGAATGCCCCTTTTCCTTTGAAGAGTAAATTACACGCATGCGCTCTTACATCACGCGAGCGATGCAGATATAAATAAACACGGACACATAGAAATGTATAGCATCGGGTGGGAGACAGCGTAGCTCGTAGTGGGGGTCAAGATTAAGGGGAAGTTCCGAATTAATGGAATTCGTCTGTATTTGGCTAAATTTTTTTATTTAAATTAATTTTCCAGCCATTTTTCTCTTCCCGGGAAAAAATAATTTAGATCTATATATGGGGCATTCCATACCAAATCGGCCACTTTTTGGGGTCACCCCCTCCGATATTTTTGAAAAATTTATATGTTTTGAAGGCTGATAAAAAACGCTCTCATGAATTTTTTCAAATTTTTTTGACTATTTGTTTCCGAGATACCGATTTTTTTCAAAATACGAGGTTTTTTTTTTGAAACGGTTATAACTTCGCGAAAAGTACACCAATCGGATCGTTTTTTTTTTCAAAATCTTCGTTTTTGAATGTTCTTTCAAGAAAAAAACACGTTTTTATTCTTAATCAATTCCTTCATTGTTTATTTTAAGTTTGAAGCAAAAAAAATGTTTTTTGGAAATGTATGCCCCCTCCGATTTTTTTGAAAAAATTCTCAAAAAAACTTGGATGAATTTAGAAAATTTTGAGACCAATCCGATCGTGGGCCAACAATTCGTTCTATTTTTTTTCTTAATTCGAAAAAAGTTTTTTTCCCTAAATATTGTTTTTCGACTTAATTTGACCAATGAACATTCTCAGATCGGTCTATTTAGATGCTATGATTTTTTTCTAAATACTGTGCCGTTCGGAGTATACTATTTTTGGAAGTTTTTCTACTCATTCAATAAATAAATTTTAAAAATCAACCAAGAACTACGTATGAGTTATCTTTATGACCTAGGAGAAGTGGTACGTGGCCTTATTGGGACGATAGCCAATAAGGAACAAAAAATACCCAGGAAAGGATAGTAAATGAAATTGATCCGAATTTAAACCCCAAAGCAATAAACGAAGTTTATTTTTTTTTTTACGCTTAAACAATTTGTGAATTTCAAATTCAGTTGAATTTGAGTATTGATTTACAAGTAAACTTCCATTGTCAATTTGTATCACACAATGAAGTTTTTGAGTTCCTTTTGTAATTGCTGTTCTATTAAACTTCATTGTGTGATACAAATTGACAATGGAAGTTTACTTGTAAAACAATACTCAAATTCAACTGAATTTGAAATTCACAAATTGTTTAAGCGTAAAAAAAAAATAAACTTCGTTTATTACTTTGGGGTTTAAATTCGGATCAATTTCATTTACTATCCTTTCCTGGGTATTTTTTGTTCCTTATTGGCTATCGTCCCAATAAGGCCACGTACCACTTCTCCTAGGTCATAAAGATAACTCATAAGTAGTTCTTAGTTGATTTTTAAAATTTATTTATTGGATGAGTAGAAAAACTTCCAAAAATAGTATACTCCGAACGGCACAGTATTTAGAAAAAAATCATAGCATCTAAATAGACCGATCTGAGAATGTTCATTGGTCAAATTAAGTCGAAAAACAATATTTAGGGAAAAAAACTTTTTTCGAATTAAGAAAAAAAATAGAACGAATTGTTGGCCCACGATCGGATTGGTCTCAAAATTTTTTAAATTCATCCAAGTTTTTTTGAGAATTTTTTCAAAACAATCGGAGGGGGCATACATTTCCAAAAAACATTTTTTTTGCTTCAAACTTAAAATAAACAATGAAGGAATTGATTAAGAATAAAAACGTGTTTTTTTCTTGAAAGAACATTCAAAAACGAAGATTTTGAAAAAAAAAACGATCCGATTGGTGTACTTTTCGCGAAGTTATAACCGTTTCAAAAAAAAAACCTCGTATTTTGAAAAAAATCGGTATCTCGGAAACAAATAGTCAAAAAAATTTGAAAAAATTCATGAGAGCGTTTTTTATCAGCCTCCAAAACATATAAATTTTTCAAAAATATCGGAGGGGGTGACCTCAAAAAGTGGCCGATTTGGTATGGAATGCCCCATATATATCGAAAATAAAGATTTCTTTGCGCAAAAAATTTCTACGAGTCCCAACAAATTTTTTACATGTCTCAAAAAATTATTTGCATTATGAATTGAAAACAAAAATTTTCTTGTAGCGAGAAAATTTTTTTTTTAGACGAGAAAATTTTTTTTTTTTTTTGTGAAGAGATTTATATTTTGGGTTTTGCTTGGATCTATACACTAAAAAATTAGCGGATTGAACGCGGAGTAAATCTAGTGTGAATACGAAGCCGCTGTTTATTTATTTAACCCCCTCGGAGTGAAATTTACTTCAAAGGGGAGCTTGAAAATCCGCTTCGGAGTGGAATTTTTATTAAAACTCCGGAACTCCGATTGGCGGAGTGAATTCGAATTGAAATTAAATCCGCAATCATTCCGAATTCACTCCCAATTTTTTACCGCGTATAGATCAAAGTTAAAAAAAATCAAGCTGTAATAGTTCAAATTAAAAAAAAAAACTTCGAAATCTTATAGAGAAAAAAAAATTAAGATTTGAAAAGATTTACATAAATCTTAACGAGTCTATTGATATCAATATAGATCTAAAATTTAAAAAAATTAGATATATGTTAATACGAAGCTAAATATTTTTGCAATTGTGCAAATAAAATTTACTAGAGCAGTCGATAAGAAAAAGCATATAAAGTTGTTGTTTTTTTATATTTTTTTTTTTTAAATTCTAATGAGCAATTAAATACCGGAATGCTGATTACTTGTAAATTATTTTATTAAGATTGTAATTGTACCGTTAAAAAAAAAAAAAAAAAAAAACTAAATACCATCTGCAATTGCCTCGAATGTTGAATTTGAAAAATTTATTATGAAATAAGAAAAAAAGGAAATACTTCAATTATAATTTAATTAGCGCATTATAAGGAAGAAGTATATAAATATAATTAATGTAAAAAATGTCAATGTGAAACGGCAATGATTGACACGTCCGAGTTACGAGAAAGATTGTAAGAGAATTGACGTAATCGCAATAAAAAAATTGAAAATTGCGGAGCAAGTCTGGTGTGAGTCTCATGTCTGGAGCAGAGTTATGGAGATAGAAAGAGCACGCGGAAATGGGGAAAATACATAAACTGGACATTGGGCCGCGATGATGGTATTTCTGGCCATCGCGCAAAATATACAGAGTAGATATTTTACGTATGTCCACGTGGTTTAGCCCACTACCGATCTAAATTAACTTATAGTTACAGCACGAGATATCCTGCTGCTTAATTTATACGAAATGTGAGAGTACGCACTCGACCTCGCAGAATCATGTGTATATATTTACAAAATAATCTATAGGTATATGCGAAAGGATTAAAATCAGATCTTGGCCATCTTGCGGATCTGTAAAAATATTTAATCAGTTATTTGATTGTTTAAATTTCACATCTATATTTATATATGCACAAAATATATATTGGAGTTGAGATAAAAAATATCGATGTTTAAGGGGGACCACTAGTGCGAAATTTTGAAAAAATCATTTTTTTTTTGTATATTTTGATAGTCTATAGCTTCAAAAATAACCTAGTAAAATTTCTAGTGCGTATCTTGAATAGTTTTTTTGAGTTACAGTCACCTGAAGAGCAGCCGCTTATCGGTTCTCAAAAATACATTTTTCAAAATTGCTGCAGTTATAACTCGAAGACAAATCATCCGATCGATTTGATTCGAATTGCAGCTTCTTTTATACGTTTCTACGTACCATGAACCCCCAGTTTTCCGATCGAATCAAAAATGTAATTTTGCCAGGCCAAAAATCATCAAATTTTCGCGCGAAATTTGAAATTTTTTTTTAAAACTCCGCCGTTTTGTTAAATTTAAATTTTTCTCTTAGACCGAGGGTCCTGGTACGGAAAATACCTTCTAGTTTAATAAAATTTTTGGTTTTTTTTATTTCCGGTACTGCGAAGGTCGCTATCACGGCAGCAGGGGGGACTTTTTTTTGGAGCGGGAGATTGTGAATAACTCAGCGAATTTTGAATTTTTTGGTCCAAAAATTTAATTTTGTATTCATTATATAACCACAAATATGTCCTTAAAACATCAAAACATTCCATGCAGCAGTTTTCTTCAAAAAAAATCCTCAAAAATCATCTTTTTTTCAGGCGGTTACACTAGTGGCCCCCCTTCAATAAAAAAAAAATTATTTATGTTTGTATTTTAATATATATTTAAAATTCGATGATTTAAAATATATGATACAATAAATACGAAGATATCTTTAACAGGGTCTGGTTGTTCATCAATTGGACAGCAAAACCTGGGCACACCTGTTCGGTCAGGTATGCGGAGGGTTTACCGTCGTCCATCGTCCGTCGTGTTTTCATCCAACAAGATTCAGTAGTTTTTTTTTTATTTTGCCAATTTTACGTTCTCAAAAATATATTAAATACAGAGACTTAAAAGTGTCGTAGAAAAAGAGTTTACACGGACTTAACACTCGTTTTCTATTCATAAAAATTGAATATCGTCGGAGTAGAGTTTAAAAAAAAAAATAAAACTCTATATTTAGAGGGAAAAAAAAGTATAACTAAAGTGGAATGAAAGACGGATCATAATGATGAGAACAATAATTTAACAGGGTCCGAACTAAAACGGTTTCGTTTTGTGTTGGAATAAGAAAAACTAAAAAGAATAATAAAAAAAGAATAAAAAAAGATGAGAGGATAGCTGCCGCGACAGGGGTCTGCCCAGGTGGATCCAAGACGGTGAAGATGGAAAGACCCTGGTATACTAGTGAAGCCAGACAATAGGACGCCAGAAGATGTTGCTCTTTCTTTCTTACCTGTATTGTCTTTCTCACTCGACAATTCCCCCTTAAAGTTGTTCAGACCTTTATACTCAACTTCTTCTTCTTCTTCTTGGTCTTGGTTCTTGATTCTTGGACCTTGCCTCGAAAACTTGAGAGCCGCGCCGTGTTCAACTCACCGCGTGAAACCATAATTTACGGGTCGTGTTTACGTACGTGGGCATACACCAACCGATTCCATACGCCATGGGGCTACTTTCCTTCACGTACAAGCTGCCTTATAAGCTAAATCCCGCTTTGTACGGAAAAAGTCTCGTGAGGGTTAAGTTGAGTATCCGTGTGACCTGTTCCCTACTTATGGTCTGCACAGGTGTGCACTGACTATTTTATTTATTTATTTTTTTTATCTATCTTTTTTATCCTTCTCTCATATGCGGCTTTAATCTTTATATCCATCACAATATATATAAATATATATTTCATTTAGTTTGGAGTATTTACATATTTATTTAAAGCGTTGTGCAGTTTACAAAATTTTAAAATATTCATTCGCGTTATCGCAGTGCGAATAAAAAAAATTGAAAAAAGAAATAAACATGAATAGTCATAGAGTTTAATCATTGAGCTCAGTGTTTAGTCTATTTTCCATTTTTACACGAATTGACTTCTTGAAACGCGAATGAAACTGCGTAATTACATTAAGTATTGATTAAGTTAGATTGTGATTTGTATCGATAAACAAATGTTGAGGATACGCTTGTAGTTTTTTTTGCACATGATAATAATCCTAAGATTTGTCATTCGTCTAATTGGACATGTCCTGGTTTTTTAAATTCTATAGGCAACTATTTTTTGTTAAATGTCCGGGTTTTTAATTTGTTATGTCTGGAGTTTAAAAAAATTTACTAGGCGGCCCTAGATTATTTATTTATTTATTTAACGCTTTCCGCAATTTACAAAATTTTGCAAAATTCATTCGCGTCATCACAGTGCGAATAAAAAAAGAAATAAAAAATGATCCAAAAAAAAAAGGAATAAACATGAACAGTCATACAGTTTAATTATTGAGCTCAGTTTTCACTCTATTTTCCATTTCCACTCGAATTTACTTTTTGAATGCATTTAGAGACCCACCAAAAAAATTTACCGATTTTGAGTAGCCATTAATTTATTTAAAAATTATATTTCTGCACAGAAAATAAAGGATTTCTTGGCGCTAAAAATTTTTATTCGCGCCAAGAAAACTTTTACTTGCCCTAAGAAATTTTTTGTATTATGAATTGAAAACGAAAATTTTCTTGATGCGAGAAAAAATTTTTCGGCGTAAAAAATCTTTAATCGTCTTAATAAAATTTTTGTTTTCATTTCATAATGAGAAATTTTTTTGCGCCAAGAAATTTTGTATAAATGACTTATTGGAGTATGAAGTTTCTAAAAGTCTATTTTCCTTACGATTCTTATTCGTGATATTGAACTTGATATCTAACAAAATGTCTGGGAAATCGATCAAATTATTTACTGTCTTAAAAAATAATTATTAATATTTAAAATTTATATTAACTATATAAATATTACTTACAAACTTTGTCCTTAATTTATCAATAAAAAAGTTGTTTTATTTTTACATTTAATTTTACATAATAAATATAAGAAATATATGCTTTTATATAAAAGAATGTGAATTGAGCCTTTAAAATAAAAAACCATTTTTTTTAATTCAATAAAATTTTAAACGAAGCAAAAATTAAAAGAATAAATTAAAGTCTCAGATGAAAAAAACAGAAAATTTACTGAATTATCCCAGACAATGATACTTAATATTTTGTTCAAATATATGAGTGAAAGTATTATAAGAGTATCACCGAATAATTACTAATCAATTAATAATTTTATTATGATACGAATCAGACGGTTATAACTTTCACGGAATTTTTCACTCTTATTATCTCTTAAAATAATCGATTATCTAAATCGGTCATCAAATAAAATATTTTTGATCAGAAAGTAAACCAACTAATTCGTCAAAACACTTATTAACTAAGCTAGTGGATATTTACTCAACAATAATCAAATAAATCTACGATATTGTGATAAAAAATGATTATTTTATTTTTATTTAATTTATAAAATATAAATACTTAATGATAATGAACTTATTGTTAGTGATAACCTGATAAAAAAATTGCTTAGATTAAAACTTAAATTTTTTCAAATCTCTGCTAAAATTTAATTCAGTTAAAAAATATAAATTTAAAAATGTCAACTTTACAGATCAACTCACCTGCGCTGGTATTTTTTAAACTACACGATATCTGTAAACACAATAGATTTTATTTTATTTTAAATATTTTTATTAAAAAGTTATTATACTTTTAAGAATAAAATAAATTATTTCTTAGTGAAACTCGTAATCTTTTAAATTAAATTAACTTTTAAAAAACAATTTATATAATTAACAAGTTTTCGTTTATTTTTTCTATGTATTAATAGTAATAATAATATAGATACAAAAAAATTAGTCATGTACATTCTCTCTTTGAAACTTCTAGTCAAAACACATAATAATTACATGATTATACGTTTTTTTTTTCAGCTGTCATCAAATTCTACGATAGTTTACGTACCTGAAGATCGGAAAGTTCGCGCAACAAAATTAAAAAAATTTATGTAATTTGACGTACAGAGGAAAGAGCTCTGAGATACAAAAAAAGGAAGATATTTTTGTAATCTTTTTTTTTTCAGAGTATTTTCTTTATTAAAATTTTTAAAATTTGTGACATTATTAAGCATCATTCCAAGAATATTCTGCTAAATTTTCATATAAAAATATTGAAAAATAAGCCAGTGGTAGTGGGGAGAGACAAGTCACCTTAAAAAAGTCTCGAAGGAATAAACGAAGTATTCATTTTGGAATTTCTGGTAAAGGTGCAATCAAAAATTCTGATTTTTGCCAAAAATTGTTCCTCTTGTTTAATTAAAAAATAAGTAGTTATTGAAAAAAAAAATCCTTCGTTCAAATCTAAGATATACTTATGTACTAAAAAAATCTTTTTGGTTCTTTGATTTCAGATGAGGCAGTCATGAGTTATCCTGCCTACATGGAGACTTTATTTTGAGGTGACTCGTCTCTCCCCACTACCACTCGTTTATTTTTCAATATTTTTTCATGAAAATTTAGCAGAATATTCTTGAAATGATGCTTAATAATGTCACAAATTTTCCGAATTTTAATAAAGAACATACTCTAAAAATATCCTCTTTTTCTGTATCTCAGACCCCTTTCCCTCTATAAGGAATAGTTTGGGGAAGCCTGCAATTTTCGGCTGACCAGCGGAACACCAAAAATCTAGATCCAGTAGATCCTTTACTTTTCATTTCGTTCCGCGAAAAACCTTCTGATCTTCAGGTATATGACAGCTTAGAACTCATGAGCTTTTAGGATAATATTGCCCCCCTCCGATCTTCACCGGTGGCATAAGAGGAAGAACGAACATTATTCCTGGTGGCATCAGAGCTCGGGATATGCCTTGATACTGCAGTGTTATTTGGATATCGCATTCTTCTAAAAGTATTCATTGGTCTTCTCAACGTATCACTTATCCGCTGAGCAGGTGGTTTTTTTGGGTTACTAGATGGCGTATGTACGGCGCAACATTTTATAAAAAGCCCCATAAAAATAATGAAAGCTATTCCCATTAATAAAACTGCCCACCAGTACTCCGTTACCCACTGGGCTACAGTCAAAAGCGTCTCTTTGTTAAAAAGAAGGTTTTTCAACCGAGCCAACGGACCTTCAGCATCAACAGCACGGCATTTAAGGAACACATCACAGTAGCCTTGAAAATTATCACAGGGAGAGCCTGGACGAAGGCTTATGCCGCCTTCTGGTAACCCAACATTCTGTGCGAATTCACTTGTGCTTTGGCAAGTCGACAAGTCCGTTCCATTTTGGCAGGCTAGTTCACATAGTTTTCTTTTATCAATATTAGGAATAATATTACTGGTCAAAAAGCACTCAGTTAGATTCCATATGAGACAAATTGACCCAGTGCATTCGCCATTTATGCAGAGCTGTGTCCCTTCATTGCATCGCGTCTTGTTAGCTCGAGGTAAAGACGGAGGGCACTCTGATGTCATACCATTGCATGTAGAATTGTAACTACACTCTGATTCCACTTTGCATTCCATTCTAGCAGACAACGGAATGAATTGACAAGTTTCGCTTGAGCAACAAGGACCCTGACTCGGACTGCACTGGGTCCCAACTCTTCGGCTGCATCCTTTCGCGGTCTCATTTTGACTCTTATCGTAATCAGATACCTGACGAGGGTAACAACATTTGTCCGTACACTCGACGTAATCATAACCGCAGTCGCATTCTTCACCTGCTTCGACTATTTTATTTCCACAGAACGCACCTGCGGATGCAGTGAAACAGTTGCGCTTCTGATTGCTTTCCATAGCATCGAGAACGTTACTGATGTTTCCGATACTGCACTTTGAAAATTTGCTATTATTTGGGCGATCGCCGCTGGTAGCTGAGGCAAACATTATGTAGTTTCCATGCAGGCCTCCAGGTCTACATTCTGGAGGAAAGTCGTGCGGTGACCCAAAGTTGTGCCCGATTTCATGAGCCAGAGTTAGTTGGGATACTTTTGGCGGAACCCGACTGTTATAATTAACGAAAGTTATGATTCCGGTATTCAATGACCTTTTGGTAGACTGGTACATCCCTTCAATGGTTTCAGTATAAGTTTTATATTTTTCGCATATTCCTCCAGATGCACCAGATGCGGATGCCACCCAGGCCAGTCCGAGTGTACCGCCAGTAAAATCTCGGTAAGTAAAAACGTATGCGAGACAAAAGTCTTCATGATTGCCCAGGGAATGTTGGTTCAAAAAATTACTGACATCAATATTTTCCATACAAAATACGTTGGGCTTTGACTCAAGCGGATGTGAACATGCGGTATCGTTATCAATCTTTATTCTTTGTACCTCAAATTTGATGTTCCGGTGTTCACTTTTACCATCAAATCTAGTGTCCCTGTAGATATAATTAACGGCAGTGACATGGTGAGCTATCAGAGACAGGATTTCTTCTCGTGTTTTCTCAGCGTCGCGTTGTAGATGTTCGGAAATATGCCGCCAAATAAATGGATCTGTTTGAATAAAGAGAGAACACGTGTTTCTGTTTTCTTCTTTAGGTCGAGTTGCTCGCGTGCTTCGACGATGGTTTAAAATGTTCGCTTCCTTGGTGTATTTGTGACTCGGGCTCTCCCATTTTTCACTGGATCCAATATTGCCGTTGGTATTTTTCGTAAAGTTTTTGTGCGGCACCGAAGCTGATGACTGATACGGAAATACAGTTTCTGCCGAATTCTGTACTTTCGACATCCACTCAGCGATTTCTTCAGTGATACCACAGCCCCTGGAATCTCCCTTTCTTATGTTCGCATACGGGTCGACGACATCGTTCTCGTGGTATATAACTGAATGTAACGATTCATTAATAGCATGATGAGGGAAATAATAGTGAGCTCTTTCAACAAACCAGGCACCCGAATTTGATGAAACGATTTTACCATGAAAAACCCCATCACTGATGCTACCAAAGACGTAACTGTTTGACTCCCCTACAAGATGTCCTTCGTAGATGTGTGACGAATCAATATCTTCGATTTCCCCGGAGGGGCCCTCGATCACGAGGTTGTCACTGAATGTACTCAGGTCTCTCTTGAGACGAATATGAAAATTTCTGCTGTGAGCATTGAACTTAATGCTGATGACATTGTTCTGGGTGACAGATCTTTTGGCACGCAGATGACTTTGGTGAATTTTTTCCGTGGAATATGACAGCGGCTCGTAATGACGGATGTATTCATTAAGATGACGGATACTTTCAATCCATGGTATGAATAATATCAAGTAAATTATCACCTGGAAGGCTTTATTTATCATTATATTAACTTTCATTTTTGAATATCGTTATATTTCACTTCACTACACTTTTAAATAAATAATATAATTAATTATACAGTTATATCATTAAATATATTTTATTATTATTTATCACAGTAAAATTATAAAATTATCAGTCAATTCGTCATACATTTTTAATTTTCATTATCGTAATCCACCAATTTTAATTTTTCACGTCGAATTCCCATTTTGGCGCACAAATTTAAAAAAAAAAGAACACAATTTATATATTAGAATTATTTATATTAATTTTATAAATATATCGATTACTATGGGGCCAGTCGCTGTCATATAGAAACAATATAAAGTATGACACATATCAAAATTACTCGGAGACCATTTACACAGACGTCAATTGCACTTTTTATTTTATTGCACTGATTTTATTATTATTTTATTAGTTTTATAAATATATTTATATCCGATTGGATTTATATATTTACATATAATTGTATTAATGTATTTTCATTTAATTACAATCAATGCAATATATTTATGTATTTAATTGCATCCGTGCAGTGTTTCTGTGTGAGGGGCCGACCTCTACCGTGTAAACAAACAAAGTTCAAAAAATACGGATTTAAAAATTCAAAATTTTAAATTATTTTTGAATTCACTGAATTGAAAACTAAAACTTGAGTAGGTTGGTATTTTTTGTAAACGTTTTTGAAAATTTATATAAACTTTTGTGATGTTTTAGAAAAAGTTTACTCCTGCATTTAAAGTTCGATTTTTGAACGTCGTGTGGCGCGAGTTCACTAGACCTTTCTCTTATAATGGACGAAACTATAGAACTATTCATGAAAAATCAGCTGTTTCTCCATAATTTTACTGTACTGATAAATAATTTGCTATAGAAATCAGGGAGCGACTGTCGTTCACGAGACAGAGATAATTTCTAAGTATCCTCTTATCTCTTTGTTTATATACACGCGCGCATGTAAATAAAAAGTAAACTAAAAAAAAATACTTTGTATTGACTATTAATTTCAAAAATTTATATCACTAAATTTTTATCTAAATGGAATTCATCAATAAATTAAAAAATGAGACACTGAATTTAAAAAAAAAACATAAATTGTTGCACAAATACATTAAATGTTCCCTTGTAAAATTTTGAATTTTTTAGGAAATTTTTTTTTTTGTAATTAAAATTCTCAATTGAATTTTAAATGGAGTCGTTATAAAAAATATTGTTTGACACTTATGATTAAAACGAGAAATTCGGTAACTTGGATTGTCATCACTCCTTAGGTTATGTTACATTATCACTTATATCCGTGTACTTACTCTCGTTGAGAATGCGTCATCCAAAAGTTGAGCGGCCGATTCAAACAAACTGCAAATCTACTCTGATGACAATTTCTATTTTAATTCGTAACAATTTTAAAAAAAAATAATGCGCAGAAAATCTAAAAATGATCTGGGGAAAATTTCTATGACCCTGAAGTTAGTAGACAATTAACAATTTTTGGATTTTTTTTTTTCAACAAATCAATTTAGAAAAAGAAAATGCACATGTAGAAAATTAAGAAAACTATAGATGCAATTTTTTTATAATTTAGTTTTAGAAACAAAACAATAAATTATAAGACGTCGGTTAACTATGATACTGAAGTTAGCCGACGTCCAATAATTTTTGGATTTTTTTTTAAACAATAAATTATAAAAACAAAAATATTTGAAAAAATTGCACCTATAGTTTTTAAAATTTTCTACATGTACATATGTTTATTTATATATTTTTTAAAAATTAAGTCATTGAAAAAAAACTTCGAAAATTTTAAACTGTCTGCTAACTTCGCGATCATGTCTAGCTTCAGTATCATAAAATTTCTGAGTTTAGGAAGTATTCAAAAAATTTTTAGAAAGTTACAAATTTTTTTAACGAAGACAAAATCATTTAAACAAATTTCTTGAAAATTATGTCAAAAATTTCAGATAAAATAAAATGAAAAAAATCAGCAAACTAAAAATTTTTGTTACAAAAACAAATAAATTTATTAAAAATTATCTTAAACCTGGAAATTTAAGCAAAAAATTTTTTAAACTTTCTTATTTACGTTTCAAAAAGTAATTATTTAAAATTTTCCCGGGAATTTAAATCTTCAGCCAATGCATCAATAATTTATTATTAAAGTGTACCAGAAAATGTTTTCAATTACACAGCTCGATAGCAGTAAATATCATGATATTTGTATTGTAACGAAATTGTATATGAATTTATATCAAATGATATGAGTAATTATTTATAAATTTATAAATAAAGTTCTTAGTAAATTTAAATTCGCTGAATCGTCTTGTCATTTCTACTCTATTACTTTTCACTCGTATAAATTTGCTGTAGATAACAAAGTAATTTAATTTTATCAATATTATTTACGACTCTATTATATAAAAATATATATGTACTACTATTACTGCTATTACATTTAAATAAATAAAATAATTCCCCAACAAACTATAAATTTTTATGACCATGATATTAAATATTATTGATGTGTAGATATACTAGCAATATTAATTTAAACCCGGTTTGAAAAACTGGCTCTTGTTGATAAAAAATAATAAAAATAAATAGTAAATATCTTTAAATGATTTTTTTTATTGTAAATACTCGTGTAATTACACAATTATAGGTGTTGGTTGAGGTGCATCTTTAGCAGTTTTAATTTCAGAGCTTGGTTGTTGATGAATGACCTCTTCTTTTGGTTCAACAACATTGACATTATCAGGCAATGGCTTCTTAGGTCCAATTTTGCCATTTGGATCCCATGGCAACATGATTTTAACTTTAATTCCTAACACTCCTTGTCTGAGGAGGACGTGACGAGTGGCGGTATCAACGTAATCGGCGGTTGGTTCACCAGAGTGAATCATCAAACCGTCGACGAATTTCATGCTCTTGGCACGTTGACCTCTCAATTTACCACTGACTACTACTTCGCATCCTTTAGCACCAGATTCCATGATGAAACGAAGGACACCATAGCAGGCTCTGAAATATAAATATAATTAGAATAAAAATAATTCATTTATTTATTTATAATAAATTTTAAAAAAATAGTACCTTCTGACAGCAAGACCTCCAATAAGCTTGTATCGGAGTGACTCAGCTTGAGCGATGGCGCAAAGACCACGGGTGGCAACTTTTTCAGCGTACAATTCAACAGTTTGATCTTTGAAGTTGAATCTTTTTTGAACGACAGAAGTCAATTCACGGATTCTACGTCCTTTTTCACCGAGAACACTCTGGGTGTGAGTTGCCATGAGAATAATCTCAGTACGAGTTGGGGTAACTCGTACTTCAACTCCGGAATAACCATCTTCGGCGAGCTCACGAGTCAAAAACTCGTTCAATTCAGCTTTGAAAACTCCATCTCCAACGAACTGTTGAAAAATAATTTTTGTTTATTTTTTTTATCAAATTTAAGTCACATCTTATAGACTTTTGGAATTTTCATGCTCCAATAAGTCATTTATACAAAACGGTCCTACAGAAAAAATAGATTTCTTGGCGCAAGAAAAATTTTCCATTATGAAATGAAAACAAAAATTTTATTAAGACGAGAAAAGATTTTTTGCGCCGAAAAATTTTTTCTCGCATCAAGAAAATTTTCGTTTTCAATTCATAATATAAAAAATTTCTCAGGGCTAGTAAAAGTTTTCTTGGCGCGAGTAAAAATTTTTAGCGCCAAGAAATCCTTTTTTTTCTGTGCAGAAATATAATTTTTAAATAAATTAATGGCTACTCAAAATCGGTAAATTTTTTTGGTGGGTCTCTAAATGCATGCAAGAAGTAAATCGAGTGGAAATGGAAAATAGAGTGAAAACTGAGCCCAATAATTAAACTGTATGACTGTTCATGTTTATTTCTTTTTTTTTGGATCATTTTTTATTTCTTTTTTTATTCGCACTGTGATGACGCGAATGAATTTTGCAAAATTTTGTAAATTGCGGAAAGCGTTAAATAAATAAATAAATAATCTAGGGCCGCCTAGTAAATTTTTTTAAACTCCAGACATAACAAATTAAAAACCCGGACATTCAACAAAAAATAGTTGCCTGGAGAATTTAAAAAAAACCAGGACATGTCCAATTAGACGGATGACAAATCTTACAATTATTATCACGTGCAAAAAAAACTACAAGCGTAACCTCAAAATTTGTTTATCGATACAAATCACAATTTAACTTAATCAATACTTCATGTAATTACGCAGTTTCATTACGTAATTTAATTAAATTCAATTAAAAATATGATCATGTTTATTGTTTTTTTAAATTATTTTTTAAATAACAAATAATAGTGACACATCAATCACTAACCGAAGACCGAGTAATTAATCACTTGTAATCCGAGTGTATAAACAAATTTTAATAACTTAATTATAAAAAAATTAAAGATTAACGTTTATTAATTATTTATTTAAAAGTATTTTTTAAAAAAATTCACTTAAAACTCCAATATTTTACAAACCTTGCGTTTTTTCGAGATCGACCGTACAGCCGCCATTGTGTAGAAAGAAAGGGCGAGATCGTTCACTCTAGACCTCGAAATTCTACTAAACGACGGAAGTTGTGGAATCTAGAGACATTTTCACAACTAATTTGAATATAAATTTATAAATACATCTACTTTATTATTACTTTAAATTGTTTCAAATATTTACTCAATTTAATTAGCAATGATTACGATATTACTTTCAAAACTTAAACTATTTTTATTAAATATAATTATTGGAAACAGATTAAACGTAAAGTGGCGCGAAAAGTAACCAATCAAAAATTATATTTCAAATTAATGTTTAAATGCATAAAAAATAACTTTACACGTCTAGTTTATGGAAATTAAAGGGGTAACTTACTCTGTAAAATATTTTTAAACATGAATTGAACATAAAATGTATTGAATTCGAATAAAAAAAATTTTACTCAATAGAATTTTTTTTTTATTTTAAACAAGTCAAAGTTCGGTGTCAAAAATAAAAATTAACGAGTCTATGACTTAAGTTTGAGCAAAATCTTATTTTCACTGTAAGAAATTTTATGATATTGAAATTAGCCGACGTCTAATAATTTTCGGAATTTTTTCAAAATGATAAATTAAAAAAAAAATAATTAAAAAAATTATACCTATAGTTTTTTTCATTTTTTATTTGTGCATACTTCTGGTTTGTGTTTTTTTTTTGTAATGCACTTGTTAAAAAAAATCCGGAAATTGTTAATTGTCTGTTAATTTCAGGATGATAAAATTTTAAAGAAACTGAAGTTAGCCGACGTCTTATCATTTTTGGATTTTTTTAAAAACTGTAAATCATAAAAAAGCTGCGTTTTTAGTTTTTTTAATTTTGTAAGAGCGCATTACTAAATGTGCTGCAATTCAGCAGCAGACCGTGCAAGTGCAGCGTAGTAGCAACACGATTTTTGCGGTAACTTTTACGTGTTTTTTTTTTTTTTTTAAATATTTCTATCATATTCTGCCGCCATTTCATTTAGACTCACGACTTTCAATTTTTCTCCCATTGCTAATAAGTCATTTTTCGAATATTTAGATTTACCGCGCAAGTTATAAGAATAATTATTAAATTATTGATGAAAATAAAAAATTTCAAGAATACTTTTCAGTCTAATTAATATAATTATTGACACAAATGAATTTTAATAAAATTATTAAATTTCAATCTTGAAATTTCGAACCAAGAAAGCGCTACTGCGTGTCGCTGTATTCGACGTTCAAATTTTTGATAAAATGGGGGCGGTCGAATGATTGAAAATTCGATTGTTTTGTATCAACTGGCGGTCCAATAGCAGCAGTCAGTATCATCGACAACGGCAGTAGAAGTCCAGATCCTTCTTTACGTTTAAATTGAAGTACAGTATTGCGGTTAATTCGCGGAATTATCCATAAAATTTATTACTCATAGTAATTGTTTAATTAAAATGTGGAGTGTTTGTAAAATTTAAATTGTGCAAAGTGTCTGTGGTGTCGTTAAGTGTTGAGTGTTCAGTGCTAGTGTAAAGTGTTGCGAATTGCTGATGCTGATAACTTCCAAGTTCCTGAGCAAAATCATCTGGCATCGTCTGGTGGGAAATAGCAGTTAAGTGACGTTTTTTTAGCTGCAATGCACTTGGAGCAATTTAAATTAAATCTCCAAGTGTATTAGGACACCCTTCTGCATATTATTTCCCCACCAAGGTTTGTTCAAACACTCGCGTGTTTCTTTTTTTAATTTTTTAAATATTTTTCTATCATATTCTGCCGCCCTTTTATTTTAACGTACGATTTTTAATTTTTCTCCCATTTCTTATAATTTATTTTTCAAATATACGCTACAATTACTCGCAGAAAATTTCAGAATGTACCCTAAATGTGCATATTTTTAGTTTCATTTTATTTTTTAAATTGATTTGTTGGAAAAAAATCGGAAAATTGTTATTTGTCTACTAACTTCAGGATCATAAATTTTTTTTTAAATTAAAAAAAAAATGACTTGAAGTAAACAAATTCAAATCAGGTATAAATATAGTTATAGATGAACTTACTTATATACTTTATTTTTACATGACTTTAGATTTCCAAGTCATTGATGCCTTAAGGGGGTATTTTGATCTAGAAATTAAAATAAACGCGTTTTGCTCGTACGATTGTTTTCGATACAGGACATGATATCCCTGATTAACAGAAACGTTCAATTTTACTACAATATAGATATACATTAATTATTGAGTGAATCGTTTTGTTTAATCAGGGATCAGTTCTAATGTACCGATTTTACCTGAAATTTGGCACAGACCCTCTTAATACTATTAAAATTTATCCGGCGTAGGCATTTTAAGAAAATTTTTTACTATTTTTTAAAAATGTAGTGATAGATTTAGATTCAGAAACAGTTATTTTATTAAGTTCTTATATATTTTGTATAAAATTAATATATTCATAATTTTATAAAAAACTTACTTATTACAAATAAAAAAATATAAGTAGTTGCCAATATAAAATAATAAATAAAATATTTTTCATGATAACATCAACTCATACAGTTTAAAAATTAGTGTTAAATTTAACACAAATCACATGTCCCAAATGGTCCACTCAATTATTGTGTTAATTTAACACATTTTACTTGTGTCAAACAATAATACAGGGTTAAAATTTGTTGAGATCAGATAACACATTCAACTTTAGTTAAATTTACGCTTGATGGTGTCAAATAATTGACACAAAATATTTAACCACTGAATTTTTATGCACAAAGACACAAAATTTTAAACTGGTTATGAACAGAAAATATTTTTAAAAATTTTATAAAAATCTACGTGACTTATGTCAAGTATGTGTTTGATATTTTATGTATTTTTTTATGATCATTATTAACAATATCGCAATTACATGAACATGATTATTTCGAAATTTATTTCAAATAAAAAATTTTTATTTAAAAGATTATATACCTGAAGATCGGAAGGTTTTTCGCGGAACGAAAATAAGAAAAAAAGAAATGAAAAGACAGGCCACCCCCCAACTACCCCTTAAGTCGCCTTTAGACACAAATTTCATGAATTATTTTCATCTTCGTTGCGTGAAAAGCGTTCCGATCTTCAGTTAAATAAAAGATTTTAGTATAATATTTTATGTATAACATTTCTATTAATATTTAAAGTTGAAGAACAATCAGAAGATTGAGAATAAAAAATATTTTAAGGGCTGGCACACAGTAAAAAATTTTTGTATTTGTGTAAAAATTATATGTTAAATACTTAACATTTTTGTGTATTAATTTAACATACTGCGTTTTCGGTGTAAAAAAGATTCGTTTGAAAAAAATTCAAAAACGTTCGATATGTGAAACTTCTAAACTTGAGACAGATTTGAATTTTTATAATTTTGATCGTAAAAAAAAAGTTTACCAAAGAATTTAACTTTTCTAATTACATCTTAAATAATTATGCCACTCGAATGATTAAAATTTCACGAAAAAGTTTGTCTTGGACTTTTTTTCGTAAGCTATAAAAACTGCAGTAACAATTAATTGATAACTTAAAAGAAAAGTAAAATTCAAAAATTCAGTTCGTATGGCCCAGCCTTAAAAGAACAAGTAGTCATTTTTTTTCGGAACTTTATATTATATAATAATAGACGTATTCAAATATCTAATCAAACTCGTTAAAAAAATTAAATTATCTCATAATATCTACCGGGAAATTCAAATTTATAAATGAAAGTTTTCCAATATTTAAATATTATTGATCTTTACAAGTAATTTATACATATGTATTATCTCTTAAAAAACATTAACGGAGTTAATATTTTTTAAGACGATAATTAAATCAGTGAAAATTTTACCGTGTAGATTTAAAAATTTTAAATTTATCCTAAAATTTATAAAATTGTTCGCTTTATCTTTAAAATTAACTTTTATTTTTATTACTGAAGATCCAATGTTGATCACCTCATATCCTTCGAAGGAAACGCATGTACAATATCCCAACTAATTGATGTAGCGTCAGACTTCATACATAAGTCCATTATTATTTGTGCGTATTTATTTGCTCGTTTCACTCCTAAGCATGTACCGGTAGCAATGTTGTAGATGGGAGTACCAGTCTAAAATATAAAAGTTTTAATTAAAGCAAAATAAAAATAAAAATTTTATAGGAAATTTTCATGGAAATGGATATGATTTTCTATGATTATATTATCTACTATCATAGCATTCTTAGCAACAGTAAATATTTATTTTAGTTCAATCGTTTATTTGAAAAACCTCATAAGTCAAGAAAACAAAATTTTTCAGGAAACACAAAAAACATTTTTTTGGAAAAACTTGATATTTAAATAATAAATGAATAATTGAATACAATAATGTTAGCGCCTCTGAAAAAGATTCCAACAAGAAAAATTTAATTTTTTAACTGAAACTACTTAAAAAAATTACTTAAAGTTGATTGACTTATGGGGTTTCTCAACCAAACGGAAAAAAAAAGTTATAAAATCATTGTTTTTTTAGATGTTTCCACTCAAATCATATATTACACTGATAAAATGAAGTATTAAATATGTATTTGAACTCTGAAACTCAGAAATTACAAAAAATTACAATTAATTTAAACATTTTAATTAGTCATATAACAGTCAACAATAAAACAACATTTGAAATTAATTTCCCAAAAAAGCGTGAATTTTAAATAAAAAAAAAAAAAAAATTATTTCTGTAAAACTAAAACTGCATATGTTTATTTAGTCATTGACTTATGGGGTTTCTCAATTAAATGAAATTGCTGTCACCCCGTTAATTTTTTTTTAACGCTGATTTGATGCAAATTTTGATTGATTTCTATGGAGGGACATCCAAAGAACCCAAAAAATGCAAAAAACCCAATTTCGTAAGAAACATGACTTATGGGGTTTCTCAAATAAACGATTCAGTTGTTGAAAATATTAATTTATTTAATGCCGTAAGAAGGATCGGTGAAGTTGAATTTGATATTTGCTATTTGCTACTTGCTATTTGCTATTCCTGGTTTCCATTCCTACTTAAATTTATTTACTTGAATAAATATTGACTGTAAATACTTAATATACTCACTGTTCCTTTATGATGCCATTCTTGATTTCCTCCCATTTCATGGCATTTTCCAAGTTTCGGAATCTTCCCACTACCTTCTAGACACAACATTTGTCCCAGGATCAATTCATTTTTATCCGTTTCATACCACATCTGCAACAGCAATATTATTAATTAAACAAAATGTTTTTTAAAAATATAAATATAAATAATTAAATAAAATTACTTGAGACTTAGCACGTAAACAAGGTACTAGTATTAATTTAGAACCTTTCGTCTTAATATCTTTTTCACTTTGAATACAAAGTCCAGAATTAGTTAATCTTATTTGATACTGAGCAGTATAATTTCTTATTCTTAAATGCCATGGCTGTATAGGTTGTTGATTAGCATTACTCCATTTTTCTTTTAAACTCTGCTTATTACCATCCGGAAGTGACAGTTCTGGATAAACTGTTTCTAAATACCAAGCAAAATCTTTACATTTTAATCGGTCACGTAAAGCCAAACGATCTGAAATGTCACCGTAGTCAACTACTTGGATATTTTTTAAAAAATATTCTTTATATTTGTCCATCCAAACGTAAGCAACACGCAGTGAATTTTTCAACATCGTGTCTACCTCACGATCATTACCATAAGGTCGTCGTCGTCTAAACACATGACCAACTCTTGAACAAGGTATCAATTCAATGCTGCCTCCACACATCCATATTCTGAATGATATTTCTAAATTTTCTCCTCCCCATGTGTCCATTCCTGCATCATATTCCCCCATTTCAATGAAATATTTTCTGTCAATTGCAAATAATCCACCGGCCATCGTTGGTGACTTAATGGGTCTTACAAAATCTTGGTCGTTATTTAAGTCACTTTTTGGTACATTGTCCCATTTGAAATGCAGCCCCCAATTAAAACCTCCTCTGACCAGCGGACTTGCTGTGTATTGAAATGTATCGGAATTAATAATATCGATAACTGGCATTGGCAAAATTGTTTTTGACTCGGCAATCCTTGAAAGTAATGGCTCAATCCACATTTTATTTACTTCGATATGACTATCCAAGAAAATAAGTACGTCACCTGTTGCTTTTCTCGCTCCAAATATTTTAGCTCTTATAAGTCCTTCTCTTTTTTCTGTTTTATATAATTTTACTTTGCCTGAAAAATTATCATTTACGTACTTGTT
The DNA here is from genome assembly GCF_029852145.1 of Microplitis mediator. Classification (NCBI taxonomy): domain Eukaryota; kingdom Metazoa; phylum Arthropoda; class Insecta; order Hymenoptera; family Braconidae; genus Microplitis; species Microplitis mediator. Next base: position 7,927,173 of record NC_079975.1, read on the forward strand.
TATTTTATTGTGTAATTCATCACTGTCACTGTAATCGTCGACCAAAATAATCTCATGTAAAAGATTTTCTGGTGTTCTATTAGTAATAGAATGCAGTGTTCTCAATAAAGTCATGTAGTGTTCGTTATAGAAACAAATTACAATACTGGCATTGGGTAATTTATTTGAGTACTTTATTGATGAGCAAAGTTTATTTCGAGTGTCTGGTATTATTCTATTTATTCCAATATTGTCTGATACTAAACCATTGAAAGCGTATTTTTTGTAGCCATCGTCTCTTTTTTTTTGATCATCTATATTTCGTACTAAGCCTAATTCGTCGAGACCTAAATTCAAATAAAACATTTTTAATTAGAAATGGAAAAATAAAACGAATTAAATGTAATAATAAAAGGAATGATACTGAAGTTAGTCGGAATATGATAACTTTTGAATTTTTTTAAAAACGATAAATTATAAAAACAAAAATTTATAAAAATTGCACCTATAGTTTACGACGTCTTTTTGAAGGCGTATTCAAGAAGTCTTATAATAACTTCTTAAAGGTGTAATTTTTAAGAACTCTTGATTAAAAGTTCTTGAAGACTCCATAAAAAAAAGACGTCAGTTTTGTGACGACTAAATGTATTATTTTTTTTAACTTCTTTATGAAGTCAAAATGAGTAGCTCTTTAAGACATCATGGTAAATTCATACTGAAGTCTTATTTGCGAAGTCAGAAAAAAGAACTCTTTTTAAAGACGTCTTACTGAGTTCACTAGGTCGCTCATTCGACATCTTGAGAGCTGCTTAAAGACTTCTTTAAGATGATGATGGGACATCGAAATCATAAGTAGGAACTCATTCAGAACTTATCAAGACGTCATTTTGCTATCTGGGCATATGAATTTGGCATGATGTCAATTCCCATAGGAACCTATGTGAGAATCTATATCGAGGTCTGTGCTGGATTTCTATAAAAAACCATATGGGAATCCATCCGAAAACGCCATGTGAGAACCCACATAGGAATCTAAGCTGGATTCCCATATAGTTCTTTCTGATAGAGTTTCCATCCGTGCAGCCAGATCGTGCGATATTTTTACCCCCTTGTACCATTACACTCCATGATATTTTACCACGAGAAGGGGTAAAAATATCGCAAGATCTGGTTGCACTGGTTTTCATTCTGGTTATGGCCGGACGGCACTTTTTTTTGTAATTGATTTGTTGAAAAAAAATCCGAAAATTGATAATTATCTGCTAACTTCAGGATCATTAAAAATAAATTATTTATTAAATTAATTAAAAAAAAAATACCATATTCTAATCCCATTGCTGATTTAATTGGTACTGGTTGTAATTGTTGAATAAGTTTATCACTATTTTTTTTTATACCAACTCTTCCATCACCAATACTATGGATTATTTTTTGCTTAAATACTGATTCTTCAAGTGGAATTGTGTATTCCGAAACCAACATCGTAGGATTTACTACATTTGAATTTTGAGTTAATTTTGAATAAAGATAGAGACTGAACGCCCATGTTATTGATGCGATTATAATTCCCGAGATAAACGATGCGTATCTGGTTGAAATCATCTGAAAAAAATAATTTTAAATATATATTACATTATTTAATAAATAATTATTGAATATTTATAATAATAAAAAAATTTTTAATTATTTTTTTTTAATTTTGACATCTGTTAAAATTTAATAAAAAAACGTATTAAATAAATAAATTAATTAATTTCAATTTTTTATACATAATTATTTTTAATCAGAAATAATATTTTACCTGAATTAAATAATTTTGTATTTATAAATAACACTCAATAATACAGTAGTGTATAGTAGAGCACGTGCACCTAAATAGCCCCTGTGGCCTAATGGATAAGGCATCGGTCTCCTAAACCGGGGATTGTGGGTTCGAGTCCCACCAGGGGTAAGCTCATTTTTTTATATGCTTATAAATATTATTATTACTTAAAAATGTTAATTATCTTAATTACAACTCAAATTTAACAAATAATAATAATAATTTTTTTTTTTTTTTAATTCAAAATATATATCTTTGTTAAAACATTTATATTTGTTTTGATCAGTAGTTGTAATTTTCAGCAGATTGTATTTCATTCAAAAAATTTAAAAAATATTTTTAACTTTTATTTAAATTTTAGCATCGAAAATTTTTTTCTTTCGATTTAACTAATTGTAAGTAAAATATTTATAATTAAAAACTTCTTGATAATTATATTTAAAATATTGATTATGTAAAACTTAGCATACATTTTTTAAAAATTGATTACTAAATACATTTTACATTACATATATTTTATCAGTCGACTTTATCTACGATACTGAAATTAGCATGAGTGGGAATGTAGCAGACATCAGACGAATTTAAAATTATAAATAAATAGAGTAAATAATTTAAAAAATAATATTTATAAAAAATGCACTTATTAATTTTTAAATTTTTTAAATGCGTATTTTTTAAAAATTTAATTTTATTAATTATTTACTCTTTTTATTAATAATTTTAAATTTATCCGATGTCTGCTACATTGACACTCAAAAATTAGCCGCGGTCTAATAATTTTTAGATTTTTTTAAAAACGATAAATTATAAAAAAAATAATATTCGAAAAAATTGCACCTATAGTTTTTTTAATTTTCTAGATGTCTATTTTTTTAGTTTTTTTTTTTTTTAATTAAACTGTTAAAAAAAAATTCGAAAATTTTTAATTGTCTACTAACTTCAGGATCATCATTTATTTCGCCCATTTATTATTATTTGACAAAAATTAAAGGCACATCCGATCGAAATCGATAAAAAAATTTTATTTGCATATAAAGTTGTAATAATAAAAAATTATTAAATAATTCATAACGAAAAAAAATAAAAATTCACAATTTCAAATTTTATTAAATAAGTATTGAGATATCATAGTAAAATTTATTAAACTTTAAAAAATGGTATATTTTTTTAAAAATATAATGCATATATTTTTGAACGAAATATTCAATTTATAAAATTTAAATTATTAATTTTAAATATAAATTGCAAACATAATTAATAAATTTGTTATTCGAATATTGTAGATACTTTATATTTTGATACATAAACTTAATTTTAGTAAAGACATAAATTATATATTCATACCTTGAAAAAATAATGATATAGAAAAAAGTATGAATTATTTTCATTTTTTTTTCTAAGAAAACATATTTTTAAATTAAAACATAACTACATAAAAATTTTACAATACTGTTTATTTACGTTATTTTTATGAACAGCTGATCGTGTTCTCTGCATCATGCGTAAATAGTCCTGCCAAAGCTAAGTTGTCTCAGTACCCGTTCCATTCTCATGAATTACCCGATTTTACCCGACAGAGAGTTAAGTTTACCCGAACGTTCCCCACTCTTTAAAAACTCTGTTGTCGACAAATGAAAGGGTTCAATTTTCGCGCGAAATTTAAAAAAAAACCTTTTAGAATATTTTTTTTAATATAGTTAAAAAAAATAAACTTTTAATTATTCAAATAAACAAGACATGAAATAAATAACTATAGGCACTATTTTTTAATTATTTTTTTTAACTTCCCGCTAAGAAAATTGTAAATTTTCAAAAATTCGGGAAGTTATTGTTTTCACCCCGATTTTCGAAAATCGAATTTTCATCAGATGTCAACGTTTTGAGGTCCTAAGAAGCTATTCTGACTATTTTCATAATGATGTCCGATTATCTGTATGTATGTGTGTGTGTGTGTATGTATGGATGTAAACTCTTCATATCTTTTTAATGAATTGACCGGTTGAGATGGTTGACGTGGCAATCGATATAGTTTGTTGGCCGTCAACTTTCCTGAAAATTTTAGATCAATCGATAATATAGATTCTAAGATATTAAAGACATACAAAAAAAAAATTTTTTTTTTTAGTTTTTTTTAGATTTTTTAGAAACGGCTCGATCGATCGATTTCAAAATCTAATAAGCTCTGGAACACAATAAAGCACATCGATTTCCACCTCAACCATCTCAATCGATTAATTCGTTCAAGAGATATCTTTGAAGTGACTTATTCAATCAATTCCTAAATCTAGGCAGCTCTAGAATTCAATAAAATTCGTCGATTGCCAGAGTAAAAGTAAAAATAATTGTCAAGAAAAATAAATACATTTTTAACGCTGAAAACAATAAAAAAAAAAAAATTATCATTTTTTGGAGGGGGGGCCTTTTTTCCCAGAAAATAAATTTTTTTTTTTTCAGACTTTCGGCAAAATGTCTACGAATTTGTCAGATATAGGACAAAAGTAAAGTGATCTGATGGTTGAAAGCCACAAAAAGTAATAATTGGCTTAGAGGGGCCTTCTTGCCCCACCCTCCCCTATTACAGCCGACTACTCGTCATAAGCCTGTTTTATTTTCTATCTTATTAAGCTTAATAAAAGTTTCCTCCCTCTCCTATTTTTTAATCAATGAATGTATGATTTTGACGTAAATATTGCATGGTATACCCACATGAAAAAGCAATATATATTGTTAAAATTTTAGAAAGTATATATTGCGGCAAAAATATGTACATTGATATATAGAGGATGGGGGGAGGTGAAACGGTGTACTTGAAGAAATACTAAATTTTCGGGGACTCAAATACGTTAAAACTCAAAATTTTAAGTCCTCAATGGAATCCTACCTAGAATACCTGAGTAATTACAATTTTTACTCATACTATATGTTCCCTTTATCTTCAGAAATGATACCATTGTTAAGGGGATTGGAGTAGAGAAAGAGTCAAGGTTATTAGATTCTAGTAACCTTGGAAAGAGTATAGTATGGGTAAAAGATGTAATTACTGAGGTGTCTCGTGTAGGATGCCATTAGGGACTTGAATTTGGTCAGCAAAACCCGGAACATTTTCTCGTGCCTCCTTGGTGAAAGAGTATCTATCTTAACACGTGTTTTCAAACTTGATTTTAAATTGTTACTTTATAAATTCAATATTTCAACCAATAATTCATCGCTACACATCTAATAAGGTAAATAGATTTTTGTACCCATTAAGTATTTTCATTCATTAAAAATTTTATAGTTTTTCTATGCACTGGTCTCAACAATTGAAGAATATCTGATAAAAAGGCAAATATATTTTTTAATCAATAAATGTATGATTTTTACGTAGATATTTCAGTGTATCCCATTAATATATAAGGGATAAAGGGGGGAGGGGGCGAATACGTTAAAACTTTTTTTTGTAATGATATTTATAGTAAATAAAAAAAATTTTCATATTGTGCGGACAAAATGCGGTAACCTATAAAAAAGTTAAAAAAAAAAATCTGGATATTAAATAAATTTGATTTAGTTAAATTCTCTTGTAAGTTATTTATATGAAGAAAAATACATTTTCGAAAATCGGGGCAAAAAAATTAACAGTAACAGAATTTTTCGAAAATCGTCGATTTTCATAGCGGGTAGTTAGAAAAAAAGTCTCAATAACTCAATGTTCAAAAAAGTTAAAGCCGATTAAAAAAAAAAAAAACAATTTTTAATAAATTTTTTTAGTGTTATTTAGAAAAATTTTAATAAATTCTGAAAATTTTTTTGGATAGGGTACAAAAAGATAAAAATTTGGAAAATCCAAAAGTGCACGACTCATAATACTCATTTATTATGAAATAATAAAATAATAATAAATAAATGGCGGGAAGCACGAATAAATTTAAAATATATAAAATTTTCTTTCCTTAAAATTTGTTGTTTTTTTTTTTTTTAATTATATTAGTATTTTTTTTATGGTTATAAAAGAACCTACTCAAAATATCTCGATTAATAACAAAAAAAAAAAAAAAATATGTAAATAAAAAAAAATTGAACTGAAAAAATTCAGGCTTACCAATTAGCAAAAAAAAAACAGCTGTACTAGGATGGTAATTCGCAAGCGCCCCTGGTGGGATAAATGTACGTATAATGTATAGGTATAGATATATCGGCACCCATGTTAATTTTACATCGATATATATAGATATAGTTATACAGCCTTTTTATTCTTTTATTAATTGTAATTAAACGACACTGAGTTACCTAGCCATTAGCAATAGGGGATCTACAAATCTTTCAAAGAATTTAAAAAAAAAAAATTTGATTCAATTACTGCATTTTTTCGTAAGTTATTGTGTCTACGGGTTTCATACTTGACGGACAGGAATTTTTTTTAGACTATTTTGATGTTTTTTCCATTTTTATTGAACTAAATAAATTTTTGAAAAGTATGGAACTAATCTCCATTAAATTATCTTCAAAATAGTATGCAATGTATCTCAATTCCGTAAACTAACAAGGGTATAATAATTGAAATAGTTGCCGAAGTGAGGCGAATTAAATTTTTCGATCGTAAAGCACATCTCAGATGCTTCGCATCATGAGTCGTGCAATAAAGTTTCAGCAAAATTAAATAGAGTCAGATTCAAAAGTGGTCGATTGTGCGTGAAATGGGCGCATTATATATTTATGTTGAACTACTCCTATTTTTTTACGTACTTAATAAAAGCTTTTCTAAAATTACACGTAATAATTTATGAGTTGTTTTGATGTCCTTTAATTTCTTCACACAGTGTATGATCTCACTCCAATAATATTTAAAATTTGTAAACTTAATAAATTGCATAGTAAAATTTTTGACATGAAATAAAACTAATCTTGCATCTTTTTTTTTTTTTTTTTTTTTTTAGACTTCATCAGGTAAAAAAAGTTCATTTCTCTATCATGAAATAGATAATCATTAAACGTGTCACAAGTACGCACCACAAATATATAAATCGAAAAGGCTAAAATCAACAAAGCAACAGTCAAGCAAACGACAATCGATAATATCCACGCCATAAAATTTCAAGACAAAGATTACATAGATAATGTAACAACTGAAGATATTTATACTAATGACAATTACTTTGATGAGGGAACTCCTCTATATGTAGCAGCGTGAATCGGAAATTATAAAATATTTCAAAAGTTGATAAAAATCGGTGCTGATATACACAAACGAAATCCAACAACTCAAGAAACAGTACAAGATAGCGCCATGAAATCCTGCAATTTCGATATCGTCAGGTATCTTAAGGGAAAAACTGCATTGCAATTTGCCGCCGATGAAGGAACAAAAGAAGTCATGACGTTATTATTGACTGACATAGCTGACATTAATGCTGAATCTGTTGACGAAATCACTCCTATTAGTAATGCTGTTATAGCTAAAAACTGCGATAACATGCAAATATTAATGAAATATGTGCTTGATCTTTTTGGTACATATAAAAGAGATGATGCCACAAAAACAATTTTTGATGCAGCTCTTGATATTCATAAATATGAATATAAAGCGTTAAAGAATTGGTTACTTTCATTTTCTCGTAAGCTTGGTGTTAATCATAATAATAATGTTAATTTTGACCGTTTCTTTAAATCCTTTACATACCAAATGGAAGCACATTACTTTATCATCTTATTTAAACAAGAAATTAAAGACGAAACTATGTTTTCCATTAATGGCAAGGTTGACGCTAATGCTCAGGAGCATATTAACATGCACATTGAAGAATTGATAGCAGCGGGTTTTTATGTTAGTCAACGAAACATTGAATTTGTTAGTAATACGAACAAATTTTCTGATAGTTCAGCTGAATGTTTTTTAGAAGTTGAAAAAATGAAAAAAAATGTGATAGAAGGCAGTTATATCACATTTATAGAGATTTTACAAAAAAATGTGCGATACTTGGCACATTATTTAAAGTTTGTTGATTTGAACAAAATATTGATACGTGAACCTCAATTTCCAGAGTATCCAAGATATAAAAATAAGATCTTTTTTAAATTGTGGAAAGTTCTGATAAGAGTTAACTACATAAAAGATTCTGAGGAAGTTATTTATAATACTTTTTATGAATTACGGCTTCCGGATATGTTTATCAGAGAATTGTATCTCTACTTGTCAAATGAAGATTTAAAAGAAATAGTTCAACCCTCTAGATAGAAAAAAAAATAGCTAATCACTAGCATCCTATAAATTAAAATTAAATGACATCTGTAATCTATTGTCACACCGCTGTTCTCCTTAAATAAATTAAAAAGAAAATGTAAAATAAACTATACCAAAATGTACAAATATACTTAGAATTTTTTAATAAAATTAATGCATAAAAATTTTAATAAATTTAATTGCCAAAATTGATAGATTTATTTTTCAGCAACTTTATTTTTTGATTTAGAGAACATATGTTACTTTAATTAGAAAAAAATAAAGTAATTTAAATAAAGCCGTTTTGTGATCTTACAAATCAAAATTTCCTGTAAGCTGTAATATCTGCGTAAAAAATTAATACAATAAAATTTATTGAACTGGAAAATCGTTTGAGTGTGTGTGTGTGTGTATGTGTGTGTGTGTGTGTGTGTGTGCGCGCTTTTTATAACTTTTAAACTAATCAACTGATTTGGATGGTTAAGGCGGCAATCGAAAGAGCTTGTTAGCCATCAACTTTCCTGAAAGTTTCAGATCATTTAATTAAGTACACTCGAAAATATTGGCGAATTACGAAAAAACCCCGCAAAAACCTCGCAAAAAAAGGCTTAGAATTCACACAGCAGCAAGTCGGTAGCAATAATAATTCCTTTACCATGAGAAATAATCTTTGTTGAGCGGCCATATTGATCAAAAATGTTGCTGGATCTCCGTTTATTATATAATTTATATCAGTTCCATGCCTGTAAAGAATTAACATAATTCTCAATTTTTTTTCATTTAAACTTATTGGCGTCTCGGCACATCTACACTTGTATATATTCATTTTCACCAAGTAATAGATAGCAGTAAAGCCATCATTATCGCGAGCATTTATATCATCTTTACTCATAAGTTTGGCCAAAGATTCTACAATTTGTTCCTGGTGTTTATGAACAGCACACATCAGTAGTGTTCTCTTCGATCAACTTGTTATTTTAAAATTAGCATTATGTCGGATTAAAAGATCTACTAATTGAATTCTATCGTGAAGAATTGCATATGCCACTAAAGTCATTTTGGACCTAAAATCACAACACCACTCATCTTCTGAAGATGAAAACCAGAGTTGATACTTTATTTGAAGATCATCGTTTATTACCTCATTGGCATCAGCAGCAGCATCCAGGAGTAAATCCACAATTTCATGATGTTGAAATAAAACAGCCAACATGATTGGTCGAGCTCCGTCTAAAGCCATTTTATTAGGGTTGACTCTGAATCCAAATATTAGCGATCTAACAAAATCATAGCAACCTTCTATACAAGCAATATGTTACACAGTGTAACCACCAAGTGGCCCAGAAGATTGCAGAGGAGTATTTGCATACTCTTCTTGTTTTAATAAAAGTTTAATAAGATCAAAGTTTTTTGATTTTATATGGCTTCGTACACACGTACACACATGATCTTAGAGCAAACCACGTTTTTACTATTATTTTTGTCTCCATCACCTGCTCTTACTAAACACTCTAGTTCACTAACTGAATTTGAATAAAATTCTGAATCTTGATCCATTTCAAAAATTAAAATAGAGAAATTGTTTGTTTATTTATTTAAACGTGTTGCGAATTTCTGATGCTGATAACTTCCAAATTCCTGAGCAAAATCACCTGGCATCGTCTGGTGGGAAACAGCAGTTAACTGACGTTTTTTTAGCTGCAATGCACTTGGAGCAACTTAAATTAAATCTCCGAGTGTATTAGGACACCCTTCTGCATATTATTTCCCCACCAAGGTTTGTTTAAACACTTGCGGATTTTTTTCTTTATATTTTAAATATTTTTCTGTCGTATTCTGCCGCCCTTTTATTTTAACGTACGATTTTTAATTTTTCTCCTAATTCTTATAATTTATTTTTCAAATATTCAAATTTACCGCGCAAGTAATAAGAATAATAAATAAGGGTGCATTCCGAAATGCGTTACGCTATAGCTGCTCGCAGCGCATTTCGGAATGCATCCACAGTAACACCAATTTGACACGAAATTAAAAAATGATAATTTTTAAATTAACTCAGCGCTTAATTAAGTGTCAAAAATTATTTTGATTACACCCGAAAACATACTGGGTATTTCTGCTTACATATTAAAATTTTTAAAAGCTTACTGTCCCAATGATCATTTAAATTTACGCGGGAACATTGCAACTACCGCCATGTTGAATTACGCACTGCGCAAAGCGGAATTTAAATTCGCCTTTAGACGTGTCATTAAAATAAGTCTTAAGTATTGAGTATGTGTGTATTGTACGCACTGTAGTGACTGTATTGAGTGGATAACATGACATATGTGTGTGTATAGGGTATAGGTAAAACCGATTTCGGATTCGGAGGCTGGGGTGAAAGTGGACGGTGAATAGAAAATAGTTAATCATTATAATATAAATACTTGGTAGTCATAATTAGTAGGTTTTTTAATACCTTTTTGTACATTTATACTGTTAGTAATTAATAATAATAATAATAATAGTAAGATAAAGAATATTGTGTAATTTAAACGATAAAAATTTTTACGCACATCGTTGTATCCATAACATAATATCCATGACATTGACTTTTTAAAAATAATTATAAAATACAATCGCCAAATAATTATAAATTATTTTTTTTTAATATTTTCTTTAAATAATTATCCAAGTGTTAATTTATTTATTTAAATTTTTAGGCATTTCAATTTTTACAATGGGTGAGTTTATTTTATTTTTTAAATAAAAGTTTTTTTTTTTTTTTTTTTAATTATTTTACTGTTTATTTATTTATTTACTGTGACATTTATTATAATTACTATTCATTTATATTTAATATTTTATGGACACAATAATCATAGAACGGGACATTTTATTTTAGTACCGGCTCCAAAAATATAAGAGGCTGTTTTATAATAGATTTTCATAGAGTTTCTTACGTACTTATATGTATAACAGTGGAAATGAGTGGGTACATTGTATGGTGAATGAATCACGAATGCTTATGGACGAGGTTTTGTGGAAGTAATTATTTGCTGATCAATAAGAAATTACGTTTTGTTAAATTAGCATATTTTTTTTTTTAATGAGTAATTCTTTCAATGAAATACCCGAATTAATTTATTTACTTATTTATTTACGCCAATCGGCTGTATACATAACATTATTTACATATTTTAAAATTTAATTTAAAGAAAAACAAACAGTAACTAGAAACGATTACTGCTTTAATAGATACAAAATTATTGCACTATATGCTAATTAATTAGAACATAAAAATTTTTTATGACAGAAAGTTGCCAGACATCTGACAATTTTTAAAATTTTTAAATAATAACGTAAAATTTTTTTAACAAAAAAATTTAAAAATGGACTTTTAGAAAATTCTAAAAATCAGTTGATGCATTTTTTTTATTTTATCAATTTAATTGTTTAATTTTTTTTTATGTAATTTAAAAATTGTCTTATGTCTGCTACATTTACACTCATAAATTTTTTTGCATTCGCTGAAAACGATGATGGGGATTCACTGAAAAAATTAAGGTTCGAAGAGTGCTGATTTACTAGCTTAGCTATTCTGTTCTGTTAAATAAATTATTTGATTAATAACTTTCACCATCGGTTAATTTAAATAATAGACCTAGCAAACATCCGACAATTTTTTTTTATTTTTAAAAATAAATAACAATATCTACATATTTATTTATTTATTTATTTATGCCAATCGGCTGTATACATAACATTATTTAAATATTTTAAAATTTAATTTAAAGAAAAATAAACAGTAACTAGAAACGATTACTGCTTTAACAGATACAAAATTATTGCACTATATGCTCATTATTTAGAACATAAAAATTTTTTATGACAGAAAGTTGACAGACATCTGACAATTTTTTTAATTTTTTAATAATAATTTTTAAAGTAAAATTTTTTTAACAAAAAAATTTATAAATGGACTTTTAGAAAATTCTAAAAAGTAGTTGATGCATTTTTTTTATTTTATCAATTTAATTATTTAATTTTTTTATATGTAATTTAAAAATTGTCTTATGTCTGCTACATTTACACTCATAAATTTTTTTGCATTCGCTGAAAACGATGCCCGTATGAAAAAACAATACATGGTTAAAATATATAAAATCATATATGTTTGCAACAAAAAAATATATGATATATTATATTGTATATTATAAAAAGTCATATAGAGATTTTCGCCGATTTAATATAAAATTATATACAGTAGTAAATATATGTATTCATATATGTTACTTATATGTTTTTTATATTAAGCTATATATACATTTAAATTTACCTTATAATATATTGTATTGATATATTTCCTTTTATATTTAAAAAATATATAATTTTTATATGAAATGAAATACATGGTAGCATATAATTTATATTATATATGGCACCATAAATTTTCTTTGTTATATTTAAGCATATATTTTATTCGGTGTACGTGTATGTATATGGGTATATATATTCGCATCAAATTAACTAATTTTGAAAATTTTAACTGCAATTTAAAGAGTATATTAAAATTTATATCTAATTTAATTGGAGTTAGTCATACGAATAAGAAAGTTTTCTTTTCCAGACACAATATAAATATATGTTTTTATATATGATCAGAATATATTTTTCGTATATGATAGAAATATATATTTTTATGTATGATAAAAATATAGTTTCCATATATGAAAAAAATATATATTTTCATATATGATAAAAATATATTTTTTGTACATGATTGACATATATATTTTATACATGCTAAACATATACGGACTCGTATATGATGAGTATTATATTTTTTAATATAAAAAAAAATATAGTTAAATTCGCCACATATATTTTCTGATATTTATCATATATTTTTACCATATATGTTTTTTTAATACGGGTGATGGGGATTCACTGAAAAAATTAAGGTTCGAAGAGTGCTGATTTACTAGCCTAGCTATTCTGTTCTGTTAAATAAATTATTTGATTAATAATTTTCACCATCGGTTAATTTAAATAATAGACCTAGCAAACATCCGACAATTTTTTTTTTTATTTTTAAAAATAAATAACAGTATCTATATATTTATTTATTTATTTATTTTTGCCAATCGGCACCATAGTAAAAAATTATTCGTATTTGTATAAAGAAAGTATGTGTTAAATATTTAACACTTTTGTGTGCTAATTTAATATACTGATTTTGTGTTGTTTGATCAGTTCATTTTTCACATAAAAGAATTTTAATTGAAACAGAAGTAACAGTTACTCAGTATTACTATCCAAAAGTGTTAACACGTGAATGTGAATGTAGCAGACATCAGACAAATTTAAAATTATTACTAAATAGAGTAAATAATTAATAAAATAAAATTTGAAAAAATGCGCATTTGAAAATTTTTGATATTAATGAGTGCATTTTTTAAAAATGTTAATTTTTTAATTATTTATTCTATTTATTTATAATTTTGAATTTGTCTGATGTCTGTTACATTCACACTCGTGTTAAAATTTTTGTAATATAACTTTAACATAGACCGCGTGTTAATTCGTTAAACTAACACAGAAAATGTGTTAAATTTACAGTCGTCACTTCCCTGGTAGAAATTTTTCGAAATTTTCTCTGAAAAAGTCTTTAGAACTTTAGAACTGAGTTTTTCAGAGAAAATTCCGAAAAATTTCCACCAGGGTTGCTAAGTTTACGTATACATAAATTATTATAAATATCAAAATAACACATAAACGTGTTAAATCAACACTTTACGTGGGTTGCAGATAACATTTGATGTGTAAAAGTATTAGAACCGGTAACAGAATATCACTTCGAAGAAAAATGAGATGTTAACTTGCTTCAAATTTTTATAAAAACCGATGTTCAAAATTAATTTTTTGAAAACATGCACACGAAGTTTTTAAAAAATTCTTCGTATGAATTTTTTCAGTTTTTTTTTTACTAATGTTTTGTTATTTTTTTTACAATAAAAAAAGTTATGGGTATCTGCTGTTTTCTGGTGATTAATTTAATAATTATTTTGTTGAGGAAATTTTTTTAGTTAAAATTGTTGATTAATAATTAATTTTTAGTCTTCATTACGAAAATCAGAATGTAAATAACTTGGAATAGTTTTAGCTGATGAGTATTTAAAAAAAATTTTGAACGTTTATTATTAAGTAAAGACGTCATGAATAGAGAATGTCGAAGTGAAATTGTTCTACTAAAATAGTTACTTGGAATTCAAAAAGCATATGCATACATAGTAATAGAAATTAAAAATAAATATTCTTTAAGGATTCATTCCACAAGTCTATACGTTATGTGTTCTATTTTTAAAAGTATTTTTTTTTTAACCCAATTGTAGTAAAAAAATGTAGAGGAATAATAATTATGATCCTAAAGTTAGCAGACTATTAACAATTTTTTGATTTTTTTTCAGCAGATACATTTAAAAAAAGAAACTAAAAATATACGCATGTAGAAAATTTAAAAAGCTACAAGTGCAATTTTTTCAAATATTTTTTTTTTGTAATCATTTATTTCTAAAACTAATTCGAAAATTATTAGACGTCGGCTAACTTGAGTATCATAGTTAGCAGACAATTAAAAATTTTCGGATTTTGCTTTTCAACAAATTAATTACAAAAAAAAAAAAAAACTAAAAATATGCACATGTAGAAAATTTAAAAAACTACAGGTGCAATTTTTTCAAATATTTTTTTTTTAATAATTTATCGTTTTAAATGGAATCCAAAAATTATTAGACGTCGGTTAACTTCAGTCTCATAATTCAGTTACTCCGTATATAATTCAAAAAATAAAAATATTAATTATTGTTTACTTTAAATAAATAGAATCCCAAGGAGGACTTTATCGTAACTCAGGCCCAGGATTATACGAATTTCTTATGGAGGCTGAGTTACAACAGTATTACACAGGTATTAAAGGTAAGAATAAAAAAGTATATAAAATAAAACAATTAATTTAAAATAATAAATTAATAAAACTAAAATTATTTAAAGGAGATCTAAAAGTCCAATCAACTGCCCAACTAAAATATGTAACCGAAGAAGATTTGACAGCCATCGGAATGAGCAAACCAGAAATGCGTCGTTTAAAAAAATATTTTCAGAAACATTTTCCCCAAAATTATTTATCTAAATTCAAAAAAATGCTTTTGCCTAAACGTGAAGAGCCGCCTCCTGGAGCGATAAATGTATTGTCCATTGAAAAACAAGACAAGCCGCCAATAAAAGTTCCAAATAAACATATGATACCAGCAGACGCCATAATCGTCAACAAAGAATTGGGAATCGGTGAATTTGGTATCGTACAACAAGGAGTATGGAGTAATGACGGAGAAAGAATTCAAGTGGCTATAAAATGTCTATCCCGTGAACGAATGCAAAATAATCCAATTGAATTTTTAAAAGAAGCGGCAATAATGCATGCAATTGACCATGAACATATTGTCAGATTATACGGAGTTGTATTAGATACCAATTCCCTTATGCTTGTTACGGAATTAGCGCCATTGAGATCACTGTTGGAATGTTTGAAACAGCCAAGTTTACGTGTTAGTTTTCCTGTAATATCACTCTGTGATTTCGCAATTCAAATAGCCGATGGTATGCAATATCTCGAAGCCAAAAGACTGATTCATCGTGATTTAGCGGCAAGAAATATTCTTGTATTTTCGAAAAATAAAGTCAAAATATCGGATTTTGGATTATCCAGAGCTCTAGGCGTTGGTAAAGATTACTATCAAACAAATTTTAATGTAAATTTAAAATTACCCATAGCCTGGTGTGCACCCGAATGTATATCGTACCTCAAGTTCACGTCTTCCAGTGACGTTTGGGCTTACGGTGTAACACTTTGGGAAATGTTTAGTTACGGATTTCAACCGTGGGCTGCTCTGACAGGTCATCAAATTTTAGAAGCTATTGACGAACCGAATTTCCAACGTCTCGAGCAGCCAGACTGTTGTCCCAAAGAGTATTACACACTAATGCAACAATGCTGGCAGCATGAACCCGCAAAACGACCAAAATTTTCTGAGCTCATTGAACTATTGCCGGATTTAAAACCTGAACAGGTACAGGCTGTACAGGATAACAGTGAAATTGGCCAGTTGTCGTATCGTCAAGGCGACGTCATAACAGTACTAAATAAAGGACTCAATAATTTACTGTGGAAAGGTGTCCTGAGTAATGGAAAAACGGGATTATTTAGTCCGGCTCACACTATTGCATATTTAGGATCAAATTTACCGAGCAATAAACCCGGGGAATTTTTACGAGGTGATGGTAAAAATGCATTTTCATCTCATAGACGTAAAATTCGTACTGATATGATTTCATCACCGCAAGGTGATTTACGTCATACTGGACATGTTGGTTTAGATGGAGCATATTTTGGTGATATAAGTTTTCTTGGTGGTAAGTATCCTCATTTACCGCGACAAATAGTAACTCCTTATAAACCACATGAAGATGCGGCTAATAATTCTAGTCAAATTTTTTATCAAGAATCGCTAAATCATGAAAATAGTAATCGTGACAATACAAATGTTAATAATAATAAACATTCGTCTTATGATTCACAAACTAAAAATGGTACTTTTGATTTTTTTTTCTTATCTTAACTTTTATTTACTTATTTTATTTAAGTAAATATATGTCTTAATATTATTTATTTATCTTACAGATAATATGTGGTCTGATGCAGCTTCGGGACTTACACATGTGGACATGAGTCATAAGAATGATGATCAATCGATTATATCAATGAATATCGATAATTCTGGGAATAATGATCATGAGTATCATGAGATAAGTGATGAAGAGAACCAAGATAGCGCGCTGAGGTTTGACAAGCCGCTGGATTTTGACTTCGGTCCGAGTTTATTGGATGAAATGGACCAGATGTTTCGGTCACTAGGTACGTAATTTATGTAGATAAATTATGTAGATATATCAGGGTGACCACAAACTGGGAAAACCGGGAATATCGGGAATTATCAGGGAATTTAATGCAACCGGGAAATATCATGGAAATGTCAGGGAATTTCGAATAGTATCCGGGAATTAAATTGTAATAGTTCAAAATTTAAAAAATTTTAAATTATACACTAGTTATAAAAATTAAGGGACATTAAAACAATTTCAAATTTTAAAGTGATTTTCAACAGGTTGTAACTCGAAGGAAAATGGTCATACGACAAAAACAAAAAAGGCAAATTGTAGCTACAAGTGTCTAGTTTTCTGATCTGGTCTTTAAATTTTTTTATTATGTGCGGTTCCGCAGTAATCTTAAGAAAACTATCGAAAAAGAAATTTACCAAATTTTTGCCCGTCTTAAAAACGGTCTTCGAGCTTCAATAAATTTTTTTCGATAATTATCATTGATTTTTGATTGCTCCGGAACCGTGCATAGTAAAAAAATTTAAAGACCAGATCAGAAAACTAGACACTTGAAGCTGCAGTTTGACTTTTTGTTTTTATTGTACGACCATTTTCCTTCGAGTTACAAACTGTTGAAAATTACTAAAAAATTTGAAATTTTTTTAATATCCCTTAATTTTTGTAACCAGTGTATTTTGAATTTATTTAAATCATAAAATTTCTTATTAAATATTTTAACTTGTACATTTTTAACATCGAATAATCAAAAGTAGACAATATTAATTTATTTTATTGCCATTTTTTCTGGTTTCTCGCATGATTTAATTATAAAATTTAATTATTAAAAATGAAAATATAATAAAAACTTTGAATATCTAAATGATACGAATAAAATTTCTAAATCAGGGAAAAATGTGAAAAATTTTACTGGAAAGCCGGGAAATATCAGGGAATTTTTAAATCCTTTCTTTGTGGCCACCCTGATAATAATTGGTATTTAAAATGGTAATGACACTGAGAAAAAAATTTATATTTTCATGAAAAAATGTTTGATTTAAATATTTTAGTTACTTGAATAGTGCCAAGCAATTATTTTCGTCAATCAAGTAAATAATTAGTTTGTTCGAGTATTTTATTTACTTGCTTAAGGGTATTCTCGGACAGTACCCCGCGTTTTTTAAAAATATGAAATGACTTTCAACTGTCATAAGCGTGTTCAAATTTTAGCAATTAATTTAAAAAAAACTAAAACCTTAATTGATAAAAGGACAATTTCGCCGAGAAATAGAATTTTAAACAAATTATATACAGTTGTTATCAGTTAGAAGTCAAACGAAATTTGTTACATAAATTTTAGCCTACACAATTTGAAAACTCGAATTATAAAATTGACATGAAGATTTTACTGAAATTTATTTAACAGATTTCCTAATTGATATCAATTGTAAGTAATTTTTTTTTAATCTATACCTCGGGGAAATTACTACTACGTTGTCCTTTTTTCAATTATGGTTTTAATTTTTTTTTAATCATTGATAAAATTTTGATACCCTTATCACAATTGAAAGTCATTGAAAATTTTTGAAAAGTGGGGGCACAGTCTGAGAATGGCTTTCATACTAAAAAAAATTTTTCATGATACCAGCATCGAAACTTAGAGTTTCAGTGTCTCTACAGCCAATCGAAACAAGATCATTTCAGTCCAATGCCCTGAATTAATATTAGAAATCGCGTAAATTGCGATGCCTTCAGTCAGCGGGCAGAAAAAAAATTGTTTCGTTCCTTGGGAACAAACAAATAATTTTTCTGCCCGAGACCGAAGGCTTTCGCCATTTAAACTCTGATACTCGACATTTGTTCAATAGTAATTTCAGACCATTAATTTTATTTACGTAAATGACACTTTCGTTTTTTTAATTAAGTTTTATAAAAATTAGTGTCAATAATAAATAGCATTTATAATTTCTGCTTAATTATAAATTGCAAATGACAATTTACGCTTATGCTAATAGTTTATGACACGATTGGTCTTAAATTAACTTGTTTCTGACTGGCTGCTGACACTGAAACTTTAAATTCCAATGCAGGTAATCATGAAAAATGTGTGTAACTCAGAATAAAACAAGATTTCCGACTGCGGGTGATGTCAGCCAACTTCACCCTGGTCTGAAATCGTTTTGTTTCATCCCTTGTCACTCAATATACTATTATTATATTTATTAAATATAGATATACAATTACATGAAGTGATTGAGTACTAGTTCCCTGATCGGACACTTGGTCATTTACCGTAATAGTAAAATTAATAAATTAAATTTATATGACAGGAACATCATCTCCTTCATCACCGCCAGGACATCCGACATCTGCTGAACAGGAATCGAGTAATGTTAAGAATGAACTTCGTGAAATGCAATCAAAGCAGAGTAATAAAAAAAAACAAGCAACTGTAAGTTTTTTATTTTGTAGAAAAAAATAAATTTTCAATTTATATAAAATATATATAATTTTTTGCAACAGGTTAAACCAATATCAGCGGCTGATCAAAAAACACTTTACTCTGCAATAGCGATGGCACAAGAATTAACTGCTCGTTCTATGACAGATCTTGAGTATCCACCGGAGTCACCTGTGACGTCTGCGAGTCCATCGAGGCGAAGAAAATTTTCTTTCAAGTTACCACATCAACACAGTCCTAAACCGGACAGACGACACTTTGCTGAAGAAGCTGCGAGTATACCAGATATCCAGGTATGGTATTGTTTATATTTTTAACAAATCATTTTTTTATATCTGCATATTTAATTTTGCTAATTTGGTCGGTTTATTTTTTAAAAATCGAATTTATTTATTGCAATCATTAATTGACTATAATTAAGTTTTTATTACGGTCAATATAAAATAATTAATTTTTTGGTAATTATGCAGTTTTAGTCTCACACATTTTTTAAAGTTTATAATGACGATTTTTTAGCGGGAAATTTTTTTGAATAATAATAAGAATAAATTTTTGAGATAAAAACATTATTTATTAATAATCAATAATTAAGTAAATTTTTTGTAAAAAATATGTTTGTTGTAAAAAAATATACTTCCGGTATCACATACTTGCTAATAAGAAATTTATTTAAAAGTGATGTGTCATGTATGGGATAGTTGAGTATTAAAAGCATGTGGAGGACTTGCGCATAGATACCAAATTTTTATTTTAATCAGATATAAAATAAAGTTTTTATTAAAACGTAAATTTGATATTGAGCAAACATAAAAAAGATTTTTAATAAAAAAAAATTTGCTTTTTCTATTTTTATAAATACAAAGCTAACGAATAAAGGTGCTT
This sequence comes from Microplitis mediator, assembly GCF_029852145.1. Lineage (NCBI taxonomy): Eukaryota > Metazoa > Arthropoda > Insecta > Hymenoptera > Braconidae > Microplitis > Microplitis mediator. Next base: position 7,947,435 of record NC_079975.1, read on the forward strand.
TTATTTTATTTTCTGCATATTAAATATTGCGTTTTTTTCCAATAATAAATGCTTTGACAATTTTTTAAATTAACAAAATATTATTTTTACAAAATATTTAAAATAAATTTGAATTTTAATTAAAAAAAAAAAAAAAATCATAACATGCCCTTTTGTTCGTCAGCAACTTAAATTTGATAAAAATATTTACACAAAAATCAATCAAACTTTATATTTTATTGATATATAAACTATCCCTGATGAAAAACTCCAATTAAATCTGATTGAAAAACTCTGATTGGATAGAATCGGGAACTTCCCATCGAATTTCAATCGCAAAAATGATCGATAAAAAATTATTATTTTCCAATTGATTCTGATTAAAATATTTCAATCGGAAACATAAATTACTATTTTCCAATGCATCCCGATTAAATATTTCAATTGGAAAATGATAATTTATTTTTTTCGATTGAATCTGATTAAAATATTTCAATCGGAAAAATTATCGATGAAAAATTATTATTTTCCAATGAATTCCGATTAAAATATTTCAGTTGGAAAAATAAATTAATATTTTCCGATAAAATCTGATTATAATATTTCAATCGGATTCAATCGGGAATTTCCGGTTGACTTTCAATCGGAAAAATTATCGATAAAAAATTAATATTTTCCAATTGAATTCGATTAAAATATTTCAATCGGAAAACAATCGATAATAAAAATGATTATTTTTCGATTGAATCCGATTGAAATTCAGTTAATCGACTCGATCCCTTGCATTTCGATTGACTGATTGAATCCTATAGAAATCCTTTCGAGTTTAATCAGATTCAAACGGAGTTCTTAATCCAGGATATTCTTAAACTAAAACAATTAAAATAAAAGCGCGAAAAATTTCAAATATTTAAAAGTACTATAGCATTTGGTAGTTAGAAAAAAAAATACTAATAATTACATTTTTTTTTTCCACTTATTCCTTATCCTCATCCATCATTATCTTTTAATTTTACATTACCTATACTTTAAAAATAATTTATTCCTTTATTTTACAACCATAAAAATAAAATAACAATTTTTGTACTGCGCCTTAAATTACATATTTTATTTAAAAAGTGGTTATGTTCAAGTTTGCAATCATTGTCATCGACTGTTTCAAGTCTAGAATCACTTGGAGCACCGTCGACTTTAAAATTACCCTTGTGGGACAAAGCTTCAGCAGAATTTTGTTTTGCTAAATCCCGTGAACTTTTGACGAAATCAAATGCCTGGACGACATACATGGACATGGCATTTGACAACCACATGTTAAACAATAAAGCAATGAAACAAAATCTAGTAAAATCAACAGAATTTTTAGAAGCTAGTAACAGTAACAGTAAATCTACTGGCAATTACGGTAATATCGTGTCAGGTAATTCGCGTAATAATTTAACCCAAGGTATTAATGGTAAAGCATCGCGTTTATCAAGTCCGAATTTAAATATTACCAAAGACGCGCGTAGAATATCCGCCAGTTACATCGATCGTTACTTCGAACAATCGAAAAACTACGATACCGATGACGCGTTAGATTGTGCGACTGATGCATTTAATTGTTACAAAGAAAATGTAACAGACAAAGATTTAAAATCAAGCGGGAGTTTAACCGACAGTAATGACGAATTTTCAAATAATTTTTACAAGTACACGTTAATCGACGAGCCTAAATATACATTGACTGATGATCCTAAATATTTAAATCAAATAATTAATAAGCAAAAATTCGATGACATTAGAAATTTACGAAGAAATTCATATATCGCTGAGAGCTTAAACAAAAATTCGTCATCTAATAGTAGTATTTTATCAAACAAATATCAATCTGATGAAAGATTCAAAAATTCAGTGCCTAATAAACGTACTGTAGACTATGATATATTTGATAAATTTAGTAAAAAAAATCTAAATGGCGATGAAATTAAAAATATAAAAGTTGTCGCTGCTGGCACTTCTGCCGGTGGCTCTACTGCGGGTGCTAGTGCGTTATCTAACCAGGATGCAAATAGTGCAGGTGGATTACCATCAAATAGAATGAGCAATTTGAAACAAATGGCTTCAATATCAGCGGATAATTCAAACGATTTCGTTAACTCAGTTCGCGTTAATTCCCAAAATTACCAGAAAAATGAATTTAAAAAAAAAAGTTGTGATTTACTGCCGTACTCAATCCTACACAATCCCCTTTTTATTTCCGAGCCGATAAAAAAAGATATCGATATCAGCAGCAGCAGTGGCTCGGAAAGTTTGAGATTAAATTTTGAACGATTGAGATTACAGTCGGATATTGAAACTAAAAATCAAATTCAATTGAATAGTAAAATTTCAATTGGGGATAATTATCAGTGTGGAATTTTTAACTCGAAAAATGTTAAACATTATCCGGATGATAAGAAACGTTTAGATGATGGTATTAAATTGACGCAAAATACAGTGACAGCGCAATTTGATAGTAAAAATATGGCGCGTAATTCACGAAATTTAGAATTAATGCCAATAATTAAGTCTGATTTAAATAGCGTCGATGTACCGGCAAATGATAAATTTTTTTTATCCAATGAAAATGGAGTCGCGATACGCGATCCGACAAATCGCGCTAATAATATCGCGCAAAAAAAATTAAATGAACCAACGGCCACGGGATTAGAATTACATTTGAATACTGGGGTACGTAATAAAATGGGTATTAATTCTAAAACACAGCAACGATTACTAGAATTCCCTAGACGATGTCGTAATGAATTAATTAATAGGAATAATAAAATATTAAAACAGTCTGGGTCAATAGACAATAATAAAATAGATATAGATAAAAATCCATGTCGTCCGCGTACTTTTTCATTGTCCGATGCTGTAAAAAATACAACAAGAAAAAGTATACGATCATTTTATTCGAGTAGTCAGTGCAGTGATGATTCAGATTCGATTTTTTACTCAGACACAGACATACGGAGTCGATTGAAATTTCAGCGACGACGTAAAAAAGTATCGGGAAATTCTAAAATTGGTTATAATAAAAAAAATCGTGAATCTATTGGTGTATATCCTAATGATGCGACATCTTACCCGAGTATTCAAAATTCGGAAAAATCACCACTGCCTTCGACGAGTTTTTTAAATTCTTTATCCTCACAATTTTCATTGTGCAATCAGACGGTATCGTGGCCTGAAAGCGCACCGAGTTCTAGTCAAACTTTTACAAGTAATTCGGAATTGGACTCTGATTCTAGTTCGGAATATTCAGAATTTATGAATGACACATGAATTTAGATTTTAAATAATTACTATTGATTACAACGATGACGTAACGATATCCGCAATGCTCTAATTTTAAAATGGCCTGTAAAATATTTTTTTTTTAAACGAAAAATGTGAGATTAGACGAGATAAAATTAAAGTAATTTTGTATTTAAAATTAATATTTTTTTTCCATTTAAGGTAAAAGCCCCTATACTCGTTCACTTTTCATAGGAGTGAGATTAAATCACTCAATATAAATTAATGAATAAAATGAAAAATCATATTTTTTTTTTATAGTTATTTTTTGAAGTTTCGAGTATTAGAATGAAATTTAAGTTTGAAGAATAATCTTGATAATTAATTATTATTAATTTTTTAAATAAGCTCCTTGAGTGTACCCATAGTCGCTCACTGAAAGTTGTGATGTACCATTACTCGATCAGCACATGGCCCTATAGTCGCTCACAGACAATATCTATTAAACTATGATAAGTTTATTGATTTGGATAAATAATTTATAAATTATACTACTTTATTCTTTCATAATATAAATTTTCATGAATTTTAAAAATGTATTTAATAAGATATAGTTATAACAATTCTTAACAAACTTGACGTAGCCTAAATTTAATCTAACGAATGAACGTTAAAGTAAAAAATGCCCGGCTGAGCGGGATTTTGAAAACAGTCATTTAATTTAAATTTATAATCTATTATAAAATAATTTGATACATCATGTTTTAATATATTTAGATTCACAAATAATTATTTATCAATAATAATATTTTTAGTTGTAATTTTTATAAAAATTATAAAAAAACGCCTTAAACAGTTAAAGTGAGCGACTAATGGTACTGAGCGGGTATAGGGGCTTTTACCTTACTATCCCTGGTTGAGAAGTCCGATTCACTTCAATACCCAGACAGCATTCAAGTCGGAATGACTGGTTTACTTGAAGGCGTCCTCAAGAAGTCTTATAATGACTTCTTAAAGGTGTCATTTTTAAGAACTCTTCATTGAGAGATCTTGAAGACTCCACAAATAAGATGTCAGTTTTGTGACGACTAAATGTATTCTTTTTTAAACTTCTTTATGAAGTCAAAATTAGGAGCTCCTTAAGACGTCATAGTAAATTCAGACTGAAGTCTTATTTGCGAAGTCAGAAAAAAGAACTCTTTTTAAAGACGTCTTACTGAGTTCGCTAGGTCGCTCATTCGACATCTTAAAGACTTCTTTAAGATGTTGATAATACGGCCAAATCATAAATAGGAACTCATTCAGAACTCATCAAGATGTCATTTTGCTATCTGGGTAGGATCTGATTGGAAATTTCCGATTGAATCCTATTGGAGTGAATCGGAAATTTCCGAAAAATATATTATTTTCCGATTGAAACCTATTGAATCCCATTCAAAATTTTTATCGGAATGAATCGGTTCCAATCGGAACATAATATTTTTATTTCGTTATTATTTTCCGATTGGAACTGATTTACTCTGATTAAAAATTTTGAATGGAATTCAATCGGAAAATAATATTTTTATTTTTGTGCACTTTTTACGATTAAAACCGATTCATTCCGATTATACTCAATCGGAATTCTTAACCAGGGATGGAATTTTCAATTATTAATTTTAAAATTAATTGCACCTTGCCGCGCTTTCTCTTTAGATATTTCTTATTATTCACAATAATTTGGTTAAAAACAAAAAAGAAACTGAGTAATAATTTAAAAAAATAATCAAAAAAAAAAAAAAAAGAAAAGAAATTTTTAAAATTGACACAAAAAACCTTTCAAAATTTGACAAAATTTTCAATAATCTAATACTTAAATAGAGTTACGTAAAAGCAAAGTGGATTTTTCGATGCTTTGGTGATCAGTGTTATTATATGAGGCATTTTTATTAGTATTATTATTTATATATTTTTAGTTTGAATCACAATAGACAATAAGAAGGATAAATAATAAGTTTAATAGGTGTACTAAGAGAAAGTGAAGCATCGGATCGATCTTCACTGGCTATAAACCCCTCAAGTACTATCAAGTACTGCGTGCGAATGGAACGGAAACTGTATTGAATGTACATACGGTGATCATGTATTAAAGGTCGGTGCGGTTTATCGACCCCGGCTATTCATACTAGACCAACAACCGTAAGAAAATAGAATCAAATTAACAATTATACTTTCGAATGTTAATTTTTAATTTATTTTTATTGTTAACTTTATTTTTTTTTAATGATGACGAAAATATTTTACTATTTCCCGGGTAAAAAAGAAATTTATTACAAAAATATTTATGATGATGAACTTTCAAATTTTGGACAATTTTGAACTTGAAGATTTTAAAAATAAAATAATTTATGATTTTGTTATTTTATGCATATGTTTGATTCTTAGTTGAGCTTCTAAAAGTTCAGATCGAAGAAAAAAAAAGTCTCAAAGATTCAAAATTTTTTTTTGAAGAAAAAAATTAGAAAATTAAATGATCCTGAAGTTAGCAGACAATTAAAAATTTTTGAATTTTTTTTTCAACACTTGAATTAAAAAAAAAATATGAACATGTAGAAAATTAAAAAATCTATGAGTGCAATTTTTTGATATATTTTTTTTTTGATTTATCGTTTTTAAAAAAATCCAAAAATTATTAGACGTTGGCTGACTTCAGTAACTCAAAATTATGATCTTGAAATTAGCAGACAATTACAAATTTTAGAGTTTTTGTTTCAACACTTAAATTAAAAAAAAAAATATGAACATGTAGAAAATTAAAAAAACTATAGGTGCAGTTTTTTAAAATATTTTTTTTTTTTTCATTTATCGTTTTTAAAAAAATCCAAAAATTATTAGACGTTGGCTAACTTCAGTAACTCAAAATTATGATCTTGAAATTAGCAGACAATTAAAAATTTTTTGATTTTTCTTTCAAAAAATTAACAATTAACCCTTCGCGAATAAGTTTACAAATAATTTACGTAAGAGCACATGTGCACAAGTTAATGAAATAAATAATTATTTTTATGTTTAAATTCCAAAAAATTTTGAATCGGCTTAAAATTTAAAGTTCAATCTAGATGAAGATTATTGGAACAAATTTTTTTATACGCGGGTAACTTACTTATTCATTCACATGTGAATGCTTTCGTATGTAATATATTAATTTCTAATAAGTAAATTTCTTTATAATTATTTAAACTATTAAAAATAATATTTTAATATTTATTAATTTATTATTAAATTGAATAAACTCGTAGTAAGACTAGATTAGTGGGTTTTATAAAATAACAATCACTAAAATTAGAATAGGTTTAAAAATAGATTCAAAAAAACGAAAAAAAAATAATTTAAATTTTGTTTGTCTGTTGGAGCCGGTTTTTCGAGACGATATATATTTAAACACAATTACCATACATATACATATATATGTGACCATGTTTTACATATATTTATATACGCTTAGAATGATATTATGCTTGTACTATATCATCGATAGTAATCTGATTATCATGTTATTGTGAAATTTTTTATACAATTTACAACTTTTTTACAATTTAAAAGTTGAGGAACAAATGGGCATAATTGTAATTTTGTAAAAATTTTATAAGAATGAGACAATTTTAAATTGAGTTGCATGGACCATTTATATGATATATTTTTTATTTTTATACGAAAAAATTTTTATACATAACTATTATAATTTTTATAATTAAAAATATATATATTTATTTTTATTATCATCAATTATTGATTGATTGATTGGGAATTATTTATTGCATTGAATTATGCCCTTTTGTTTTTTTTTATTGCTCATAATTTGTATGCTCATTATATATAAATATAAAAGATATTCTACAGTTATATTAAATGCAATAAATATTTATTACTTATATCCTTTTCAATATATACTTAATAGGGTGACCCAAAAAAAACCCAGTACTTTTTTTTTCGAGTTTCATATGAAAATTAGTTAATTTTACTTTTTTTAAGAACCCTCTCCATAAACCAGTTTGATAAAAAATTTTGGGCATCTCATGCCGAAGAATACGCCGGTAACTGAGTAAAGTCAGCCTCATAAAATTTAATATTAAAATACAATTCTTTCTGATTGGTCAAAAGTGTCATTTAATATATATTAAATTACTCACTTTTATATTAAGCCACTGAATTTTAGTGAAATGGGTGGAGTATTTCTCTATAGGGAAAGATTGGAACCCGATTGGTTACTGTTCTGCACCCGACTCAGTACGGCGCTAAAAAAAAATGCTCGATTGTGGTGCAGCACCACACTGATTACTGTGCGTGACCTGACTGAGTGATATGCGCACACGATTTAGTCAGCTTTCGCACAGTAATCAGTGTGGTGCTGCACCACAATCGAGCATTTTTTTCCAACACCGTACTGAGTCGGGTGCAGAACAGTTACCAGTCGGGTTATAATCTTTCCGTGTACTCAATAATTCAAGCCAATGACTAATCTATCACTTTTCTCTCTTATGACGTCACTTTGAATTTAGCTGCCTTATTAACATGACCAAAATCTCTAGACTGCACATGCGCATCTAATTAATCAGCACACGCAGGTGTAGATCAATGCAACGTCAGCTGAATTTTATAATCTTGCATATCTCTATTAACTGATACGACATAACACCGAAGTTGACTTTTTTTATTGAGTTCCGCATTGTTAATTGATTAACATTAAATAAAGTATCCAATTTTATAAAGTATAAATCTTTTTTAATAACAATAAAGTCAACTATTTTTATAACTTGCCCTGACAGATTATAATTACAGTCAATTACTGTAATTTACCGCATTTTGCCATAATTTACCGTAGAATACTGGATTTTTACGGCGAATTTGTCACATTTTAGGTAAAATACGGCAATTTAACGAAATTTGCGTTTACCGTAAGTACCGTATGGTTATTTATTTTTACGGTTTTTTACAGTGCAATACTTTACTTTACGGTAAAATACCGCAGATTTGCCGCAATTTTACGGTAAATTCCCGTTCTTTTGCAGCGTATTTGTGGTAAAAATACCGTACTTTGGCCGTAAAATGTCGTAGGTTCACCGTAAAGTATCGCAGTGACCGTATTTTACCGTAAAATGCAGTAACTTACCGTAAAATACCACGATTTTCCCAAATACCGTAAATTGCGGTGATTACAGTAATTTACCATGTTTCGGATCCGCCAGGGTGAACTGCATGAAGCTGACTTTAGAGATTTAACGGAGTTTTTCTTGTATACACTAGTGTTTTTCTTGTATACACTATTGTATACATCTAGTGAAACAGTTTTTGAAACGTCAAATCAACAAATTTTCATATAAGACTCAAAAAAAAAAATAGTAGGTTTTTTTAGGGCACCCTAAAACATAATAATAATAATAGTCCTATTGATTAAATATATATATAGATATTTTCTTTTATACCTGGAAAAAAAAATTATCCAAATTAAATTTTCTGCTGCTTTGTCCTTTAAATATTCAAATCGCTTATATTTACATTGCATACTCGAACATTATTTATAAATAGATATTAGACTGATTCAAAAAAATCGACTGACAATAATCAGTCGAAAAATATTTTTTTTTTTTTTTAATTATACAGAAAATATTGTTCGGGATAACGAAAAAAACAATTCTGTCAAAGTTTGAGCTCTTATTATTAATATCAACAACCGCGTCATCGCAATTCTCGATTGCCCATTTAAATAACATGGGAAAAAATTTTTTTTAAAGTTTGGAATTTTATTACTCATCATCGAATCAGTGTATCGGAAAAATTGACAGACATTTTTGTCGGAAATTGAACGCTCTACAGAAAAAGTCTCTTATTATTTTTCGATAAATTTAATTTTTAAAAAGTTATTCAAGGTCAAAGTTCAATTCATAATAAATTTTAGTATTATTTGAATTTTCCGACGAAACTGTCAGACTTATCGTAAAATATTATATGACCTTTATTGTAGATCATTTTATTTCCTACAAATCTCTTATCAAGTTTCCAAAATTTTTGAAAGTTCTTTAGTTATTTACAATTAGAAGTAAATAATTAAAATTTGCCAGAATACGATTTCTTGGAACAATTTGACATTTAAATTTAAATAACTAAAGAGCTTACAGGAATTCAGAAAAATGTATATTAAATAAGTCGTAGGAAATGAAATAATCTACAATAAAGGTTTTATAAAATTTCGAGATAAGTCTGATAGTTTCGCCGAAAAAGTCAAATAATACTAAAATTTACTATGAATTCAACTTTGACCTTGAATAACTTTTGAAAAATTAAATTTATCAAAAAATAATAAGAGATCTCTTTTGTAGTGCGTTCAATTTCCAACAAAAACGTCTATAAATTTTTCCGACACACTGATTCGCTGATGAGTGATAAAATTTCAAACTTTAAAAAAAATTTTTCCCATGTTATTTAAGTAGGAACCCAAAAATTGCGACCCGGCAGTTGTTGATATTAATATTAAGAACTCAAACTTTAACAGTATTTTTTTTCATAATCTCAAAGAATATTTTCCGTGTAATAGTCGATTTTTTTTTAATCAGTCTAATCTATACATGTTTTTTTTTTTTTTTAATTTAATTTTATAAAACCTAATCAGTATTTTATTTTATTTTGTTTTATTTTATTTTATCCCAAATCTATTTTTTTATTCCCGCAACTTACTTAGGCGACACTGTCAGAAGAGGCTAAGGAAGTATATAATAGTCTGGTTGAGACACCGACATTAGACAATACGACAGACACAAATCCACTACGAATGTTACGATCTGGATTACCAGTAAGACCTCGTGTACGTGGAAATAAACAACTCAGTTTGGGTCTTACTGCACCGCATATTGACGAAATCGTTGGATTATCTGATAACAATAAATTGTCAACGGATTTTTATCACGTTGGATCGTCAACATTTCCAAAGATGGGTGAAATGTCTGTTAACAATTCATCCGTTTCTATTTTTACTACACAATCTCTAGAGCGACACAACTCATTGATGAATATTGAAAATAGTCAGAGCCAAAGTAATATTGAAGAAAATCCAATTCCATTACCGCCGCGTGACAGATCAAGAACATTGCAATCTAAATCAAATTTACCGCGACACCAACGAAAACATCCGTTAATTATTCCTGGAGGTGGAATTTCTCGAACGTTGGCTAAAGCCATTGCAACATCATCAGCTGAAGATCAAATTGATGGAGTGGCTCCTTCGTTCAATTTATCTAATCCAAATGTGTCTTTCTCCACGCCAATGATTTCGACAACCAGTCCAATGTCGAATGCAGCACCCAATAGGTAATTAAAATATTCATAAATATATGACATAACATACATTTTTTATTATAAAACTCAAATAAGAACTTAAATTACTTAAATTAAAAAATATGTAGATTTTTGATAAAGTAAATATATATTAGGGTGCTTCATTTGAAACGAACGTTTATTTTTTAGTGGACACAAGAAAATTTTGTTGTTTATGTTGAGAGAAAAATTCCCTGAAAATTTCAGCTCTTAATTTTAATTTTAAGTATTTCCCGTCAAGCATCAAAGTTTTCCCATTTAAAAAGCATGTAAATTGAATAACTTTTCTTTTAAATTACTATAACTTAGCATGATTTTAAGCTATCGTTTTGAAACCAGTTTTTATTTGTAGAGTATTTGTTGCTTTTTAAAATTGTATGAAACGGTTTTGGTCTAACTCGATCCATGGCGATTGTATCAGCTCCGAAAGTCAATTTTGCACTTTTTTCATTTATTTTTGTTAATAGTGAAGAAACGGCTTATCTTACGGAAAATATGCAAAGGACCAATCTTTTAGGGAATTTTGTTCTCTACAAAATTGCTTATGACACTTATATTTCTAAAGTGCACTGTTCATGAGATACATGCATTTTAACATTTTACAGTAAAAAAGATTAGTACTATAGTAATTTTACAATTTTTTTTATTGTAAAATGTTAAAATGCATGTATCTCATGAACGGTGCACTTTAGCAATATAAGTGTCATAAGCAATTTTGTAGAGGACAAAATTCCCTAAAAGATTGGTCCTTTGCATACTTTCCGTAAGATGAGCCGTTTCTTCACTATTAAAGAAAATAAATGAAAAAAGTAAAAAATTGACTTTTGGAGCTGATACAATCGACATGGATCGAGTTAGACCAAAACCGTTTTATACAATTTTAAAAAGCAACAAATGCTCTACAAATAAAAACTGGTTTCAAAACGATAGCTTAAAATCGTGCTAAGTTATAGTAATTTAAAAGAAAAGTTATTCAATTTACATGCTCTTTAAATGGGAAAACTTTGATGCTTGACAGGAAGTACTTAAAATTAAAATTAAGAGCTGAAATTTTCAGGGAATTTTTCTCTCAACATAAACAACAAAATTTTCTTGTGTCCGCTAAAAAAAAAAATGTTCGTTTCAAATGAAGCATCCTAATATATATTGAAGGCGTTCTTATTAAATCGTATAGAAAATAGATAAATTTTTAAATTTGAAAAAAAAAAAATTTGTTTTTGTAAGAATTTTTTGTGAAGCTTTTATTTTAAAAAATATAAAAAAATCTAAGATACTGAGAAATAAAATAAATTGTACGCAGAAAAAAAAAGATTTCTTGGCGCGAGAAAAATTTTGAATTATGAAATGAAAACAAAAATTTTCTTAGGATGGGAAAAAATTTTTTGGCGTAAGAAATTTTTTTTTCGCATACAAAAAATTTTTTCTTGACTCAAGAAAATCTTTTCTCGCCCCTCAAAAAGTTTTTCTTGGCTCAATAAAATTTTTTTTCGTCTCAAGAACATTTTCGTTATTAATTCAGTTCAAAAAATTTATTAGGGCAAGTAAAAAATGTTTTCTTGACTCAAGAAAATTTTTTTTCGCTCATAACTTTTTTTTTGGTTCAACAAAATTTTTTATCGCCCTCAAGAAATTTTTTATTGGTTTTTATAAAATTTTTTTTCGCCGTAAGAAAGTTTTCGTTTTCAATTCATAATTCAAAAAATTTATTAGGGCAAGTCAAAATTTTTTTGGCGCGAGTAAAAATTTTTTACACGAAGAAATTATTTTTTTTTTGTGTAGGGAACCGCGGAGTCATTCCAGTAAATTAGAAACAAACCTTTGAAATTTATTTCAAATCTTAATTAAAATTTTAAACCAAAACAAAGGATATACTGACGATTTCCGGTGCTATAATGACTGTAGTTTGCTGTGATTTGATTATTTGTAATCATAATGATAAATACATTAAAAAAATGATATCTAAGTCTCTATTTCCTTCTTCTTATCAAACCTATAACTTTATGTGGGTACAAAGAACGAATTTAAATATATAAATTATTTTACAGCCCAGATGAATTCGAACGACGCATCGATTCCGAATTATCAGCTTTAGACTCATTGTCAATAGAAAATAATTGTTTACATCCCTGTGGAATTATATCCGAAGATTTACTTGAAAATTCCGATTTATCAGATGACAGTTTGAGAGAAAATCAGTCTAACGTTAACTGCGATGCTGTTAAAAATTCAAATTATTTTATAAATTCCGATACTCCTCAGACTTTAAGTGATAGGAAACTATCGTTTGATAAAAAAATTGAAAATAATTCAGACAATATAAATATTGCAGATGATAAAAACAATTCAATGTCGATAAATGGATTAGTTCAAGTATCGAGTTGTTCTTTAGCGGCAGTTAAATCTCAAGCATCTTCAGAATTAAACTATGCCGTAAATAAAACGACAAGTTCATTGAATCCGTTTGATTCTAATATGACAGAGAATGAATCGAACGTTGAAAAAACCAGTGAATTTAAAAGTAATACAACAGGTAATGTATCTAAAATTCAAACTACAGACGATAGGCGAGCACGTGTCAGTGATCTTTGTCGACAATCTGACCACGTATCATGTGAAGATTTACTTGAGTTTGCGTGTGACAGACCAAATGTACGCAGAACTCGTGGTCCCCACAATGGAGCACAATCAGATGAGGTTCGTATAATGTTGAAAGTTTTACAAGATCAATCAACACCTGAATCCTGTGTCAGGGCTCTCGATGTTGCCAATTGGGACATATTAGCGGCTATTAAATTAGAACGTCTTCAAGCGTTACTGAAAAAAGAAAATAAATATTTACCTCTTGAAGAGTGCAAAATTATGCTGAATCAAAGTGATGGGGATATTGTTAAAGCAGCTGCTGCAATTAAAAATACGGATGACAGTACTGCAGTCTGATTAAAAAAAAGTTTACGTTAAAATTTATTCATAAATTTTAATTGTAATATTCGATATTATTTATTTACTTTTGTCGGTTGAAATTTCAACTTTATAATCTGTGTTCATATATATTTATATATATATGTATGTATATATATATTTATAATGTGGAAAGAAATACCATTACCATGATTATAAATTACTTATTTATTAAGTTTATATATTATTATATCCCAGGTAAAAAAAACTTCAAAAACTTGGCCGAAAATTTGAAAATTTTCTGTTCTATATTAAGTCGGTTGAAATTTTTCAGTTCTATATTTTTATTTATAAAAATAAAAATACTGCGGCCGGAAATAGGCCGGCTCTATTTATCGGCCTGATTATTAAGACTAATTAAATTTTGGCCAACTTCGGATATTTCCGATAAAATTTTATGGTTACGTGATTTCGGCCGATTTTTTTACCCGGGATCGTAGCGCATTTATAAGGTTATCACTTATATATGACACACGGTAATATAAATGTGGTCATATATTAATTATTGACTTCCCAGTAGACTAATTTTATTTATAGATATACATATTGGTTGTATTTAAATTGTTGAAAGAAAAAAATATTATTTTGGTTAAAAGTTACATAACCTGTTATGTAAAAGTTACAGGTTCGTTGGAAAATGTCCAACATTTTGAGATTATTAATTTTTTTTAAATACACAGAAGACTTTATGGTGAAAATTACCAAAATATTTTAGGTAACTGTAGGATAATCCAATATTCTAAAGAAGTAAACCACTTATTTAAATGATTTTCCGTACATAAAAAAAGTATATGTACTCCAAAAAAAGTGAAATTTATGATTTATTAGCAACATTCATTAATTTATTTTAATATTCACAATAAAAAAATAGAAGAAGAAAATCCGCGTGCCAGGAAATTAAAAAATTCGAATCGTACTGAAATTTGTACTTCATTGCATAGTAATAAAAAAATTTTAGTTCGAGTGTTTTCGTAAATATTCGGCTCTTTTCGTTTATTCTGGAACTAATAAGCTAGAATGAAGCGATTAACTGACGCATTGATGGATAAACAAACACTACTGTATACTTTTCATTATTATTTCAGAATATATATTCAATTAAATATTCTGAATTAGCACCCTAATTATAAAATCCGAAAGATTCTTATAGCTGTGTGTATAAGACCTACACTTAACCTTTAACCTTTCGTTACTCGCGCTATAAGTGTGACGCCGCCCTTTTGACTAAAATTGCAATAAAAATTACTGTATGGGTATTTGTGACTTTATACTTAACCAATTCTCTTTTTGAAATCTATATTTTTGTTAAATATGATTATAATTGATAAATATACATTTTAAATATAAAAAAAGTATATTTATGTATTGCAAGAATGTGAAAAAGCGGCACAGTGCACATTATGCGAGTTAAATCATCGATTCAATTTTTGTGACCACGTTGCCAAACTTACTGTTGTTACTGTAAAAAATAGTCCCACCAAAAACAGATTCTCTGTTATAAGGTCGCGCCAAGTACACGTTCAACATTTATCCCATACTGCATAAAACATAATTTTTTTACAAAAAATACTGAAATCAAAAAACAAAAATACCAAGTAACTGGGATATTGTAAAGATAAAAAAATTTATTATTTTGAAAATATAGAAATAAAAAAAAAGTTATTCCATTCTTGGAACAAAAACTCTTCCATTCTTGTAAAATTTCTATGGAAATTTATAAGAATCTATTTGATTTCTATGAGATTTTCTAAGCAGGGATAATTAACTTTATGAATATTTTTTTTTTAAATTGTATTCGGTATGAAAAATTTCTACATTATCGGTAATTTTCACCATAATTCCATACTGCCGTTATATTACTATTTGCATAGTAATTTTTTAGTCGATTTTTTTCGTTAAAAATACTTACCGAAAAAAACTGAGTGTATTAAAAATGGCTTTAAGGTTGTAGCAAAGCTTGACGATTAAAAAATCAAAGATACTTTATAATTTAATAATACGAAATAAATTTTTAGTTTATTTTTTAAGGGCCATTAGAGTGAAATTAATTTATTTCACGTAAAGTTTATGGAAATATTTAACTATTAGACTTATTGGAGGAAAAAATCCGATCTTTATGTAGAGAAAAGAAAAATATTCAATACATATCTAAACTGTGAGAAACTTTTTATAAATTAGCTTGTATGTTTTTGATAATTCATTTAAATATTTAAATCAATGACAAACAATTTTATAAAAAAATATAAGTAATTTTATATATTTATATGTTCATTGAAACGACTACTTATTAAAACCAAAAAATTAAAAAACAAAATAACTTCTTCCATACACCCGCGTAAAAAAAAGTCGTTCCAAAAAGATTCTAAAAAAGTTTGACATGCAGAAATTATTGATTTATACACTGAAAAGTTCCAAAATCACCACTTTTGGACCTTTTCCCCATATAAAAATCTTGTTCAAGGTTTGAGTAAGCCTGGTCTCAAGTTCGATAGACGTTAGTGTCTTTTCTTAACTATGTGTCTTGCTGCAGATACTTGTGGTTAGATTTCAATAGCAATTCTAGTGTAAGCCTTACACAAGAAATTCGTGTCAGATTAAAATTGCAGTTGCTACAATAGCAGCTGTCGTTGAGGTTACTACAAGTTGGAGTAAAGAATCGCCAACTTCAACTTGGAATAACCTCAACCCCACGTGTAGTAACACCAACAACAATCATCAATGTTTACTAAAATATTTAGTTGTCAGTACTATTTATGTAGTATCCTTTACTACATTTCGGAGTACCCGCTACTACAATGTAGTTACTACAGTATTTTAGTTTGAAAGAACCACAATTTTTTTTCCGTGTAGTACACAAATTTTTAAAATATTTATTATTTGCAATAATAAGCACCGAAAAAAATTGTGGTTCTTTCAACCTCAATATTGTAGTAAAAAATTGTAGTAGCGGGTACTCTAACATGTAGTAAAGGATATAACGTAAATAATACTAACAACTAAATATTGTAGTAAGCATCAAGACTGTAATTGGCGTTACTACACGTGTAGTTGAGGTTATTCCAAGTTGGAGTTGACATTACTTTACTCTAACCTGTAGTAATCTTCACTACAGCTGCTGTTGTAGTAACTACAATTTCTTTTACACCTTATCACAGTACCCCCCCCCCCCCCCCCATGAATGCCAACGTATTTTATGAACGGCTTCCGTCAAACTTTTTTAGAATCTTTTTGGAAGGAATTTTTTGTTACACGGGCATAAGATATTGTGTTATCTATCGTTTAGTTTTATATATTTATATATATAAATATATATTCTAGTTGTGATTGATGCCATATTGTATAAAATATGGTATTTCTAGTTGTTTACTAATTGCTTATGTAGATTTTTTCTGCATATATTTACTGTTTGGTTACGAAAAAAAAAAAATGAAATATATATTTATTACAATTAAATTTGTTTATAATATTAATTTGACTTTAGTGTGAGTTAACATCAATAAGTTTATTTATATAGTTATTAATTCAATGTATTCATTGATTAATTAAAGTAGATTATAGATTAAAAAAACCGGATTTGCCGTTAATTTATGTTCATTGACATTGAAATAAAATAATTAAAGGCTTCCTCAAAGTGATATATCCAGTGTCATTTAAAATTTATTTATATTTAATATTATATGACGAATCATGTCTTTGGTAAATATAAATTTATATATTTTATAGTGATGTATTTATCACTTTCGATGAGTCTTTTTATAAAATTTTTATAACCATTTTTATTTTTATTTAAAAATTATAAAAAAATTATTATTGTGTATTTTATGTACAAGATTTTATATACAAATATATATATATTGGAAATCATACATGTAATCGTTTGTTTTCTTTTTTATTATTAATTTAAAGCAGCCTGAATTGAAACGCATGTTTCTATCCGCTGTATGCACGTACTTGTGAATTCCAAATTTTCTGGTAGTTGTTTGCAGCAACGGGTTGAAAATCTTTTTCAATTTTTGAGCAAGTCTGCTCTCAAGATCGATAGATGCTAGTGTCTTTTTCTACGTATGTGTCTTGCTGCAGATACTTGTGACCAGATTTAACCCTCGAAGTACACAGCTCTGAACAGACCTTAGGAGTACACACGGGGTCAAATTGACCCCATTTCACTTTTGAAGAGTTATATCTCAAAAACTATGCATTTTCTTGGAATACAGGTCATGACGTTTGTTGTATGTAATACAATGCTCTTTCGAATACAACTATCATTATTTCGAATTAACTAATTTTTAACGGTGAAACAATTAATTCAAATCAAACCTAACTTGAGAAATATTTTAGGATAAAAAAAATTCTTGGGTCAAAATGACCCCCAGTGTACTCCGAAGGTTAAATTGCAAGGTAAGTGCAAGCCTTACACAAAAAATCGTGCAAGATTATATCTCGATTTTGGAGGAAGACTACACTGGAGCAAGAAAAAATTTTTTGAGGCAAAAAAAAAAATAGTATTGCGCCAAGAATTTTTTCCAGTCCTAAGAAAATTTTTGTCGTCAAATCAAATGGCAACATAAGCATGAGCTCAAAAACACCGGGAAGTTTTGGGGTTGGTCCACAGGGTTAACCATTTTTAAGATCTTTTTTATTAAGTTGACACAAAAATGGAGTAATTTAAAATTGCACTGATATTTTTTATCATCTTCAGTAGTATTTCATTATCATCAACCTATTGTACAGAGCTTTATTGTCGGGGTTGTTTTCATATTCCTAAGGAAAGTAATAATTAAAAAAGAAAAAAAGATAATTTAAAAATAAACTTTCTAATTAGTGATATAAACAATTAGAGAATAAAAACAAAGACATTTTATTTTTCATTGACATTTTTCATTGTAAAAAATTAACAGTTAACTTTAAATATAATTCAACTATAGGATTATTTATCTTAAATATTTATAGAAATGATATAAAAAATTTTTGAGTATAAAAAAATCTGTAGTTTACTTTTAAAAAATTCACCTTATTGCCGATTGATCGACTGGAGCATGTAAAAAATTTATTACTCTTACAATATCATTATAAATATTTTACTAATTAATACGCGACTGGACTAATTGCAATGGAAGACCGAGGGAATTTATTTCTTCTTGAGTCATTGATGTCAAGTTTGGATAGTAATGGAAAACAACTTCCCAGTAAATGACCGTGAGTTTAGGAATCCTGAGCCAAGTTGAGTGTAAAGTAGAAATACATTCTCTCTAAATAAATTATAATTACATTATTAATTACTCAAACATTAATGTCTATTTAACAATCTTGTTTAGGGCTTGGCGATGTTACAATTACTACCTGAGTAATTACAATTTTTACTCATACTATATGTTCCCTTTATCTTCAGAAATGATACTATTGTTAAGGGGATTAGAGTAGAGAAAGTATAATTATAGTATGGGTTAAAGATGTAATTACTGAGGCGTCTCGTGTAGGATGCCATTAGGTACTTGAATTTGGTCAGCAAAACCCTGAACATTTTCTCGTGCCTCCTTGGTGAAAGAGTGTCTATCTTAACACGTGTTTTCAAACTGAATTTTAAATTGTTACTTTATAAATTCAATATTTCAACCAATAATTCATCGCTACACATCTAATAAGGTAAATAGATTTTTGTACCCATTAAGTATTTTCATTCATTAAAAATTTTATAGTTTTTCTATGCACTGGTCTCAACAATTGAAGAATATCTGATAAAAAGGCAAATATATTTTTTAATCAATAAATGTATGATTTTTACGTAGATATTGCATTGTATCCCATCGTAAAAGATCGATATATTGTTAAAAATTTATAAAAAAATATATAGCGACAAAAATATGTACATTAATATATAAGGGGTAAAGGGGGGAGGGGGCGAATACGTTAAAACTTTTTTTTGTAATGATATTTATAGTAAATAAAAAAAAATTTCATATTGTGCGGACAAAATGCGGTAACCTATAAAAAAGTTGAAAAAAAAAATTCTGGATATTAACTAAATTTGATTTATTTAAATTCTCTTGTAAGCTATTTACATGAAGAAAAATTACATTTTCGAAAATCGGGGCAAAAAAAGTAACAGTAACAGGATTTTTCGAAAATCGTCGATTTTCATAGCGGGTAGTTAAAAAAAACGTTTTAATAACTCAATGTTTAAAAAAGTTAAAGCCGATTAAAAAAAAAAAAAAAAAAAAAAATTTTTTAAATTTTTTTAGTATTATTTAGAAAAATTTTAATAAATTCTGAAAATTTTTTGAATAGGGTTCAAAAAGATAATAAAGTTTCAGCAAAATTAAATAGAGTCAGATTCAAAAGTGGTCGATTGTGCGTGAAATGGGCGCATTATATATTTATGTTGAACTACTACTATTTTTTTACGTACTTCCCGATGAAAAAAGATTTTATATAATTGTATAAAATTATATACAAAAAATGGCCTGATCCATTTGTATACAAATTGTATACAAGTTTATATAATTATATACAATTTTATACAAATTATATACAATTCTATATAATTATATACAATTCTACACTGTAAAAAGAGCGGTGTTAAAAATGGACTCATTTTAACTCCGCCCGGTGTTAAAATAAAATTTCACCGGTGTAGGAGGAGTTATTCATCGGTGTTAAAAATACCGGTGTTAAATCGGGGTAACCGGTGTCAAAGCTGCGTAAAATCGGAGTAAAGGCGGAGTAACCGGTGTAAAAACGGAGTAATGTCGGTGTAAAAGCGGGGTAAGCGGTGTAAAAGCGGAGTAATACCGGTGTAAAAGCAGGGTAAACTGCGTCCGCTTGGAATATTAACTTTAAAGATTATAAAACACAAAAAATGTCAGTTCTTTATGAAAATTAATGAAAAATATCATTTATTAACAAGTATAGTGATCGAGTAAGTAATAATATTCACAAAGTAAAATATTTTAACACCGGTAAAGAATATCTACACCGGCGGCGGCGTTATTTTAACACCGGTCTAGAATATTTACACCGGTGGCGGCGTTATTTTCACTTCGCTTTCGGGGGTAAATTTAACACCGATAATTTTAACGCCTACACCGCTTGGACTTACCCCGGTGATTTTTTACAGTGTATATAATTGCAATATATAGAATTGTATACAATTTCTATAACAAATTGTATACAATTTCTATAAAAAATTGTATACAATTGGGTCGGTCCATTTTTTCTATCCAATTATATATAGTCTTTGTATAGTCTATATATAATTATATATAGTCTATATATAATTGATATATAATTCTATACAATTGTATAAAATCTTTTTTCATCGGGTTAATAAAAGCTTTTCTAAAATTACACCTAATAATTTATAAGTTGCTTTGATGTCCTTTAATTTCTTCACACATGTGTACACTGCGCAGTGTATGATCCTACTCCAATAATATTTAAAATTTGTAAACTTAATAAATTGCATAGTATAAGTTTTGACATAAAATAAAACTAAACTTGCATTCATTTATTTTTTTTTTTTTTTAGACTTCATCAGGTAAAAAAAGTTCATTTATCTATCAACAACTCAAGAAACAGTACTAGATAGCGCCATGGAATCCTGCAATTACCGTATCGTCAAGTATCTTAAGGGAGAAACTGGATTGAAATTTGCCGCCGATGAAGGAACAAAAGAAGTCATGAAGTTATTATTGACTAACATAGCTGGCATTAATGCTGAATTTGTTGATGAAATCACTCCTATTAGTAATGCTGTTATAGCTAAAAACTGCGATAACATGCAAATATTAATGAAATATGTGCTTGATCTTTTTGGTACATATAAAGGAGATGATGCCACAGATACAATTTTTAATGCAGCTCTAAATGTTCGAGTTTTTCCACATAGAGGGTTAAAGAATTGGTTATTAGCATTTTCTCATAAGCTTGGTGTTAATAATAACAATCATGTTAATTTGGACCGTTTCTTTGAATTCTTTGCATTACAAATGAGAGCACATTTCTATATCATCCGATATGAACAGAAATTTAAAAACGGAATTATGTCTTTAATAGAGGGCCCTATTGACTATAATGCTCAGGAGCATATTAACATGCACATTGAAGAATTGATAGCAGCGGGTTGTTATGTTAGTCAACGAAACATTAAATTTGTTAGTAATACGATCAAATTTTCTGATAGTTCAGCTAAATGTCTTTTAGAAGTTGAAAAAATGAAAAACAATGTGATAGAAGGCAGTTATATCACATTTATAGAGATTTTACATAAAAATGTGCGATACTTGGCACGTTATTTAAAGTTTGTTGATTTGAACAAAATATTGATACGTGAACCTCAATTTCCAGAGTATCCAAGATATGAAAATAAGATCTTTTTTAAATTGTGGAAAGTTCTGATAAGAGTTAACTACATAAAAGATTCAGAGGAAGTTATTTATAATACTTTTTATGAATTACGGCTTCCGGATATTTTTATCAGAGAATTGTATCTCTACTTGTCAAATGAAGATTTAAAAAAAATTGTTCAACCCTCTAGATAGAAAAAAAAATAGCTAATCACTAGCTTCCTATAAATTAAAATTAAATGACATCTGTAATATATTGTCACACCACTGTTCTCCTTAAATAAATTAAAAAGAAAATGTAAAATAAACTATACCAAATTGTACAAATATACTTAGAATTTTTTAATAAAATTAATGCATAAAAATTAAAATAAATTCAATTGCCAAAATTGATAGATTTATTTTTCAGCAACTTTATTTTTTGATTTAGAGAACATATGTTACTTAAATTAGAAAAAAATAAAGAAATTTAAATAAAGCTGTTTTGTGATCTTACTAATCAAAATTTCCTGTAAGCTGTAATATCTGCTTAAAAAATTAATGCAATAAAATTTATTGAACTGGAAAATCAGTTTCATCGGAATATTCAGAAGCTATTTTGCGCCTTATAGTCGATTTCGATGAAAAAATTAATTGAATGAATAAATGTAGGAAACTTTACTAAAAAATACGAGTTATATAATAAAAAAATACGTTTATTACAAAAATCGTTTTGTAATAAATGAAATTTGTTACTAAACCTTTATTTTATATCGGTCGTGAGAGTAACAGATTTGGTGTAAAAACAGTTTGAACGCTGATTCTTAAAAAGTTATTAACTTTAAATATCTGTAACTTTTAAACCGTTTTATTTTAACTTTCGAGCTCCCGAGCAATTTTGTTGAGCATCATATTTTCTAAAAAATTGTTGATGACTCAAATATTATTTAACTTCTAATGGAGTCTGACGCTGTCAATGACACTAAAGAGGCATCTATAGACATTTTTTTAACTTCCCGCTAAGAAAATTGTAAATTTTCTAAAATTCGGGAAGTTATTGTTTTCACCCCGATTTGCGAAAATCGAGTTTTCATCAGATGTCGGCGTTTTGAGGTCCTAGGAAGCTATTCTGACTATTTTCAGAATGATGTCCGAGTGTCTGTGTGTGTGTGTGTAAACCTTTTATAACTTTTAAACTAATCAACCGATTTGGATGGTTAAGGCGGCAATCGAACGAGCTTGTTAGCCATCGACTTTTCTGAAAATTTCAGATCATTTAATTAAGTACACTCGAAAATATTGGCGAATTACGAAAAAAAAATTTTTTTTTTTAGTTTTTTATAGATTTCTCAGAAACGAGTTGAACGATCGACGTCGAAATCTAATCAGCTCTAGAACTTTATAAAACGCGTCGATCGTCGCCTTAACCATCTGAATCGGTTAATTTGTTCGAGAGATATCGTTGGAGAAAGAAATGGTAAATGACGGTTTTTTTCGATTATCTTTGAAGTGACTCATCCGATCAATTCTTAAATCTGATCAGCTCTAGAACCCAATAAAACACGTCGATTATCGTAAAGATACATATGAATTTAGTAACCGTTCATGTCAGAAGAGAACTGAGTACCGTTCTGGATGTTAACAGCGACTATTTTGCCAGTAACCAGTCATATGTTTCATGTACTGTGTAGCACAGCACTGGTTACTGTTTAAAAAGTAATAGCACGTGTTAAGCTATGACTCACTCCTGTTCTAATACGAATCGGTCATGTTAAAATGTATTTTTCCCTATATTGTTAGTCGATTACTGTGCAGAACAGTAACCAGTGAACGGAGAAAAATTTATGGTAACAATTATAATATATTATGGGAATGGTCCGGTAACCGATTTTTTTAAAGTGTTGATCATAGGAACGGCATCCATATATATTATAGTTATCATTAGTATAATATTATAGTAATTGTTACCGTAATATAATGGTAGCCAAGACCATAATATATAGAAACCATTACCACAACATTATAGTAACGTTTACCGTAATATTATGGTGTGGTAATCATTACCATAATTCTTTCACATGTGCTAGGGAAACTGTTACCATAATTATGGGAACTACACCCATACTTATGGAAACTTTTCCCAGAAAGTATGGGCCTATATTTTTCATAATTCCAAGTAATCATTGCTATAACGGTATGGGATGATATTTCATAAACGTGCTAGGAACGGTTACCATAAATTTTTCTCCGTGTACTATCTAATTTTTTCCATGTATAGATATCTTGCGTAAAATACATATCCCTGATTAAACAAAATGATTAAAAATGATTTCACACGTTAAATGTCCATAAGAGACAGGATTAGAAATGATTTGAAGGATTAAAAAGTATTTAAAATGATTAAAAAACAAATCATTTTTAATCATTTTGTTTAATCAGGGATGTAGAAAAAGACACTCGCAGCTAAGGGTCTTGCTCGAGATACTTCAGTATCTTGCTCAAACACGTGTTATTAACGCGAAAATTAAATTTTCGATGATGGTATCATGAAAAAGTTATTTTCTAGTTTAACGACGGATTTACTATAATGAGGTCACTGTAGTCGAGATATTAATGTCCGTTTTCGTATTAATAAATCAAGTTAACCTTTGAAGTGAGACACTCAAAAATAAAATCAGTTACTTCAAATAACAATTTAATTCATAATAAGTAATAAAAATTGTGTCAAGATTTTAATTTTATTTAATATTTTAAAAATTCATAAAAACGTTTCGTAATTATTTAAAAAATGTACGCATTCAAGCCGCATGTTTTTATTGAACATTCTTCGAACAATACTACAAGACCTGAAGAAAGAACGAACTCACATATTCAATGTGATGGTGAAAATGTATATATTTACGGCGGTGAGGATAAAGATAATAACATAATGTATGATATGTGGGTCTACAGTGTAACTCTAAAAGAATGGATAAAAATGACAACTGAAAATAGTTTACCAGCTGATCTTGATGATTTAGTTTTTGGTGCGATTTTTGAAGAAAATTATTTAGTTCTTTGCACAATACAAGAACCTTGTGATGACGAACTGCCAAGTCAAGAATGTCGATTACATATTTGTGATCTACATACCGGAAGTGTACGTGTCCGAGGGACTAATGGACAAATTCCGAATCCTACATTTGCAGTTAATTTAATTCATCACGAAAAATATTTGTATACTGTCGGAATCACAAGAGGTCATAAAATGTTTTCGGATGTATATGAACTGAATATAGAAGATGTTAAATGGGAAGTTGTATATAGCTGTCGAGGACTTGATGACAATGAACCAGCCGGTAGATCAGGTCATACAATAGTTTATGATAACAACATGATTTATATGTTTGGTGGTACTGTACTGGAACCACTTGCTTTCGTTGTAAGTACTTCTATTAAGCTATAAATATGCTTATAAAAATGAGTGTTTATGGAAAATATTATATTTTAGGAAATACCAGCCTTTGATTTAGAAGAGCGCTGCTGGAAAAAAGTGAACACTTATGGTGATGAAAATCACATACAGCATTATCCGGCTCCAAGAGAATCATTCGGAATCACAAGTTATACTGACCCAGATTCTGGTGAAATAAATGTTATAATATCTGGAGGACAAGATGTTAATAATCGCTTTAATGATATTTGGAAATTGAATCTCACAACTTTAAAATGGACGTGTCTTGAGAGATTTGGTGCTGTCTTGCCTCATTATGTTAGCAATAATTCGATGGCTGTTTCTCCTGCTGGACAATTATTCACATTTGGTGGATTTATTTTCTCTGATGACATGGAACAAGTATTTATTATTATATTTACATATAATTGTTAATTACCAGTAACTTACAGCAGGTACTTACTCATAGCTTGCTCAAGATCTGTTCAAGGCTCAAGGTCAATGGTGAGCTTTGAGCAGATCTTGAGGAAGCCATGCGCAAACATTTTCAACTGTAGTCTTCCTTCAGAATTGAGCTATACAATATCTTTACTCAAGAGAAGTAGCTACAACTCTACTCACTCACAACTTTACTCAGCCTCAACTTTACTTACAGTTTTTTTTATTCTGGTTTAACTCTACTCAGTTATATCTTTACTCAGCTCCAATTAGACTCAACGACAACTTTACTCAGCTACAACTTTACTCAAAGAATTGCTATTTTATCAATAGGCTAAAATACGTGATTAGAGTTGTAGCTGAATCAATAAAACTGTGAGTAGACTTCTAGCTACTTCCCTTGGGTAGAGATGATGTGAGTAGAATTAGAATTGTGACACTGGCAAGCATTGAACAAGATTGTCATACAGGTATTAATGTTTGAGTAATTAATAATGATATTTTATTTAGGGAACTTGTCTTTCTACTTTACACTCAACTTGGCTCCGAATTCCCAAACTCACGGACATTTGCTGGGAAGCCGTTTTCCATTACTATCCAAACTTGGCATCAATGACTGAAGGAGAATTAAAATCCCTCGGTTTTCCATTGCAATTCCTCGAGTCGCATACTGAGTAGTAAAATATTCCGAATGAATTTGTAATAGTAATAAATTTAATACATGCTCCAGTCGATCAATTGGCAATAAGGTGAATTTTTTAAAAGTAAACTACAGCTTTTTATACTCAAAAATTTTTTATACCATTTCAATAAATATTTAAGATAAATAATCCTACAGTTTAATTATATTTAAAGTTAACTGTTAATTTTTTACAATAAAAAATGTCAATGAAAAATTAAATGTCTGTTTTTATTCTCTAATTATTTATATTAGTAATTAGAAAGTTTAATCTAAAATTATCATCTTTTTTTTTGTTCTTTAATTATTACTGTCCTTAAGAACATGACTACAACTCGTTCTACCCTGATAATAAAGGTCTGTAGAATTGGGTGATGATGATGGAATACTATATTATAGTTTAACGAAGGGTTCACTATACTGAGGTCGCTGTAGTCGAGATATTAATGTCCGTTTCGTATTAATAAATCAAGTTAACCTTTGAAGTGAAACACTCAAGAAAAAAATCAGTTACTTCAAATAACATTTTAATTCATACTAAGTAACGAAAATTGTGTCAAGATTTTAATTTTATTTAATATTAAAAAAATTCATAAAAACGTTTCGTAATTATTTAAAAAATGTACACATTCAAGCCGCACGTTTTTACTGAACATTTTTCGAACAATATTACAAGACCTGAAGAAAGAACGAAATCACATATACATTGTAATGGTAAAAATGTATATATTTACGGTGGTGAGAATATATCTATTGACGGTAGTGAGAATGAAATTGATTACAGATTTTGTGATGTGTGGTCGTATAGTTTAACTGGAAAACAATGGAGAGAAATGACAAATGAGGAAGATTTACCAGCTGATCTTGACGATTTAGTTTTTGGTGCTATTTTTGAAGCAAATTATTTAGTTCTTTGCTCAATACAAGAACCTTTGAATGACGAACTGTCAAGTAAAAAATGTCGATTACATATTTATGACTTGAATACCGGAAGTCTACGTGTCCGAGAGACTAATGGACAAATTCCAAAGTCTTTTCTTGAAGATAATTTAATTCGTCTTGGAAAATATTTGTATACTGTCGGAATCATAAGAGGTCGTGAAATGTTTTCCGATGTATATAAACTAAATATAGAAGATGGTATATGGGAAGTAGTTTATAGCTGTCGAGGACTTAATGCCAATGAACCAGATGATAGATCAGGTCACACTATAGTTTATGATAACAACATGATTTATATGTTTGGTGGACTTAAAGCGGAAGCATTCGATGTAAGTACTTTTATAAAGCTATAAATATGCTTATGAAAATGAGTATTTACGGAAAATGTTATATTTTAGGAAATTCCGGCCTTTGATTTAGAAAAGCGCTGCTGGAAAAAAGTATACACTTATGGTGATAAAAATCACATACCGCACTATCCGACTGAAAGAGAATGCTTTGGTGTAACGAGTTATACTGACCCAGATTCTGGTGAAATAAATGTAATAATATCTGGAGGACAAGAATATGATGATAATCGTGATTATTATCGCTTTAATGATATCTGGCAATTGAATCTCACAAGTTCAAAATGGACGTGTCTGGAGAGATTTGGCGCTGTCTTGCCTCATTATGTTACCAGTAATTCGATGGCTGTTTCTCCTGCTGGACAATTATTCACATTTGGTGGATTTACTTTCCCTCATGATATGGAACAAGTATTTATTATTATATTTATATACAATTGTTAATTGTCAATGCTACCCTAGTAACACATGCATGAGCAAGATTCTGGTAGCAGTGCCATTAGCAAAACCCCTGGTCATTAGTGTCTTTTTCTACGTATGGGTCTTGCGCAAGATCATGCAGCAAGAAGTCGTCATCAAGACTTGCCCAAGACATTGTACACAAGAATATTGAAGATATCTCAGATTCACAGTTAGAAATTTTGTGTTAAATTCAACACTTTGCGTTTGTGTTGATCGTTAACAGACTTTTTGTGTTGAAATTAACTAATAAATATGAGCACAAGACCTGACTAACTCAAGTACACTGGTCTACTCTTAGTATAGCTTATGTCAATTTACCGAACAATTAGTTCGATTTTCTGTAATTTATCTAAAAACCGGAGCTATGAATTATCGTCCCGTAAAATGAGAAGGAAAAAATCATTGAACCTGATCATAAAAATATTCAAGTTATCTATGATTAAATTTAATTGTAAATCAATTATATTCTAAGTTTCCTTGGAGGCAATGCTGCTACAACGCTTTGCTTAGTTATAGTAATAAAGAAACGCGTGGGAGTGTTTAGTTGAACGACACAAATTTTATGTTAATTTTCGAATAACACAAGAAATGTGTTACATAACCAATTTTCTAATCATTTAACATAACGAATCTGTTAAAGTAAAATAACACAAACGGTTGGTGTTGAATTAACAGTTTTCTGTGTTGAAAATCAACACAAAAAATTTAACCAAATAATTTTTTCACACAAATACACAAAATTTCTAACGGTGTACGGTGCATTTAAAAAGTTTTTGGCGCATTCTTGCACCCTTAACTTACGGCAAGCCATGCGCAACTATTTTCAACGATAGACTTTCTTCAGAACTGAGTTATAATCTGACTCGGCTTGCACTAGACTTGCTATTGAAATCTAGCCACAAGTGTCTGCAGCAAGACACATAGGTAGGAAAAGACACTGATGTCTATCGAGCTTGAGACCAGGTTTGCTCAAGCCTTGGGCAGTTTTACAATTCTATTTACAACATTTTCACTCAACGGAAGTAGCTACAACTCTACTCACTCAGAACTTTACTTAGCCTCAACTCAACTCACAGATTTTTTATTCTGGTTTAACTCTACTCAGTCATATCTTCACTCAGCTTCAACTTTAGTCAGCTACAACTCTACTCAAGGAATTGCTATTCTATCGATAGTCTAAACTACGTGAGTAGAGTTGTAGCTACTTCCCTTGGGTAGAGATGTTGTGAGTAGAATTAGAATTGTGACACTTAAAGCCTTGAGCAAGATTTTTGCATAGATATTAATGCTTGAGTCATTAATAATGTAATAATTATTTATCTAGGGAACTTCTCTTTCTACTTTACATTCAACTTGGCTCAGGATTCCCAAACTCACAGACATTTGCCGGGAAGCTGTTTTCCATTACTTTCCAAACTTGACATCAATGACTGAGGAAGAAATAAATTCCCTCAGTCTTCCATCGCAATTACTCAAGTTGCGTATTAATTAGTAAAATATTTATAATAAAATTGTAATAGTAATAAATTTAATTAAAACCAAATCTAATACATGCTTTAGTCGATCAATTGACAATAAGGTGAATTTTTTAAAAGTAAACTACAGCTTTTTATACTCAAAAATTTTTTATATTATTTCTTTGAATATTTAAGATAAGTAATCCCATAGTTGAAT
Source organism: Microplitis mediator (assembly GCF_029852145.1). Taxonomy (NCBI): domain Eukaryota; kingdom Metazoa; phylum Arthropoda; class Insecta; order Hymenoptera; family Braconidae; genus Microplitis; species Microplitis mediator. Next base: position 7,977,273 of record NC_079975.1, read on the forward strand.
TATATTTAAAGTTGACTGTTAATTTTTTACAATAAAAAATGTCTATGAAAAATTAAATGTCTGTTTTTATTCTCTAATTATTTATATTATTAATTAGAAAGTTTAATTTAAAATTATCATCTTTTTTTCGTTCTTCAATTATTACTGTCCTTAGGAATATGAAAACAACTCGTTCTACCCCAATAATAAAGGTCTGTAGAATTGGGTGATGATGATGAAATACTATATTCTAGTTTAACGAAGGATTCACTATACTGAGGTCGCTGTAGTCGAGATATTAATGTCCGTTTCGTATTAATAAATCAAGTTAACCTTTGAAGTGAGACACTCAAAAATAAAATCAGTTACTTCAAATAACATTTTAATTCATACTAAATAATGAAAATTGTGTCAAGATTTTACTTTTATTTAATATTTAAAAAATTCATAAAAACGTTTCGTAATTATTTAAAAAATGTATACATTCAAGCCGCACGTTTTTACTGAACATTTTTCGAACAATATTACAAGACCTGAAAAAAGAACGAACTCACATATACATTGTAATGGTAAAAATGTATATATTTACGGTGGTGAGAATATATATATTGACGGTGGTGAGAATGAAAATAATCACAGATTTTGTGATATGTGGTTGTACAGTTTAACTGGAAAACAATGGAGAGAAATGACAAATGAGGAAGGTTTACCAGCTGATCTTGACGATTTAGTTATTGGTGCTATTTTTGAAGCAAATTATTTAGTTCTTTGCACAATACGAGAACCTTGGAATGACGAACTGTCAAGTAAAAAATGTCGATTATATATTTATGACTTGAATACCGGAATTCTACGTGTCCGAGAGACTAATGGACAAATTCCAAAGTCTTTTCTTGGAGATAATTTGATTCGTCACGGAAAATATTTGTATACTGTCGGAATCACAAGAGGTCATGAAATGTTTTTCGATGTATATAAACTAAATATAGAAGATCTTAAATGGGAAGTTGTTTATAGCTGTCGAGGACTTGATGCCAATGAACCAGCTGCTAGATCAGGTCATACTATAGTTTATGGTCACAACATGATTTATATGTTTGGTGGAATTGAAGGGGAAGCATTCGATGTAAGTACTTTTATTGAGCTATAAATATGCTTATGAAAATGAGTATATACGGAAAATGTTATATTTTAGGAAATCTCAGCCTTTGATTTAGAAAAGCGCTGCTGGAAAAAAGTATACACTTATGGTGATGAAAATCACATACCGCACTATCCGACTCCAAGAGAATTCTTTGGTGTAACGAGTTATACTGACCCAGACTCTGGTGAAATCAATGTAATAATATCTGGAGGACAACAATATGATGATGATCGTAATTGTTATTGCTTTAATAGTATCTGGAAATTGAATCTCACAAGTTCAAAATGGACGTGTCTTGAGAGATTTGGTGCTGTCTTGCCTCATTGTGTTGTCAATAATTCGATGGCTGTTTCTCCTGCTGGACAATTATTCACATTTGGTGGATTTACTTCCCCTCATGATATGGAACAAGTATTTATTATTATATTTATATACAATCGTTAATTGTCAATGCTTCCCTAGTAACACATCGCGTGCCAAAAGGTAAAAGGGCGCATAAATTTTTTTTTCATCGCCAATCGATTAGTAAACATTTTCTACGCTTGAAAATCAAACATTGTTTTTCCAAAGGTAAAAGGGCGTATGTCTTTGATTATGCGCCCTTTAGCTTTAGGAATCCAAAAATTTTGTGACCAAAAGGTAAAAGGGCGTATAAATTTTTTTTCTGAAAAATTTATTAAAAAGCTTAACCGAAGTCTAAAAATGAACAAAAAAAAAAAATGCTGCAGTCGAAAAGGTGTATTCTAACTAATACGTTCTTTTAATATCAAAATTTAAAATATGCTTAGAAAAATCACAACGTACGCGTGATTGTATTAATATTTGTTGTTATGGAATTGGTTATTAGAGTTTATAAAATTATTTTGAAATTCTAATGCTAGATTAAAAAAAAAAAAGACCATTCGCAGCCGAAATGGAAGTAGATTTCTCATTGTTTAATTTTTTTCACTGTTCAAATGAAAGCTAATAATAAAATAAATTTTTTTTTTACATTTTCTTAAAAATTCTCGAGATGATTAAACAAAAAAATCAAAAAATTATAAGTACAATGCCAAAAATTGATGCTAACTAAATGAACTACAGAAGAATTTTTGATGATAATGCACTATATGTTTTGATTTGACGTTATTTAAAGATCCGTATGCATATATTCAAAGTATCGGAACAATGGTATTCCGGACCCCATTCGAAAAACTATGATAGATTATGGTTTTAATGCTCGAGAATTCTACCATAAGGACAAAGGCGATAATTTGCTTTCAATAAAATCTACTAATAAAATATTCTAAGATTAAAAATTGATTGTGATACATCAAAGTGTCATACTTGAAATTAGTACTAATATTTGAAATAAAAAGCCTATTAGAATATCAAACGACGAGTAGATATAGAGAACATTATCATCATAACTAATGTTAATCTTGTTATTGATATATCATATCATTTATACACTGTCGATAAAACAAAATTGTATATACCCACTGAATTGAGATGTTTAGATTTTATAAGTGTCACACTGCGATAATATGAATTTAAGTAGCTCTATGAATGTACTAAGAAGTAGGAGAACTAATGCAATAGCAAAATTTCCATGAATGGTAAAATAAGTAATTTCAGTGGTCTAGGCATATATATAGGCATGAAATTTAAAGCTTATTCGAAGAGCTTTCAGATGAATTTGATATAAAGTCGATAAGTTATCACATTCAAAAGATATTGAAGAAAGAATAAGTAAAAATATGAATTTTGGGCATTTTGAAAATTTTGAAATGTTATAACTTCGAAACTAATCAACCGATTGAGCTCATTTTCAAACTCGAACAAGGTAATCACCCACAAAATACGTATACTAAGTTTCAAGGTGATCGGTGCGAAATTGTGGCTATAATCAAAGTGAAAACCTGCATAAAATTAGTTTCTACAATATTTTGTAAATGTTCAAAACCATTTATCTATTAGAAAAAATGGTCAAATCAACAAGCTGTATAGTCAAAATTGTAGGCAATCGAACGAGCTTTCACATAGAACAAACGAAAAATAAGCTATCTCTTTCCGTTTAGAAGTTACATCCAGTTAAAGCGGCAAACAAATTTTTTTTGAAAATTTTACAAAATTTCAATTAACTATAACTGCTAAACTTATTGGCCGAATTGGCACATCTTCGAACTCATCCAAGGTAATCGTCTATAGAATAAGTATACTGAGTTTCATTAAGATCGGTGTAGAATTGTGGACGCTATCGTAGGAGAACGGCGCGTTATATTATATATATATAAATACATATATAAACTTTTGAACCAAATGTATTTTCTGACTCAGCTCGTCGAGCTGAGTTGAGATATAGCAAAATTTTTCGAAAATTCCATTATGAGGACAAATACAATAGCTAGATTTCTATGAAATCTACTAAAAAACAAAATTTGCAGAAATGTGTAACCGGTTCATTTAGGTACGACTCCCATACCCTCCTTTATCCATATATGTACTTTTTTTTTTTTTTTTTTTTTTTTTTTTTTTTTCAAATTATTCTGATTTATGGCGGATCCATAATAATCCAAAACAATAATTAAAGAAAAAATCAGTAAATTTTTATTTTTTACAATCGTTATAAAAATTTTTATTCAATTGAAAATTTGATATTTTCATTTTTTTTTTTTTTAATTATTTTGTTTTCAACAAATTTTGAAAAAAAAAAGTGTAGGAGTCTGTTTTTTTTCATCTTACTTGTCTTGTGAAACTATTTGTCAGTATTTTATGTTAAAACTTAAATTCGTTTTTATGCGCCCTTTTACCTTTAGGCACTACTTTTCAAAAGCTAAAAGGGCGTATGTCTTGAGATACGCCCTTTTAGCTTATGGATGCCCAAATTTTTTTTTTGCAGATCTTTGCGTATCGAAAAATTTCAAAGCGAATGGCAAAAAAAAATTTTTTTATGCGCCCTTTCAGCAGAATTCCATACTAACCTGTAGCAATGCGCCCTTTTACCTTTTGGCACGCGACATGTGTAAGCAAGATTCTGGTAGCAGTGCCTTGAGCAAAACCCCTGGTCACTAGTGTCTTTTCCTACTTATGGGTCTTGCGCAAGATCATGTAGCAAGAAGTCGTCATCAAGACTTGCCCAAGACATTGTACACAAGAATATTGAAGATATCTCAGATTCACAGTTAGAAATTTTGTGTTAAATTCAACACTTTGCGTTTGTGTTGATCGTTAACAGACTTTTTGTGTTGAAACTAACTAATAAATATGAGCACAAGACCTGACTAACTCAAGTACACTGGTCTACTCTTAGTATAGCTTATGTCAATTTACCGAACAATTAGTTCGATTTTCTGTGATTTATCTAAAAACCGGAGCTATGAATTATCGTCCCGTAAAATGAGAAGAAAAAAATCATGGAACTTGATCATTAAAATATTCAAGTTATCGATGATTAAATTTAATTGTAAATCAATTATATTCTAAGTTTCCTTGGAGGCAATGCTGCTACAACGCTTTGCTTAGTTATAGTAATAAAGGAACGCATGGGAGTGTTTAGCTTATCAACACAAATTTTATGTTAATTATCGAATAACACAAGAAATGTGTTACATAACCAATTTTCTAAACATTTAACATAACTAATCTGTTAAAGTTGAAAAAACACAAACGGTTGGTGTTGAATTAACAGTTTTCTGTATTGAAAATCAACACAAAACTTTAACCAAGCAATATTTTAACACAAATACACAAAATTTCTAACGGTGTACGGTGTATTTGAAAAGTTTTTGGCGCATTTCTTGCACCTTTAACTTACGGCAAGCCATGCGCAACTATTTTGAACGATAGACTTTTTTCAGAACTGAGTTATAATCTGACTCGGCTTGCACTAGACTTGCTATTGAAATTTAGCCACAAATGTCTGCAGCAAGACACATAGGTAGGAAAAGACACTGATGTCTATCGAGCTTGAGACCAGGTTTGCTCAAGCCTTGGGCAGTTTTACAATTCTATTTACAACATCTTTACTCAAGAGAAGTGGCTACAACTCTACTCACTCAGAACTTTACTTAGCCTCAACTCAACTCACAGATTTTTTATTCTGGTTTAACTCTACTCAGTTATATCTTCACTCAGCTTCAACTTTACTCAGCTACAACTCTACTCAAAGAATTGCTATTCTATCGATAGTCTAAACGACACAGAAAAAACAGATATCTTGAGTGAAGAAAATATTTTTGGAAACAAACGTTTTCGGGAACCAAGTCAAGATTTTCTTGAGCCAAGAGAATTCGTCTTGGTTGGAGAAGATTTCTACTTTATCTGAGAAAATTTAGGTCTCCAAAAAAATTTTCTTGAATCATGAATATTTACCTTCAGTCAAGAATTTTTTTTTTTGTGTGTACGTGAGTAGGGTTGTAGCTGAGTAAAGTTGAAGCTGAGTGAAGATATAACTGGGTCAAGTTAAACCTAAGTAAATAAAACTGTGAGTAGAGTTGAGTCTGAGTATGGTTGTAAGTGAGTAGATTTGTAGCTACTTCCCTTGGGTAGAGATGTTGTGAGTAAAATTAGAATTGTGACACTTAAAGCCTTGAACAAGATTGATATATCGATATTAATGCTTGAGTCATTAATAATGTAATAATTATTTATCTAGGGAACTGCTCTTTCTACTTTACATTCAACTTGGCTCAGGATTCCCAAACTCACAGACATTTGCCGGGAAGCTGTTTTCCATTACTATCCAAACTTGACATCAATGACTAAAGACGAAATAAATTCCCTCGGTCTTCCATTGCAATTAGTCCATTCGCGTATTAATTAGTAAAATATTTATAATGAAATTGTAAGAGTAATAAATTTTTTACATGCTCCAGTCAATCAATCGGCAATGAAGTGAATTTTTTAAAAGTAAACTACAGCTTTTTATACTCAAAAATTTTTTATATCATTTCTATAAATATTCAAGATAAATAATCCCATAGTTAAGTTATATTTAAAGTTAACTGTTAATTTTTACAATAAAAAATGTCAATGAAAAATCAAATGTCTGTTTTTATTCTCTAATTATTTATATCACTAATTAGAAAGTTTAATTTAAAATTATCATCTTTTTTTTTGTTCTTTAATTATTACTGTCTCTACAACCGGACGACAATGAAAGGGGCTGTAGAGAAAAGAATTACATTCTAGCTTGCTGACCGAAGATTTTGAGTAGTTTTTCAATGTAATTACTATTAATAACGACGCTATTTCACGTATAACTAACACACGTCGCTGTCCAGTGATTAGTGTGTCTTTTATTACAGTATTTAAAATATTTATTGAATAATTAATAAATATTTTTCTGTAAGTGATAGAAAGTAGATAATTATGAATGGACCCTTAAGTAATCGCTTACGCATGTAAAAATTACAAGTAAATATAAAATCATTGAGGCTACAAGTCTCTCAAATTGAATTTTCTGAACAATAATGTCAAAAAATATTGTATGTCATATAGCCGCGCGGTGGCGATGCAGACAATCTCGATTTTGCGATATTCGCATTATGTTTGTGACGCTATTTTACAAAAACTAGTTTAATAACTGTTAATAAGTGTTATATTTACACTCGTTTTTTGCGAATTCGCGCCACAAATTTCAAGCTCACATCGCAACATTGAGATTGTCGGTAAATCGCCGGTTTGCGGCCTTGTGACGTAAATATCTATTCTAGTTTAACGAAGGATTCACTATACTGAGGTCGCTGTAGTCGAGATATTAATGTCCGTTTTCGTATTAATAAATCAAGTTAACCTTTGAAGTGAAACACTCAAGAATAAAATCAGTTACTTCAAATAACATTTTAATTCATACTAAGTAACAAAAATTTTGTCAAGATTTTAATTTTATTTAATATTTTAAAAATTCATAAAAACGTTTCGTAATTATTTAAAAAATGTATACATTCAAGCCGCACGTTTTTACTGAACATTTTTCGAACAATACTACAAGACCTGAAGAAAGAAAGAAATCACATATACATTGTAATGGTAAAAATGTATATATTTACAGTGGGGAGGATAAAGATCATGACCTAATTTATGATATGTGGTTGTACAGTTTAACTGGAAAACAATGGATAAAAATGACAACTGAAAATAGTTTACCAGCTGATCTTGACGATTTAGTTTTTGGTGCTATTTTTGAAGCAAATTATTTAGTTCTTTGCACAATACAAGAACCTTTGAATGACGAACTGTCAAGTAAAAAATGTCGATTACATATTTATGACTTGAATACCGGAAATCTACGTGTCCGAGAGACTAATGGACAAATTCCAAAGTCTTTTCTTGAAGATAATTTAATTCGTCTCGGAAAATATTTGTATACTGTCGGAATCACAAGAGGTCGTGAAATGTTTTCCGATGTGTATAAACTAAATATAGAAGATGTTAAATGGGAAGTTGATTATACCTGTCAAGGACTTGATGCGAATGAACCAGCTGATAGATCAGGTCATACTACAGTTTACGGTAACAACATGATTTATATGTTTGGTGGTACTGATGGGGAAGACGCATTCGATGTAAGTACTTTCATTAAGCTGTCAATTTCCTTATAAAAATGAGTATTTATGGAAAATTTAACATTTTAGGAAATATCAGCCTTTGATTTAGAAAAGCGCTGCTGGAAAAAAGTATACACTTATGGTGATGAAAATCACATACCGCACTATCCGACTCCAAGAGTATTCTTTAGTGTAACGAGTTATACTGACCCAGACTCTGGTGAAATCAATGTAATAATATCTGGAGGACAAGAATATAATGATAATCGTGATTGTTATCGCTTTAATGATATCTGGAAATTGAATCTCACAAGTTCAAAATGGACGTGTCTTGAGAGATTTGGTGCTGTCTTGCCTCATTATGGTATCGATAATTCGATGGCTGTTTCTCCTGCTGGACAATTATTCACATTTGGTTGATTTATTTTCCCTCATGATATGGAACAAGTATTTAGTATTATATTTATATACAATTGTTAATTGTCAATGCTTCCCTAGTAACACATGCTTGAGCAAGATTCTGGTAGCAGTGCCTTGAGCGAAACCCCTGGTCATTAGTGTCTTTTTCTACGTATGGGTCTTGCGCAAGATCATGTAGCAAGAAGTCGTCATCAAGACTTGCCCAAGACATTGTACACAAGAATATTGAAGATATCTCATATTCACAGTTAGAAATTTTGTGTTAAATTCAATACATTGCGTTTGTGTTGAAGATCACCATCTTTAACACGAATTGCATGTTAAATAATTGAACACTGCGTGTTAAAATTAACTAATAAATTCAAGAACAAGACCTGACTAACTCTAGTATACTGGTCTACTCTTAGTACAACTTATGTCAATTTACCAAACAATTAGTTCGATTTTCTGTGATTTTGATAAAAAAACGGAACTATAAATGAGTCTACCGTAAAATGAGAATAAAAAAATCATTGAACCAGATCATAAAAATATTCAAGTTATCTATGATGACATTTAGTTGTAAATCCACTATTATCTTTGTTTTCTTGCAGGCAACGCTTTGCTTAGTTATAGTAATGAAGAAACACGCGGAAGTGTTAATTGACTCAAGGTCAATTTTAAGCTTTGAGCAAATTTTGAGCAGATCATGTGCAAACATTTTCAACTATAGTTTTCCGTCAGAATTGAGTTATAATCTGATACGAATTTTTTGTGTAAGGCTCGCACTAGACTTGCTATTGAAATCTAGCCACAAGTGTTTGCAGCAAGACACATTGATAGAAAAAGACACTGACGTCTATCGAACTTGAGGCTTGCTCAAGCTTATGCAGTGTTACAATTCTACTCACAACATCTTTACTCAAGGGAAGTGGCTACAACTCTACTGACTCACAACTTTACTCGGCCTCAACTCTACTCACAGTTTTTTTTTATTCTGGTTTAACTCTACTCAGTTATATCTTTACTCAGCTTAAACTAGACTCAACAACAACTTTACTCAGCTACAACTCTACTCAAAGAATCGCCATTTTATCGATACTCTAAAATACGCGAGTAAAGTTGTAGCTAAGTCAATAAAACTGTGAGTAGACTTCTAGCTACTTCCCTTGGGTAGAGATGTTGTGAGTAAAATTCGAATTTGAACACTGCCAAGCCTTGAACAAGATTGTTAAATAGATATTAATGTTTGAGTAATTAACAATGATAATTTATTTAGGGAACTTGTCTTTCTACGTTACACTCAACTTGGCTCAGGATTCCTAAACTCACGGACATTTGCTGGGAAGCTGTTTTCCATTACTATCCAAACTTGACATCAATGACTAAAGAAGAAATAAATTCCCTCGGTCTTCCATGGCAATTAGTCCAGTCGCGTATTAAATAGTAAAATATTTGTACTAAAATTGTAATAGTAATAAATTTAATACATGCTCCAGTCGATCAATCGGCAATAAGGTGAATTTTTTAAAAGTAAACTACAGATTTTTTTATACTCAAAAATTTTTTATATCATTTCTATAAATATTTAAGATAAATAATCCCATAGTTAAATTATATTTAAAGTTAACTGTTAATTTTTTACAATAAAAATGTCAATGAAAAATTACATGTCTTTGTTTTTATTCTATAATTATTTATATCACGAATTAGAAAGTTTATTTTAAAATTATCTTCTTTTTTTTTTCTTCAATTATTACTTTTCTTAGGAATATGAAAACAACCCATTCTATCCCGACAATAGATTTGGGTGATGATGATCAAATACTACTGAAGATGATAAAAAATATCAGTGAAATTTTAAATTACTCCATTTCTGTGTCTACTCAATAAAAAAAATCTACAAATTGGTTGACCCTGTGGACCAACCTAAAACTTCCCTCTTTTTCGAGCTCAAGGAGCTTGAAAACTTTACTGTGAATATATTTTTGAGCTTTTTGAGCTCGAAAATGGTATTACCTGCGATTATTTTTTATGAGCTTTTCAAGCTCTACTGATTTACGTTTTTTGCTAAAGTTTGACAAGTTAAGAATCGAAAATTATTAATGAAAAAGCGTTTTTTATATTTTTATTCCCGATTATGTTCGATGAAATAAATGTATAGAGGCAGAAATCAATGTCAGTGATGAAAATCAAGATTTAAATAAGTTTTGACTTAGGTCAGAGCAATAATATACGAAACATCCGAGAAAAATATTAAAAATTGGGTTTTTTTAATTTTTTGCTAACAATATGATTTAAACTAAAAAAAAAATTAGATGACATTATATGATGATCGAAAGAGACTATAAAAATGAAGAGTTGTTATGATTTCAGACACATTTTAGTGAATTATATTTCGATTTATCCGGAAAAAATAACATTCTGAGTTATTCTTTTAACTTATCACAGTCGATATCTTTCGAACTAATTAACCGATTTTGACGTTTGAGTCGGCAATCGACGCATTTTATCGAGTTCTAGAGCTGACTAGATCCCGAAATTGTTTGGTTGAGTTGTTTCATTGCATTGTATTTCATTGCATTGTAATAAAAAAAATGTAGTTGGAGTACTTTCGTAAATACTCTGCTCTTTTCGTTTAGTCTGGAATTAATAGCCTGGGAAAAAAATGATCATACCTGTCCATGCTTGATCATGCCTGTTCATGTTTGAAGCGTTAAATACGCTCAGGCCTGATCATGCCTGTTCATCTCTGATCCAGCCTAATGTATGGGATTCAATTTAAAATCTTAGTTATAATTATATATATAGCTAACGTATTTATCATTATATATAATTTCATATAACTATAAATCAATAATTAATAAATTATAGATGTAGAATTTTGTTGACCAAGAATTTATCACGTATAAGATTTTGATTACTTGAAGTTCATACGAACCTTACATTTCAACTCAATCTTTTAGGTCAACGGGTATTCCAAGTTGGAGTTGGCATTACTTTACTGTAACTTTAGTAATCTCCACTACAGCTGCTGTTGTAGTAACTGAAATTTCTTTTGCATCTTATCACAGTACCCCCCCCCCCCCCCATGAGTGCCAAAGTATTTTATGAACGGCCACCGTCAAACATGTTTAGAATTTTTTTGAAATTTGTTTATACGGGCATAAGATATTGTGTTATCTATCGTTTAGTTTTATATATTTATATATATAAATGTATAATCTAGTTGTAATTGATGCCATATTGTATTAAATATGGTATTTCTAGTTGTTTACTAATTACTTACGTAGATTTTTTCTGCATATATTTACTGTTTGGTTACAAAAAAAAAAAAAAAATGAAGTATATATTTATTACAATTAAATTTGTTTATAATATTAATTTGACTTTAGTGTGAATTAACACCAATAAGTTTATTTATATAGTTATTAATACATTGTATTCATTGATTAATTAAAGTATATTATAGATTCAAAAAACCGGATTTGACGATAATTTATGTTTATTAACACTGAGATGAAATAATTAAAGGCTTCCTCAAGTGATATATCCAGAGTCATTTAAAATTCATTTATGTTTAATATTATATGGCAAATCATGTCTTCGGCAAATATAAATTTATATATTTTATAGTGATGTATTTATCACTTTCGATGAGTCTTTTTATAAAATTTTTATAACCATTTTTATTTTTATTTAAAACTTATAAAAAAATTATTGTTGTGTATTTTATGTACAAGATTTAATATACAATAGTATATTGTACAACTAGTGCGGTAAGTTGTCGATTGCCCACGAGAGCAAAGTTGAGCGCACGAACGAAGTGAGTGCGCTCATTTGCTCGAGTGGGTAATCGGCAACACCGCACGAATTGAACATACATTTTTTTATTATTAATGCGATATGAGTACTATTTTAGTGCTCGCTGTTTTGTTCCCCAAGTAGCTGTTTGCTCATTCAACTGTTACCGCGACATTTTTGTGGGTTATACGATAATCTGCATATGGCAAGTAAATTTGAGTGCGACAAGTTTACTTGTCGCACTCAAATTTACTTGTCGCACGCAGATAATCGTATAACGCACAAAAATGTCGTGGAAACCGTTGAATGGGCAAACAGCTATTTGGCGAACAAAAGAGCGTGCGCCAAGATAGCACTTATATCGCATGAATGATAAAAATATATATATATATATATATATATATATATATATATATATATATATATATATATATATATATATATATATATATTGGAAATCATACATGTAATCGTTTGTTTTCTTTTTCATTATTAATTTAAAGTAACCTTAATTAAAACGCTTGTTTCCACCTTCTGTATGCACGTGGTGTGCCGTCAACTGATCCCAACAATTTTATACCACGACAAGTGATCTCCACAAATTGATCCCACCGACATCGGATCCTATCAAAAATTTTTTTGTTCAACGGTAACTGAAAATTTCTTCTATTTACTTTGAATATCATTAAAAAAAAAATATTTAGCGTATTTGAGTCCTCGAAAACTTGGTATTTCCTTAAGTACTCCCTTTTGCCCCTCCCTCCCCTATATTTGTTCGAGGTTAATAAATATATATTTTAACCTAATGATTATTGATTTAAAAGTTATGCTGTTAGGCAGCAGCAGCTGGAGTAGTTCGGTGCTCGCCACTAGATCGCGCCCACCATTTGTGGTGTCCCTGGTAAGATACTTATTTCAGAGTTTGTATATTCGCCAGCTTGAAGCCTTCATGGTATGGTTTATCCGCTGAATATTTTTGATAATAATGTACGGGTATCCTGTATCACACTCTGACATTATTGTTTAATAATAATGTTTTTTCTGAACAATTTTTGTCACAGTACGAAAAAAAGTACTTGTGAAGGAAATAAATTATTTTTCTGAGAATGCATTTATTAAACTGTTGAATAAATATTCTGTCATTTCAAAATAATATTTAATTATTATTAATAACTCGTTCTCTATAATGATCACTTATACATTTCATTATGACTCCTTTATAAACTCTACAGGTAATCAATTTGATTTTATGCTTGCTACTAAACGCGTATAAATCTTTACTAAATATTTTATAGTTTCTAATAATTTGTTTTGTTGGTGGATTACAAAAGATTTAGTTGAAACAACCAAATATATGATTGGCAATGGGCAATCAAATCATTTTCTTGTCATAACTAAAATTTAGTTGTCAGGCGAAAATTTTTTTCTCAGTGTACTATTTATTATTATGATATACAATTATCTTGTTTTTAAATTTACCGCTGATTTTTTTTATTTATCATCTATTTACGTCCTTATACATGTGGGCGATCGTAATTTCTTTCCATTTTTGTCTAATTAAACTGTACTTCCATAAATCGTACAGGCCATTATCTTGGCTTGCAGGCAAAATCCCCACATCACATTCTGACCAGTGTATATTTCGCCTAAATACGTTTCCACGAAGCAACAAAATGCTCAAGTCACAAAATGCAAATATTTCAATACGTTGGAATGAAAACGCGCCCACGTAATAATTCGACCAATTGAAAAAATGTCAAAGTTAAAAAATCCTGAAATCATACTTCGCAGAATTCACGATTCGTCCAAGTGACAATTCGTCAAAGTTATAAAATGCCCAAAAAAAAAAAGGGAGAGATAACTTCAGTCAATAAATTAGAATTCTATAGTAAAATTAGGATTATCATAACAGTGACCGGATGATAAATAAAAAAAATCAGCGGTAAATTTCCAAACAAGATAATTGTATATCATAATAATAAATAGTACTTTTTGGAATTGAACAAGAAGTAAATTTATCGGTTGCGTAACAGTTCAACCAAAGACAAAATAACCGCGACAAAATAACCGCGACAAAATAACTGACGACAAAATAACCGAATGACAAAATAACCAAACGACAAAATAACCGCCCTTTTATCACGGTTTTTGTGTGTTATGTCACCGGTTATTTTGACATTTGGTTATTTTGTCGTCGGTTATTTTGTCACGGTTATTTTGTCGTGGTTATTTTGTCACGGTTATTTTGTCGTGGTTATTTTGTCTGCGGTTATTTAAGCCTGACACCAATTTATCATCTTTTATATTTAATAAAAAATTAATTGATTACAGTCATTTAAGTAAAAATAATTATTAAAAAAACAAAAAAAAATTTTTCATTTTATAAATTAGAGTCAAACTTCAAATCTTTAATGACAAATTCACTGTTAACCATTTTTTCGATTTTCTAAAATAATTGTTATAAATTTACTCATTCGAATAAGAAAGATTTGATGTTTGAAGTTCCAATTTTTTTGTAACAATCTCAATAAGTTTTTGATTTGTGAAATTTCAACTATTTGGAAATTAATCATATATGAAATAAAATAACTCCGCCCGGTGTTAAAATAAAATTATACCGGTGTAGGAGTGCTTCACCGGTGTTAAATCGGGGTAACCGGTGTAAAAGCGGAGTAAAATCGGTGTAAAAGTGCGGTAACCGGAGTAAAAACGGAATAATATTGGTGTAAAAGCGGGGTAACCGAAGTAAAAGCGGAGTATTACCGGTGTAAAAGCAGGATAAACTTCCCGCTGTTTTCGAGCTCCTTGAGCTCGTAAACATTGTTGTGAATTCATTTTCGAGCTCGAATATACGTTTGTATTCCATTGTTTTCGAATAAACCGTTTTTTACCAATTCTTTCCCCACGATATCCCGCGAACGAATTAACCGATTGAGATGGTTGAGGAGGCAATCGAAAGCTTTTATCGAGTTCTAGAGCTGATTCGATTTTTGAATTAATCGATTCGATAGTTTCCGAAATATTCACGAAAAACGAAAAAAACGGATTTTTTTTCATTCTTTCGTCGACGATATCTCTCGAACGGATTATCTGATTAAGACGGTTGAGGTGGCAATCGGCGCGTTTTATTGAGGTCTAGAGCTGATAAAATTTTGAAAATGATTGGTTTAGTCGTTTCGACGATATTTGCAAAAAACCGTTTTCTACTGTTTCTTTCGTCGACGATACCTTTTGAACAGATTATCTGATTGAGACGTTCTTGGTGGCAATCGAAAGCTTTTATCGAGTTCTAGAGCTGATTAGATTTGGAATTGATCGATCCAACAGTTTTCACAATATCAAAAAAAAACGAAAAATAAAATTTTTTTAACTTCCCGCTAAGAAAATTAAAAATTATTAAAAATTCGGGAAGTTATTGGTTTCGGTCCGATTTGCAAAAACCGAATTTCTATCAGATTTTGACGTTTTGAGGTTCTAGGAAGCTATCCTGACTAATTTCACGACGATGTCCGAGTGTATGTATGTATGTATGTAAATATTCATAACTCTTGAACGGATGAACCGATTTCGATCTTTGAGGTGTCATTCGACGCGGCTTATTAATATCTTGAAGCCGTAAAAATTTTAACTTAATCAGTAGGATGCGTTCTGCGCTAGAGGAAAGCGATAGAGATATTTAAAAAATAAAATTTTTTCAAAAATGTTTTATTTGGATAACTTTTAATTTGCTCGATGGATTGATTCCAAAGTCTAATCAGCTCTAAAACTTTATAAGCCGCGTCGAATGCCACCTCAACCATCAAAATCGGTTTATTCGTTCAAGAGAAACCGTTGACGAAAGAAATAAAAAAAAAAATTTTTTTTTTGAAATTTCTCAAAAACGACTCGATAAATCAATTTCAAAATTTGATCAGCTTTAGAACTTGATAAAACACGTCTATTGCCGCCTCAACCATCAAAATCGGTTAATTCGTTCGCGAGATAGCGTGGGAGAAAGAAATGCTAAAAAATATTTTTTTTGAAAACAATGGCATTGTTCGAGCTCGAAAATGTACTCACAAAAACAGCGGGAAGTTTTGGGGCTGGCCCGTAGGGTTAATCGATAGACCGATTTTTTTTTTTCGTATTTCTTAAATATCTCAGAGTTTATTTGATTAAATGGTCTAAATTTTTTTTGAAAATCTAAGTTTAGAAGATACCTTTCGAATGCCGCAAGAACCATCTAAATCGGTTCATTCATCAAAAAGATATGAGAAGTTTACATCCACACACACACACACACACACACACACACACACACACACACACACACACACACACACACACACACACACACACACACACACACACACACACACACACACACACACACACACACACACACACACACACACACACACACACACACACACACACACACACACACACACACACACACACACACACACACACACACACACACACACACACACACACACACACACACACACACACACACACACACACACACACACACACACACACACACACACACACACACACACACACACACACACACACACACACACACACACACACACACACACACACACACACACACACACACACATACACACACACACACACACACACACACACACACACACACACACACACACACACACACACACACACACACACACATACATACAGACATCGCTCTAAAAATTTCCGAATAGCATCTTAGCACCTTTAAACGTCGATATATGATGAAAACCCGATTTTTGAAAATCGGGGTGAAACCAATAACTTCCCGAATTTGTTGAAAATCGTCGATTTTCTCAGCGGGAAGTTAAAAATCTACAAAATGGTTGACCCTGCGGACCAACCCCAAAACTTCCCGCTGTTTTTGAGCTCACGGTGCTCGAATGCTTACGTTGCCTTATGATTTGACGACCAAAATTTTCTTAAGACTGGAAAAAATTTCTTGGCGCAATAACTTTTTTCCTGCTCCGATAAAATATTTTCTTATTAGGGGAGTAAAAATTTTTCGCGCCAAGAAATCCTTTTTTTAATCGTAGTAAAAAAATATCAACAATATAAAAGTGAGTACAGCAGGTGTTATATATTTTAAAAATAAAATAATAAATTTAATGACTTAATAATTATAAGATTGAAACAACCGTTGATTTTATAAAAATTGTTTTTCAATATTAAATAATAAATACTACCGTGTAATTACTAATTATAAGTAAAAAAATATTTTTTGTATCACTTGAAATTCAGCAGATGACTTGAATACATACTGAAGTTTTATCGAGGAAGCTGTTTTTTTTTTTAATACTTATTTATTATTACCGAAAGTAAGTCATCTACTATTTTATGTACACAATAACGAGGTAATAATTAAATCTGGAGCAAGCGGAAAGTAATTTCACTTTATCGTCGTAAAAGTTGTTGCCAGATGCAAGCTTTTTCTTGTTCCAAATTATTACCGCGTACATCTGTAGAATATTGGTAATTAACAAGAATGAGGGACCAGATTGTAATAAGTCGAGAGTCTTTCTGATTTCACACTGGAGTCGTGATTCAGTGCAGATGTATATTGCATACATTAACGTTATAATGACAACCTGGACGATTTAAAAAGTAAACCGTCATATTTAAATTGCTTCATTTTTCTTGCGTAATTAATAATATTAATAATGTAATTTATTTTAGTTTAATATTATTTAATAAAATAATTTAAATAAATAAATAAATAGATGTAATGGTTAATTAATTTTATTTTTTCAATCGTATTATTATTATTGTTTGAAATATATCGACTGTAGATCGATCTTTCCATTAAATAAAATTTGATATGGATGAATAATTAATAAAAGAATTTAATTAACCAGGTGTTTATTTAAATAAACAGGCAAAGGAAAGTTTGAATTAATTGTTTTTATAACTGGGTAATTTGTTAATAATTGACGAAACAGATGTTTATTAAAAAATTATGCAATAAAATTTTTGAAATGAAAATAATTATTCTTTAATTTCAAAATAATTAAAATAGTTACCACTCACAAAAAAGTGACTCTATCACGGGTCGGAAAATTAGATCTGTTTCTAAATCAATGATAAATTCAAATATTTTTTATTTAATTTAGATTTTTAAATCGTATTTATTTAATCAGTTTTTGTCTATAATATTTTCTATCCAGGCCAATATTAGACTTGTTTTCGTATTATATTTAGTCTGTTATTAATTGCTTTTAAATTAAAAACAGACTTTTTTGTTATGATTATTAGTCTGTATTCATTTGTTTTCAGGACAAAAACAGACTTTTTTTTTGTACTATAATTTTTATTCTACTTTTAATCGCATTTAGATCACCCGAGTCAAAAAACAAATTCGGATTTAAGTCTTAAAGTTCTCAATGAGGTTTTTGAGAATCAATTTAGAATTTGAAGATTGACAACAGTATAGAAAGTTATCCTAGTTTAGTCCTCAAAGTAGTAGTTACGACCTATTTTACCACTTTGAGGACTAAACTGGACTAACATAATCTGGATTAGAGCCTCAAAATACTCAAAACATAAAGGAATAATTTTATACACATTTGAACCTCAAAAATTTCATTTGACGTATTCTCTCCCCGCCCTTTTCTATCTAGAATTTTTCAAAGTCCAAACTATAACTTTTCATTCGTTGAGGATTTTAAGGGCTTAGTTATAATTTAAAATCGATAAATTATTCGCATTTAGACCTCATAGTTCTCATTGAGGATTTTGAGTACTAAAGTAGAGTTACTTTCTGGGCGCCAAAGGAATTGAGGCTTTTGAGGACTAAACTAGAATTTATTTTTTGACTCGGGCAAAACCAGAATTTTTTTACAAATATAAATAATATTAATAATCTAGATTTATAAATTTATTTGAATTGTCTTGATATTTGAAAAATGCTAATGCGCTTTCGTAATAAGATGTCACAAGAATTTTGATGGTTTTTAATGCCAAAATATTTATCGATTTTATCCAGTTAATAAGAAAAATTTCTTGATATTTTAAGAGTAATTTTATTACTTTTATTCAATATAAAAAAAGCGGCTGAGGCAGCCGTTCGGCACGCGCGTGGCTCGGGCGATCACCGAAGTTAAGTAGCATCGAGCATGGTTACTATTTGGCTGGGTGACCGTTTAGCCACGCGTTGGGCTCGAACAAAGGTCTCTGATCCTTAGGGGCGGGATGAAGAGCCAGTGATCGGTAAAATGGGAATTTTATCGACCACTGGAGCTTCACTCAAAACCGAAACTGTACTGACTAAGGTTTTCTCTGTGGTTTCCCTAGTCACTGCACCCTCCATTATACAAGGGAGGTAGCAGGGCATCACCGTATATAATGATGCAGTACAGTCATAAGCACAAGTCGGGCCACAGCCGCAAAAAATTAAAAAAGAAGCGAGAAAATGGGAGAATTTGAATGTAAAGTCTTGTAAAACACGATGAGTGATACAAGTAAAATTAAAATAATAATACTTTTATTCAATATTATAAATATTCAGTCAAGACAACTAAAAAAAATGTTGGAAAATCCAAAAGTGCACACCTCAATCGCTCAATTTATTTTTAATTATTACTTTTATTATATAATATGTAAATGTATTTTTTTTTTTATTATGAACTTTTATTCAACTTACAAATTATCAATTTGATCTTTTATTTCTTATTTTCAGTTTAATATTTTTTTAATAACATTTTTTTTAAATATTCCGCCTTTTGTCTTAGACGTCACTTTTTTTTCAAACATATTAATACGCTAGTGCTGCCACCAGTAGTTGATAGAGAGAAACAATGAAAAAAATAATAACAACAGTAAAAATAGCAGTTAAATTTTTCACGAATAATCACTTTTACGTCGTTAATTAATTACAATTAAACTAAAAGGATTCATATAGTAATTTTCATAAGGGTTCTTGTGATAAAAAATACAAAGACAATAAAAAAAAAGTTAGGCCGATTAATGGTGTCTATCGGGAGTTATCGTGCTTACGAAGATTCATACGTAACAATTGACGGCACTAGTTTCTTGGATTAAAATAATTAATTTAAAATTAATGAATTAACAAATCGACTCAACATTGGGTTTAAATTATTCCTTCATAAATTATCTGTATGCGAGTACACAATTTAATAATTTTTTGTGCTATGAAAAGGGTGTAGAAATGTTATTCTATGAGAAAAATTGTCAACGAGGAAGAACCGTCAGTAAAGCACCCCTAGCGCTTTTGCGCTTGAGGTGTGCAATAAAGCTGTCAAACTATCATTAACTGGCAGCATTTTCAAACAAAAGACACCAAGTAAATGGTAAACAAAACATAATCAATTCTGGAACTTGAAATAGTTTTTATAAATATTGTCCAAAAATAAAAATATTATAAGTCCATGATTTACTCTAGTTTTGTCCTCACAAATTTTCAGAACTAAAATTTTTCCAAGTTCAAGAATTAATCTATAGTTTTGTCTGTCCGTAACGCGATTGTTTTTTAAAACAATAGATCAAAAAGAGCTTAAAGTTTTGATAAAAGATCAAAAACAGATAAACTAGTTCAAATATACAGACTAATTAGTCCAAATGAATTCCAATTCGACTAAAATCAGATCAAATTTTTCGACCTGGATAATCAAAACTCGTATCATAAACGTTTAAATCCAATCGATTTGTTCCAAAGATATCGTCGGACAAAAATAACTTTTTTGATCCAAGAGTTTTTTTAACTCGACGAGCTCAAAAATTTAAAAATATCGTTTCTCGAGCTCTCTGAGCTCTGAGACAGCGGACCATATTCAACCGTTTTGTTTACATTTTTTTTTGAATTAAATTTTATTGTCAGTTAGATTTAAATTTAATTATTGACTTGGGATTAAAAAAAAATTTTTTTTCTATTCTAAATTTCAAATTTATATTTTAAAAGATCTTAGATACATGGAATATTTAATTTAGTTCTGTGAAACAGATATATTATTTGTTGATGATTACTACTTACGTTGATATGAAGCCAGCTGTTCAGTAAGTTTTGATCCTAGTGATTAGCTTATAATCCACGAATAGGTAAACGGACTAGTTCGTATAGTTTCAACTCGTCATTATGTTAAAGTCTATTATTTATCATTTAAATTTTACCATTGTCTACGTACAATGGAAATTATGTAACTTTCATGTTCATCTTTGCAAATTTAAATTTAATAAATTATTAATTTAGTTAAATAAGTTATTAGAGAGGATACCATATGTACAAATGATAAGCATGCATTCTCCATTGGTAAAATATTATAGTGGATGTCTGTTTGTACAGAGTAAAATTGCTTGGAGACGGTTCAACCACAGACAAATTACATAGTAGTGCGGGAAATAGTAAAATCTATAAAAATTCAAAATTATTACTTATGATGTACTATTATTACGAGCAACTTTCAGCCCTTAACAGTTCAAGTATCACTTAAATATTTTTAAAAATTTAATTATCTATCGCTTCATTTATTGTGAAATTTTTGCTATCGCTAAACATTTATGCGAATACAAATTAGTAATTTTTAATAATTGTATACACTGAGAAAAAAATTTTCTCCTGACAACTAAATTTTAGTTATGACAAAAAAATTAAGACAGCTAAACCGTATCGTTCTGAGCCCTATCTGACGTCACGTGCGTTGCAAATGATATGAGACGTTGAAAAATCTTTATCATTAATAAATAAATGATAAATAAATAATTTTGATTAAATAAAATAATTTATTTATTAAGCGTCTGCAAGCAACAATTATACCCGATACACAAAATCGCCGCGGAAATGGATGCTTAAATAGGTTAGGTGGTGCCGTGTGAGGTGACGACTACAGAAAGTCGTATATACGGAAAAAAATGAACTATATAATTTAAGAACGACAAGTAAAAAAATGATAAAGTGATCAGTAAATACTATCATTCTAAATAGTAATGTTTTTATTTATGATTAAAAAACGTGAATGATTACAGGATAAGTATGAAAATTTATTGTCTATGTAAGAAAAATTACTATTTGTACTTTAAAAATCGTAACTGATACTTAGAAAATTGACGACGCGTAAGTTAAAATTTATTATTTGGAATGTTAAAATTCCCCATATTGATACCCGGGTTCCGGGTTATAATTTCAAACACTAATTTTTAAAGTTTATTTTTTTCCGTGTAGGGCTCATAGCTATCTAATAGATAGTTACTGGAACGATACGGTATTGTTACCATAAGTATACACATTGTTGTGGTAACGATCTACGAGTTGATATACTTCAGATTGTTCGAGGAACAATATTTTTTTCGCCGTGTGGTGAAAATGAAGATAATGGCCTGTTTGATATGTGGAAGTACAGTTTAATTAGACACAAATGGAAAGAAATTACAATCGCCCACACGTATAAAGACGTAAAAATTAGAACGATATTTGAAGAAGGATCTTTGGCGGTTTACTGCATAAGAGATTCGTGCTACGACGAAGAATCTATAAAAAGATTTCGATTGCACGCACTTTTAATTTAAAAACCGGAACGATAACTATCCGAGAGACAAATGGACAAAATTTAGAATCGCTATGTGTCACCAATTTCATTCGTTACGAAAAATATTTGTACACTGAGAAAAAAATTTTCTCCTGACAACTAAATTTTAGTTATGACAAGAAAATGATTTGATTGCCCATTGCCAATCATATATTTGGTTGTTTTAACTAAATTTTTTATAATCCACCAACAAAACAAATTATTAGAAACTATAAAATATTTAGTAAAGATAATTATGCGTTATGTAGCAAGCATACAATCAAATTGATTACCTGTAGAGTTTATAAAGGAGTCATAATGAAATGTATAAGTGATCATTATAGAGAACGAGTTATTAATAATAATTAAATATTATTTTGAAATAACGGAATATTTATTCAACAGTTTAATAAATGCATAATTAGAAAAATAATTTATTTCCTTCACAAGTACTTTTTTTCGTACTGTGACAAAAATTGTTCAGAAAAAACATTATAATTAAACAATAATGTCAGAGTGTGATACAGGATACCCGTATATTAATATAACAAAAATATTCAGCGGACCAACCATCCCATGAAGGCTTCAAGCTGGCGAATATACAAACTCTGAAATAAGTATCTTACCAGGGACACCACAAATGGTGGGCGCGATCTAGTGGCGAGCACCGAACTACTCCAGCTGCTGCTGCCTAACACCATAACTTTTGAATCAATAATCATTAGGTTCAAATATATGTTTATTATCCTCGAACAAATATATATATTTATTCTAAATGAATATATATTTTTGTGTCTAAGTTAGTATTCATTAGAGTTAATATAATAATATTATGCTCTAATATTTGGATTTGTTGGTACTACAAAATAGTTAAGTTGTCCATTAAATAAATATTTTCTTAACTCTATCAAATGATTTTATTATCTTAGAGAGAGAAATATTAATGTCAACCAAATAAGAGTCTATTAAATCATTTGTTAAAAATGACAAAATAGATTATATTGACGTAATAAAATTTTAGTTTAATAGAATTCAACAAAACCAATTTAATTGTCTAAAGAGAATTTTTTTCTCAGTGTAGTTATGGAATACTTCAAAAAATTAATATAGGGGTGGGACAAAACGGCTTCCCTAAGCCGGCTATTACTTTTTGTGGTTTTCAACCATCAAATCAGTTTACTTTTATTCTACCTCGAACAAAGTCATTAACATTTTGCCTAAACTTTAAAAAAAAACTTTTTTCTAGGACATAACGGCCCCCTCCAAAAAATGATAAAAAAAAAATTTTTTTTTTGGTTTTGTAAAATTGTTTTTAACATTAAGAATGTATTTCTTCCTTTTGACAACTATACTTAGGGGAGGAGGGGGAAAAGTAGGCCCCTGGGGGCAAAGTGAGCCCCTCAAAATTTTCTATAGGGGAGGGTGGGGCAGAGCGACCCCCTGAAATTTTGATCAAAAAAAAAATTTTTTTTTTTTCGACTAATTACTATAAATCCGATTTGTTTGCGCATTTTTACCCCTACACATGACATTTGGGGCAAAATGAACAAGCCCAAAATTTTGAAAAAGTGATTTTTTCATATTTTTATCGTCAAATTAAAAAAAAATTATTATAATTCCACATTTCTAGCCCTACGCATAACACATGGGGCAAAATAAACCAGCCGAAATTTCCGAATAAATTATTTTTTCATATTTTTCGGCCGTTTCTCTATGTAAGAGGCAAATTTGGTCACTAAAAATTTATAAAAATAACATTTTTTGTTTTAGTTGATAAATTTTTGAAATAAAGTAAAACTGTAGAATTGTTTTTTTTTTTTTCTATTAAATAACAATTAGTAATTAAAGTAATCGAGAGTGAACGATTTATTACACCTTAAAAAATTTTTTTCGAGTAATATAAAACCAAAAATAACTGTCAAGAGAAAGAAATACATTCTTAATGATGAAAACAATTTAAAAAAAAAAAAAAAAAACGAAAAAAAAAATTTTTTTTATAATTTTTTGGAGGGGGGCCGTTCTGCTCCACCAAAAAAAAATTTTTTTTTTCAGAATTTCGGCAAAATGTCCATAATTTTGTTCGAAATAGGACAAAA
Source organism: Microplitis mediator (assembly GCF_029852145.1). Taxonomy (NCBI): domain Eukaryota; kingdom Metazoa; phylum Arthropoda; class Insecta; order Hymenoptera; family Braconidae; genus Microplitis; species Microplitis mediator. Next base: position 8,001,763 of record NC_079975.1, read on the forward strand.
GTAAAGTGATCTTATGGTTGAAAGCCACAAAAAGTAATAATTGGCTAAGGGGGGCCGCTCTGCCCCACCCTCCTACGTCAATAAATTCAGACGGATAATAAGCTTATCGAAATTTCTTATATAATGAGGGCTAAAATAGACCACCAAAACTGTTAATTAAATATAATTTATTAAGAAAGTTAAAGATAATAAAATTACGTTTTAAAGTTATATCGCAGCAGACTATTAGAATGATTTTTTAATTATTATAATACAGTTGTTTTATAGTTATTTGCAAATATCACACGTGTAAAGAATCAAAAATATCAAATCCGAAATTTTTTGGAGGGCCAACTTTGCCCCTAATTTTCAATTTTACTGAACGCAGCATAATGAAGTGAAAAAAAGTATCAAGGGTCTAAAAAGAAGTAAATGCGTAAAAAATATTAATGATATTATAATTATTTTTCTTAAGGGTCCCACTTTACCCCCCTCTCCCCTATATATTGTTAAAAAAAAATTTTTAAGGTGTAATAAATTGTTCCCCCACTCTTACTAAGAAAAATAAATTTATTGTAATAATTTTTACACAATTTTTGCAATGCAATTGAATTTGAATTTAAAATTGCCGCCAAAATAAAGGATACAACACCTGGACTTTGAAAAAATAAAATAAAGTTTAAAACACAAAAAAAATTGTTCAAAAGTAAAAATTGTCTTTATTGCAATGGACTTTATTTAAAACTTAAGGAAACATGGATTTAATTTAAAAATTGTAAGAAATGGTCTCATGATTACTGTGCAGGTGTAGATGAATATTATACTGATGAGTATATTTTTGAATACTGTAAAAATTAATCGAATTGAAAAATTTATCAATTAAAAAAAAATTATTATTGTCAAATATTTTTAGTGGCCAAATTTGTCTGAGGCATAGAAACCCACACAGAAAAATATATATGTGACATATATGCATCAATATATCGGCTATATGAGACATATATGTTATTTATATATTTTTTTGTGCGGGAAATCAGCCGAAAAATAAATATTGTAAAATTTTTTACAATTTGACGATAAAAATCTGAAAAAATCTTTTTTTCAGAATTTTTGGCTGGTCCATTTTGTCCCAGGTATGCATATGGGTAAAAATTCGCAAATATATCGAATTTATGGTAATACGAAGAAAAACAGAAAAGCATTTTTTTGATTAAATTTTTGAAAGGGGCCTTCTTGCCCCACCCTCCCTTAGTAATAACAATAGTATATTATGACAATAAAGTCACAAAGTCTGAAGAATTTCGCTAAAAAATTCTAGGCCAATTTTCTAATAATTTTGTCATCCCCCCTCCCTTATAACACAAGAACTTAATTCTCGTAACGTACATTTTTAACAAACAAAATGTAAAAGCTTTTGTGGTTAGCAAAAAGTACAGTAAAGAAAAAAAGAATGGTTAATTCAACTTTAATAACCAGATCTTTTGTCAAAAAAGTACTTAAGATCACACGCACATAATCGCCATAAAAATCAACCTAACATAAATAATTGCATTTAAAAGTCACAATAAGAATAATAAAAGAAATTTTTTTCACTGTATTTCATAATGATATTGTAAACGTATAATCATCATTGAATATCATTACAACAATCAACAGGAATTATAAGCAGGCACACACAGAAAATAACAAAAAAATAAGAAGAACTGTCTGAAAGGAATAACTGTCTCGAATGTAGATATAATTCATTTCCGTTGTGCATACTTACAATTTAAACCATATAAGAAGATGATGTCGACCTCATTATTATCATTTTATATTACAAACGTTTTTCTTACAAGAATCAATAAACGAAGCGCGTTGCTTCCGGTTTGCGGCTATTTAGTGGGCGGGTGACACATCCTGTTACAGTAATACAACAGGAAAGATGGACACATACATGCAAACATACATATATATACATATCTGTGATCCGTCATCGCCTAAATGCCGAAACCGCAGCCAGATGTTTGTACCTTGATGTGGCTCTTCATTTAAGTCTTTTTTTCCTGTGACCAGGTGCTTGAGTCTTGTGCTATTCTTTATATCTTTCACAACAACACATAACATAAGTCAGTAGATATATTTACTGGTCGGTAGGTAGGTAGGTAGGTAGGTAAAGGTATATAGACTAATATATAACCCATGCATCACACACTATAAAACTGCTACTCGCACGCTCGAGCTCACCTCCATGCTACATTTATCAATGGATCTTTGTATAATAAGCTAATCGGATGTATTATAAGGGGCGGCGTTATTCCAACTCTTAAGTATACATTAGCTATCCAAGTTACGGGAAGAGTTAAGAGGAAGGTATGAAGTAAGGCGAGAAAAACAATGAGAGGAAGTCAAGGTCCAATGAGTACGTCGGTTTTGTTCCTTCGATTCCACGGTTTCTGTATATAAATATATACCTTCATATGTATTTTGTATGTGTATTTATAAATGCTCTAGGCGACTGTGTATGTAGAGTAAGAGAAAATGATACTAATGTTTTAGTGTGTATATATATATCATCTGATACTTGCATATATCTGCAATCGCAAGATGCTATGGGTTATTCTTATGCAAAAGCACCCAGGCATGTGTCCTTTTATCACTCACTAGTCGTTGCTTTAATAGTCTGTACTCATGAAAATGTGTATGCATACGATTTTATTACTTTTTCCCATTACCGCTATTCCTAGATATTCGATTGTAAGTTTCACATGCTTAATTTTAATAATGAATTAATTAATTTATAATCTCGTTTGAATTTTATTTTATGCATAATGAGTTATTTAAATTTTTATAAAATTAACTTAATGACAGTGAGGTATATAATTTAAAATATTAATATTTATTATATTATTTATTTATACGCTGGAAAAAATTTTTGGAGTGAATTCGGAGTAAATACGGAGCGGTCGACTGGATATTTATTTAATCCCCTTGGAATAAAACTCACTCCGGAATTAGTTTACACTCACCTTTCATAGGGAAACCGGAAAAAAAATGAAACACTATTTTTAAGAAAAGTAAACTTTTATTGTTCAAAATATTTTTAATTTCATACATTTTGTTAATTAGAGTAAATCGGGATGAAAAGAAATTTCGAGGTAAAGTGAACGACAAAATAAAAACTACTTCGACTTTGAAAACTGAATACATTCCAGATTGTCATCAGCGGAGAGAATTCAAATGTGCTGATGATTAGATACTGATGATCTAAATTATGTTTGATTTTTGTCTTTCAAGTATCAAAAATAGTTCAGTCATTTTCATTTTTTCGTTTGTTATTTTTCATAATTTTTATTTATTTATTGCAAGGTTCGTATAACTTTTTACACTAAGAGAAAAAAATTTTAATTCAAGTAATTATTTTACTTGTTTCCATAAATACTCAAAATAAGTAATTTTTTTCTAAAATGAAATTAATAGTTTTTATTTTTAAAAAACCATTCATCAGTCTTTCATGTATTGCACACTTCTCACATTTGGTCACCACATCTGTCCTAGATTTTTGGCTCGCGCTGCTCCTTCCTTCTCCTTTACTCTATTCTTTTGACTAGAATTTTTTTAATTTATTGCCTTAATGTTTCAGCGTCTGAGTTAGCTTGTATTCAAAGTCTATATCTATACCAAGTCACCCCTCCATTTCTCAATAAATTCTTTCACCTCTTTTCTTGTTTTCCCCAAAACTTACCTGCATTTAAAAATGTGCTCCAGATTCTCTTCTTCATTTCCACATGCCCAGCACGTCCAGTTTATAACCTGTTTTCCCCGCCCTCCCTATATTTCCACACCTTATCCTACTCCACGTCTCTTCAATCCAGGGTAAAGTGCTTCTGTGTATTCTGTTCATGATTTTCACCCTCACTTCTTTTTGTTATTAGGATATGTCAGCCTCTAGCCATCCGTTCTACTTTGTCTCTATTCTATTTTACTCCTGATATGTTATTTAACTTCAATAATTTTTTTGAGATCCGTTATAAAAAATTTTAATATCGTTATTTTCTTTTGGCGGACGATCCGTTTTGCCCGCCTGGGGAAAGATTTTTTAACTTCCCGCTAAGAAAATTGTAAATTTTCAAAAATTCGGGAAGTTATTGGTTTCGGTCCGATTTACGAAAATCGAATTTCCATCAGATGTCGACGTTTTGAGGTCCTAGGAAGCTATTCTGACTAATTTCAAGATGATGTCCGAGTGTATGTATGTATGTATGTACGTATGTAAATACCTGTATCTTTTGAACGGATGAACCGATTTTGAACTTTAAGGTGCCATTCGACGCGGATTGTCAATATCTTGAAGCCGAGAGAAAATTGAGCTTGATCGGTAGGGCTCGTTCAGAGATATTTCAAAAATAAAGTTTTTTCAAAAATGTTTTTTTTGGATAACTTTTAATGTGCTCGATGGATTCATTCCAAAATGGACTGGGCTCTAGAGCTTTATAAGCCGCGTCGAATGCCACCTCAACCATCAAAATCGGTTCATTCGTTCAAGAGAAACCGTTGTCGAAAGAATTAAAAAAAAAAAAATTTTTTATTTTTCCTGAAATATCTCAAAAACGACTCAATAAATCGAATCCAAAATTTTATCAGCTTTAGAACTTGACAAAACGCGTCGATTGCCGCCTCAACCATCAAAATCGGTTAATTCGTTCGCGAGATATCGTGGGAGAAAGAAATGCTAAAAAATGGTTTTTTACAAAACAATGGCATACAAAAGTATTTGCGAGCTCGTAGAGCTCGAAAATGTATTCACAATAGTGTTTTCGAGCTCAACGAGCTCGAAAACAGCGGGAAGTTTTGGGGCTGGCCCGCAGGGTCAACTGACAGACCGATTTTTTTTTATGGCAACTGAAAATTTGGTTTAATTTCTTCAAATGGAAATGAAAAAAAGAAAATCCACCGTTTAAAAATTCACAAAAATCCATTATTTCTTCAGTGGCCCGTTTCGCCCACCTTTCCCCTAAATATAGAACCAATATTATAAATAATAAAAAATATTTGGAATGCACATGGAGTAATCTTAAGCAAATATATTATTAAGGCAATGAACAGATGAGAATTAAAGTTAATACTCTTTATTGATACATACATATTTATAATTATATCCATGTATAATATGTATACATATATAAATATAATATTATATATATGACAGACAGTGAACTGGCTCGGCAAAAAACATTTATCTTTTTTAAACCGTGACAATAAATTATTATTTTTTAATACCTTTTTCATTTCTCCTCACATATTATGTATATACATATATATAGGTATATAATACACTGACAGACAGATGCTACCACTTTGTTAGTATATTATCTTATATGTGTAGTGTTGCCTTAAGGATGATCTGTTAAAGACATTGGTATCATAATTTCTCATCTATTATTCCCCTTCCTTATCGAGGCTTGTTTTATATTTAATGCTCTTTTTTTGTGTTAGTCTACCACACACCAGTGGCGCTCGTGTCATAATGAATCGAACAAGACGGCGAACTGCTTTCGAAGTGAGTTAAATGAACACCTGTGCCAACTGGGGCACATCCGAGAACCACAGACGGACGAAAGAGTGAACGGGTGGCCAAAACAGGTGGGCTCGGGTGCTGGGATTCTATGACCGGCCGGTGCGCATAGCCACCAGGCTGCATATTTAAACTTAATTCATGGAGATTTTCGAGCAAGCGTCACAACTACCCTCCTATCATTCTTACATCAAACGAAAATCAAAAAAGTACACGTGGGTTAAACGATCACTCTGATTATCTTTTTAGATCGTCTTCACAGTATTTTAACCCTAATTCTTATCTTTTATTTCAAACTTACCGCTTATTATATATACAGATATTTACTATTGAGAGCTTTTTTTAGTTAAATTAAAATTATCACTATTTTAAAAATATAGGGGGAGGGACAAAGTGGGCACCTCAAGGAAAATAATTATAATATCATTAATTTTTTTTACGTGTTTACTTCTTTTTAGACCCTTGATACTTATTTTCACTTCATTATGCTGCGTCCATTAAAATTAAAAAATTGAAAATTAGGGAGAAAGTGGGCCCTCCAAAAAATTTCGGATTTGATATTAAAACGACGGAGAAGACAACGATCAAAGGAAAGGGAGAAGGAAAAAGCAAATCAAAACAATCTGTGGATGATATGGCTTGTATTTTTTGTGGCAAATTATACTCAGAATCTTTAGAGCCATGCATTCAATGTGGCCAATGTAAAAATTGGGCCCATGATTCATGTGCCGGTGTTCACAACAAAGTTGTGCAAAGCTACACGTGTAATATTTGCAAATAACTATAAAAAAATTGTATTTTAATAATATAAAAAATCACTTTAATAAACCATATTTAATGAACAGTTTTGGTGGTCTATTTTAGCCTTCATTACATAAGAAATTTTGATAAGCTCGATTATCCGTCCGAACTCATCTACGTATAGAAAATTTTTAGGGGTCCAATTTGCCCCCCCCCCCCCCCCCTTCTCCCCTAATAATAATACTTGTTACACTTGAAAAGGAAGAAACAAAAATTTTTATTGGTTTTTATCATTAAACAAAAGCCACTAACAATTTTCGACAGACACTCGATTTTTGAAATAGTTTAACAATAGTATATTGTGTGACAAGGGATAAAAAACAAGACGATTTCAGACGAGGGTGAGGTTGGCTGCCCGAGCCGCAGGCGAGGGCTGACATCACCCGCAGTCTGAAGTCGTGTTTTATCCTGAGTCACACACTATATTTTTCATGATTACCTGTATCGGAACTTCGAGATTCAGTGTCAGCAGCCAGTAAGAAACAAGTTAATTTCATGCCGATGATGCGGAGAACTGTTAGAGAATGAGAAATCTGTGATTTACAGTCATTTATTAAAAACCCGGGAAAAAAAGTTCTTATATGATCATATATAAATCATATAAAAGTGACTCATATAAAATCGTATAAAGTTTTATAATGAAATTGGTCCTATAAAAACTTATATGACTTTATAAAATCTTATATAATCATATAAAATCTTATATAATCAAATAAAATCTTATATAATCATATAAAGTTAGATATACCCGGTAAAAAATGATTTTACCTAATCATATATACAATAAATTTTATATGATTAGATCTCAAAATTGGCAGGATTTGATGATATATAATTATATATAATCATGCATGAACAAAAAAAAAAAAACATCTATCGGTTAACTGCTATTTTGCCAAGGGGTCACCCATCCAACTAATGTTCTGCCTCAATGCTGCTCAACTTTGATGATCTCTTGATTGCCGTCTGGTTCCCTAGTCTGCTTTACCCTTATAAGTATTTGACAATCTATAGCATTACTTAAATCAAATGATCAAATTGATACATCCTACATTAATAATGCACTACATATGATCAAATTTTATCACATTAGTGTTTTATATAAAATTATAAATTTCTTTAAAATAACCTGCTCATAAGACCATAGAATTTTATATATAAGAATCATAAAACTATATAAACTTTTATATAATCATATATGATTTTATATAACCGTATTAAACTCTTTTGTACTTATACAAATTTATTTCTAAATTCATATAAAATCACATCAATTTTCATTTATTATCTGAATTCGTAGAAGAATTTTATAAGGTCATATAAGATTTCATATGATCATACATGATTATGTATAATCATATAAAACGTGCTCTTGTAATTTCACAATTTTATATATAACTTTATATGAAGTTACATCGAATTTTATAAAAATTTTATAAGATTATACGAATTATTGTAAGAATTTTATAAGATCATATGAGTTTTTATATAATCATATATGACTGCATATAATGTATAACATTTTATTTGGTAACGTTACAAACTCATATATAACTTTATAAAAAATCATATCAACTATTATAAAATCCTTATAAAATTATATGAATTCTTATAAGAATTTTATAAGATCGTCATGAGCTTTTATATGATCATATATGATTATATATAAGCATATGAAACTTTACCTGGTATTGTTGTAAAGTTATATATAACTTTATATAAAATCACATCAATTGTTATAAAATTCTTATAAGATCATATGAATCCTCATAAGAATTTTATAAGATTATGTCAGCTTTCATATAATCATATATAAACACATATGTTTATATATGATTCTATAAGAAATTTTTCTCGGGTTTATATAAAATCACATCAATTTTTATAAAATCCTTATAAAACTATATAAATTCTTATAAGATTTTCATAAGATCATATGAACTTTTATATGATCATATATAATTATATATAAGCATATAAAACTTTATCTAGTACTTTTATAAAGTTATATATAACTTTATATAAAGTCATATCAATTTTTATAAAGTCCTCACGAGAGTATATTAATTCTTATAAGAACTTTATAAGATCATATAAGCTTTTATGTAATCATATATAATTTTTATATATTTCTTATATGATCATATATAAATTGTATATGAACATATATGTTTATATATGATCATATAAAATCTTTTTTTCCCGGGAAGTAAATAAGACAAAAATATTATTTTCACTCATTTTTTAGTAATTTTATTTGGTTAATTAAAACTGTCACTTGAAAAATGAAATGAGTAAACTGAAGTGACAAGTAAACAAATGAGAGTAATAAGGCTACAAATGAACATTAAATATAATTGACACCGCTGTATGAAGGTATTTTTGAATTACGAATTCGCTAGCAGTTGTTTGCAGCATCGGCTTAAAATTAGCTTGTTTTGACGGGCTGTAGAGACACTGAAACTTCAAATTTCGATGCGGGTATCATGAAAAAAATATTCAAATTATTGCTCAATTATATTCACAAAAGTGATTTTGGAATGTTTAAAAAAAATTTTAAAATTAAAATTTTTTTAAATAAAATTTTTGGGGTACCCCGTTTTGCCCCCCCCCCCTCTTTCCCTGCATAGTATCGAAATGATTATAATTACGTCCGCTATTTTGATAATGACGCACGTTAGACCGCCGATGCGTCAGTTGAAGAAAACTAATTAAGATATTACCAAATTTCGTTCGTAGTAATCATTTGACGTCACTAAAGTGATAGATAGTAATGTAGTAAAATTTAATATTCCGCAGAAATTGAATCATTTAGGAAAAAGTGTGCGTCAAATATAAATAACTAATGACGTTATCTCAAAAATTATTAGTCTAAATTTCATATAAAAGGGACTCGAAGTGAGCATTAGTTAAACACAACAACAACAGCTGAAGTACCAGTCTCATTTAAAAATATTTAATAACTTTTTAGTGAAATAAAAATGATGGCTAATAAATTGTCACTCTGCGCTCTACTCTTCGTCGGCTTATTTGCTCCGGTAAGTCAAAAAATATTTAAATATTGTAGTGATTGGTATCTTAAATTAATATCACGCATATTTTGTCGCGCATCTATAAAACAAGAGAAGAAGGCATTTGTTTTCTAGCTATTCAAATATTTTAAAGATCAGTTTCACATTCGTTACAATATTAATTATCAAAGCTTCAGTAATAGGACACTACCAAAAAATATATTTTTTTTTTTTTTTTTTTTTTACGGCCACGCTAAATTTTTTGATTTCTTTCTTATACTTCAAAAATATAAGACTAATCGTTAACTTCCGTTAAAAAAAATTAAATTTCCCGTTTTTGGGCAAAATGGCGCATTCTCGAAAAAATTAAATTTTTTTTCTTAAATCTGTTAAAAATAATTCTGGACATTTTGAAAAAATTTTTGAATCCATTATTTGGCGCTCTTATATTAAAAAAAATATATAAGATAAATTTGAATAAAATTATAGTTATGAATAAATATTTTTTTGCAGGCATATCTATCACCAGCCGTTCATTCAGCGTGTTCACGATTTGAAACTAAAAATTCCGATGGTACGACGAAGATTTCTGATATCAATATGTTTATTCCATTCGTCCAAGAAATGAAATTTCAAAAAGAAACAGACGCGTACGTATATCCGGATGGCAAAGAAGGGGCTCAATTGACAAAGTATTCTTATAAACAATGTGGTAAAGAAACAGTGTTTTTAAGTGTCGCAGAAGTCGACGAATTGATTAATTTCCTGCTCGTCCGTAAAGAAGCTGGAGTGCCATTGTTGCATTTTAGCGTCATCAACTGCCCATCATTAGACTATCCCTTAAGATATGAACTGTCTTCTGGAATAATTGTTTGTCAATTTAACAAAAATTAATTTATTTCATTGATTTTAATTACTAATTTTTTTGTATAATATTTATAATTTTAATCTGTGGCCTTATGTTTGTAGTATAAAATATAAATTATTAATAAATTTTTTCTGAAATAATAATAAAAGTGTACAGTTAATTTATTTTAAATTATTCATCTCAAGGGAATCAATCACTTTCAAAATAATATCGACTTCTAACTTAGCAACAGACGTCGAAAATCTTTATAAAAATTTTTTAAGCTAAAAAAAAATTTGTTTTAGATTTCAAATGAGAAAATTGTGCGGTAAGTAAACTTAAGCATCAGTTCTTGGAAATTCACAAATAATTTTTAACTCCGCTATGAAAATTTTCCAAAAAATCTGAAAACCGCCTGACCCTGCGGACCAACTCTACCGAGTCAAAAAACAAATTCTAGTTTGGACCTCAGAAATTTCAATTTTTTTGATCTTTTATTTAGCGCACGATAAACGATACGATATTAGTAATCTAAAATCTCAATGAGAATTATGAGGTCTAAATTCAAACTCTTCATCGGTTTTAAATTCTAATAAAACTCTCAAAGCCCTCACAAAATAAATTACAGTTTTCTGGACTTAAAAAATTTTCGAGACAATTGCAATAAAGCAATGTTATTAGAAATTTTATTGTCTTGCAGACGATTTAAATTTTATTTACATTATTTTATATCTTAATGTGTGTTTGTTAATTCAAATGAAATACATCATTTCAAAACCAAGTATAAATAGATATTAGTGTTGCAACAATTGAATGAAATAAGAAATGTTTTTGACAAATTCTTTTTAACAATCAGAATGTGATGTGGGGATTTCGCCTGCAAGCCAAGATAATGACCTGCACGACTTATGGAAGTACAGTTTAATTAGACAAAAATGGAAAGAAATTACGATCGCCCACACGTATAAGGACGTAAATAGATGATAAATAAAAAAAATCAGCGGTAAATTTAAAAACAAGATAATTGTATATCATAATAATAAATAGTACACTGAGAAAAAAATTTTCTCCTGACAACTAAATTTTAGTTATGACAAGAAAATGATTTGATTGCCAATCAAATCATATATTTGGTTGTTTTAACTAAATTTTTTATAATCCACCAACAAAACAAATTATTAGAAACTATAAAATATTTAGTAAAGATAATTATGCGTTATGTAGCAAGCATACAATCGAATTGATTACCTGTAGAGTTTACAAAGGAGTCATAATGAAATGTATAAGTGATCATTATAGAGAACGAGTTATTAATAATAATTAAATATTATTTTGAAATAACAGAATATTTATTCAACAGTTTATTAAATGCATATTTAGAAAAATAATTTATTTCCTTCACAAGTACTTTTTTTCGTAATGTGACAAAAATTGTTCAGAAAAAACATTATTATTAAACAATAATGTCAGAGTGTGATACAGGATACCTGTATATTATTATCAAAAATATTCAGCGGACAAACCATCCCATGAAGACTTCAAGCTGGCGAATATACAAACTCTGGAATAAGTATCTTACCAGGGACACCACAAATGGTGGGCGCGATCTAGTGGCGAGCACCGAACTACTCCAGCTGCTGCTGCCTAACACCATAACTTTTAAATCAATAATCATTAGGTTCAACTATATATTTATTAACCTCAAACAAATATATATATATTTATTCCAAATTAATATTTTTTTTGTGTCTAAGTAATATTTACTAGAGTTAATATAATAATACTTTGCTTTAGTATTTGGATTTGTTGGCACTATAAAATAGTTTGGCTGTCCATTAAATATATATTTTCTTAACTCTACCAAAAGATTTTATTATCTTAGAGAGAGAAATATTAATGTTAACCAAATAGAGCCTATTAAATCATTTGTTAAAAATGACAAAATAGATTTTATTGACGTAATAAAATTTAGTTATCCCAAATAAATTTTAGCTTAACAGAATTTAACAAAACCAATTTAATTGTCCGAAGAGAAATTTTTTCTCAGTGTAATTATTTATTTTTGGGTCAATTATACTGAGATTCTCAGTCTTAAGTATCAATTTTTTCGATTGAATTAGATTACGTCATTTGAAAAATTGAGACCTAAACCTGGAGTAATCAATTTTATTATGTTATGAGGATTGTGAGGCCCACGCTATATTTTTTGAATACCAATTTAGCTGTCAATTATGTAAAATCGCCCGTAAGGACAACATTGGGGCCTAAAATAGAATTACTTTCTACACAGTTCTCAATCTCCGAAGTCTAACTTGTCCCTCAGAAACCTCACGTTGTATTTTGTGGTCCGAACTGGAATTTGTTTTTTGACTCGGGCTAAAACTTTCCGATATTTTCAAGCTCTTGAGCTCGAAAATATTATTGTTAATACATTTTTGAGCTCTTCAAGTTCGAAAATAGTAATGTCGCACCTTTCATTGCGAAAATCTAAGTAATAAACAATAACAAAAAAAATTAATGAAGTAAATCTTTGTTTTTTGTATCTTATATCGACAATATATCTTTGGAAATAATGGACCGATTTTGACGTTCGATGAGATATTTGACGCATTTTTTTGACTTCTAACATTAATACAAATTTCAAGATCAAAATATGTATTAAAAAAAAAAGAATTTCTTGACGCAAAAAACTTTGACTCCCCCTAAAACAATTTTTTAGTTGCCCCAAGAAAGTTTTTGCATTACAAATTGAAGACAAAATTTTTTAGAGCGATAAAAAATTTGTTGCACCAAGAAATTTTTTCTAGTCCTAAGAAAATTTCTGTATTTATTTCATAATCCAAAATTTCTCTTGCGCCAAGAAATTATTTTTTTTTGTGTGTGTATATCAAGTCACATAAAAATTAAATGTTTATTTTTAGATAAAAAGTCTATTAAAAAAAGGTATATCTTTGCAGATAGCTAGACATCCATAATATTATTTATAGACGAACTATACCTGATATTGAAGCTTTTCTACAGCTTTTTTTAATCGTATAAATGGCTAGTCCAACATTACGTACAAGCGCGAGTATATACGCTTTATTGATCGTCTTTTGATTCTAATATTCACAAGAAAAAAAAAAAATATTCAACTCTTTATAAATCGTTTTTTAAAAATAAAAATAACTGCACATATTATCTATTATAGAGTTAACAGACGTTTTTATATATTTATAAATATTATTACATAATGTATAAAATTACTATGATAATTTAAAGGAATTAAAAAATTGGTAGGAAAAAAAAATTATAATAATATTAATAAAAATATTTTATTTTTTATTTTTTACAAGACCCTCCCTCCAGGAATATTTTTTTTTCTGCAAAATTAAAAAATGTGTGTCCTCTTTATTTTCCTCTTCATAATTATAGATGAATATTTAAAAATATGAGTAATTGAGTGTGCAGCTCAACATCGTTATGGGATTTCCGTTATAAAACTCTTTCTCTGAATTTTTTAAAAATTGTCTGGAATTCTCCCCCACCAATCACTTTATTTACATTTTGTGTCCAACCTTAGTTATAAGATTAACTTAAAATATGTCAAAAATGTAGCAAATCTCTCTTTTACATACATAGAAAAAAAAATTCTCGACTGAAAGTAAATATTCTTGATTCAAGAAATTTTTTATGAAAACCTCAACTTTCTCGAATTCGAGATTTTATTATAATAAAATAGAAATGTCCTCAGACCAAGAAAAATTCTGTTGGCTTAAGAAAATCTTGACTTGGTTCCCGAAAACGTTTGTTTTCCAAAGTATTTTCTTGACTCAAGATAGCTTTTTTTCTGTGAAACGAAGCATCTATAGCCTTATAGCGAGTTTCGAACGCAAAAAGCTGTCGAACATAATAATGATAAGTAAGGGAACCTCAATTCTGAAAATTTTTTATTCTATTGTCCTGACAGTTTTATAACGAGGTTGGACTAAATCATTCAACTCGAATTGAACGAGAGTCGAAGAGTCAACGATCGTCGACTACAAAAAAATATATAAAAATTTTGAATGACAATGAAGTAACTTAATTTGTTACAAAAAAAAGTATAACTTGGCTTAAGAATTATATTCTTGGTCGAAGAATCCTTTTTGTAATCTAGAAGAATAGCCAAACGCTTTTCCTCGAACTGACAAAATTTTTGCTTCCCTTCTGGATTGCAAAAGATATTCTTAGGCCAAGGTATCTTTTTTTCGTCTAATACTTGAATATACATTTGAATGTAAATTTGAATTTATTTATAAAACCAGTTTACTTTCACTTAATTTTCAACTCGAATTATTTATATAAAGAATTTTTGACATTGTAGGCATGGTAATAGAGAAACACTTGATCAAATAAAACTGCAGCTACTGAATTTGTATAGACTATTTTCATGCAGATAGTATAACAATATAGCCTTTTTGTGTAAATATATACAATAAGTAAATACATTTTTTGAATATTATATAAAAATTTACTAAACTATTATACTAGATGAGAAATTTAAAAAAGGATTAAAATTGTTTTATGTATATATTCAATTTTGAGCACATATATTATTTTATAGGGTCGGAGGGGGGGGGAACAAAAATTCAAAATAATGCTCAATTATATTTACAAAAATGATTTTGGAATGTTTGGAACCCCCTCCCCCCTCCCTCTTTCTCTATATTTTATACATATTAATATATATTTTATATTAGAAAATATTATAAAAAAGTTTCCTTTCCAAATTGTCATCATTATTTTCTCACTGTATATTTTCATTTATCGTGTTATAAATCTTAAGATTTTTCTCGAGTATATATACTTGAAATTCAAATGTTGCTCGATTGAAATATTATGTTACTTATAGTACAAACGCTTATATTATAAATATCTAGAATAAGCTTATTCTATCATGGATAACAATAGAAAGCAATCTACTTGTATAGTAGTTTTTTATAAGTAATTGATTAATGATTTCTGTATATTGTTTTGAAGAAATAATTTACGTTCAATTTATGCAAAACGGAAGAGAAAACTCTGCATAAATTTTTTAAATGAAAAAAAAGAAGTAACTGTGAACCTTAAAAAAAAAAAAACTTAAATTGAAAAACGAATAAAATTTTTTATGATATTTCTTATTAATTTCATATGTTATTAAGTTATAAGAGAAAGATTTTAATGATTTTAATATCCTTTCCTATGGAATACATCGATATAAATTATTGCATTATTAATTTCATATCTAGCGCGCATCAAAACTTCTTGAAATAAACTTGGGTCTTTCTTCAATCAAGAAAATTATTTTGAATGAAATCTTCAAACTCTGGATATGGATGTCAGGCGTTCTGAAAGAATGGCAGCGAAAAGAAATAATGTATACTTTAAGATGCCAAATTTTGCCACGACTTATTATGAGTTTTCTTTTGTTGTGAGCGCTATTCGCCTTTAGGAAGAGTTACCAAAGGATATAGTACACTGATAAAAAATTTCACTTGATTCAAGAGCGAAAATCTTGAACCAAGAATATCATTTTGAAGAAAATGATATTCTTGAGTCAAGAGAAAAAATTCTTGAGCCAAGAGAAATTTACTTGAACCAAGAATAATTTTCTTGGCTCAAGAATTTTTTCTCTTGACTCAAGAATATCATTTTCTTCAAAATGATATTCTTGGTTCAAGATTTTCGCTCTTGAATCAAGTGAAATTTTTTATCAGTGTATAAATGTATCTAGTATTGAAGTTTTCAAAAACAAAATTTATGATTATTTGTTTAACCTGGACCTTTAATTAAATTAAAATGTCTAGATGATTCAGTTAAATCATATACATTATGTTAACAAATGGTTTAAATTATGTGGATATAGTTTTTTAATGTAAAATAAATTAAATTAAAAATTAAAAATTTTAATTAAAATTATATTAAATATGAAATGATATAAAATTATGGTTACTTAAGTGATTATATTGCAGGCAATATTATTTTTATTTACTGTTATTTGTCTCTATCTACCTATCAAACTCTTGCACCAAAAATATATTAGACTTGAAATTTAAATTGCGTCTCTTAATTTCAACCAATAAGGAATCGTGGACCATATCCTTGCGATAATTCAATACTCAGTTAACTTCATAACTACTCTCTAAATCTGAAACAGTGAAAACCACTAAAAAATAGTGTATACACACTATTTTACAGCTATAAGTATACTACCTGGTATACTTATAGCTGTGAAACAGTGAATAGTCACTGTTTCAAAAATTAAGAAAGTATTTTGAGCAGTACAATATTTTTATTAACGCAAATTTATTATAAATTGCACTTTCTTCATATGAATTAGTGAATATCCATTTATCTTCACTAATTCATGTTTAAACAGCACGTTTACACGCTTAACAGTGTGCACATTTCTAACTCACACCGCCTAAATTTAACACGATATTTGTTGTAATTTTCACACCAAGATTTTTACACCGAGTTCAAAAATTTTCTACACTGTATAAATTTTAAGATTGCCCGCTCTCTTAAAATGAATCAGTGAAAAGTGCTTCAAGTCAGTGAATATTCACTGCGAATCAGTCCAAGTATACCACTGATTCAATCAGTGATATACTCGAGACTATTTATTCATTGAATATTCACTGATTGGAGCACTTTTCACTGATTCATTTTAAGAGAGCGGGTATTTACATTTTGAGTTAAATTAATATTAAGTAAGTCAATTTGGGGAAAATCAACTTTCTAAAAGTGCTCTCTAAAAACGAATTAGTGAAAATCACGTGACATTCACTATTTGGCAGTGAATAGTCACTTATTGCTAGTGAAAAGTATACCACTTTTTTAATTAGTGACATACTTTTCACTAGTAAACAGTGAATAGTCACTATTTCCACTGTTTCAAATTTAAGAGAGTGAATTAGCAAAATTCACCGACAAATAGTTAATATTCACTAATTCAGAGTCATAGTCATACCACTGTTTGGAATAAGCGACTATTACTCTGAATTAGTAAATAATCACTAATTTTCACTAATTCACTTTTCGGGAGAAGTCAAAATCAAATATTTTTTCGACTTGCTTTTGGCTAAGTCGACTTACTTAGTATCGATGTAAATAAAAATTCAAAATTTGAATTGGTTTTCGCTTAGTTAAGTCAAGTTTAGTTCAAAATAGTCAAATTTAACTCATCTTTTTGATCCAGGGGAGAGGAAGATTCTAATATTTTGTTAAATGAAAGTACGCACGCGTACTGAAATCAAGAAATTTATTGATTCAACAAACAAGTTGTAATATTCTGTTAAAGAACACGGCATATTGCTACGTATATTAAATATACGTATATACATATATAGATATCTGTGTAAATCTGTATAGTATAAAACGTTATGTTGAAAACTGCTAGTTTTCTTTACTACACTCTCTTGCGTTTATATTATGAAGGCGTGGTATATTACGTAGGCGTTATTCACGTTTCATTTGAAATACAAGCTATCCTATTGGCCAGTTGTTTTCAGAGGTGGAGCTTTTATACTACTTTAGCTATGCATGATTCAAACAAACTACGCAATCATCACACAATTCCAATTATTTTTAAAAATACCCACTGTTATATATTGCATATATTACAATACGCTTGAGACTAATCCGTAACGATGTAAAAAATTGATAAGTCTTTACTCGACAGCTTTAAATAAAAAATATACTTTCAAAAGACCATACAGTCTAAGTTATTGCTAATTATAATTATTATTTTTTTTAACTTCCCGCTTAGAAAATCGAAGAATTTCAAAAAACTCGGACTGTTATTGTTTTCATCTCGATTTTTGAAAATCGAGTTTTCATCGGATATGTAGACGTTTTGAGGTCTTAAGAAACTATTCTGACTATTTTCTTATATTGACTCCTGTGTTAAAATTTTAATTTTTTTTCAAATGATATTTTTATTTTATCTGATCATAAAAAATTAAAAATAAATATTTTTTGTTTTAATCGAATAAATTTTAAAAATTAAAAAAATTATTTAATTGAAATTCAAGAAAAAGATCTTGATTGGTCAAATATTTTTGAAAAAGAAATTTTTGAGGACGAGTCAATATTTCTGAGAACTTTGTAAGTGAACTATAGTATACTTTAAGTAGAAAATTCTAGGAGTTACGGAATTTCAAGGTCAGCCTTAAACCATATCTACTTAAATATATATATATATATAGTATATATACGGGTAATAATTTTTCTGAATGAATTTTTTGATCAATAATATTGTACTGATTAATTATTAAATTAATTACTTTTTTTTGTTATAATTTATAATAAAGAAATTATATTCCGAACACATGTAACCAGAAAAAAAGAATTTTTTGGCGCAATAAATTTTTACTCGCCCTAAGAAAATTTTTACTTGCCCTAAGAAACTTTTTGCATTATGAATTGATAACGAAAATTTTCTTGAAGCGAAAAAAAATTTTTTGAGCCCAAAAAAAAATTTTTCAGGGTGATAAAAGAAATTGGTACTAAAAAATTTTTTCTATAGGGTAGAAGTACCATTTGTGGCCACTGTTTCATTTTTGGACATTTAATACTTTATTTTAAGTAATCAAAACGTGTTAAAAAAAAATTTCATTGCAATAGTGTGATAAAAATATCTTTAGACACATTTAAAAATAATTATGTTGTTGCGTATTTTACAAATTATTTTATTCAAAATTTCTAAGTGGCCAAAACTGGCCCTATAGTGGCCAAAAACGGTACTTCTACCCTATCTAAGAAAATTTTTGTTTTCCCCAAGAAAATTTTTACTTGCACAGAAAAAAAGGTTGACTTGGCCCAAGATAATTTTTGCCTTCATTTTTTTATTCTTGGGCTGAGTAATTGGGTTTTTTTAATCCGAGAACATTTTCTTCGACTAATATTATAAAAATATTGTGTCAAGAATAATTAAATTTTACTTCAAGTTAAATAATCTTGATTCAAGAATAATTATTTTAAATCAAATTTATTTTGTTTCCAACCAAGTAAAAAAAACTATCAAAACAAGATATTTTTCTGTCTTGGTTGGTGAGTATAGTAAATTGTCACAATATATATCAACATCTCAAACCAAGAACTTTTTTTGCGTGGCAGAAGAACATTTACTCTCAGTTTGAGAAAACTACATTATCGACTCAAGACAACGGTCTATTGGAATGAGAGAATTTTAATTTTGATTTAAATAAATTATAATCTTAACTTAATAAAATAACTTTTCTTGAATCATGCAAATATTTACTTCACGGAAGACATAAAATTCTCCCATTGATGATTTTTTTTCTTGACTTAAAAAAAATGTAGTCTCGATTCAAGAAAATAAATGACTCTACTTGAAAAAATATATCGTCCCATATTTTTGAGTGAATTTAACCTAGTATAAATATTAAATGTTGTGAAGCAGGAAATTATATGTGTATATTCAGAATATCACGATGCGGCAGTAGAGGGGATAAGAACTAAACATCCTCGATTAATGGTTTATGAACAACTTAAGAAAAAATAAATGGTTTGCTCATGGTAGGAATCGAACCCAGACCGATTCGGCATCACGCGAGAGCTTTACCAGTTATGCTATTCGATCATTCCCTGAACGTTCGTTTACTTTACCTATATCCAGTAAGCACACTGTACAATGTAGAGTCTACACTACCGCCACTTTAGTATAGTACAGTTAGCTTTCCCAAGAGAATTTTTGCGTTGGGCCGTGAACGCAGTTGCTGTTGGTTCAAACGTCTACGCTCACTCGCCGCAACACAACAAAATACTTGAACCAAGATATTTCTTACCATTGAGTCGAGTACTTTTAATTCTTGACTCGAGTCACAAATTATCTCGTTTCAAAATAAATTATTCTTAAACAAAGAATATTTTACTTTTCGGACAATTGATTATATATTGGGGCAAAATATTTATTTTTCTCACTTTAAGAAAATATTTCTTACTTCAAGAAACATATATTATATTGGGTGAATAAAAAAAAATCTTATGCCAAGATGACTAAATTTAAGAAAATTTTGTTCTTGAACCAAGAAAATTTTCGTTTTCATTCAAAATTGCAAAAAATATTCTTGCGGCAAGAAAAAATTTCTTGCGCCAAGATATCCTTTTTTTCTGTGTGCCATAAGAAATTTTTCGCTTTAAAAATTGAAAACAAAAATTATCTCGGGGCGAGAAAAAATTTTCTTGACGCAAGAAATATTTTGCATTAAAAATTGAAGAGAAAAACTTTTTTAGGACTAGAAAAAATTTCTTAGCGCAAGAATTTTTTTCTCGCCCTAAGAAATTATTTTTTGCTCCAATAAAATTTCTTATCACCCCAAGAAAATTTTTATTTTCAATTTTTCAAGCAAAAAATTTCTTGTAGCAAGTAAAAATTTTCTTGGGGCGAGTAAAAGTTTTTTGCCCCAAGAAATCATTTTTTTTTCTGTGTACGGTTAATATATAAGACTTTATAAAGCAAAGATGAATAACTGTTTTAAATTGTTAATTTTTTTGTTTTTTTGATCAAGTTCGTGAATATATTTACTCATCAACCGGATACCGGAAGATTGACAAACAGTATATGTGTATAAAATAATAAAAAATAAAATTAAAAAGTATGGGTAAATGGATATAAGTCGAAGGAAGTGAAATACTGACTAACCGGAGCAACAGTATTTAAGAAGTAACATATATATGTATATGAAAATAAGGCAAAGCCGGAAAAGGGCGTTTGAAGTGCGTATGCGACGATCGACACGCAATATAACTGCTCTAATTTTAGATCTTGTCACTCTGACGCCAGTTGGTACTCCTCCCCAACCATTATGTACGTTTACACACGTATTTATACGCACGATGAGACGGTCGCACTGGGTAGTTTCGCATTGATGACGACGGATATAATAATAACGAAAATATAATAGCTATTGGCAAGTTAAATTATTGTTGGTAAACTTAAAAAGCACCCAACTACGGTTATAATTTGTAAAGAAAAATTTTCCACTATATATATATATATATGCACACAAAATAATTCATGTGAAAAAAATAATAATGTAAAAAAAAAAATATAAAGCTAAAAACAATTCAAAATTCTACTCTACGATAGACAAATTTATTGGATATTAATAAAATTTTCATACCACCTGCATTGAAACTGCAAATTCTAATTTCTGTTTTGCCAGTCGAAAAAAGCCAATTTCAGACTAATGCAATTTACTGGGCAGAAACTGATCAGATCCTTCCTTGCTCTCTAAAAGTGAATTAGTAAAGTTCACTAGCAAGTACCCATACAAAAAAAAAAGAATCGGCCCACTACTGGGTCATGAATAGCTGCCAATTTTGAAGCATCGGCCGAAGATCGGCTAAATATCGGATGATAACGTGAGCCAAGCATGGCAGTCGCAAGCATTGGCCAATCGTGGCAATCGATCATCGGCCAAAGCTTGGTATCAAGAGCACTCGATCAAACCGTTGGCCAACGAACGGCGGTTAATTGTTTGCCGTTTTTATAATAAAAAAGACGGCTGTCAATGATTCATCATGCACGGGTCAGTATAGTTAGCCATTTATTGGCCAATCATTGCAAACCAGGCATCGACCGATCTATGGAAAAATTTCGACGCTCGGCGACTTTGTATGGATAGTGAATATCCATTAATTTCCACTAATTCAATTTTAGACTGTAGGGAAGTAACTCATTAAATGCTGACTTGACATCAACTCTATCGGAATTTGTTGATTGTACTCTATAAATCTGAAACAGTGAAAACCACTGAAAAATATTGTAAATATACACTATTTCACAGCTATAAGTATATCACTCGGTGTACTTATAGCTGTGAAACAGCGAATAGTCACTGTTTCAGATTTAGAGACTAAACTCCTAAACATTTATGTAGTTTTGATAACCGACCGAACTGACAGTTGAGTTACAAAAATTAACAAAATTATATGAGTTCGAATAAAAAAAAATTATTAAATCAATAAGAAGCTTTTATTTTCTTTGTTAGATTACTTAAATTTGCTTATTTACAATGAAGTATTATTTTTTTATTGCGTTATCGCTCAGAAATTGGTCTGCTTCGACTGGCTCCAGACATTAAAACTCCCAGTATCAAAGCTGATGATATAAAAATTATGGTGATGGCACGGGATAAAAACACGATTCCAGACTTCAGATGATGTCAGCCCTCGTCTTCGTCTTAAGCAGTCAACGTCGTCTGTCTGAAATTGTCTTGTTTCTTCTCACGTAGTATACTATTATTTCGAGGAGTGGGACAAACTAAGACATTTTACAATTGGTGTCGAAAATATTGATTTGCACGCACTGACCGGACTGATTTATTGGTTCCATCCTTTTTACAAATTTAACTAAGTATTTTTTAACAAAAATAATTTTTTTTCATTTTAATAATTGCTGTCTTACGTTCTTCCACTGTATTGTTTCACTTTAGTTTTGACTTTTTCGCCTTAAATCGTGACGAAGCAAGCCAGTTAACTAAACCAAGGCGATAACTCAACTCTCTAAACATGAATAAGTGAAATAAGTGAATATTCACTAATTCTGGGTGCCAACCGAACCGCTTTTTGAAACTAGTGGTTCGGTTTGCACTTGGAATTAGTGAATAATCACTCATTTTCACTAATTCATGTTTAGAGAGAATGTCTTTCATATCTACATAAAAAAAAGTCGAGTTTGCTTTGTAAAAAACGGCTCTAAATTTCGACTTGATAAACCAGCCTACTCTCTAAATCTGAAACAGTGACTATATAAGTATACTTATAGCTGTGAAATAGTGCCCAGGTAGAAAGTCATCAATGGAATTAGCTTGTATTAAGCTAATTTTATCAGTTTTAGCCTAAAATTAGCTAACAAACTATGGTTAACACAAGGTTAGTTGGTAACGCTTTGTATCGCTAACATAAAGCTTGCAGTTTTAGCTCGCATAAACAGTGACAATTTAGCTTACTATAAGGTTAAAAGGATATCTTATTCTTAGCTTAGAATAGATTTGGTAATTTAAGCTTGAAAACATGTTTACAGAGAAAAATTTTTTATTATTTTTTTTTTTGTAAACAAACATCAGATATTGGGCATTAAATGTGTAGTGTTATATATATTTTCCCTAGTGGTTTTGACGTCACCGTATAAACATTTATCTGAAAATAATAATAATATTTATTTCAAAACATAAAATAATTAATAAGACGATTTGAGGTTACGCATTACCTTAGATGTAAATCAACTACAAATACATTTCAGAATTATTCTAGTCACATTCAATAGAGAAAAATATATAAGTTTTATTAGTATATAAATTATAAATTAACTTTTGTTTGTTAAAATATTTTAAACTTACCCTAATAATAGTGCAATATAAATAATAAACTTTGATTATAACTTGCAATCAACCTCTGTCTAACAAACAAGCTTCCAAGTAGATGGCACTCTTTACTGCCGTGACGCTAAATTCATTATTAGTCAGTCAATTACTTATTAGTCAGTAAATTTATTCAAAGCTACTGATCTTTCAGTAAATTTTGTAACCACTGAAAAAATCAGTAACATTTTTACTGATTTAACTTAAGAGAGTAAGGACGTTCTTAAAAATTCAAATTTTTTTTATTATGAACATTAAAAACTTGTGATTCAATAAATTAAAAAAAATCAAAACTTACTTGCTTAGTAAATATTTTTCTTTATATATGTTGCAAATAAAATTGAACTTATTTATTACTTGTAAACAATAACACAAACTCCTAATTAACCTCAAACTTTAGTTTTCAATGTACGCTTGGAGTAATGTTAGCAGATAAGGTAGTTTTAAGTTTAGAATCCAAGCTTAGAACAAATCTTATCATACGCGTGGAAAAAGAGCTAACAGCAAGGTATATTTGAAGGTTAGTTACACTCTAAAGACTTGTCATAGAATTCATCCTAATAACAACCTAGAATAAAGCTTACAAAATAAGACTTAGATGTTAAGCTAAAATAAAGCTATTTTGAAGTTTCAAACTTGTCCGACTAAGACAATTTTCTACCTGGGTGTATATACACTATTTTTCAGTGGTTTGCACTTTTTCAGATTTAGAGAGCAAATTAATACTTATCTTAAACCAAATACATATAATTTTAATGATACTATAAGTAACCGAATCGCTACTCTGATGATATGTCATTTGAAGATATATTGGATGATCTCTAAATCTGAAAAAGTGAAAACCACTGAAAAATAGTGTATATACACTATTTCACAGCTATAAGTATACACGAAGAAAAATATTTGCTCAAAACCTACCAATTGCACGACTCATAATGCGAAGCATTAGGGAGTGCTTTACGATCGAAATTTTTTTTCGCCTCCTTTTCTTCAACTATTTCTGTTATTATCGTGTTATTAGGAAACAGATACATCTCAAATGATGCACCATTTTACAGATAATTTAATAAAGATTATTTCTGCAATTTTCAAACACAAATTCAGTGGAATAGAAACGAGAAAATCATTAAAATAAACTAAAAAATTTTCCCGTCAAGCAGTAAAAAAATTTTGTAGCTTGAAAACACAATATCTCGAAAAAGAATCCATAATTTAACTCCATTTTTTTTTTAAATGACTCGTCTTGCCCTAGAAGGATTTGCTTTCGAAAATGGCTATCTAACTTTGTGTTATGCAATTGTAATTAATAAAAAATTAAATCGAATTTTCTTTAATTTTAGCCTAAAAAATATGTGTGGACATTCGTCTTAACAAGTGCGCATGCGTGGTATTTTTTTTCTCATACTATCACCCAGTGTGCCTGCGCCATACTTTTAACCGATTCATTTGGCGCGGGTATTTCGAAAATAAAAATATAAAAAATTGAGATTAGACGAATAAATAAATAAATAAAAATAATAAATAAACAAGTGAAAAATAAAAATAGAAAAAAAAAGTAAAATTTTTCACAGATCGTACGGCGAAAAATTTCGGAATTTTTTACGTTTGAAATTTATTATTATTTTTTTTTTATTTTAAATAAAATTATTTTTTTTATCATTTTTATATAAATAAATAACATTTGTCCTTCAAATTTTATTTATTTTTATTTTTTTTATTTTGCCTGCGACATTACCCTTTCGGAATATTTTAATGTTTACGATCAAATAAGCATTATGAGTCGTGCACTTTTGGATTTTCCAAACTTTTTTTTTTATTATATGCTGTCGACAAACTTGAAACAGGAAGTGAAGCATCCAAAAAGTTGTTATGTTCTTATAAAAAATTACTATACCGCATCACAATTATTATAATCTACAGTGAAAATAAGATTTATTTGAGTCAACTAAGATTTACTTGAGTCAAAGATATCATATTTGGATATGGCCAAATAAATATTCAATTGTGAAAAAGATATAATATTTTTGAGTAGTTCCATTGCGTGAAATAAGTGATTTATTTGTGGTAAAGAAATGATCCAATTGCTACAAATAAGTAAAGGCTTCAAATATATGTATAGTCTCGCTAAATTTTTGGTTATTTGTCACAAATTTAATATCTTTACCATAAATATATCAATTACTTACCACAAATAAATAATATATTTCCGTCAAATTATAAAATTATTTGAATCAACTGTCATATTTAGTTGTACCAAATATGTTTATTTGTCATTGAGAAATATTAAAAAAAAAACTACAAATAAATTGATTTATTTGGGACAATATTTCTTTTTTTCAGTGTATGAAAATAATTGGTATAAAAGCTTATGGATAAGTTTCTCGCGCGTAGTAAGTATTGTGATACAGCATAATCATTTTTCGTATGAGCATAATAATTTTTTGGATGTTTTACTTCCTGTTTCAAGTTTGGTCGACAGCATAATAAAAATTGGTAGGTTTCGAGCCATCATATTTCTCCGTGTACCACTTGGTATAACTTATAGCTGTGAAACAGTGAAGAAGTCACTGTTTCAGATTTAGAGAGTGGTCATTATGACAACATTTTTCTGTCTGTGTAATAACAATTGAATAAGTAGTAACTCATAAATTTTCATTCAAATTTTTAGCTATTATTTTTTTATCCAAAGTATTTTAATTTTTTATATTTCCGACTGTCATGATTATATTCAATTTTTACCCCCATTTTCCTCATGTATTGTGATATTTTTTTTTTTTGATTTATTAATATTTAATTAATTAATACAAATTTCACAGTCTACGTGATTCATTTATGTATAAAATTTGCGGAAGAATAATAATGGGAGTTTGATGAACAAGTTGCGATGGTATTCATATAATAATAATTTATTTAACATAAAAAAAATTATGCAGAGATTTTTATTTGCTATTTCGCATATAAAATGAACAGATTGTTTTACATGTATAGATCTGAATCTCTTATTCTTCCAGAATATATAAACTTTTTAATTGGGTACTTAAGAAATCTAACCGATGTGACTTGTTATTTTATGAAAAAGAAGCGGCGATACAGTACGTTGAACCAGAATATCACTATTTTACTTACTCTATGCAAATTTTTAAAGGCGACCGCAGAAAATGGCGATTCGTAGAACAATATAATTTAATTGCGCGTATACTTACTCCAATGACTTTCTTATTATTTGTTATAAATCAAATAGAAATGTTTTTCATCCCTTTTTAAACAATAATTGACAAAAAAAATTGCATCTAATTTTTATAAATAGTTTTACGGATTAAAAATTCTTCAGTTGTAATCAAACTAATTATAATTACACAGAAAAAAAGTCATCTTGTCAAGAAAATATTTTTGAAGACACGCGTTTTTGGGAACCAAGTCAAGGTTTTCTTGAGCTAAGAGAATTTGTCTTGGTCAGAGTAAATTTCTGCTTTATTCGAGAAAATTGAGGTTTGAATCAAGAATATTTACTTTCAGTCGAGAATTTTTATTTCTGTGTAGAAATCGGTTAAGAAAAAAAATTTTTAAACTGTCAAATTTATTAAAATATTATTGTGCATAAAATACAATATATTTTTGTGGGCATAATTTTACAATGAACAAAAAATGGCTGAAGCTAAAAAAAAAGCAAAAAGTTAAATTTAATATTTTCAATATAAAATCGCATTGATACATTTATAAATATAAATTCTAAGAATAAGAATATTGAAGAACAAGTTTCTGGGCTTGGAGCACTCAAAAGGAGACACGTAAAGTTAACCGCAATAATGCAGTTGAAATTACCTCTCATGTATCATCATCGTCATTCTTGATTGTAAGATCACTCTCAATATAATGGTATTATTATAAACTGGATTGTCACGATATTTACTGAAGAGAAAGTATAAATAGCATATGGAAAAAACTCAAAATTTCTGTAGAAATAGAGCCATGTTATAATGTATGTTACAATTACAACATATAATAATAGACTTCCGTAAAAGTTGTATATTACGTCTGACTCATCGAGGGCTTACCTACTGCAAAAATCTTTATGAGCGACAAATATTTTTGTTTATAAACTGTTTTTATTATTTTTGTTTTTTTGTACTTGCATTGAGCAACTTACATATATTCATAAAAAAGATATTAACGCAGGTGCACAGAAGAAGGGTTTTAAAATATGCAATGAAATTTTAAGAAATTATGTATTTTTTTTTTGGTTTTTTATAATTCTCATACCTTTTACATGAAGAAAACTTACAAAATTAATAAAATCCCTATATCACGTGAACGAAGAACTTGAGCCACTTAAAATAAGAGGACCTTCTTTGTAGAGAATCAAATTTCCCAAAAAATATATCTGCATTTTTACTGTAAATTTCGTTATTTAGTCAATAT
The DNA here is from genome assembly GCF_029852145.1 of Microplitis mediator. Taxonomy (NCBI): domain Eukaryota; kingdom Metazoa; phylum Arthropoda; class Insecta; order Hymenoptera; family Braconidae; genus Microplitis; species Microplitis mediator. The sequence continues at coordinate 8,029,768 of NC_079975.1, forward strand.
CAACTAAAGACTCAATTATCATTGAACAAATGATTTTCAGAACCAATACAGAAAAAACAATTAGAGTCTCAGTACAATTACTACGGAAACTTTTGAAGAGTATTAAATTGTCTACACTGTAAAAAATATTGTGTATTTGTGTCGAAAACGGTTTGTGTTAAAAATTGTAGTGTGTTAAACTAACACAAAGTTTGTGTCACTTTATTTTGTAACATAAAAAATGTGTTATACACTCTTTATTAACACATTCTGTGTGTTACTGTGGAATTCTTTGCGCCCTCTTGTGGCGATATTTCAACATAATCTTTGTGTTAAAGAGGGGTTACACAAAGTTTGTGTCGAAATTTCAACACAAATTTCGTGTCAACCGTTTTTAACACACAAACTGTGTTAATTTTACACAATATTTTTTACTGTATACAAAATGCCGCAAACGGCGACCTGATGACATGAAATGCGGCTGCGTTATAGAGAATTGAAATAAATCCTAACTTCCCTATGTATTTTAAATGGGAAAACTTCAAAATCAAATGTAAAGAACTTAAAGTTAAAATTAAGGTCTGAAACTGAACCACCCTAATCAATATATATTTTGGTAAGAATAGACATTGACAAAAAATTCCGAAAACTAACACATTTTGAATAGTTGTCTGATATCTAGATAAAATGTTATTTTATTGCATATGAAGAAAATAAGTTTTAACTAATCGTAAATGCAATGAAAAACTATAAATAATTATACCTTATTACAATAATAATTACATCACGTAAGGTCAATGTCAATTGCAATTATACTTGGAGGTTACCTTTTATCAAGCACACAACTATATCTACATGACAAAGTGATTTTAATGGAGTTAGAAATATTTAATGACAAACAACAAATGCATTGCGTGTTTAAAAATAAGGAGATATTCATTTAATTAGTACCCAAAGAGATAACCATTGGATAATGGCACTTTTAATAAGCATTTAAAGTTAGCCTTTTGAATTATTCTGCAATAAGGTCAAGATCGTGTATTGAAACATATATAGTTTGAGTCATACACTTACGATAAATAATTCTTAAGACTTGAAAAAGCAGTATACAGAAAAAAGATTTCTCGGCACAAGAAAAATTTTGCATTGTGAAATGAAAACAAAAATATTTTTTTAGGACTAGAATAACATTTTTCGACTCAGTAAAAAATTTTTGGACCGAGAAATCCTTTTTTTTGTGCGTATGTAGATATTTGTTTTAAAAGAACTTGAGGTTTGAGGTGACATCTACTGCAAATTTATCAAATGAGCAGCTTTGATACTCTTTTAAAATGAATCAGTGATAAGTATACTGCAAATCAGTGAATTCACTGCGAATCAGTTCCAAGTATATCACTGACTGAATTATATAGTGATATAACTTAAGACTATTTGTGCAGTGAATATTCGCAGTGCGAATTAGTGAATATGCACTAGGAACCAGCTGTAAGTAGGGAAGTGGGGTGAAAATTGGCCACCCAACATTTTTGTTTAATTTAAATGATTCAAGAATAAGCAACCATTGCAAAGTCCTACATTAGATTGTCCTACTTTCCTTGCTTGTTGTGTAATATACTATTAAGATGAAATGAAATAATAACCGAATTTTAGTAGATTTCTTAGAGGGCCCATTTTGCCCCAAATTTTAATTTCTTATTTTTGGAGCATATTGATTACGAATACAGGGCAGAAGACTAAATAAAGTAAAAGGGCTCATTTTGCCCCAAATTTAAAGATTTTTAATTTTGAACAGATGCGGCATATTGAGACCAAAAACATGATAAGGGGCTAGAAAGAAGTAAATCAATGATATAAGCCCTTTTTTCTTAAGGGACCCACTTTGCCCCCCTTTCCCCTATGATCGTTATATTTGTTTCATGATAAAATATAAAATTATCATGAAGTATCGTTAGGAAACCGATTAAAGAGATGAAAAATTTTGTAAAAGAGTTATTTTAACCTCTGTTCATATAATTATCGAGGGTGAAACCAGAAAAGCTTTTAAAAGAAACGAAAACTATATATTTTTAAACTCTTTCAGTCAAACCAGAAGTCAGCCCTCGTATTTTCATAATTATTATGTACATACCAACTCTAGATCTTATCTGTTTTCAAATCTAGATTAAGATATATTGACCAGTATACATCAGGTGTACACCCATACATTTGCTTCAAGTATACATATATTTTATCGAAGTTAGTCAATTCCTTACTAAGTATATACGTATAACTGAAACTAGCATTTAAGATTTCAAAATTTTCAAATATCTAAGTCTTTGCGCCTACTTTATCCTCCTTAATTATTCAAAAAATATTTTATTAAACAATTCAAAAATTAAATTTTGATATATACACGGAGAAAACGAGTCTTGACAATATATTGTAATATTTAATAAATTTTAGTGAAAAACACTAATGCAAATTAATAAATGCATTACTTTTACTATTTATTACTAATTCATTTGTATTATTTATTAATAGAACAACAATTTTTATAGAAAGTATATTCAATAATTACTAAATGTTTAGTAATTCATTTCATTATACGATTTAAGGATTTTCATCCTGTAAAAATATAAGAATTAACTAAAAATATGCATTTAATGCTCTACCGTATGCAAAAATTACAATCTGTTTAGTCATTTTTGTAAGCAGTATTACGTATTATTCACCATCTAAAAACTAGTAAAAGGCAATTTTTCTAAAGCAAATCGATGAAATTAACAATTAGTAGGATATAGCGTATACAAATATCTATTGCAAGTTCAGACCCTTCTTTCAAACCCTTTGTTCAGAGGAGACATCGGACTAGCCGACTGAAGACAGAATTCGCACGCGGGAGATCAGGGTTCGAATCTCGGTCAAGTCAAGTGATTTTTAAATGTTAAAATTGACACCAACACATAATACGCATGTCATACATAATAATAATGATAGAAATTCGTAAAACTAAGAAGAATTTTATAATCCATTTTCATATAGTAAAATTTATTAAACTGGATAGTGAAATTTTTACTGTACATAATAAATTGATATACCTATTGGCCTTCGGTCATCCCAATCGTGTTTTAGTCAGGAATTCCCAAAATACACTAAACTTGCGCCCTGCCGAAAACTTTCCTAATAACAACCAAGTTTGGAAATGTGTTAGTATGTCGAGTTTAGGTTTCCCGAGTCAAAAAACAAATTCGGATTTAAGTCTCAAAGTTCTCAATGAGGTTTTAGCAGGATCAATTTAGGATTTGAAGATTGACGACAGTATAGAAAGTTATCCTAGTTTAGTCCTCAAAGTATTAATTACAACCAATTTTACCACTTTTAAGGACTACACTGGAATAACATACAATTTTTTTTATCTAAAAGTCCGAAATATAACTTTTCATTCATTGAGGATTTTGAGGTCTTAATAGTTATAATTTAAAATTGATAAATTATTCGCATTTCGACCTCACAGTTGCTCATTGAGGATTTTGGGTACTAAAGTAGAGTTATTTATTGGGCGGAAAATAAAACAACAAAGGAATTGAGGCTTTTGAGGACTAAACTAGAATTTGTTTTTTTGACTCGGGTTTCTTCAGAAGGACGAAACTCGGTACGAATTCGGTTTGCCGTATTTCGGAAAGCCTCATTCAATCCGAATTGGTATTTCGGCGCCGCAGTATAGTCGGGTATTGGATAGTAAATTTTACTAAACATATATTTTACTAATGCAGTTTATATTTATTGGCATACTCAAATAATAAAAATTACTAAATATAAATAAAAATTAAACTATCAAGATAGTCAAAATTACACAATTTCAATAGCGTTTTGACTTCGCAATACGAATTCATCAATTTGAACTCATTTTTAGGTAAAGTTCCCTACTTTTTTTCTCCATGATACACATTCATATTGAAATCATATATTACATATATAAAATGCAATCCTTTAGGATGCTTTTTATTATCTTGCTTGTTATGTTAATGATCAATATACCCAATTCTAAGACTCATTATCCCTATAAATATAATATATATATACATACTTATATAAAGATGAAAAAGATAGAGGGATAAAAGGCTTACGTACGTCAGGTCGTTCATTACATGAGCGTGGCGGTAAAGTAAAAATGACTAATAAAAAAAAAAAAAAGTAAAAAATGAACACTAGCATGAAAAATAAAAGTAATGCACGCGTGAGTGGTTCTTGTGGTCGATCATACTTACCCAAGTCAGGGTGAATTTCGATTAGCCGTCTAGATGATCGCGTCTTTACAGTAGGCGTCCACGAGGCCGTTCAATTGGCCGATCAGTTGGTAATGGTCGGTGGGCGGGTTAGATGCGCGATGAAAGTGCGCGACTTGATCTTCATTACATTCTTCACTTGGTACTTTTAAACATATATGTATACATATATCCATATGTATATATGTATATCTTAAAATTTTCCCTTCACCTCTCATACCACTTAAATAATCAACCAAACAGAATACCCTTGTTCCCTTCATCTCCTTTACTTACCTCTAACCCTTTGTTACTCTTCCTCCCATCCTTCTATCCTCCTTTCCACCCATACAGCCGATTAAAACCTACTCCTCTTAACTCATGAGTGAAACAAGCTAAAGTCTGTAGGGTAATGTCATGTGCGACTCTGAGGTGCCTTAAATCTTGATCTCACCTCAGCCATAAAGGTGGGGATAAGGTAGAAGGTAGAAGGTAGTCTGGGCAAGCTTCGAGCCGCTGAACGGAAGCCAATCTGCTTGAATCCGGCAGAGTGCGAGCAGCCACAGTATACACTCTAAGATATCGACCCGGCTGGTCGAACGTGTGTCTTAATATAACAAACAGCTATACCACTGTATAACTAAGAGGGGAATGTAAAGACAGTAGACAGTTGTAGACTTGTAATATAAGAGCATTAGTCTTGCATCAACGATAAAAAGATTTTTAATAGTATCGATTATCAAATATATCGTGAATTTTAAATAAAAACATTTTTGTGCGAGTTTCATATTTTTTTTTTTAAAAGTCATTTAATTTTCGCGGCTGTGTCAGTGACTATGGAAGCGCGCCAAATGTGTAGTTTTAAAAAAATTAAATTTTCTAATTATATTTATAAGAGACTTTTGTAGATTTTAAATATCTTATTGTTGTGATAAAAATATATTATTGGGGATATTTATTTGCAAAGAATAATTTAGGTGGGTAATTTATTGACAAGGGTGTAATCCACGGTGATGATGATAGGCGGTAATGTTGCTACACCGCCGGGTACTACCAAACCGGTAACAGCTACTGTTAATGAAATAATTATTGTTGATAATATAAGTAGTGCTGGTGGTGCTCATAGTGGTAGTGGCAGTGGCAGTGGGAGTCCAGTAACTACCGCGGTAACGCGAACAACAATAAACGATGATAGCGGCAATTATAACAATAATAATAATAACAATAACGTTCGTAGTAATAATAATAACGAAGAATTGGTGACGGAAAATAATATTAGCAATGGCACGAGCAATAGTAATAGCAAATATTGCTGTCAAATTAATGAAACAACGGCAGCGGATGTCGGTACGACTGTTACGCGGCCATGGGAGCCGCCGTCACCGACTTTAGATCAATCCCGATCACGATTGTTTCAAATTCATCAGAGTCATCATCATCATGCCAGTCATCATCATTCGGGAATTTCAACAGCGCCGATTGTCGAAAGTAAATAATAATTATCTTTTTGTATGTATAGATTATAAATAAAAAAAATGTGATTTTTCAAATTTATTAGAATTTTTTTTTTTTTTTAAATTACAATTGGAAAAATATTTATTTATTGTTTTAGTATTAAATTTAAGCGGGTTTTTTAATTGAGAGAATCATGTGAGTATAGTAATTGGATAATTACTTTATGAGGAACACCTGGAAAGTTTTAAAACAGGAAAATCGTGAAGAATTATTTTTATCTCAATTTAATATTATTTTGAACGTGTGATTATTAGAAAGTCTTGATTTGAATAATTTGGTGATCAAATTTAATTTTTTGAAATGAAAAATTTTTAGAAATTATTTTTCCTTAGACGTCTGGCCGTAAAGGCATTTTCTATTTATAAGAATTTTTTTTTTTAATTTGGATTTCAGGAAAATATTTGAAAAATTAGAAAAAGAGAATGATAATTTTTATTACAAACCAAATTTGATTATTTTTTTAAAATTCTTATATATGTAGGTATATAGTGGTATATAAAGTAGATGAATAGGGTGTAAATTAAGTGATAAAATAGTGGATTAATTGTTTTTATTATAAAAATATTAAACAAAATTTCCGTCGGAACGAATCAAAGTAAATAGAAAAAATTTTTAGTTGCCGTTAAAAAACAAAATTTCATTATTGCAGGCAATATGGGGTACCCTCGAGAAAAAGTGAAAAACAAATTTCTGGATATTAAATAAATTAAATTTTTTTGTAAATAATTTACATAAAGAAAAATTACATTTTAAATAATTATTGGATACATGGAAGAAAACAAATGTTTTAATAATTTTTATCATAAAACAAAAGTCATCATGTTTCTGAAGAACGGAACGTTTTTCGCGAAACGAAGTGGAAAGTAAAAAAATCTACTGAGAGCTAGACTTCTAAAATGTTTCGCACGTCAACCAAAAATTGTAGGCCACCCCCAACTACCCCTTAAGTCACCTTTAAAGTCAAATTACACGAATTATTTTCATTTTCGTTGCATGAAAAACGTTCCGATCTTCAGGTACATAAGTCATCAACATTTTTCGAGTGACACTTGATTTTTGAAAAAGTTTTACAACAAAAAAATTCAAAATAATGCTCAATTATAATTACAAAAGTGATTTTTGAATGTTTGAAAAACAAAATATAAAATTTATTTTTTATAAAATTTTGGGGGCACTCCGCTTGGTCAGCTTTACTCCGTTTTGCCCCCCCCCCCGGCCCCTATATTAAGAATGTTTATTAATATTTCCCACACTGTAAAAAATTTGCGGAATGAACGCAGATTAAATCCGGAGTTAATTCGGAGTAAATTCGGAGCGGATGACTATATTTATTTTATTCCCTTGTAAAAAAACCCACTCCCGAGGGGTTTATTTTAATATTAAAATTTCAAATTGCAGTGAATGCGAAATTAAATAAAATCCAGATCACTCCGAAATCACTCATCTGAGTGATTTCTTCTAAAACTCCGTAACTCCGAGTGACGGAGGAAATTCGGATTTAAATAAAATCCGTAATCACTCCGAATTCACTCCTGATTTTTTTCAATGTAAAAATAATAATTAAGATGATCAAATAAAGTGCATTGAATAATAAAAATTTTTTAACAAGATAAATTAATTTGTAAAAAGAGTTTTACGATCAACGATAAGATTATCTTAATCAAGAAAATATTCGCATGACTAACATGGCTATAAAGAGTAGGCAGGTATATAAATATATATACAGGTATTTAAGAATTAAGATATAAAATACTTATATACATGTTTCTAGTATTATGAATTAACTGGTGACAAAAAAAACGTAATTTTAATCATCGAATAAAAAAAAGTTAATGGTTTATTTATATATAATTTATTATAATGCAATTAAATGAATAACTACTGACACTTTCAATTATAATGATATATTTGATACAGATAAAAATGCTCTACATAAAATAAAAAAATTCTTAGTAATAATTCAAGAACTTCGATATTAAATTCTTTTAATTTTATTTATTATCAGAAATGTATATAAATATATGAAAAATTTTAATTAACACTACTCCATATTTTTAATAATTATAATACAGATTTCATATTTTTCATTTCATAATTTTCATACTTTGAAGTTTAATATATATGACAATAAAAAAATAAACATTTTTCAGTTGTTGGTTACAAAAAAAATATATATAAAAAAATATTTTGATTGTAAGACTCCGATTGTCAATTGTTAAATAATTTATATTGGTCTTATAAAATTGATTTTTATTATTTAATCTGATGCATTGAAAAAAGTATTTTTACTTGTTTACTTTTACTGGAGTTTGATGCGACGATAAATTCTTTAAAAAGATTTATTTATTTTCGTAAACATATAAAAACCTTCTTAATAATGGAGTAATAAAAAACACCAGTTAGATAAGCAGACGTTCTGTCCTCAATAATTATACTTTGTAACCGTTTCATGTTCATAAAATCATGGTACACCACAATTTAAATTTCGCAAAATAAGTAATTCGAATCTTTAATCGGTTTTTCTGATAAAAATAAAAAATACAAAAATTTTTTTCTCCATATATTTGAGATAATCGTGTAATTTGAATCTATGTAAAATTTTATAAGATATATATATATATTCAAAAATTTACATTTTTATCATGTATATAGTTATGTTTCTGTGAAAGTGAATGTTCTTGGGACCTCGATTCTCAATTCTCATATATATGTCTGATCCTCCAAAGAGTAAACGCTTTCACGGAAGCATCTCCGATAAAATATCTCCGTCTAAAAATAATACTGACCTGAGCGAATATTAGCTGATGAGTGGTCTCACACCTTTTACTCGTTTCCATTAATTGCTCATTTATTTACCATATTTTTAACAGATAATTAAATAATAATTAACTTGACACAATTAATTATTTTGAATATTTCAGATTAAATCATTTATTATTATAATGACCGGATATTAACATATATATATGTATATAATAAATTTATATATAACGTGATCGAAATTGATATTAAATAATTGCACTGTAAAAAATTTCGGAGTAAACGCAGATTAAATCCGGAGTAAATAAGGAGTGGATGACTGTGTATTTATTTAATTCCCTTGAAGCAAAATTTACTCCGAAGTTGTTATTGATATGCGTATTGTCATCGACATATTACGTGAAATTTAAATCATTGTTTAATTAATTTGTAAATTAATTAAAATAAATGTCAATTGGTATAAGAAAATCGAGAATGTTGCAATTAAGTTCTTATTGTAAAGAGTTAAAGTTTTTGGTGGATGACCGTATATTTAAATTTTAATTTTACTAATAATCAACAAATTTGAGGTTAGCTTAATTTATTAAGTGTTTATTGTATTTATTATTAAAATTGTAATCATTCGTATTTTCAGAACTTAAAAAGTCACAATAATAAAGTGATGAAACGTCGGTTGAAAAATTAATGTTTGATTAATTAACAAATCAATTTGTCCATAATACCCGTGATCAAGATGAATAGTTTATTTTAATACTAAAACTCCGAATCGGAGAGAATGCGGTTTAAGATTAATATCCAGATCACTCAGAAATGACTCAACTGAAAAAACGAACTCCGAATTTACTCCGTATGCGGAATGATTTTTTCTGAAATTCCGGGACTCCGAGTGATGGAGTGAATTCGGATTTAAATAAAATCTGTAATCACTACGAATTCACTCCAATTTTTTACAGTGAATAACTTTATATTATTTGTATTCATAACTTTACTCATTTTTATTAGTGAGAAAATTAAAAGAATTTTCTAATTCGTTGTAAACAGAAAAACAGAATTTCTCGGCGCAAGAAAAATTTCGCATTATGAAATGAAAGCAAAAATTTTAAAAGGATTAGAAAAAGTTTCTTGCCGCAAGAAATTTTTTCTCGTCCCAAGAAAATTTTTGATTTCAATTCATAATGCAAAAAAATTTATGAGGGCAAGTAAAAATTTTTTGCGCCAAGAAATTATTTTTTTCCGTGTACTTTTGTAAGTTTATTTAAATGATAGTAATGAACAGTCCGTCGGAACTTCATATAATTACTCGCGTATACTTACTTATATTGATTGTGTTTAATGGCATATAATTAATCACTTAACTCATATCTCGTAATTAAATTTTCATTTAGTTTCATTTTTTTTCCAAAATATTTTGAATATACGGAAGCTGATGAAACTTGATGACTTTTAAAAGTTTAAGTTCTTCATTAATTAAGAAAATCATCGACGATTATAAAATCAAATAATTATTATTTCAAAATACTCCAGTTCTAGCAGAATGTAGCAATGGCGCAAAAATATTAAAATTTAAAAAACAAAAAAATTTTTTTTTTTCACTTTTTACTAAAAAAATTTGAAACTGGTTTTGTAAAAAAAAATCAACTTATTTCTTTTATTTTTTTTATTTCGTATTTTTCTGAGAAGGAAAATAAATTATTAAATTTTTTAAATATTTTGATTTTCCCGCCATTGCTAATTTAGAAAGACCCCCTTCAACTTGTCGTTTAATGGAACAGTAACAAAGTTAATGAAACTAATCTCAAACAAAAAAAAAAATATAATCTAAAAATAGTTAAAATATTAAAATTACAGTAATTACATAAATATTTAATGAGCCTGTAGCCAATATAATTTTATTTAAAAAAACTTATTCACAAAATTTTTTTCATGGCCTGCACAACTATTTTTTACTGAGATACCAATGATTGAATTTTTTTTTCATTTAAAAATATCGATGTTTTTTGTAAGGTATCAGTTTCGAGCAAAAAATACGAATTAAAATAAACAAATAAGTTTACACAACTGTAATAACATCAGGTGATTAAGTGTAATTTTAAAAAATGTAGATTTTACTATCAAATACAATGAAAATTTAAATATTAACTATCATTTAATTAAAGAAACAAGTGTTGGTATATAAACTGTGAATAACCAGGTAATTTTTATCAGAAGAATAAATTATATTTTTTTTTTAAATTTATTGTGCAGTAAATAAATCAAATGATTAATTTTCCTGGTATTTTGTTTAACTTAAAAATAATTATTCAATTATGTGAAAAAAAGTTAAAAGTTATATTGTACAGACGTGTGGCATATGTAATATAAATATATATATATATAAACAATAACATAATGATCGATGAATTATTATTCTATTTTAGTTCTTGTTATTATTTAATGACAATAACAAAAAATGAGAACCGACGAGATAGAAAACGGAGTCGCGACGTGACTGTTTTAATTTAAAAGAATGTATGGCTAAGGCGATACTCTATTGAATCGGTATACAAGGCGTGGCGACAAAATCGCTCAATGCCACTCGTAATTTTACTCAACGCATACCGAGAAACTGTAAGAATACATTCTCTTAAATTCGTTAGCATACATGAATTCTTGAACAAATGATGTGTTACTTATGCGTCTACCACACACGTTAACAAGAAGACAGGAAGAGTGACAATAATTTAAAGACATCCGTTGATTTTGTTTCAACTCGAAAAAAATACGCTTTCAATAGTTTTACTTAAATATCCATTAATATTACCATCCAATATTTATCAACAATGCTACTGATTTTTTTTTTCGCCGCATCCACAATTGAATTTTTTTTTCTGAATTATAATTTATTGGTGAAAAAATGTTTGATTGATTATGATTAATAATATTTTATTATTTATTTTTATTTTCATTTATATATGTTTGCTTATAATTATTTAAAGGTGTGAGCCATCCCAATTGCGCTACTGGGGCATTCCCTGGTAACAGCAGTACAATCAGTGGAGCAACACGTCAACGACTTCTTGAATTGTCACACGGATTGGGTGCTCTGAGACATTATAACGATCTTGCAAACCATGTGTTGTCGTTAAATCAACAAGGAGCTGTTGTTACGAAACTTCTTGGTAAGTAAACTCGTTCAATCTACGAGAAAATTTTTTAAAAATTCGTTAAATCATGAGGAAAATATATGAAATTTAAATACGCCCATGACAAAATTTTTTAGAAATAATATATGTTAAAATATAAAAAATATATAAATATGTATAAAAAATATATTTTTAATTTAATCAACAGAATAGGAAAAAAAATATTTAAAAATTATATATTTTAAGAAGTATTTTTTATATATTTTTTTTTGTACGAAAAATATATATTTTTTTTCATGGGGGTTGAAACTAAATTATAATTTATTAAAAATAAAAAATATATAAAGTATGAGATCAAGGAGGGAAATATAAAAATATATACAATGAAAAATAATATATGAGTAGACACGTGTTATTGCACAACTCAATTGCGAAGCTTATTCGGTCCCAGTCGATTCACTCACATTAAAATCATATTCAAATATGCTCAACTATAACAAAATTCGTACCATTCGAACGATAATTTACTAATGAATAAAACAAACACAATTTCGAGTCACTTTTTTTAAAAATAATGATTGAAAAAAACGAAAAAAAACTGTGATGTCCGTCCGTATGTACGGATGTTGGTAAACACAATAACTTAAAAAATTTACAGTTAAGCTAAAAAATTATTTGTTGTACACGAAGAAATTATTCTTGTTCAAAATCCCATGGTGTCATAGGAAAGCTGGACCATGTTAGCCACCTAACGGAAATTGAAATAAGCACATCTAAAAATTACTATGATCATAATAAAATTTACAGTGGTTACAGTAATTTTTGATATAAGGTAAATGACCTATAGTACCCGATCAGGGGACTAGTACCTGATCACTCATGTATTTGTATATCTATATTTCCGTCAGGTGGCTGACATGGTCCGGCTTTACTATAACACTATAGCATTTCAAAGAAGAATAATTTTATTCGTGTATCAGGAAATTACTTTATTGTTAATTTGCGATAAAATAATTTCTGACCGCAAGATCTACTCTTCAGAAAATGTTATTTTTTTTTTTTTTGCTGTATAAAATTGATAAAAAGATACAAAAATCTACAAAGATGTTAAAAATATACAAAGTATTGATACAAAGATACAAATCAAGATCATTTTAATTTTTATGTAGCAACTGATAAAAATCCAAATTTCACTGGTTCTCTGTAGGTCTTCAAAAATTTAATTGGATCTGTTTTTATAATTATATATTAATATTTCAAACTTCATTAAGTCTTGAACGATAATTCGAAAAACCAACAGTACTACACTAAAAAATTTTTTCAAATTTTAGAAGACACTTTCATATTTTTAATAAGTAACTGAATTACTTTTTCAAAAGTCGTAAATTTTATTAGATAATTGGTGCATATAATAAAGGGATAGGTTAAATATTTCTCTACTTTCTTTTGCATTGTACGGACTCAACTTAGTAATAAATAGCGTTCACGGTGACTAAAATGGTTAATCCAAAAAATTTAAGATTTCTAATTTTTCTTTGTAATTTATACATATTTATGTGTAGACTATTTTGTCACCTTAGTATACAAAAGAATTCCAATAATTGAGTGAGGCATACGCTTCTAACTTTTGAAGAATTACTAGGAATTTTTTTCAGTATTTCCGTTTTACTTTAATTGTTATTTAAAATTTTTTTCTAATAATTTAAAGTAATTTAAGCGTTAATATAATGATTTATTGCAGTAATACATTTTTAAGAAATTATTTAAATTATTAAAAATAATCAAACAGTATTTATAATGTATTTTCAAATTTTTTTTTTTTTTTTGATAACCAATACGTTTCCCAGTTCTGGCGTTTTTTTTGTAAAAGCGAAGATTATTTGTATAGAAAATTATGGCAATTATATATTAAGTATTTTGTCTCATTCATTTTTTGTTGATTGCACTAATAATTAAATTTATCTACTACCCAATAATTTACTAAATTCAATTATATCAGGTTTTTCAATACACACACACACACACACACACACACACACACACACACGCGCACACACACACACACACACACATACACACACACACACACAATATTTACCGTAATAAAATAGCGAATTAAAATTACATATTTTTAATTTCGTATGAAAAATTTATTTAAAATTATAATTTTGAGCTCACTATTAATATAAATATTGAAAATTTTTTCTAAACGCATATATTGCGTTATTATTTTCAAAAAGACGTATTTTTTTCGCCCTTTTGGCTTAGGGAAGCTTTCTAGAGCCACAAGGGCGTATCAATCTATTTCATTACGATTTGTTTTGGAGACTTATTCTAAAGCTCAAAATTGAAAAATCATTTTTAGCTCTAAAATAAGTCTACCGAACAATGGGCAATGAAAAAAAGAGTAGTACGCCCTTTTGGCTTTAGGAAGTACCCTAAAACTAAAAGGGCGAAAAAAATGCGTTCTTTTGGAATTATTAACTCGATATAATACTATTTAAAATATTAATTGACTAATAAATAATCCTACAAGTAAAGAGTAATTTTATAGAATTTGTGTTACACGCAGAGAATTTTTTAGTAAAAATTACCCATAAAGTATGCTACTGTAAGGACATCTAGCCAGTAACTAAATTTTGACTATGTTGATGTTAGTAGAAATTGCACTTAATTTACGTGCTATCGAGTAGTATATTTTACAATGTACATGGGAAAAATTTACATATTTACTACATGACCTCAGTATCAAACTTTTTGGGTAATTTTTACTAAAAATTTCTCTGCGTGTATGATAAAAATTTGAAACAATTAGATAATGTAGAAAAATGAGGTAAACTTATTTAAAATCCATGTAAATATCACACTACATAATTATTCCATGTATCAGAAAAAATATTCATTATGGTCTGAAGTTGTTATTACGTATTGTTAAAAATAATTGAAGTACAATTTTGTAAAAAAATATGTATTTCTCGAGTTAGCGGAAAAACTCAAATCAAGTTTTTGACTACTCAATGAAATCAACTCTTACCCTTCAATACATACGAAGTTAAAAGAATTTAAAAAGAAGAATATAGCTGGATAAATATCAAAAGTGAGATATTGGTAATGAGGTATTTGGCTTGGAGGCCGAAATGAATTGAATGTATAATACTTGTTAACTTAATTATGGTGTTCAAAAAATTTTTCAGTGTAAATAAAAAAAAAATACTGCTCGTCAAAGTTATACACTTGTTATAATCGTTAGGTAATGACGTGCATTTAAATATATTATATAAATTATTTCCAAGTACAAGTTCCCAATTAGTTTATTTATTTTAAATATTTTTAAAAGAGTCGTAAATTTATATTTTTTGAATAACTTGGAAACTACTCGGAAGATCGACTTCAAAATCTAATCAAATTCAAGTCTTAAAAAGCTCTGTTCCAATCAGTTGATTCGTTCCAAAGATATTGTATGACAAAAATTAGTTTACACACACACACACACACACACACACATGTGGACATTCATTTGAAAATCGACAGAATAGCTTCCTAGGAACTCAAAACTTTGATATTTCATGAAAAGTCGATTTTCGAAAATCGGACCGAAACCAATAACTTCCCGGTTTTTTAATTTTTAATTTTCATAGCGGGAAGTTAAAGATAATCAGACCGATTAATTAAATCTGTCAAAAGTGATTGTGTTCACTAAAATTGACAGTGCTGGTTTTTGGGATTGAAATAATTTATTTTAAATAAACGAAACAATAAATTGACCTAAAATTAGGTTCAAATTATTCCTTACGAAATTCTCTTTGTACGAGGGTAGAATTTAACCTATTTGAGTGGTCAAAAGAGTGTAGAAATGATTTAACCTGAGTGAATTAGTCGAAAAAATAATTGTGATCGTAAGGCACACACACCGCGTTTGCGCATGCGGTGTGCAATATGTATATTTGCTGTTTTAAATTTTGGATCTAAATTATAATTTTTAAAACGATAAGAACATTTTAATCATAAATAATTGAAGAATGTTTCCTAAAGAATAACTATTTCAATGCTAGATCAAAATTATTAATTAAATTAGTATTATGAGGTCTTAAAATGTTCAATAATCCTTACGAAAAAATTGAATTATTAAAATTTTTGGAAGGTACAAAAAAAAAAATGAAAAAAATTGCTGTTAAAAAAATTTTCAGTTTAAAAAATAAAAGACTTATTTCAAAAATAAAATGATGACAGTATAAAAAATACAAAACGATTTTTAAAAAATTATCATACAGCTTTGAAATGCAAATTTTATGGGGAATCCCTCATATCTTTGAGTCAGAGACAATCACGTTTGTCAATCTTTTAAACAACCCGAAATTAAAGATTAGCTTTTTTAAACGCAATCATTTTTTTATTTTAACTACTAATTTAAATCATATTGATTTTATCAGTAAATAGCTTACGGATAAACTTAATTATCCCAATTATTGATTTTTACTTACAAACCTTAAATATTTATTATTAGTTCAACATTTTAAATGATTACTTCTCTATAAAAATTGATCAAAATCTGCAACTCAATTTCCTTATTTTAAGACCTATACAGAAAAGAACGATTTATTAATTAGCGCAAAAAATTTAGACTTGTCCCTCTTTTGAATTAAAACCAAAACATTTTTTGGGGTGAAAAAATTTTATAAAGAATTATATATTTTAAATTTACAATAATCAGAACAAAATCTATTTGAGATCCATTCAAATCTGAAATAAGAAAAAACAAAATTTACGTTGATCCAATTTTGTTTTAATTAGATCTAAATTATTTTCCTACACTGTAAAAAATTTTGCGAGTGAACACGGATTTGATTCGAAGCGATTGCGAAGCGGATGACTGTTTATTTATTTAATCACCTCAAAGTAAAATTTACTCCGAAGGGGAGTTTGTTTTAACATCAAAACTTCGAATCGGAGTGAATGTGGATTTAAATAAAATCCAGTTCAATTCAAAATCACTCCGCGGGAAAAACAAACTCCCCCTTTACTCCATATGCAGAGTGTAAAAAAATAGTAAATGAAATTAGGGAAAAAAGTAATTATTAAATAGGCATATAAAATAATAAGATAAGTATAACAACATATTTGTTGTCATTAAAATATATATCTTAAATAATTACGAAACGTGATTTACGTAGTTGCTCGAACATAAGTGCCAATAAGCAATTTATTAAACTCACAATGTGCTTTTATCAGTATCATTAATCTATCTGACATTCAAAAACTAAAGTACATACATATATACACATATTCATATATTTATATATATTTATAAGTTAAGTAAACTTGGTATAATATAAAAAAACAAGAGACAAAAATGAATACTGTGGCAAAGGAATTTGCTCGAGGCGTAGATACCTATTAGGTAGGTAACATCGTTTATACCTCAGCACGCACTTCTCCCGTGGGAGCGCACGCGATATATACCAACGCTTTATTTCTTTTTCACCATTATTATTATTGTTATTAATAATAACACGTAATGACCGATAATTGCTCAAGCCTGTCTGCGTCGCGGCTTCCATTAGCTTTTCAGAGTAATATAAAATGAAAGAATATACCCGTGCATACCCATCATGCCATGATTCTTTGAGTGCTTTGGTTCGGTATGATGTATACTAGCATGTACTGAGCTCTCCTTCCGTTTAATTTTCCTTGTGTCCCTCCATGGCCTCTATATCTACGTTAATTTATTGAAACGTCGAAAATGTCCTTGTCAGACACTACGTCACATCAACAATGATGTGCGTGTTTCATCCAATCATCTGGCAACTGATACCTACCTATCTATCTGCCTACCTACCTACCTACCTACCTACCCAACTTTGCGAGAACGTTTTTGCACAAATGTATGCAAAAGTAACCTTGACAATATTAATATACCGTAGTACTTTAACCCGGACATATCTAATTGGATCTCAAGATTCAAGGTAATTGTTACAATAACATCATCATTTAATGCCGATAACTCTAGTTTTATATGACCCGGGTCGAAAAAATTGATCTGATTTTAGTTCAACTGGACTGCATTTGGACTAATTGATCTGTATTTGAACTAGTTGATCTGTTTTTGATCTTTTATCAAAATTTTAAGCTCTTTTTGATCTGTTGTTTCAAAAAACGATTGCGTTACGGGCAGATAAAACTAGATTAATTCTTGAATTTGGAAAAATTTTAGTTCTGAAAATTTGTGAGGGCTAAACTAGACTAAATCATGGACTTGTATTATATTTTTATTTATGGACAATATTTATAAAAAATATTTCAAGTTCCAGAATTTATTATGTTTTGTTTACCATTTACTTGGTGTCTTTTATTTGAAAATGTCGGCAGTTAATGATGGTTTGACAACTTCATTTTTTAGTTGTCTTGACTGAGTATTTATAATATTGAATAAAAGTAATAAAATTACTCTTAAAATGTCAAGAAATTTTTCTTATTTACTGGATAAAATCGATAAATATTTTGGCATTAGAAACCATCAAAATTCTTGTGACGTCTTATTACGAAAGCGCATTAGCATGTTTCAAATATCAAGAAAATTAAAACAAATTTATAAATCTAGATTATTATTATTTATATTTGTAAAAAGTCCTGGTTTTGATCTAAAGGCGATTTAAAGTGAACTAAAAATTATACTAAAAAAAAGTATGTTTTTGTCCTAAAAATTAATGAACACAGACTAATAATCATAACGCAAAAGTCTGTTTGTAATCTAAAAGCGATTAAAAACAGACTAAATAAAATACGAAAACAAGTCTGATATTGGCCTGGATAGGGAATAGTACAGACAAAAACTGATTAAATAAATACGATTTAAAAACCTAAATTAAATAAAAAATATTTGAATTTATCATTTATTTTGAAACAGATCTAATTACGACTCGGAAAATTAACTCTATTCAATTAATTCAAGATAATAAATAACACCATGTTTTTTTTTTTTTTTTTATAATTTGTTAATTCGGCTGCTCAATTTTGAAACCTAGTAGAAGTCAATTTTTAATTTTTTCTATATTGGTCTTATAAAAATGCATTATTAGGTTATAGTACTTTTAAAAAAATGTAATAGTGTTCAAAAGATATTACGAAATGTAAAAATACCAAAATTCAGCTCATGAAAATTTGGCTCTTATGGTTTTTGAAACCGGGCGCCGAAAGTTTATTATTCAAAATTTTTAAATTACAGAAAAAAATAGTAAATTTAAATAATAAAATTATTGAGTTTGCATGTCCATATTTACTTCGATTATATACTGATTTGTAATAAAATATGTAATTGAAACAAGCTCATAAATCAAGGATTATCAATATATTAACTTTTTATTTATTTATTTCATAATACTTAATCAATGTGCTGGCAAGTTGTAAGCCGACCATATTTATTGGCTACCGATTCTTAGTAACTGATAATAATGAAAACTAGATTCATTATTTCGAAAGTTAATACTACGGCGAAAAAATACATTTATTTTCTTGGGGCGAGTAAAAATTTTTCGCGCCAAGGAATCCCTTTTTTCTGTGCATAAAAATTTAAGTCTTTTCGAAATTAAGAACAGGATATTTATTATAATTCGAAATTATGCTAATTTATATAAATTTAAAAAAAAAACTTAGGTGACTATCATTATATATTTATAATTTCGATAGTATCTTTGATTTAGAAAAGGTGTACTAATTGCACTTTAATTACTTAAAGTTTAAGCACCGGTTTTGGTCCCACTACTTATCGGCACTTAATACTTTATTTTAATTAATCACAAATATCATTACTGTAATTAGTAATTAAGTATCTTTAAATATGATAAAAAAATAAACTTATTTGCTTATTTTATAAATCACCGTATAAAAATTTTTAAAGTGTCCATAACAGGTACTTAAAGTGTCTAAAACCGGTAGTTCTTCTTTGTATAATAAATATTTTTAGAGTTCTAGGACTATTATCATTTTTTTTCTATAGCTGACAACTCCACTTCAGAATTTCATTATAAAGAAATAAAGTCAATAATGAATTAAATTTCTTTTTGTTACAGGAACTCTACGACCTCCTGGCTTAATCGGTGGTAGTAAACCTAAAGTCGCTACTCCAGCAGTTGTTTCGAAAATTGAACAGTATAAACGAGAAAATCCGACAATATTTGCCTGGGAAATTAGAGAACGATTGATTTCTGAAGGTAAATTTATTTAAGAACTAACAGTTTTTATTAAAAAAATCTTTACACTGTAAAAAATTTTGGTGTAAAAATGGCACCCGAGAATTTTATACTGCCAAGTAGTGTGAAATAACGGTGTAAAAAATCCTTTTGTGTGTCCGCGTGTGTCCGCGTGTGTGTGTGTGTGTGTGTGTGTGTGTGTGTGTGTGTGTGTGTGTGTGTGTGTGTGTGTGTGTGTGTGTGTGTGCTCGTGTGAAGATATTTTTGGCGTTTTATAAGCTTTTCAAAGTTAATACTCTGAGCGGACGCAATTTACCCCGCTTGTACACTGGTTTAACACCTGTATTTTAACACCGCCGAATTACGCCTCTTACACTGGTGTTGGTTCATTTTAACATCGCGCGGAGTTAAATTTTTAACACACGTTCTTTTTACAGTGTATGTTAATTTTATTTAAATATTAAATAGTCTTTTGAACATTTCAATATTTCAATGATTATTTTCCTTACTGCAAAATTATCATAAATTACACATTTACAGGCTTGACGGTGTGAACATTTTTAATTTACACCACCTAAATTTACCACGATATTTGGTGTAAAATTCACACCAAAATTTTTACACAGTCATTTGCACTACACTCAGCTCAAAAATTTTTTACAGTGTATGTGATACACACTATTAAAAAATTTGGGTGTAAAAATGGTCCCCGAAAACTTTACCCGGTCTGCTTGGTGTGAATTGACGGTGTGAAATATTAAGCGATGTACTCTGAACACAGTACGAATGTTTTCTTCCACACCATTTGGTGTTAATATCTCAAATATATGTCCATAATATAATCTGCCGTTACAAATGATCAAATAATATACAGGCTGCAGTAAGAGAATATCATTATTATTATTATTATTATTATTATTATTATTTATGTGATCTATATATACTTAAAGTATTATTGATTAAATTCCAATTAAATTCTGCAGTAAAATGTTTTTTGTATTTTATTGGTTATTATTATTGTTAATAAAATTAATTGACAAGTATTCATGTGTGTTTTTAAAAAATAATTAGTAAAAAATCCGATTTAATTTCAATAAATTTTCTCGATAATTACTGTTAAGCCGCTAATAGTCTCGGATAAATGCTGATTGGCTTCTGTGACTAAATAGGGATATCTACAACTTAATTTAATTTACTGTATAACTTTACGACGCATTAAAAAAACACACACAGAATATTTGGTATAAAACTATACATTATAATTAAAAATAATCATACAGAGATACAGTATCGTTCATTTCCGGCGATGAAAAATGAAAAAATATTTTTTTTATTTTCGGAGGATTAATGAAAAAAAAAATTTCATGATTTTTACAAATATTTTGAACAATAAAATAAATTGTTTATTAACAGATAAAAATATTTATTTGTTACAATTCTTCTATTTTTCTACTCCGGCAGTTTATCGTGAAGACGAATATAAAAAAGAAAAAAAAAGGAGTATTTTGTCCAAAAATAATTAAGCGCGTACTTCTGTACGTAGTAAAAAATTTGCGAAGTGAAAGCGGATAAAATTTATTTCAAAGGGAAGTTTATTTTAATATCAAAACTCTGAATCGAAGTGAATACGAATTGAAATAAAATCCAGATCACTCCGAAATCACTCATCTGAGAAAAACAATCTCCCTATTTACTTTGTATGCGAAATGATTTTTTCTAAAACTCCGGAATTCCGAGTGAATTCAGATTTAAATAAGATCCGTAATCACTCCGAATTCACTCCCAATTTTTCACAGTTTGAAATTATTTTATTACTAACAATAAACCTATTACAATAATTTACTTGATAAATAAAAAATATAAAAAATAAATATTACAGGAGTTTGTAGCAACGCAACAGCTCCGTCAGTCAGTAGCATCAACAGAATCTTAAGAAACCGGGCGGCAGAAAGAGCAGCCGCTGAATTTGCACGAGCCACTGGATACGGATTGTACGCCGCTGGACCCCATCCGTATTTCAATTCAGCTCACCATCATCCTTCTACTCCCCATCACCTTCCGGCTACTTGGCCAGCACCTGGAGCTCCAGGACATCCATGGATGATACCACCATTAGCTACTGGTATAACTGGAGCTGCTTCATCGCTTCTTCTTCCAACATCACTCAGTCCCGGAGCGACATCCGCTTCAGCGGCCGCTGCCAATTCAGAACATGCACTTCGTGCTGCCGATGTTATTGCACGAGGTTATATGCAAGGTTTGAATTTTTTTCATTACTAATACTGTTATTATTATTATTATTATTATTATTATTATTAAGTAAATATTATAATCGATCAATATATAAATATATAAATAATTTTGCACTTATTTGCAACGTCACTTATATAACATTTTATGTTAAATTAATAAAAAAAAGCACATCCCGTTTTTTTTTTAAATGTATACTTAAAGTTTCTAAACAGACGTTTTATTTCTACAATGCATTCATTATATTAATACTCATTGGCTTTTCGTATTACATACATATATATTATTATATTTATATAATATCTTTCAGTAGATTTTTATCGCGAGGCTACCGATCGAATCAAGCAACTAAATTTTATATGATGATTAAAAATAATAAATATTATTATAATATAGTGGCTGGTTTTAAACGGAATCGTATTTGTATGGATGATGAATATTTTTTTTTTTTTATCACGAATGCGATGATTATGCAAATCATCAGCATACAGCTACGGCTGTAATTATAATTGTATATCTTTAAAAGATAATTATTTATTGTGGCGTGTAAAGATTGCTTATGTACTGAGTCATTTAGGAATTGATCTTTTATATTTAATAATATAATGGATTGATGGTATAGTCTTGCAAAGTGAAAAAAATTGCAATACGTTTTATGATGAACAAGTATATAAGCGTTGAAATAAAAGTTTACGAAATCGTTTAATATTCAGAAATATTTTCAGTTGTGACGTTAAAATTTTTTTTAAATTCATTATCAATAGAGATCGGAGTACATAATTTTTTAGCGAATAATTAATTCTTATGACTTGAGTACTGGATACTATTCGTTGTCTTGCCGATCTACACATGCGTGTGCTGATTAATTGAATGCGCATGTGCGGTCTAGAGTAAATATAAATTACCTAGAGATAATATATATTGAATCACACTTTTGACCAATCAGAAAGCATTGTAATTTAGGGCCAGTTTTTCACACCTTTTTTATTTTTAATCCGGATTTAAATTATTATTACTGGTATATTTATATATTATTATTGTATTGATATACTAACAATATTTTTAAGCCTAGATAAAAATGAACCTAGTTTGAAAAATATGGCCTAGAGTGATCCAAAAAATAAAATTAGAGCTCTTAATATTAACATCAAGATATGGAAAAAATTTTTTTTACGTCTTCTAATTTTTATAAGTAGCTAACGATGCGTCATAGGAATGATTGGCAGGCATAGTTTTGTAGGGAATTGGATGCTCTACAAAAAAAGTTTCTTATCATTTTTTGATAAATCTATTTGTTCAAAAGTTATTTGAGGCTGAAGTCGAATTCATATTAAATTTTGAGATCTTTTTACATTTCCGGCGAAACTATCAGACCTATTACAAAACATCATGGGACCTTTTTTGTAGACAATTTTATTCCCTATAAGTTATTTTCAATAAACTATTTTCGAATTCCGCATTGTTTTCTAGTTATTTTTATTTTAATGTCAAGCTCTTAAAATCGATTAGAAGACTATTTTTTTTATGAGCATGACATTAAAATAAAAATAACTAGAAAACAATGCGGGATTCGAAAAAACTTTACTAGAAATAACTTTTAGGGAATAAAATTGTCTACAAAAAAGGTCCCATAATATATTGTAATAGGTCTGATATGTCCGCCGGAAATGTAAAAAGATATCAAAACTTAATGTGAATTTGAGTTCAACCTTAAATAACTTTTGAGCAAATAGATTTATCAAAAAATGATAAGAAACTTTTTTTTGTAGAGCATTCAATTAGCTACAAAAATATGCCTGCCAATTATTCCTTTGACACATCGTGAGCTACTTATAAAAATCAGAAGTCGTAAAAAAACTTTTTTCCATGTTATTCTTATGGAAAATAGACAAGTGCGATGAGGAACCTCTTGATGTTAATATTACGAGCTCTAATTTTCACAAGCGTCTTTTTTTATCTAAATGAAACTTTCGAACCTGTTTCCGAGAAAAAATAAAAAATTTGTTATTTTTTGGATCACCCTAATATGGCCCTTAAGGGGAAACGTCACTGGAACTTTTTCTCAAACAGAAAAATAAACGTGACTACACTGTGAAAAATTCCCAACAAATTTTACTATGAGTGCATAGTAACAAGCGCATAGGCCACAATTGTGTAGTCTGCGCATACGTTTACTATGGGACACTTGTAAATTTTGAATCAGTTTTCTTACAGTCCGGTGTTACTATGCACCCATAGTAAAATTCATTGGGAATTTTTCACGGTGTATCTTTGTTGCGCTCGTAGAGTAAATGATAATTATAAAACAATTTTTCTCGGAGACGAATTATTGAAAATACGAAATTTTTAGCCCTCTGTTAAGGTTTTAAAAAACGCTAAAGACTCTCTATTTTAGGTTTCCAGTGTTTGTCCGTGAATTAAATTGAATTGAAAATCGGTTGACGTTACCCCTTAATATAAAATTTTATGAGGCAGAATTTACCCAGTTAGCGGCGTATTCTTCGGCATAAAGCATAAAATATTTTTACCCTACAAGATTGAAAAAAAATTTTTTAATTTTCTAGGTGACTCGTTTTACCCTAAGTACTTAGTATCATTTCAAAACTAATAAGAATTTCAAATTAATTAAAAATTTTTAGATAATTTTTTTTTTCTTCACAAAATTTTAGCCTCAAAGTTCCCCATTTAAATCTTGAGTTTTTTATATCATTTTAAAACTCGCATACATAAATTCTTTGGGAATTTTTTTTCAATTTAATTTTTAAAAGTGCCCCTGTCTTCTTCAATAATTACAACAGTTAGGAACATATATTTATTTCATATACTGTATCGTTATCATCGGTCAACATTAAAAGTATTGTGATAAAATAATTAATCATAAATGTTGATAGTAATGTTGTGTTATTAAAATAAATTCAATTGTACTAAATTACATTAAAATTGTAACGGCAAATATTTTAAAATCGTGTCCAAGATACAATGCACTTAACTTGAATTGGGCAATATACAACGGCTTAACATTTGTGCAGCTGTTTGCTGACAATAGATTACTTTTCAAAGTGAGTAATACCGGAAGTTGTGATGGTTATTTACTGCTACCAAACATTATCATAAACCATTTTACAAATGTATTCATCGGCATTTAATTTGTGTTACAAATATTTAATATCTGATCAAACATTACTAACCTCGAATTCCATTCTCATAATCAACAGCTCGACATTCAAAAGTTAACCGAAATTATAACACTTTTGATATTTAGAAAATAATAATAATATTCTTTATGATATTTATTCAGTTATCAAGAATTATAATTTAAGTCTAGACTTTTTATTGACAAAATTTTTTACTTATGCTTGTAAAATAATTACCTTTAAAATTAAGCTTCCATCACAATGTAGTGCATCTTAATTGATTTTATATTTTATTATTAGCTTTCGATATTAAAGAATTCGAAGTGAAAAAGTATAAATGAGATTCTTCTAAAACTGAGATATTTTAATTTAAAATACATATTTTTTTTATCATTATAGTCATGTGAGCAAGTGTGCGCTGCGGGTAAGTGTACGTAAACCCATGCATTTCAGTCCGAAATGAATGGGTTTGCCCACACTTACCCACAACGCACACTTGCCCCACATGACTCTACTACACTGAAAAAAGAACGGTGGGAAAATTACAGTTTTTAGTGCAAAAACAGGGCCCTTGTATAAAAACCTTCAAGTATTATAGTTAGCACCGTACCCTATCAAAAAAATCCATATGGGAATCCAGCCTACTGTCTAACAATGAATCAGTGAAATTCACTTTGAATTAGTGAATATTCACTGGGAATCCCGGGTCAAAATATCTAGCCTTAATCTAGCCTCATCGAACCCAAGTAAGCCTCAATCTAGCCTCACTGAGTAAAAAAGCATTTTGAGCCTCAAATGATGTTCAAAAAGCCTCAATGAGCTTCAAATAATGCTCAAAGAGCCTCAAACAATACTAATCGCATTTGAATAACATAGTCGAGTAGTAGGTTCATTTGAGGCTCATTGAGACTTTTTGAACATCATTTGAGGCTCAAAATGCTTTTTTCACTCAGTGAGGCTGGATTGAGGCTTACTTGGGTTCGATAAGGCTAGATTGAGGCTAGATATTTTGACCCGGGAACCAGCTATAAGTATACCACTAGTTGAATTAGTGGTATACTTATAGCTGTACAAATAGTGACTATCCACTGATTCACAGTGAATTTCACTAATTAATTTTTAGAGAGTAGATTCCTATGTGGGTTCTCACATGGCATTTTCGGAAGGATCCCCTATTGTTTCCTATCGAAATCCAGCATAGAACCCGATGTATAGATTCTTGCATGGGTTCCTATGGGAATCCACATAATGCTAAATCCAGATGGGAAACCAGTACGGATTTCCATGTGGATTTTTACGATGATTGACCATAGGAATCTGCACCATGCCAAGATCCATATGGGAATCTTGGTTGGATTAGTAATTAGGAAAATTAACAAAAAGCGTCACGTTATTGATACAAATACCCTGAAAATCGTATGTGTTTTCATAAACTTTCCTGAAGTACAGAACCTTTGTATGATTCCTAATTTAGTGTTTCGTTAAAATTATTTGTAATTTCTCGAAAGATGTAATACTTTTTGAGATTTAATTAATAAATCAATAACTTATTAAAATACTGATATATACACGGAGAGAAAAATATCGCCAGAATGACTATCCAATGTATCCTCAAACGACGTATCGTCAGAATAACGATCCGTATACCTAATTTAGGAATACTCTCATATTAATTTAATAATCTATAGTATCGTTAAAATAAAGATACGTATTTGGGTTAGGTTAAGTATTCGTTTATTTAATTTAACAATACGACGAATAGCCTCTGTAACTATATGTAGTTTCGTTGATATAGGTATCTGTATCGCTAGCGTGAGGATCCGTATAGCTAAATTGGCTATACGTATCGTCGTTCTCGGTTGCCGGATGCCTAAATACAGAGTTTGCGCAATAGTCATCTCAGAGATTCATAAAATGCCTAAAATAAGGATACGGATTGTCATTTTGACGATCCACTGTGAGAATACTCTGTATAGCTGAATTGGCTATACGGCGTATCCTTAAGTAAGATGACTATACAGCGTATAGCCAGAATAGCGATACGTATACTTAATCTGGCGATATTTTTCTCTCCGTGTAGAGCATCAATTAATCAAGTTTCTTTTACTCATTGACACGTATCAATAGACGATAGACATAGAAATCCAGATAACCCGGGTTCTATAGAAATTACTTATACAAAAACACAGATTCCTATATGCATTTCTCACGAAGAAATTCATATATTCACGCTCCCATATGGAAATTCATGGTTTTTTATGGTAACCAAAAAAAAAAAATTTAATTTTATCCCTTATACTTTTTGAGTTCTAACCCTTTCAAACAAACCCCTATTAATTACAAAATAAATACGGGATGTGCAATATTTTATAATTCAGCTAAATCATAACTAAATATCTGAACGTATTTATGATTACTTATAGATGACGATGACGGAAGCTTAGACGGGTCAGAACAGCCTAAATTTCGTCGTAACCGAACGACTTTTAGTCCAGAGCAACTTGAAGAATTGGAAAAAGAATTTGAACGTTCGCATTATCCATGTGTATCAACCCGTGAGAGATTGGCTTCCAAAACATCTTTATCCGAAGCACGAGTTCAGGTAAGCAAATCCATTTCCCTTTCAAGGGATATAAAGACCCTCATTCACAGAAATGAATTCAACTGTCTTTTCTAATTGGTAAGTCACGAGCTTTCTAACGACTTAACTCGTGACTCTTAGGTTTGGTTTTCTAACAGACGGGCAAAGTGGCGACGTCATCAGCGAATGAATTTGCTGAAGCGTTCACCCCCACCTTCATCACAGCCACCATCATCCCAACTGTCTGTAGCACAAACACCAAGATCAGGATCTCCAGGTTCTCATGTGGTGTCAGGAGCTGGACTGGACTCGTCTCACACGACAACTTCAATTGCCGGCATGGGTGGTAGGAATAGTGCTTTTCATGCCGTTGTCACAACATCGTCACCGATGATGACAGAGCGTGTTGATGTTAATAACTCACACGCTGTAAGAAAACCCAGTGCATTTAGGATGATTAGTCAACTTGTCGGTGAAGATTTACCTTCGCGTAATTCAAATAATTCTAAACTAGAATCAAGATCTATAAATGAAACCGGTTCGGAATCGGTTGAATTAAAATCTTCGAATGAAGATGAAGATGAGGAAATTGATGTACAAGACTCAGATCAAGAATTTACGTCATCGTCGCCAATTGTTTGGAAAGATCAGTGGATTGATCAGCAACCACTCGAACTTACTAAACATGGTCGTTAATATTATTTTTTATTGCTTATGTAAGTGATCGTGTATATATTTATATATAAATATAAATGTCTTTGTTTTTTATATTATATATATTTTTAATTTATTTTAAATTCATTTGTACAATAATTAAAATGCAATTAAAGGTTAATGAGTCGCTACTCAAATATTTGACTGAATAAGATATGTAGTTCAATTTATTTTTATTATTATTATTATTAATTTATTAACGTTCAAGTTGATGGGGAAGGTTTACAAATATGATACGAGTTATTGTAAGGAGATCTGGGTAAATTGAATTATATATTCACAATAAATTTTTTTTTTTAATATTGTATTAATATACTCTGATTTATTATGATAAATATTAAAATAAATGTTAAATTGCCGTGATAAATTTATGTGATAAAAAGTCCGGGGCATAACAAACAATGATTTTTAAAATTGTAGAATTTAGTTTATATTTGTTTGATATTTACAATAAATTATGATTATCATATATAAAATGAAATTATAATAAAAATTATTTTTAGTTGTTTTTATATTTCTTTTTTCCCTATGATTTTTTTAAGATGTATAAAAGTAAAGTACAGATATGTTTGACTAAAATTTAATTTCATATTTGACAATTTGTCTCATATATATTACAGAGGAAATTATATATTTTAATTATTATCAATAACGGATTTTAATTGTCTGAAAAATAAAAAATTTCATTTTAAAG
This sequence comes from Microplitis mediator, assembly GCF_029852145.1. NCBI lineage: Eukaryota > Metazoa > Arthropoda > Insecta > Hymenoptera > Braconidae > Microplitis > Microplitis mediator. Next base: position 8,058,947 of record NC_079975.1, read on the forward strand.
ATGGAAAATACGACAACAAGAATTTTTTTTTTACTTAACCTCTCTTTTATTAACAGTAAAAAATGTATAGTTAAGTCTGCAAAAGACTGGGCTTTTCCCCCACCATTTTTCTACAGTTTAGTCATTACTGCGCATGCGCTTTAGTACAAAATCATAAATTTCATCATAGCCAAGTAGTGGAAGAAAAGCCCATTCTTTTGTAAACTTAACTATGAGTAGATTGATTTGAAATTTCTTCTTTTACCATACTTGCACCGGAAGATTAAATTTTTGCCCGGTTAAGAGGGAAGAAAGTCGTTCTTTCCTTTTATGAGAAAACATGATAAAAATTAGCGCATGCGCCATTTTTCCGCAAACAGAGACAAAAATTTAAACTTTCAGCTCCTTTTTCATCTGGTGGAAAATAGTATACACGCCACGGGTTAAGGTAGGACATCAAAATCCACGTATTTACCACCTTCGCCTTCGGTTCGTGTACACAATTACTTACATGGGTTGGAATGCTCTACTTACCTCCCTTGGTGTGTAATATACTATTTCATGACACCAACATCGAAACTTAAAGTTTCAGTGTCTTTACAGCCAGTCGAAACAACCTAATTTCAATCCGATGCTGCAAACAACTGCTAGCGAATTCATTATTCACAATTGTGTTTCTTCCAAAGAGAAGACACACGCATGTTTCTGCCCGGTGTCAGTTATATTTAATGTTCATTTGCATTTAATTAACCATTTAAATGTAGTGGAAACCTAAAAATGCAAACCTTCTCAATAAGACAATTTATAGATAAATTGAGAAAAATATAGATAGCCCGAGCTGGGAATCGAACCCAGACCAATTCGGTATCGCGCCGAATGCTCTACCAGTTGAGCTATCCGGCACTATACTATATTCCATTCAATTTGATCTATAACTTATTGAGCCACACCGTCCATCGTACGGTAATTTATTACTATCATTTGTTTATTTGTCACTTCAGTTTACTCATTTCATTTTTTAAGTGACAGTTTTAATTAACCAAATAAAATTACTAAAAAATGAGTGAAAATAATATTTTTGTCTTATTTACTATTTAAGAAGTGACTCTAAATCACATATTTCTCATTCTCTAACTGCCCTCCTTATCATCGGCTTGAAATTAACTTGTTTCTTACTGACTGCTGACACTGAATCTCGAAGTTCCGGTGCAAGTAATCATGAAAAATATAGTGTGTGACTCAGGATAAAACACGATTTCAGACTGCGGGTGATGTCAGCCCTCGCTTGTGGCTCAGGCAGCCAACTTCACCCTAGTCTAAAATCATCTTGTTTCATCCCTTGTCGCACAATATACTATTTCACTTATATCATAAATGGATTATGGAAGAGAAAAAAAATATATATTGACAAATTTATCGTATATAAATTTTGAATTATACGGAAAATATAACCAACTATAAATTGTCACTGAAATCCCGATATCAAAAATTTAAAAAATCACTTGTGGAACGATTACATTAAATAATAAATACTTAATTACTAACGTTTATTTTCTAAAGACCCATAGTCTTAAATAATTTTTCGGGAACAATATTCAGTAATACGTACACAGAAAAAAAGGACTTCTTGGCGCAAAAAATTTTTACTTGCCCTAAGAAATTCTTTGCATTATAAATTAAAAACGAAAATTTTCTTGCGGCGAGAAAAATCTTCTTGAGCCAAGAAAAAATTTTTTTAAGTAGAAATTTTCTCCACTAAGAAATTTATTCTAGTCCTCAGAAAATTTTTGTTTTTATTTCGTAATGTAAAATTTTTCTTGCGCCAAGAAATCCTTTTTTTCTGTGTACTAAGTAATTAAATTATTATCAGAACTTTTCGATCCATTAAATTTTATTTAAAAGTAATGTCTGAAAAAGTGTAAAAATAAGGCCCACATTAGCTTAATTATCATATAAACCACTCTTAATCCACTCCATTTATGACAACCATAATGTTGTCGGTTTTAACGAAAACCGGTCTGTGTTGGAACGAAACCATGAAATTGTTATCAAAGTTCTTAAAAAATCTCAACACGAAAAAAATTACCTGAATAATAATTCAAACTAGTGTCTCATAAAACATCATGTTAAATGTTTTTTTGTCGCCGGTTTGGGTGAACTTGTCGGTCTAATCTGAACATTGGCCTTTCTATAAAATTCGCATATAAATTATTGAGACGGGAAAATAATTTAATTCCTTTTAAATTTATAATTGATTTATAATATCACCGAAAATGTGAACAAAAAAAATTTTAATAAACCAATTAAAAATATTAATTAGACAGAACTTGTAAAAGTATTTTAAAAAAAATTAATTATCAGATTTATAGCTATTAAAAATCATTCCCGACAATTAATAATTATTTATTGCTACAATTTTCATTAGTATTTTGTCGAAAAACTTGAATAACTTGTAATGTTGTTTAAAAAAAAAAAAAAAAAAAAAATGTAAGTTAAAAATCGAGTATTTTTTTCCTGGTCGTATACATTCCTATCCCTGGTGGATAGCAATAACGCGCGGATTGTGAATTAGTAACGTACTGACGGAGGGAGAAAAGGAGTGCCCGATGATTTCTCACCCAATTAGACTCGACTGGGCTATAAACTTTTCAGCGGATAAGATAGGACTATCCCAAGTCTTGTTTCTTATTTCAGTGTTAGTCTCTAGGTCGATGCAGTAGTGGCTTTCCTGTAACAGCTTCTTTCTCCTCTTTGATCCACAGAAGCCGAGTAAACATATAACGACCACATCGAATATGGCAGCACCTTCTTGCAATAAAAACCGTCAATTCGTTGGTCAATGGAGATACCTGAGCATTCTGAGCTGGCTAATTGGCTCATCCACTGACCATCGACCTTTTTAACGATTTAATCCTTTTGATTGTACATTCGAAGGAACTGATTGCCACGTATATGTTTCTCGACGGACCACAACGATCAATTAACCGGAAAAAAGTCATGAGATAGCGTGACTATCACACTCTTCCTTTTATTTATCTCTCTTTTGACTGGACTTGACAACTTTTCCTTTTGCTTATTTATTCATATTATATACACCCATCGACATTTATACGTGTATATACTTATATTTATTTGTATATATTTCTTTTATTATATTCACTTACTAATATTATTTTTGTAACTTTATTTTATCCGCGATGATAATGATACTGACTTTTGCACGAGTCAACCAACTAATATTCCAAATTGCTTCGATTTTATAGCGATCTTTAGTTTCAGTTTACGCACTTTATTCTGATAACTTGAATAAAATAAATTACGCTTTTAGATGACTTCATTAGGCGTTAACTTTTTATTTCCTTTTTTATTTTTTTTTAAATATAAATTTACATTTTATTATTTTTTTATCAATCAAACAATTAGTCAAAGATTATAAACATTTAATTTATTTAATATTGTTATTATTAACTTACATTAAATATATAGGGGGGAGGGGTAAAATGAGGCACCCCCAAAATTTAAAAAAAAAATATAATTGAGCATTATTTTGAATTTTTATTGGTGAACTTTTTGAAAAATCGAGTGTAGGTCGAAAAATATTACTTTTATTTTATGATAAAAACTATTGAAAATTTTTTTTTCTTTCTTTGCATCCAATAATTACGTAAAATGTAATTTTCCTTGATGTAAATTACTTACAAAAAAATTTTATTTAATATCCAGAATTTTTTTTTTTTTTTTCACCTTTTTTAGGGGGCAGCCTATTTTGCCCGCAAAACTGAAGTTTTATTTTTTTTTTAACTGAAAATTTTTTCTATTTACTTTGAATACCAGAAAAAAAAGAGATTTAACGTATTTGAGCCTCGAAAACTTGGAATACCCTTAAGTACCCCGTTTTTCCCTCCTCCCCTTCACTAATTTTATGACTTTTTACTTTATTCCGGTTTACAATTTCACATTTCATTTTATACTGATATATTACATCAATTATTGATACGATCTCATAAATGTATATATTTTATTTTATTTGTTTCCTTAAAATAGCAATAATTAATAAAATTAGTAAAAAAAGGGGTGGGGGGGAAGAAAAAAAATACTGATTAGTGAAAAGGACATGGTCACTAATGGGGACAACTACCTCATGGATACAGATATAGAGACATAAGAAGCGAGAATTGATTTCGTGTGAAATAATAGTGTTTGAGCAGCTTTTATATGGTGCACTGAGTTGGCTGGTGGAAACAGTTCGACTAGAATGGCGTCGAAGTGATGTACAGCGACAGGGTCGATAACGTTACAAGAGCTACTAACCCGTCTCTTTTGCTTCTCCGCATGCCTTCGTCCTCGCACCCTTTTTCTTCTCACCTCTCAGTTTATACTGCACGTTCTTCTCACTTGTCGCGTTTCTTCTCTTACCTTCCTTGGATGCAACGATGTGTAAAACACGCTCAATCCAGCCCTACTCTTTCTTACTCACTCCTCCGACAAACTTTTTGTTATTCTTTTTTATTTTATTACGTTTATTTTTATTTTATCTTTCTTTTGTATGAGAATATATATATACATATTCCTCTCTGTATGTTCACACGCCACCTTAATTCCCTACAAAGGAAAAAGCTATCGAACCACTAACTTATTATCACGAACCGCCATTAGCATGTTTATAGGAGTGACGGGTAACATGCATGATCAACTAAGCGACCTCTTATGAAGTGATCACTATTCTTATATTTACGATTAATCTATATCAAACATTGAAAAATTCAATAAATATCTCAAAACACTTATGTTGCATAGCTTTATTATTAAATGAAACATATATACTACTATATATAAGCCTGTAGGTTTTGTCTGTACCTCTGATGAATTCTCACTGAGGCCAATTCTATCATTTTTATCATTTTTGTCTGTCTGTCTGTATGTCCTCTTATAACTTAAAAACAACACGACCAATTTTATCAAAAATCATAGATATCGAAAAAGCATGCGATTGCGTAAAAAATACACTGAGAGAACAATTTATTTGAGCCAAATGAGATTTGTTTCAGGCAAATTAATCCCATATTTGAATGGACCCAATCAGTATCTATTTGAGACAAAGATATGGTTCATTTGAATGAAATAATGATTTGTTTATAAGTTAACAAATCTGTATTTGGATGGTAGCATTGTAGCGCCACCAGCCGTAGTGTAATTTGTTTCAACCAAGATTTGTTAACTATAAACGAATATATATTTGAATGAAATAAACGATTTTGTTCAGCCAAATAAATCTATTTAATTGGCTCAAATAAATTGTTCTCTCAGTGTAGGCTATATTTCAAAGCAATAAATAGTATGAGAACGGTAAAGAAAATTCATCTCAAAAGTCACTATTATTATTTCCTTAATAAAAAGAAACGATTCAAAACGAGTAGAAACGATGCAAAACAATTCAATTTGAATACTATATAGATATACATTCATCATTGAGTGAATCGTTTTGTTTAATCACTCTCTTCAATTTGAAATAGTGAAAATAGTTGCTATTTACTGTTTACTAGTGAAAGGTATACTACTATTTAAATTAGTAACATGCTTTTCACTGGCAATAAGTGACTATTCACTGCTAAATAGTGGTTGTCACGTGATTTTCACTAACTCGTTTTTAGAGAGCAGGGTTGTTTTCGACGCCATGTATAATGAACACCCGTTTTTCAACTATTTATATACTCTATCAAAAAAACCCATGTGGGATTGCATGGGAACCCATGGGAATCCATATAGGGTAGTATGGATTTATGCAAGAACCCACACGGTAAGAAATGTACGGTCTCAAGACAGATACTAAAATAGTATGTGAAATATTCCAAGACAGTATTGTAACGAGTCCCAGAAGTATGGCGTTATTTACTATACTGTATAGTACTGGAACTATTGTATTGCTCACACGTATGCATAGCAGGCATGGCGAAACAGCATGGTCCTGAGATCCATACTACTATGTCGACGGCACAATACTACTAGTTTTTCCCGCCATAATTTCTGGCGTGTCAATCAATGTATACTATCGTATTACCACCAAAACTATATAGATGTCGTTAGACTAGATTTATCTGCCAGAAGCAATGTGGATACGGCAATGCAGTATGGGCCTGACGGCCATATTGACATTGCGGCGTCCGCGACAACTATTGCCAATGTTACTATTCCCGCAATGGTTGAATCATCTATGCATACAATTTTATAACCTATAAAAATCTGCGATACCATACAATATGGCGTTCACGCCCATACTGGCATAGTGATATCCGCAAAATATTTCTTACCGTGCATAGGAATTAATATAAGAATGTACGGATTTATATCAGAATCCCATATGGGAACCCATGTGTATCTGGATTCCTATATGGGAACTCCATATAGGAAGCTGTGGGTACTTAGATTCCCATATAGAAATTTGACATAGGAACTAGGATATATGGATTTCTTTGTGGGAAATTAAATATTCATTAAAAAATTAATATATATTTAATAAATAAATTAAGGTAAGTAAGAAGAGTAATAAGAACCATAGCTGTCATTTACCAAGAAGTTGTTTTAACCAACAACAGTAGTAGATGTTACTACAGTTTGTGTACCACAATAGGCTAGTAGTCATTATTAAATGTGTAGGGATCCTATATATTACTAGTCAGTGTGGTATACGTATCTCCAATTGTAGTGAATTCAACTACACCTTTTTTTACGTTAAACCTAAGTAGTAAAAAGTCCCGCTTTTTAACTTTAAGACCTACAAACTTTATCTCTTTAAAAAAGGTTACTTACACTTATAAGCATATCTACCATTACTGTTATTTTTCCGAAAATCAACTCTTAGGGGTTTTCGTTGAAATTTTCACCAACAATATAAATATCACATAATCTACGGAGGCAAAGCTGCGGGTAATGGCTAGTATATATATATATATATGTTGTTATTAGAGCGTTATAAAGTCATGGTAAATTAATTAATCTACTTCATTTCACAGATGCCCAATTCAATTACAGTGATGTATCAGTACAAAGAAAGTTTCGATTGTTTATGCATTTATAAAAAAAAATTAAAAAACGATAATTAATTTTCGCAATGTAAATTTGATTAATTTAAGCAAATTTTATTTCAAAATAAAAGCTATTAATACGCTTTAAAAAAAACCGGCATATGTTCACGCTATCCTGGTGTTAAAATAACATCAGTAGTGAGTTTTAATATTCAGATCTGGACAGATATGAACATATATAAAACTAAATCCGTACAATTAATATTCAAGTTCTCGTCCATGATCAAAGATTTCAAATAACTTAATCTTGGGAATTTTGGACAATAAATGAAGATGTTATTTTATAAAATTTGCAACGTTTCCCTGATTTATTTCAGCTTCATCAGGCGAACTAACAATCAAAAATTTTTTTGTTAATATAAACATTTGACATATGAAAAAAAATAAATAAAAATAACAATAGTTACTCTTATGGTTAACATCCTTGTCTAGTTCTTAGAAAGTCAATGGATGTAATAGAGTAAAACAGCATTTCCATAATCTCAATCATTTCCTCAAATTACAATATTAATAACTTGCTTAGATTTCTCTCAAATACCATTCAAATTAGTAAATGAATAAGACAAAATAAAATTCAACAACGTCTGTCTATCAAGTGTGTTTACAACTGACTTACAGGTTAGATCATTTTAATTACCATGGTTACGACAGTTAAAATGATATTTACTACTTTATCTACAATTTTTCGCGGGAAAACTTAAATGAAGTCATGCATTTGAGAGACATCACTATACATTTAAATCACAATTACTTGTAACTAAATAATAAAATGGGTTACCTGACCGTTGATCCAAAGACGATTGATCCCCGACAATTGATCCTTGCGATAATTGATCCACCGATAAAATATACTCACACACATATAAATGTGAAAAATTACGCCCTTTTTTCACTAATTTCATGTGCGTGTAACATAAAAAATATACTCACATACAAATTTTTCACATTTATATGTGTGTGAGTATATTTTATCGGCGGATCAATCGTCGCAAGGATCAATTGTCGGGGATCAGTTGTCTTTGGGTCATCGGTCGTGTCACCAATAAAATGATTCGAATAAATTAACGTTACAATTAATACGAATATAAAACAATAATTAAATAAGACTACATTTATCTAAAATTAAATAATCAAACGCGGTTTCTCAAGTTCTAAATGATAAGTTCTAAATCTGTACAATTATCAAGAAAAAAAATTCTCATATGTAATAATAACAATAGTTTTATTACGTTTGAATAAAACAATACAATGGAGTTTTTTATGACCAATTCTATTTACTTTTTTCCATAATTAATGTTATTTTCACAAAACAGAGAAATGGATGCTTACAAAAATCATAAATTTCTTGAATTATTTTTTTACGCAACTCCTTTGTATGAAGTCGAAATTCCAATGCATTTTTTTTTAAACGAGGATATTACGGTATTCATTTTTATCTAAATATTGTAATATCGTTCCCACGTATCTATAGATCAAAAAATAATTAACACCCTTTTTTTTTCGAAATGAATGAATATACTTAGATTATATAGTTTTTTTTTGTAAGTAGAAGTACCGGCGGAAGTATTGATAAATACTATAGGTGTCATGTCAATTCCGTCAACAACCCAAACGTCCGGGAAACACTTATTTCCGGAATCAAATCCCAATCATTATGATACAGTTTTATAATTTTTATTTTAAACTCATCCTTACCTCTATAATTATAATCACTAATTCTAAATATATGAATCGATATTAAATTTATATTTCACATATACTCTATTAGTAATAAACGACAATATTTTTAAAAGATTAAGATAATAATATATCATTTATAAATAAAAGTATAAAATAAATTTAATAAAAAAAAGTAATAGAATATAAAATATATTTTCTCATGCTGAATTTTTTTTCTTGTATAATAAAGTGAGAAAAAAAAAAGAAGTAAGTAAATAAATAAAAAAAATATATCGCCAATGATCGTTAAAGGATTAACGGGTCTGACTGATTCAGTTCAATTTTTTTAGTTTTATTTTCAAAAACATTTTTATTTTCATTGCCATTACTGTTCAAGTATCGATGATATGAATGAGATGGACCACCCCCGCTGTGTTCTTAATAAACCTACGTGCGGTTAAGATAATGGGTAACTATGACTCTGCAAGTATTTACCGCGAGTCTTTCTTATATACCGTCATTATTCTCGCCCTTCCTCACAGCTTTGAACACGGTTTCTTTTACGTTCCGCACTACCATCTTACGCTTGTCAGAGGCTTCAAAGATTATCAATGTCTCCTGCTGATTTTGTGGTGAGCTTGAATCATGCCGCCTTTATTAATTAACAGTTGATAATAATAAATACTTATTATTATTTCATAACTCGCAATAACTATTCGAAATTTACTTCACTATTCATTCACAACAATATTACTATTTTTTCATTCTAAAACTACTTTCTTTTTTTAATAATAATAATAAATAACTAATAACTGTTACTGATTATTATCAGCAATTAAGTGAAATAACTTTTTTGGTAATCATACAAAACTATTGTATTTTATTTTTGGCAATAATCTAAAATCAATTCTTTCAAAAGTTTTTTTTTGGTCCTGGTCGATTAATGGAAAAATATATATTGCAATTATTATACAAATAAGTATATGAATTTCACTAAAAATGGAACAATCAATAGTAAGAAAGTATAAACTTGAATAAAAATTTTTGGTGAACATTTCATGAGGGTGATAAAAAAATTTTCTCAGCATTTAAAAAGATTTCTTAGTTTTTAAGAAATCATTTCTTTGTATCTAACAAATATTTCTTACTATTTAAGAAATCGTTTTTTAATAGTTAAGAAATCATGTCTTAAAAAATGATTTCTTAACAGGGGTTATCAGATATTTTCGGCTGAGTTTTTTTCGGAAACAAAATCTCAAAATACTAAATACAGACCACACATTGATGCATTACTGTCTAATCTAGCGAAGTGCGCTTTAATTGTTTTATAATATTCGTTTTTTTAAAAGAAATACTCCCCGGGTCAAAAACAAAACTTGATTCAGGCTTGCTTCACCTTATTTTCTTTTGAAGATTGATTTGCTGACGATTTCTCGATAAGATCTCGACTTTTTCGACTTAACTTCAATTTTTTTCAACTTTTTGAACTTTTCTCATTTTAGTTTCAACTTATTCGTATTTCTTGATCTTAGTTTGAACTTATTCGTCTTTACTTCAAGCACGATAGTCATTCACCTGACTTTTGATTTGCTGAACCAAGTCGAAAAAAAGTTATTTATTCGCCTTACTTTCGCCTTAATATATAAAAATTATTTCACCGTAGTTTTGACTTTTTCGCCTTATAATTTAAGTCGAATAAGTCTAAACCAAGTCAATTTCGACTTGATTTCAACTTTTTCGTCTTAAATCGTGACTAAGTAAGCCAGTTAAGTCTAAACCAAGGCGAAAACTCAATGTATTTCATATCTCCGTAAAAAAAGTCGAGTTTGTCTTGTGAAAAACGGCTCCAAATTTTGACTTGGTAAACCAAGTCTAAATCAAGTTTTATTTTTAACCCGCACGGAGAGAAAAATATCGCCAGATTAAGTATACGTATCGCTATTCTGGCTATACGTTATATAGTCATCTTACTTAACGATACGCCGGATAGCCAATTCAGCTATACAGAGTATTCTCACAGTGGATCGTCAAAATGACGATCCGTATCCTTATTTTAGGCATTTTATGAATCGCTGAGATGACTATTGCGCAAACTCTGTATTTAGGCATCCGGCAACCGAGAACGACGATACGTATAGCCAATTTAGCTATACGGATCCTCACGTTGGCGATACAGATACCTACATCAACAAAACTACATATAGTGACAAAGGCTATTCGTCGTATTGTTAAATTAAATAAACAAATACTTAATCTAACCCAAATACGTATCTTTATTTTAACGATACTATAGATTATTAAATTAATATGAGAGTATTCCTAAATTAGGTATACGGATCGTTATTCTGACGATACGTCGTTTGAGGATACATTGGATAGTCATTCTGGCGATATTTTTCTCTCCGTGCGGGAATAAAATCTAGTTAGACTAAAATCAGATCAAATTTTTCGACCCGGGTAGTTTCGTAAAATGAATAATTAAAATTTATAAAAATTCTAATAACAATCACGCCACAATATTGCATATGATAAAATATATACATCGAATGTAAGTGGATATGCCTGTGACTAATCACGCAATATGTGCGATTCCGCTATTTCCTATATTTATTTTAAAATAAATTCAGAATGGTAAATAATTGACGGCAGTTGCGGTATCATATGCATCCAATAAAAAAATACTAGTAGTAGTCACTTTGCGTGCAACAAATTACTTTGTAATAAGAATTGGCTCACGCAAACATTTACGAAGATGAAGGAAGCTGTCCGTTGGTTTCGACTTGCTTTTGGCTCTTATTTTATATTATTTATGTTTTCTCTGAGTTTTTTAAAATATTTTTCCTCTCAGTGTTTGCTGTCTTGTCAAGCCGAACATCATAACACATGCAATCCATAGCTTATGAATTGTCACCTAAAAATACTGACTGGCATATATTTAGTTGTGAACAAAATAAAATAAATAATATGTAATATGCATGCCGGTTTTATTATTTTAAATAAATTTTTTTTAATATTTTATTTTGCCACTCCTTCACATTGTTGGTGACCATCTACCGAACACGGCCGATTATTAAAACTGTCCTTCTCTTCGCTACCTTTCATGGATATTTGAATGCTTGAACGATTACAGTTTGCAAGTGAGAAAGGACCGATTCGAAGAAATCAAGACCGAATGCTAACCAAAAATGTTAATACTTATGGTTACATTTGATTTTTAAACGATATCTCGATTATCTTGTTATATGAATATCATATCAATAAATAAATAAATAAATAAATAAATATATTTTAAATAATTTTTAGTATCGTAATATTTTTTATTTACTACTGCTATGAGAACTTAATTATAGTAATTTATACCTATGCAATTTTCTTTGATAAATTAAAACTGTCTGTGTTCCATAAAGGCTCGAGAATATAATTATTTTTATTTTTGGTCGAGCAAACTTACAAAAGAAACTTAAACCGCAAAATTTTTTAATTTTACTCAGGTGATTCATTATACATATTTTTATATTAATGTTTTTGAATATAAGGTTTAAAAAATAATTATTATATTGATGATGTTGATTTACACTGCAAAAAAAGGGGTAAGTCCAGGCGATGTAGGTGTTAAAATTTTCAGTGTTAAATTTTAATACCCAAAGCGGTGTTAAAATAACACCTCCAAAGGTGTAAATATTCTTTACCGGTGTTAAAATATTTATATATTTTTTTATATGTAATACATTTTTTTTTCTAATTTCTATACGTGGATTTTTTTTTTTTTCACCGATTTAACACCGCCAAATTACACCACCTACACTGGTGTTACTTCATTTTAACACCGCGTGGTGTTAAATTGAGTCCATATATAACACCGCTCGTTTTACAGTGTACTAAAAATAAAAAAAATTTCAATTTTATATAATCGAAAAAAAAAAAAAAAATATATATATATATATATATATATATATATATATATATATATATATATATATATATATATATATATATATATATATATATATATATATATATATATATATATATATTTAATATTATATTGTTGAAAAAGTTATTTTATGATATTGTTATGGTCATCAGTTGTGATCATTGACACAGAGTATAACATTGCATAGTTGGTGATATATGCAAAACTTAAAAAAAAAAAATTATTGAAATAGACATCTTAAAAATATCACTATTCACCGGCTTCTTTCGAAGCAAATCTCCTGCTGTGTAAGTTATTTACCACTATCCAGTTTCATAGTTTTTACTCTAATTTGTAGTGACAGGGATAAAGAGTTTGCGAGCCGTGTTACGCTTCACCTTTCTCTCATTCTTTCTCTTCTTTCTGTATTATCGTTATATATTCATTCTTTTTCTATTTCGAAACATGTGTATATCGAAAGTAAGAGACCAGGGCAAAATAAGACACTAAAAAAATTTTCAAACTACCAGAAAATATAGGGACAGGAGGGGGGGGGGGATAAGCCCCCTAAAATTTTGGATATCTCGAAATATTTGGGGGCAAAATGGGCCACCCAAAATCCTTAACATGAAAAGTGTTGAGGGAGGCGGGTAAAATGGGCTGCATAGACTTTGAAAACCTACAAATATTTTTTAGCCAAATGGGTTCCTAAAATTTTTTTAACAAAAATGAATGAAGAATTATGATAAGCGACAAACTAGGTCACGAGTTTAACAGCAGTACTAACTAAAATTCAACTTTTTTTATTCTTTTGAATTAAGTTATTTTATGATACTGAAGTTAGCAGATGTCTAATAATATTTGGATCTTTTTTTAGACGATAAACCATAAAAAAAAAATCTGTCTATCGGTTGACTCTGCGGGCCAGCCCCAAAACTTCCCGCTGTTTTCGAGCTTCTCGAGAAGCTCGAAAACATTGTTGTGGATACATTTTCAAGCTCTTCGAGCTTGAAAATACTTTTGTGTGCCATTGTTTTCGAAAAAAACCGATATTAGCATTTCTTTCTCCCACGATATCTCTGGAACGAATTGACCGATTTTGATGGTTGAGGTGGCAGTCGGCGTATTTTATTGAGTTCTAGAGCTGATAAAATTTTGAAATTGTTTGGTTCTGTTGTTTCGAAGATATTCGCAAAAAACCGTTTTTTACCATTTCTTTTGCCCGCGATAACTCTCGAACGAATTATCCGATTGAGACGGCTAAGGCGGCAATTGATGCGTTTTATTGAGTTCTAGAGCTGATTAGATTTTGGAGTTGATCGTATAAGTCGTTTCTGAGAAATCAATAAAAAACCAAAAAAAAAAAATTTTTTTAATTCTTATTCTTTGTATAACTTGTAAACTACATGATCGATTTACCCCAAAATCTAATCAAGACTAAGTTTTGGTGAGCTCTTTCGATCGCCACCAAGTACGTTCAAATCGGTTCATCCGTTCCAAAGATATCGTCGGACAAAAAAAAGTTCACACACACACACACACACACACACACACACACACACACACACACACACACACACACACACACACACACACACATACACATACACACGGACGTCCATCCGGGAATAGTCAGAATAGTTTCCTAGGACCTCAAAACGTCGACATCTGATGTTTGCAATTTTCTTAGCGGGAAGTTAAAAATATTTGAAAAAATTGCACCTGTAGTTTATAAATTTTCTACATGTGCATATTTTTATTTTATTTTTTTGCAATTGATTTGTTGAAAAACAAAAATTCAAAACTTTTTAAATGTCTGCTTACTTCAAAATCATGTTGTTTTAAGGTCCAAATCCTCACTATCAACATAAAAAAAGCGAGAAACGTACATTGAGTTTTGTTGGGGGTCCGTTGTACCCAACTTTTCAGGATTTTTTAATTTTGATACACAGCAAAGTAACACCAAAAACTCAGCAAAGAAAAAAAAAGTGACACCAGCTGAAAAACTCACATTATAAAAATGTTTTGAGGGGGGCTCAGTTTGCCCCACATTTTTTAAATTTTTATTTTTAATGCACAGAACAAATTAAGGTCAAATATTTGACAAGGGAATAAAAGAAAGTAAAACAATTAAAAAAAACTGAGAATTTGAAATTTTTTTCTTAAGGGGCCCATTTTGACCCCCCCCCCCTTCCCCTATACTTTCAATACGTATACAGGAAAAAAAAATTATTTAAAATTTAAAAGTTTTTCTTTTAAAATTTTAGGCGGTCCAATTTTCCTCATAAAGCCATAAACTCACACAAAAAACAAAATTTTACAGACTCATTTTACCTCTAATTTAAAAATTTTTTTAAATTTTTAAGTCTTACATTTTGCCCCCCCCCCCCATTTTTCGGACTATTAATTATGATTTCAAAATACTATTGAAATATAAAAAAATACTCGCATACAAAAAATTATTCTTATCTTTAAAAAACAAAATAACTTAAAAATAATAAACAAAATGATTGTGCAACTTCGAAGGCCTCGAAGAAGGGTATAATGGGTTATCTCAAGTTGACGACCTTAATCAATGTAGTAAAGAGCATACGATTTATTCATTAATACATAAAGTGTTAAGTTCTTAATAGTGGTGACAGTCATGAATGTTCGTTATATTATTTATAACTTTATATTTATTATTTACATTGCATACGTCAATACCCAGCCTATTACAAAATATATATTGTATTCAAATAACGATCGATTTATACGCTCAATTGGATTTCATAATTATAACTATAATACAGATGTATCACAATCTTTTGAAAATTTAACTGAGCCAAAAGAGGATGCTGCTATAATTGTTGTTCCAAGACGTCGTATAAAATGCAAAGTCGGACAACTTTTAGATAGACGGGGAAAGTGTCGAACTCCATGGTGACTTTTATTACAAGTAAGTAATTACACTTTAGAAAATTATGAGTGAATACGGATATTGGTTCAAACTGAATACAATCGAAGTTCTGGAGTTAGAAAAAAAAATCACTTTTTTAATTGAAAAATTATTCATGGGAAAAAAATTTTAGTAAATATTACTGAGATTCTCGTCAACAGCACGCCTATACCGAATCTCAGTAAATATTATGGAGTAGAACGTAAGAAATTAATAACAGATGCATTTTTTTGACAAGTGTCTTGTAGTTTTTTAAGGTTTAAGTAGTAATTTTAAATAGTCAAGCAGTATATTTCAACGGTTTACTGTTAATTATAGCAGTTTAAACATTAAAATCATAATTTTACTGATTGAAACGACATTAGTTATTGAACATAACATAAATAATTATAAGTTGAACTACAATTATTGTCAATCATTTTTTTCCGTTTGAAACAAAAAAAAAAAAATATTTAGATTCTCAATGCGTTTTAAATGGAAAAACTTGAAAATCAAAATAAAAGTATTTAGAAGTAAGGGCTAAAAATTTAAGGGAATTTTTTTCTTGATATATATATCAATATATTCTGATATATCTTGATATATACATCAATATTTTGCTAAATTTGAAATGACTTTAGAAATATAATTTCTAC
The DNA here is from genome assembly GCF_029852145.1 of Microplitis mediator. Classification (NCBI taxonomy): domain Eukaryota; kingdom Metazoa; phylum Arthropoda; class Insecta; order Hymenoptera; family Braconidae; genus Microplitis; species Microplitis mediator. The sequence continues at coordinate 8,075,153 of NC_079975.1, forward strand.
ACGGAAAGAAATTTTCTTTAAAACGTACTGTTAAATTCACTGTAATCGTGGGACGAATAGCACAACCTAATCATTTGTTGGTAAGTGAGATAATTTTTAACTTGTTGTCAACAAATTTTACCGTAGTCTACTGAAAATTTTATTCGGTTTTCGGTAAATTTTATGAAGTCGACCACAAAATAAATAAATTTTTTCATAATTTTTATTTCAAAAATGGTAATAAATAAAAGCGCCGCATTATGTCCTACGATTACAGTGAATTTAACCGTAATTTTTAAAGAAAAATTCTTTCCGTGTAGATTTTTATGAAATTTATTAAAATAACGTGAAATTTCAATGGATAATTATTTATTTTTTTATCTAATATATATTTTGTATTTCACGGTCATCTTTATTATATAGGTAATACTCTTCTCACTAACCGTTTCACTACACTAGAAGAAAAAATTAAAATCAATAGTAATGGAGTAATTGCTTCACAATATTATTGAGTGGAATAATTAAATTAAGGATGGTCGGTATTTATTTTTGTACGTTTTTCTTTGAATTTTTTTTATTTGATTCCCTCTGAGAGAAATTCATCCCGAAGGGAAGTTTATTTTAGTACTGAAACTCCGAATCGGAGTGGAATTCACTATAAAAAGCAAACTCCCTATTTACTCTGTACTCTGTAAAAAATTGAGAGTAAATTCGGAGTGATTATGGATTTATTTCAATCCGAATTCATACTCTATCACTTAGAGTTCTAGAGTTTAAAAAAAAATCACTCTGCATACGGAGTGAATAAGGAGTTTTTTTCTCAGATAAGTGATTTCGGAGTGATCTGGATTTTACTTAAATCCTCGATCACTCCGATTCGGACTTTTAATATAAAAAAAAAACTCCCTTTCGGAGTGAATTTCACTCCAAACCAGAGTTTCGAGATAAAAATTAAACTTTTCTTCGGAGTAAATTTAACTCCGAAGTGATTAAATAAATAAACAGTCATCTGCTCTGCATTCACTCCACTAATTCTTTACAGTGTATGTGGAATGATTTTTTTTAAAACTCCGAATGACGAAGCGAATTCGGCTTTGATTCAAATTCTAATTTACTTCCAATTTTGTACAGTGTAATATAGCAATCTATCTTCTTGTCTATTGAAAATTTTTATTCGTTAAAAAAAATAAAGGGGAACAAAGTCTTCATTTACCGTGCAAGTGTAACAAGAATCCATCCCCTTTTAATAATACAAAAAAAAAACAAATGTAAAAAAAAAAAGATACTTAAAATTTTTAACAACTTTATCTCAATTAAATTACAGTCGGACTTAAAAAATACAGTAGTTGTTACATGTTATAAATTAAATATTGCACGGAGAGAATTTTATGGTAAAAGTTACCATCAAGTTATAGTACAATTTTTAAACAAAATTATATGATTGATAATATCATTTAAATTATTAAATAAACAATCTGAATAGTAGTGTCTACCATCTATATGGTAAAGTTTACAATTATTTATGATAACCAGAAATTATGACTGTTATTATCTTAAATAATTACTACTATTATAAAAAATCGTAATTCTTAATAACCTGATGGTAATGGTTACTATCAGCCTAAATAATGATGACCATCTAAGCTAATAAAAAGTTAAAATGTAAACGTTACAGTCTGACACTTGTCTATGTGTAATTTGTTTAATTGGGGAAGTGATTGATTTCACACACACAGACACACATATACCTACGCACGTACACATGCACGCACGGGTGCGCACACTCGCTCGCACACGCGCACGCCTACATGCGCACATTTACCCGCACACACGCACACTCGTCCGCACACATGCACACACCCGCGCGAACACATGTGCACACATATACCCACACACGTACACATGCTCACACACGCGAGCACACTCATGCACACACACATTCTTAGTTAAGAATTTTTACAACTTTGAATGGTAATAGTTACCATCTTTGATTGTAACAATTATAATTTTTAATAATTACAATTAGCATCTTCGATGGTAACCGTTACCATCATCAATTGTAACTGTTATTATTTTTAATGGTAATACTAGTTATTTTACTGACGAAAAATTTTATTATCATTTTAAATAGTTAAAATTACAAATTTTGTATTGTAGATAGAATAATTAATTTCTCTCCGTGTGATTGTAAAGACAGTCGGAAATTGATGGATGAATGAATGAGTTCAAAGATCATGGAAAAGACTAAAGAAACTGAATTTAACCATTCTGAGGTCACAATTTAAACGATTTAAAAAGAAAGATAATACATAACCGTGTATATGACGTAAATATGAAGACAAATTATACTAATACATAATTTAGCATTAAATGAAGTCAAGAAAAATAAAAATACAAGTCATCGAGTCGATATATTTAGAATTGTTAGCACAACTGGTTTATTCATGAACTAAATCTTCATTTAAAAAACGAATAAATTTATGTACCGGATGCCTGTACCATTTTCGCAAAGAATATACTGAAGATTGAAGATTTGATTATAGTTGAAGTGAACTGAAATTTAACAAAAAAGTCTGGAAATTCGATAAAAATTTATTATCCTCTCAACAAGGATCTTCTTTTCACTCTCGAGTCGACGAATAGTTACTACTTTTGTTTCACTTGCACAGTAAATGAAAACTTGATTTTAAAAACAATGAAATTTGCTATAAATAAAAATGTTGATTGATAAAGTGTATGTAGAGTAATGTCTCGAACTTCGTTTTTTATTTCGCATATTTAACGCTTTTGTTTGAAAGAAAAACTCGTACAAAAATAACTAAAAGACGCGGGTTAATGTTTAAAAAGTCGGATAAAATGTCTATAAAATATACCCTGTAAAAAGAGCGATGTTAAAAATTGGCTCGTTTTAACACCGTGGGGTGTTAAAATGAAATAACACCGGCGTAGGCGGTGTAATTTGGTGGTGTTAAATCGTTATAAAATAAAAAATTCCACGTATAGAAATTAGAAAAAAAAGTGTATTACCTGTAAAAAAATATATAAATTTAATGAATATTATCTGGAGAAAATTTCAAATTTGCTATGTACTTATTTAGATAATTATTTATGCTATACGTAATTTATTTAAAAATTACACAATTTTACGCCCACCATTTTAATCACCAATCATTTAATTAATAAATAAAAACACTAATTATCTGTAGCGATCGAGTCAGCAAAAATATTAACAAAATAATATATTTTCAATACGCAAAAATATTTTAACACCGGTAAAGAAAATTATTAATATTTAACACCGAAAATTTTAACACCTAAACCGCCTAGACTTATCCCGGTATTTTTTGTGTAACAAGTATTAAAAAATGAAGTAGAAATATTTAATTGATGATTATGTTTTTAAAAAAAAATCATACTCTTATTATAGGGAATAAAAAGAAAAATGATTAGCTGAAGATTGTAAAAAAATTTTTAAATACATCCTGAAATATTAATAGAGTACTTGGATGGTCAAGTAAAAAAGTTAAACTTGTTTACATCAATTATTTATTTTTTAACCAATATGAGAAAATAATTGATATGTCTAATTGAAGCAAGTGAGCGCACGCTATTCATGACGGCTGTTTAAAAAATGCTTTAGGGAAGTCAGTATCAAGCCAGACAATCTTAAGATTTAATTTGATTATAAAAAAAAAAAGATAAAAAAAACGTCCACTTCAAAATTTATCAAAAAAAAATATGATTCGTCATTTATACATTTTATACGAATAATTTATAATCATCTTAAAGACGGAACTGAAAAAAATTTAATGTAAAAAAATATTTGTGGAAAATGAAAATGTTTCCTTTTATTTTAAGATCCTCAAGCGTCCCGAGCGAGTTTTAACGAATTTAGAGAAGAGTCTTATAACGCGTAGTCTTATAACGAGGTCCAACAGTACTTTACATTTGATTTTGAAGTTTTCCTGTTTGAAATACATAGGAAAGTTAGGATTTTTATTTCAATTCTCTATAGCGCAGCCGTATTTCAAGTTATCGAGTCCCCGTTTGCAGCAGTTTGTAGACAATTTAATACTTTACAATTTAATACTTTTCAAAAGTTTCCGTAGTAATTTTACTGAGACTCTAATTGTTTTTTCTGTATTGGCTCTCAATCATTTTTTTAATGATACTTTGGGTTTTTAGTTGACATTGACTAAATAACGATATTCACAGTGAAAAATGCAGATAACGATTTCGTAGGAAATTTAATTCTTTACAAAAAAAGACCTTCAATTAATTTACTCAAGTTCTTCATTCACGTGATATAGAAATTTTATTAATTTTGTGAATAAAATATTTTTTGAAGAATTCGACCAAATGCCTTTTAATTTTAATTTCAAATCAGTAAATGCTGTTCTTTTTATTAAATTAACTCATTATTGAAAATCCGAAGGATTATTTTGATAAGCTTTAGAAAAATTTTTACTCTATCTCTAAACTTACTTTTCAAATTTCCCGCGTTGGAAATTGAAGATTAATAAGAAATTGAAAAATATCGCAATGAATTCTGAAATGATGCAACTGTTGAACCGTACTGTGAAATAGTATTTTTATAGAGGTCATTTTGTCTGGTGATCTTGCCGAGAGATTGTACTCAATTGGATTAATATCACAATAATCTAAATGTTTATCAAGACGCGGTCCGATTGTATCTTGCGATCAATTAAACTCTCTGTACTTACGTTCCATAGTTTGTTTGGTATCTACATTGCAATATTCCGTCATGGTCTAATGGTCTATTTTGATATCAGCTACTCTCAATTTGGTTTTTTTTGTACTGTATGAAACTTCAAAATATGGATATATTTAAACAGTTAAGAAATTGATTTTGTTTCGATTAAATATATAATTTTTTTTTCTTTGTAAATTAATATGTTGAATTCCCGAGTCGAAATATTTGGATTAGATTGAACTTAAGTTAACTTAAACAGCTTAGATATAACTTACCTGATATTGATGGACTTGAAATAGTATTACCTTGACTTAAAAAGCTTAAGTAAGACTTAGGTGGGCTTAGGCATCAAGTTGAACTTATTGATGACTTATTTTTAATAAAACTAACCTATCAAAGAATAATAGCATAAAAAGAAGATATGAATCCAAACTAGGTTAACACAGAGCATCGAATGACGGGGAAACAAGCAGCAGCGGTACATATCCGGCACTAGGTCGTCTTCTGGGGTTCTTCAAGCACAAAAAGACAAAAGTAAAGCATTTTTGCTTTAAAATTGATATTTTGAAAAATGTTTAGGAGTTCTCCTTGCAGACGAGCTGTGTGGCATGCACCAGGTCGTCTGCAGGTATTCCGAAGCATAAAAAGACCAAAATGAACCATTTTTAGATTAAAAATTGATTTTTTATTTATTATAACCTATTTTCTTTATATTTATATTCTGCACCAGAGTGTTCCACTGGCTTAACCCGGGAAATTCACTGATTCAACCAGTGAAATTTACTAATTTAACCAGGCTCGAAGCGCTCGAAAGTGTATTCGCGACAATGCTATCGAGCTCTCCCCATACAGGAAAATACGACGGGGCCAGATATGGACCACGCTTGGCGCAATGCTGTCGATCTCTGGCCTATGCTTGTAAACCCACTTTGGCCCAGCTTTGGCAAAAGTCTGGGATGATAACAGGGTGCCAGGCTTGGTTGTTACCAATGGCCTAGGCATCATTGCCAAAGCTGGCCCATGCTTGTTTGCCAGACTTGGCCCATGCATCGACAAAACAAATAAATTTAATTTAAAAAAAATATTATTATTATTATCTTAATAGAGTTTGTGATCATTAACGTTGAAACTATTTAAGTGAGGTAAATGACGTGAAAAAACTCGGTGAAAATTCTGCTGGGCTCTGGGCGCGAACTGCCGTCCTTCTGATCGCTAGGTTTGAACGGTAGCTACTGGACGAACCTACTAATGTTGAACTGAAACTTTTATATGTTGTACTTATTCATTTTACTACAACCACTTGGTTTTATGAAATATAAAGAGCAATTAAATAAATATTTTCGATTAAGAAAAAAAATAATAATTTCGTATTATTTTTATTATAATTACATAATTTTTTTAAATAAAATTTATTAAATTTAATTGATTATTTATCAAGAACCCAGTTGGATTGTCTTGCTCTACCACCAATATTAAAAATAACATTTATTATAAAAATTCATGAGTTATTTCTTACTTAAATTAATTTTTATAACTGAAATTATAAAATTATGGTTGTTGATTGCAAATAACATCGAACTAAAAAATATTTCAATTATTAGCTGTAAATAATTTTAATCGCAATATTATAATATTTATTAATTAAAACTTATTTTAATTCAAAAATAAATAATTATTAATTTAAAAAACCATGATAATGAGTTAATTAAATAATTAATAAAAAACGTGGGCTAACCAATTCCGGCCTAAGGATGGGAAACTATAGGTATAGCCGAACTTGGATAATCCTACCTTGGCCCAAATCTGGCTTACCATTGAATGATCAAGGCAGGGGAACCTAGTCTTGGCTTGAATTCGGGTAATCATTGGTTCGGCCAAGGCTAGGTTACCCAGTCTTGGCCCATGTTAGGGTTACCATCCAACAGCCAAGGTTAGGTTACGCAAACTTGGCCCAAGTTAGGGTGACTCTAGGCTTGGCCAAGGCTAGGTTATCCAGTCTTGGCCCATGTTAGGGTTACCATCCAACGGCCGAGGTTAGGTTACGCAAACTTGGCCCAAGTTAGGGTGACTCTAGGCTTGGCCAAAGCTAGGTTATTCAGTCTTGGCCCAAGCCTGGGTAATCATTGGAATGGCCAAGACTAATTACCCAGTTATGGCCCGGGCAAGGGACAGTATAGGTTTGCCAAGATGGGCTTCCCAATAATGTCCCAGACATGGCCCCGTCGTTCAACTCTGGGGCTTCCTGTATGGGTCGGAGCTCGAAAACAGCGGGAAGTTTTGAGGCTGGCCCGCAGGGCCAACGGTTGCTTAGATTTTTTAATTTCCAACGTTTATAATAAAATAAAATTAATGTAACCTATTGTGTTTATATTTATGTAGTACACCGGCGTATCACTGGTTTAACCAGTGAATTTCACTGGTTCAACCAGTGAGTTTCACTGGTTGAACCAGTGAGCCAAGCGATCATCTTAGTCCACTGGTTGAATCAGTGAATTTCACTGGTTGAACCAGTGACCGCTCGATTCACTGGTTGAACCAGTGGATTTCACTGGTGAATCAGTGGATTTCACTGGAAAATCAGTGAAATTTCACTGGTTCATTTTAAGAGAGTAGGTTCAAATCCCACATAGATTTTTTTTCCTTTCATTTTATAACAACCCGAGGATAAATCATTTTAGTATTCATAAAAGATATCAGAAAAATCTTATATGAATGAAAACAAGTCCTTTGAATTTTTTTTAGCAAGTGAGAGATTTTTATTAATTAAATATATAAAATATATTTATAAATTTTCATTGTATTGTTATGAGTCATTTCCCCACTGAGCTGCATATGCCTTCGCTTCTTCATGAGTAATGCATGTGCCTTGAAAATAATAATCACTGCATATATTTCCTGCACAACAGCCATATCCTTGTGATGGATGGCACTAAAGAAAATTTATACCTTATCGACTTTTCATTGTTTAGTAGAAATTGTTGTAGTGCACCCCGATGAAAAAAGATTTTATACAATTGTATAAAATTATATACAAAAAATGGCCCGATCCAATTGTATATAACTGTATAGAAATTGTATACGATTCTACACAAATTGTATACAAGTCTATATAATTATATACAATTTTATACAAATTATATACAATTTTATATAATTATATACATTTCTATATAATTGCAATATATAGAATTGTATAGAATTGTATATAATTAGATAGAATTGTATACAATTTGTATAGAATTGTATACAATTTTCTATACAAATTGTATACAATTGGATCGGGCCATTTTTTCTATCCAATTATATATAGTCTATATATAATTATATATAGTCCATATATAATTGATATATAATTCTATACAATTGTATAAAATCTTTTTTCATCGGGACTGAAAAAAAAGTTTAAGTCCTGTTGGTATACACTTTTTTAAAAATATTGCGTTGAGTCTTATATTTTATGTAAGTATATATTCACAGTACCAAATATTGCAATATCACTAAAATTTATATGTGTGGGACATACTTTTTTTTCAGTGTGTATCGAGAAGTAAAAGCAATAAACTTTTTTATATCAACCTTCAAGCAACGTAGTTATAAGAAATTATAATTTATAGCAAAAAAAAGCGCTTAGCTGTAAATCGTTAAATTTTGAATTTAAAAATTTATACGATTTTAAAGTGAAAAGTATGAAATATTCAAATTTCAGGCTTGAACATGATTAAATATCGACCGTAATTTATTAAATGTTGAATTTAAAAGTTAGAATGTGAAAACTCAGAATTTTATCAGTTTAAACTTTTTGATTACAGTTTGGAGTTTTTAAAAATTATTCATGTCTATTTGTAATTTTTTTTTTTTTTTTTCATTGTGTTATGATAATTACTTACCCAACCGCCAGGACATGCTGCGTACACACCAGAATAGATAGCAACCAATACGAAAATTGATAATGATAAAATTATTTTCGACATTTTTTTATTTTATATCATGAAGCTGAAAAATAGAATAATTATTCAAATATTACAGCAAAACTATTGTGGTACGACAAAAAAAGTACTGTAATTAGTTCAAAGAGTGTAAAATTTTCACTCTCTTTTTTTTCAATAATATAAAAGTTATAATTAAAAGTATATGAGCAATTATTATTTATTACCGATTGATGATTTGTCAAGTTCTGCAAGCCTGTATGTGACCGATCCGCGGATTGCTGACTTTTATATATTGACAAATTGCGTCCTTCGACTTCTCCGATTACAAATGTTTTTTTGTGATAAATTATTTTAGACGTAAAATTAATCTCATAAACTAATAAATGTGCTACTGTGAAAAATAAAAATACGATGGAAAATTTATTTGAATTACGTATGACTAGATTTTTAATTTCACAAGACCAAGAGTTATCACGGAGTATCGAGTTTGAGATCAAAAGTTCAGTGTGGAAAATATCTGGAGCTGGGATGGGCCAAACAGGGTTTGTAAAAAAATAGTTATCTTGAATAATCAGTTATACATCAAGTACAGTAGAGTTTATCTGTTGGGAACCTTAGAATGGGCGTAGCTTAGATATTAGTCATCTGGTGGCCAAAACATAACCTAATCAAAGTAGGCTGCTCTGAATGTTTACTATATAAAATCAACTGGCTTATTTATGTTTTGATAATTTATTTAAATTATTATAAGTGTTAAAGATTATTACAGTAAATAATGCGTGTTTCAATTCATCACATTTGTCAATTTGTTAGTGGAACACCTCAAAATAAAAATTTTACCGGCGATGAAAATACAATAAATTACGGACGCTTGTTGAACTTTGGTAAAGTTTGTGAGGACAATAATTGTTTAAAAATTATTACTTTTTGTCTTTAATCATCAAGTATTCGAGATGATCCGGGTAAAATAAATGGTCAAGTTCTCAAAGGTGGAAGGATCGTGGGTATGAGTTTTCCTTGTTAAGTTGCACGGAGAAAAAAATATTGTTCTCAGAAGTATACTGTATAGTTACAGTAACAATACGCTATAGTTATCTAAATACTAAATTGTTACTGCAACGATCTACTGTATCGTTCTGACAACAATACGGTGGATAGCTCTGAGATCTATACGGTATCGTTCTGAGCCCTATCTGACGTCACGCACATTGAAAATTATATGAGATATTTAAAAACCTTTATCATTCATAAATAAATGATAAGCAAATAACTTTGATTAAATAAAATAATTTATAAAACTGATTTATTAGTTAGTTATAATGTAAATAAATTTTAAATGTAAATATAAATATATCTTTTAATTTTTTGAATTTATTTATTATTAATTTAATTTTAAATTAAATAATAATTCAGATCTCATTTGTTTATTAATTATTTTTCTACTATTTACGTATCACATTTAAATTATAAAACATCGACTATATATAATATTTAGATTTTTGGTTATGAATGTATATTTGATTACAAAAAGCATAAAAAAACACTTATCAATAAATATTTCAACATAGTTATGGAGATTCTACGCTGTTAATTTATTAATTATCCGTGGGTCCATATTTCAACATCATAATTATTTTTTACACTATTTTTGTTATTAAACGTCTGCTAGCAACAATTATACAATATTCAAAAGTTGGCGCGAAAATGGATGTTTAGTTAGGTTAGACGGTGCCGTGTGAGGTGACGACTACGGAAAGTCGTATAGGGCTCACAGCTATCTAATAGATAGTTACTGGAACGATAAGGTATTGTTACCATAAGCATACGTATTGTTGTGGTAACGATCTACGAGTTACTATACTTTAGATCGTTCGAGGAGCAATATTTTTTTCTCCGTGTGGTTTGATGGTTCATGTAAGCACGTGGTAGCAAAACTGTTTTATTTATGTCAGCAATCATCAAAACGGTCGATTTATCTTCATGATCCATTTTATTTTTCAAAGTAACCACGTTTTCACTTTTTCGACGAACATTAAAAAATCAACACTATCATTTTTAGAAGCAAGGCTTTCACAGCCATACAAACAATAGATGTTACTTTTACTTGTTTTTGATGGAAATTCCATGTTTATAAATTAGAAATTTTTCTTGAATTGAATGAAAACAATTTTTTAATTCATAAAACACAACAATTTTAGAGAGAATTAAGTATTTATTATTTATATAAGCTTATAGACGTATAGACACATGTAAGCATTCGTGATTTAGCCTACTTTGCCGTCCATCTATTGGAGATAAATTTCTGATTTTAACCCAATAGATGGACTTGGATTTATCAGGTAAATTTTTTTTTTATTTTTTTTTTTTTCATAACATTTAAATAAAATTGTTTGTTAACATAAACTCATTTTTATTTATTTATTATTTTGTTAATATAAATAAAATGTAAGCAAAATAATTAATAATTTATAAATTGCTAATTAATATTACGTTATATATTATCATATATTTTGCGTTACCTAATATGTAAGAGTGAGAAATTTTTTAAGATAATAATAAAAATACTACATATATATTATTAAAATACTCTTTAATAGCTTATACATTTTCAATTACAATGAGAAAAAAAATCAGATACATAAGCGATAAGCTTAGATAACTTATTTTTGTAACTAAAATAATATTTATATTTTTCTATCGACACAGGTCAAAAACAAATCATACACCGTGTTAATTGCAATCATACAGTTGCCATTCCTCGAGAATAAAAGTGTGCTCTGTAGCTCTTGAATCTATTAAACATTTAACACGCAAGATGCTCTCACGTAAAGTAAAAATAATTATTTTATTATACTTTTTGTGTATTTTTAAAATCAATCCTAATACCAGTGATTCGTCTTCTTCAAATGAAGATTTATCAGAACCAACTAATAAATCTGTCAATAAAGAAGATAGTTCTGAGTCGTCAGAATCTGACGAAAAAAATAATGAAAATATTTCGAGTGATCCAGAATCCAATGTATCGGATATTAATGCAACCAAAGAACCTTATGAAACATCCATACAAATGAGTATGATTGTTGTGCCAGAACGTTCGAAACACGGATCGGAATGTCCACCTGGACAAATTCACGATCCACGTGGACAATGTCGAGAATTGATATAGTATGTTATTTTAATAATTATTAATCATGATTAATTAATACACTGTAAAAAATTTTCAAAGTGAACGCGGATTAAATCCGGATTGAATGCAATAAGCGTATGATTGTGTAGTGATTTATTCGATCCCCTTGGAGTGAAAATTACTCCGAAAGGGAGTTTATTTTGATTTGCAACTCTGGGTTAGAGTGACATTCACTCCTAAAGAAAGTTAAATTTAATATTAAAACTCCGAATCGGAGTGAATGCAAATTGAAATAAAATCCAGATTACCCCGAAAACGCTCCACTGAAAAGACGAATTCCCTATTTACTGTGTATGCGAAATGATTTTTCTAAAACTCTGGAACAGAGTGACGGAATGTTTTCGGATTTTATTTAAATCTGAATTCACTTGGAGTTCCGGAGTTTCAGAAAAAATCATTCTTTCTGTTTGCTTCGGTTTTCGGTTTTAAATATAGTGGAAATCTAAACATGCAAACCTTCTCAATAAGGCAATTTATAGATAAATTGAGAAAAATATAAATAGCCCGAACTGGGAATCGAACCAAGACCTAAACCGGGTATACCTGGAGTAAATGATTTTATTAAAATCCGCATTCACTCCGATTCGGAGTTCTACTATTAAAATAAACTCCCCTTCGGAGTTTGACTCCAATTAGATTAAATAAGTAATGCGCTCCACATTAACTCCGGATTGAATCCGCGTTCACTCCAAAAATTTTTTAACAATATAGCTTTTAATGTCAATATTTTATATAAAGATAAAAAAAATAATTGTATTTCAAGCTATTTAAGTTAAAACAAAGTTTTTATATCAATTAATAACTATTTAAAATTATTTTCAGATACGCCTGAATAATACATGGAAAGTATGTCAAACTAATAATCAAGTACATAGATAAAGTAATTTAAATCTTGTAAAGTTTTATATTGTGGCATTTGAATTGATAATAAAAAGATATGACTTTTACTATTTTAAATCATCGTATTAAAAATGAATATATTTTTAAATGAGTGTAAAGAATATCATGTATCTATCTTAATAGATTTAATAAAATGTCATTTACATAAATGTAACATTTAGTGTAAAGAATAAAAAATTTCAAATCCGAAATTTTTCAGAGAGCGCACTTTGCCCCTAATTATTCAATTTTGATGGATGCAGCATAATGAAATAGAAATAAGTATCAATGGTCTAAAGAGAAGTAAACGCGTAAAAAAAATTAATGATAGTGTAATTATTTTCCTTAAGAGGCCCACTTTGCCCCTCTTTCCCCTACTTCAGGCAAATCAGGAGAAAATTCTAGTCGGGTCTATCTCTAAACTTACTTTTCAAATTTCCCGCGTTTTAAATTGAAGATACTAGGAAATTGAAAAATATCACAATGAATTCTGAAATGATGCAACTGTTGAAACGTACTGTGAAATAGTATTTTCATAGAGGTCATTTTGTCTGGTGATCTTGCCGACAGATTGTGCTCAATTGGATTAATATCACAATAATCTAAATGTTTATCAAGACGCAGCTTAAAATTCATTTATTTAAATTCAATTAAATATTTTATGAGTGTGAATTTAGCTGACAATCGTTAAATTCTTAAATTTTTGAATAATAAATATAATTTAAGAGAAATAAAAAATAAAAAATGTGTATTTGGATAATTGAAAAGCCATGATACTGAAGTTAGCCGACGTCTAATAATTTTTTAACTTCCCGCTAAGAAAATTGTAAATTTTTAAAAATTCGGGAAGTTATTGGTTTCGGTCCGATTTACTAAAATCGAATTTCCATCAGATGTCGACGTTTTGAGGTCCTAGGAAGCTATTCTGACTAATTTCACGATGATGCCCGAGTGTATGTATGCATGTATGTACGTACGTACGTATGTAAATACCTGTATCTTTTGAACGGATGAACCGATTTTGAACTTTAAGGTGTCATTCGACGCGGCTTGTCAATATCTTGAAGCTGTAAGAAAATTGAAGCTTGATCGGTAGGGCTCGTTCAGAGATATTTCAAAAATAAAATTTTTTAAAAAATGTTTTTTTTGGATAACTTTTAATGTGCTCGATGGATTGATTCCAAAATGGACTGGGCTCTAGAGCTTTATAAGCCGCATCGAATGCCACCTCAACCATCAAAATCGGTTCATTCGTTCAAGAGAAACCGTTGTCGAAAGAATTTAAAAAAAAAAATTTTTTTATTTTTTCTGAAATATCTCAAAAACGACTCGATAAATCGAATTCAAAATTTGATCAGCTTTAGAACTTGATAAAACGCGTCGATCGACACCTCAACCGTCTCAATCGGTTTATTCGTTTGAGAGATATCGTTGGAGAAAAAATGGTGAAAAACGTTTTTTTTTCGAAAACAACAGCATACAAACGTATTTTTGAGCTCGAAGAGCTCGAAAATGTATTCACAATAATGTTTTCGGGGTTCTCGAGCTCGAAAACAGCGGGAAGTTTTGGGGCTAGCCCGCAGGGTCAACTGACAGACCGATTTTTTTTTTTTTTTTTCGTTTGTATTGGGTACTATGAAAACTGTCGGATTGATCAATTCCAAAATCCAATCAGCTCTAGAACTCAATAAAAGCTTTTGATTGCCACAAGGATCATCTCAATCGGATAATCTCTTCGAGAGATGTCGTCGACGCAAGAAATGGAAAAAAAAAAAAAGGTTTTTCGCAAATATCTTCGAAACGGCTCAACCAATCATTCTCAAAATTTTATCAGCGCTAGATCTAAATAAAACGCGTCGATTGCCACATTGAACATCAAAGTCAGTTAATTAGGTTAAAAGATATCAACGTCGAAAAGTTTAAAAAATAACATTTTTCTCGGATAAATAATCATATAATGTACTGAAGAGTGTTTAGAATTATACCAACTCTTTGTCTTTGTGGTCTCTCTTGATTACCATATAATGAAATTGAACTCGTTCTTCAATTTGAATAATATCATCAACAGAAAACGTGAAAAAACAGCGTTTTTAACACTTTTCTCAGATATTTCATATATTAACGCTCTGATCCGCGTCGAAAGTCGTTTAAATACTTATGCTGATCGCTTACATTGATTTCTGCTTGAATACATTCGTTTCATTAAGTATAATCGGAAATAAACATTTAAAAAACGCTTGTTTATTAATTATTTTCGATTCTTAAAATTTCAAAATTTAACATAAAACGTGATTTGTTTGGGCTCGGAAAGCGCATAAAAAATAATTGCTGTCAAGAGTATTTTAAAAAATGTATTTACAATAATCCTTCTTGCGTTCCTTGAGTTCGATAACAACGGGAAGTTTTAGGGCTGGCTTGCAGGGTCAACTGTTGCCCAGACTTTTTCAATACATTTCAGACACAAATTTGATGATTTAAACGAATCTCTACTGTATTAGCACCTATACGATAGCACGCCTGGTTACATCGCAACTAGTGGAGTTTTGTCCACTTTCGACATTTTTACAATAAAACCAGGCCTGAAATAATAATAATAATAATACTAATAATAATAATAATAACCATCTTTAAAAGTATCTACACGGAGAAAATTTTATGGTAAAAGTTACCATCAAGTTATAGTACAATTTTTAAACTGAATTATATGATTGATAATATCATTTAAATTATTAAATAAAAAATCTGAATGGTAGTGTCTACCATCTGTATGGTAAAGTTTACAATTATTTATGATAACCAGAAATTATAACTGTTATTACCTTAAATAATTACTACTATTATAAAAAATCGTAATTCTTAATAACCTGATGGTAATGGTTACTATCAGCAAAAATAATGATGACCATCTAAGCTAATAAAAAATTAAAATATAAACGTTATAGTCTGACGCTTGTCCATGTGTAACTTGATTATCTGGGGAAGTGATTAATTTCACACACACACACACACACACACATGCATACATATATCTACGCACGTGCACATGCACGCACACATGTACATAAATACGGGGTCGCACAATAACCCGCACACATTCACACATGCGCACACTTACCCGCACACATTCACATGTGCGCACACTTACCTCCAAGCACGCGCACACATGCGCACACTTACCCCCACACACGCGCATCCATGCGCACACTCTCCCGCACACATGCACACGGTTGCGCACACACCCGCGCGACCACATGTACACACACGTGCACCCATATAAGAATAATCTTATATGAATGAAAACAAATCCTTTGAATTTTTTTCAGCAAATGAGAGATTTTTATTAATTAAATATATAAAATATATTTATCAATTTTCATTGTACTGTTATCATTTATCTCCATACGCAGATCTAAATGCATCCGCTTCTGCATGAGTAATGCATGTGCCGTCACTATAATGATGACTGCATTCATTTCCTTCACAACAGCCATATCCATGTGCTGGATGGCACTAAAAAAAATTTATACCTTATTGACTTTTCATTGTTTTGTAGAAATTGTTGTAGTGCACTGAATAAACAGTTTAAGTCCTATTGGTATACACTTTTTTAAAAATATTGCGTTGAGTTTTATATTTTATATAAGTATATATTCACAATACCAAATATTGCATTATCACTAAAATTTATAAGTGTGGGACTTATACTTTTTTTTCAGTGTGTATCGAGAAGTAAAAGCAATAAACTTTTTTATATCAACCTTCAAGCAACGTAGTTATAAGAAATTATAATTTATAGCAAAAAAACCGCTTAGCTGTGAATCGTTGAATTTTGAATTTAAAAATTTATACGATTTTAAAGTGAAAAGTATAAAATATTTAAATTTCTGGCTTGCACAAGATTAAATACACGGAAAGAAGAGCAGTTGAAAAATTACAGTGTCTACAGTAAAAATAGGCTTTCGGGACAAAAATCTTTAAACATTAAAGCTTAAACTGTAATTTTAGAAATTTGTTATAGTGATAAAATTAATACAATTTGAAGCAGTAAATATTGCAGTTTAAAATGTGATTTTAGTTAAATAAATCTTCAAAGTATTATTTACTTTTTATTTTGAATTCTTGCTTTATTTAAAAATTAATAGTTGATAGGTGAAACTGTAAAAATTAAGATTTATTGGTGATGTATTTTTTGCTTTCTGAAATAATTTCTCTTATTTATTCATAATATAAAAATTACACTGTGAGTTATCAATTGTCAGGAATGATAAATGATCTGAGAAAAATCACAGCTCATACTGTAATTTTTAAATTCTATATCTTAAGACGAACTCTACTAAACGGAATAGTCATATTAACGATCAAAAATGTAATTTTAACTAAATTAATTTGTAAGAGAGTATTCACATATTGTAAATAAAAATCACAGTTTCAGATAGCAACTTGTAAATTTTAATCGGTAAGTTTTACAGTTTGAAAACTTTATTTTTCAATATTTAATATTTCACTTTTTAGTATCTCACTCACGCTAAGGCAGTGACCATAAGTCGAATAGCGTCAGGAAGGCATCTTGCCCATAGCTCGAGTAACAAACGGCTACAAACAAGTTTGAACTTATGCTTTGTGCTTCTGTTTTATAGACAGTTCTTTATTAGATGTGATTGCGTAAAGTCATAAATTTTATGTGATTATTTGAATTATTAAATAACAGTTTATATCGTTAAAATTAATTTTTAATTGGTGGTTTTGTGGTACTATTCATCTACAATAGTTGATATTACTGATTAACATATAGATGAAGAAGCTCAATGTAAGAGGTAAACAAAAAAATTAAAGTAAGGACAATTTGCCTTGTATTGTAGCTTTGCAACATCGCAAGTACGTCAACATTACACTGTAAAAAATTACCGGGGTAAGTCCAAACGGTGTAGGTGTTAAAATTATCGGTGTTAAATTTACCCCCGAAAGCGGTGTAAATATTCTAGACCGGTGTTAAAATAACGCCGCTGCCGGTGTAGATATTCTTTACTAGTGTTAAACTATTTTACCTTGTAAATATTTTTACTTGCTCGATCACTGTAGGGGAGGGTGGGGCAGAGCGGCCCCCCTGAAATTTTGATCAAAAAAAAAATTTTTTTTTTTTTCGACTAATTACTTTAAATCCGATATGTTTGCGCATTTTTACCCCTACGCATGACATTTGGAGCAAAATGGACAAGCCCAAAATTTTGAAAAAGTGATTTTTCATATTTTTATCGTCAAATTAAAAAAAAATTATTATAATTATACATTTCTAGCCCTACGCATGACACCTGGGGCAAAATGGACCAGCCGAAACTTCCGAAAAAATTATTTTTTCATATTTTTCGGCCGTTTCTCTATGTAAGAGGCAAATTTGGTCACTAAAAATTTATAAAAATTAAATTTTTTTTTTTTTAGTTGATAAATTTTTGAAATAAAGTAAAATTATAAAATTGATGTTTTTTTTTATAAAATAAAAATTAGTAATTAAGGTAATCGAGAGTGAACGATTTTTTACGCTTTAAAAAATTTTTTTTGAGTAATATAAGACCAAAAATAGTTGTAAAGAGAAAGAAATACATTCTTAATGATGAAAACAATTTAAAAAAAAAAAAAACGAAAAAAAAAATTTTTTTTATCACTTTTTGGAGGGGGGCCGCTCTGCCCCACAAAAAAAAAATTTTTTTTCAGAATTTTGGCAAAATGTCCATAAATTTGTTCGAAATAGGACAAAAGTAAAGTGATCTTATGGTTGAAAGCCACAAAAAATAATAATTGGCTTAGGGGGGCCGCTCTGCCCCACCCTCCCCTACTTGTTAATAAATTATATTCTTTATTAATTTTCATAAAGAACTGGCCTTTTTTTCGTTTTATAATCTTTAAAGTTAATAATCCAAGCGGACGCAGTTTACCCTGCTTTTACACCGTTTATCCCGCTTTTACACCGATGTTACTCCGTTTTTACACCGGTTACTCCGTTTTTACACCGGTTACCCCGCCTTTACACCGATTTTACTCCGCTTTTACACCGGTTACCCCGATTTAACACCGGTATTTTTAACACCGGTGTAATTTTATTTTAACACCGGGCGGAGTTAAAATGAGTCCATTTTCAACACCGCTCTTTTTACAGTGTAATATTTATCGTCATATTCGGAAAATATTTCTGAACCGGACATGGGATTAGCTGATTCTGTCACAACTTCTATTGAAGGTTATGAATATTTATTAACACATTTAAATCCAATAATAACTAAAAAACAAAAATTATTGTACTATAGATATAAAAATTTTTATTATATATATTTAAGAGAAAAAAATAAATATTACTTTATGAAACTGTAAATTTTTTAATCTTAAACTGTAGTAATCATTATTTTAAATATCGAATTTCGAAAAAAAAAAGAATCTCTTTTGTCGAATGAAACTGTAAAGATTGTAACTTATATTTCATATAATAGCAATTTCGAAGTATAAATTCAAGCAAAAAAAATACTTTTTACTATATGAAACTGTAATAATAAAATGTTTTTGTCTCAGGAAATAAAATTTGAAGAAAAAATTACAGTGTGAGATTGTAATTTTTAGAATACAATTTAAATTTATAAAATCTATTTACTACAGAGAACTAGACAATATTGAGTATGAAACTGTAATATTTGTTATGTCTGGATAAAAGTGTAATTTTGACAGTTTCAAAGTCGCAGCGCTTTACTACTATACGAAACTGTAATAAATACTCAGATATGAGTTCAATTTTTCAACTGCTCTTTTTTCCGTGTATCGACCGTAATTTGTGAAATGTTGAATTTAAGAGTTAGAATTTGAAAACTCTGAATTTTATCGGTTTAAACTTTTTGATTACAGTTTGGAGTTTTTAAAAATTATTCATGTCTATTTGTAATTTTTTTTTTTTTTTTCATAGTGTTATGATAATAATTACTTACCCAACCGCCAGGACATGCTGCGTATACACCAGAATATATAGCAACCAATACGAAAATTGATAATAATAATATTATTTTCGACATTTTTTTATTTTATATCAAGAAGCTGAAAAATAGAATAATTATTAAAATATTACAGCAAAACTATTGTCGTACGATAAAAAAAAAGTACTGTAATTAGTTCAGAGAGTGTAAAATTTTCACTCTCTTTTTTCAATAATATAAAAGTTATAATTAAAAGTATATAAGCAATTATTATTTATTACCGATTGTCGATTTCTCAAGTTCTGCAAGCCTGTATGTGACTGATCCGCGGATTGCTGACTTTTATATATTGACAAATCGTGTCCTTTGACTTCTCCGATTACAAATGTTTTTTTGTGATAAATTATTTTAGACGTAAAATTAATCTCATAAACTAATAAATGTACTACTGTGAAAAATAAAAATACGATGGAAAATTTATTTGAGTTGCGTATGACTAGATTTTTGATTTCACAAGACCAAGAGTTATCACGGAGTATCGAGTTTGAGATCAAAAGTTCAATGTGGAAAATATCTAGAGCTGGGATGAGCCAAACAGGGTTTGTTAAAAAATAGTTATCTTGAATAATCAGTTACATCAAGTACAGTAGAGTTTATCTATTGGGAACCTTAGAATTGGCGTAGCTTAGATATTAGTCATCTGGTGGCCAAAAAATAAACTAATCAAAGTAGGCTACTCTGAATGTTTACTATATAAAATCAACTGGCTTATTTATGTTTTGATAATTTATTTAAATTATTATAAGTGTTAAAGATTATTACAGTAAATAATGCGTGTTTCAATTCATCACATTTGTCAATTTGTTAGTGGAACACCTCAAAGTAAAAATTTTACCGGCGATGAAAATACAATAAATCACGGACGCTTGTTGAACTTTGGTAAAGTTTGTGAGGACAATAATTGTTTAAAAATTATTACTTTTTGTCTTTAATCATCAAGTATTCAAGATGTTCCGGATAAAATAAATGGTCAAGTTCTCAAAGGTGGAAGGATCGTGGGTCTGAGTTTTCCTTGTTAAGGCTGGGCCGCACCTAACGGAATCCTGAATTTAAGAATTCTAATTATTTATTAAATAATTATCATAACAGCAATTTTCTTAGCTTCCGACTAACAGCCGAAGACGAACTTCCTCGGAAGATTTTCATCATCCGAGTCCCATAAATATTCAAAAAGTAATTAGAATTTTTTAATTCAGGATTTCGTTAGGTGCGGCCCTGCCTTAAGTTGGTTTGATGGTTCATGTAAGCACGTGGTAGCAAAACTGTTTTATTTATGTCAGCAATCATCAAAACGGTCGAATTGATCTTCATGATCCATTTTATTTTTCAAAGTAACCACGTTTGCAATTTTTCGACGAACATTAAAAAATCAACGACTTTCACAACCATACAAACAATATATGTTACTTTTACTTCTTTTTAATGGAAATTCCATGTTTATAAATTAGAAATTTTATTTTTAATTGAATGAAAACAATTTTTTAATTCATAAGAAACACAACAATTTTAGAGAGAATTATTTGTTATTTATATTAGCTGATAGACGTATAGACGCATGTAAGCATTCATGATTTAGCCTACTTTGAGTAGTTATAGCTTTAGCCACCAGTTGATGTATCAGAATTCTAAGTTTCCCAATAGCTGAAGTAAATAGTGTTGCAATACAATGAAAACATAAAAGAGAGAAAAACAAAATAGGAATAAATAACTTATTATTTCAAAAAATGTTGGGAAATCCAAAACTGTACTCTCTTAAGGCCATTCTTCAAGGGTGCCCACAATTTTTTTCTAAAAAATGTGGGGTTGCCTGGCAGCCGGCAGCCACACTAAAAAAATACTGGAACTGAAAAACTTTAAAATTATTTAAAATAATGGGATGCAAAAAATATGAATTTTTTAATGTATTTAAAAAATGACGATTACTTTTTAAAATTAGTATACAGTTTTTGTTAGCAGAATCTTAAACCTGAGATTGGAAAATAACATTTTCATTGACCTTGAACTGTCTTATCATATTTATTTAATAACGGTAAGAAAAAAATAATTTTAATATTTATCAAAAAAACGATATCCCCTTATTGGAAAAGACAAAAGGTCGAAAGCTTAGCCAAGGCTTGGCGCAAAACTTATAAACTCTGGGGTAAGCTTGAAATCCAAGCTTGACCCAAGTCTGTCTAAGCATCAAAATGATAACACCGAGCCAAGTTCGAGTGACATTATTGTGTCGAGACTGTAACTAAGTATTAGCCCAATATCGAGAGCCAGTATTGTGCCAAGACTAAGCTAAATAAGCACCTCTACTTATTAAAAATAAATTAAAAAATAAAAGATATTAGTTGACATGTGCGTGATTGTTACATATGGAAATAATTAAATTTTTTCCGACGTCTTTATGTTTTCATTGTAGTGCGATAGTGCGACACTTTTAAACTTGAACTAGATGAACTCTATAATACTCGATATTACTGATTATTTAAGATAACTATTTTATAACAGACTCCGTTTCTCCGATCCAAGCTCGCGTATTTTCCACATTCGACTTTTGATCTCAAACTCGATACTCCGTGATAACTTTTCCGGGAAAAAATGTTTTTATAAAATTTTATAAAATAATATAATATTTTATACAATTTTATAAAATTGTATAACATTTTATACAATGTTATAAAGTTGTATAACATTTTATAAAATTGTATAAAGTATTATAAAATTTTATGAAATCTTAGAAAATTTTATAAATTTTTATACAATTTCATAAAGTTTTATACAACCATGTACAATTTTATAAAATAAGATCTTAGTACTTTCTAAACTTGAAATAATTAAATTTTTGCTGTTTTTCTCAGTGATCAACTAATTCACTGGAAAAAAGTGAATTTTATGTATATATACAATTTAACCTGATCGTGTTTGAGAAACAAGTTAGATCTGCAATAATGTGCGAATTAATTAATTAATATAAAGTAATACTATGAAATATGGCTGATAAGAATTCATGTGTAAATCATAAATACCGCCACGAATTTTTCGTATCTACAAACGGCCAATAGACGAGCGGAGCAGACTACAATCCATCGATAACAAAAGTTGAGCAGCATCGAGGCGGAACATTAATTGGACGGGTGACCCATCCTGAAAAATTATGATTTTATAAAATTCGACAAAATTTTTATAAAATTTTACAAAATTTTATAAAAATGATTCTTCTCGGGTTTGGTCTTGTGAAATTAAGAATCTAGTACGTAACTCAAATAAATTTTCCATCGTAATTTTATTTCTTAATGCAGTAAATTTGATTGTTTGTGAGATAAATTTTACGTCTCAAACCAAATTCATCGCAAAAAAAACATTTATCATCGGAAAGGTCGAAGAACACAATATATAACAGTCAGCAATTCGCAGATCGATCACATACAAGCTTGCAGAACTTGAGAAATCAACGATCGGTAATAAATAATAATTGCTTATATATTTTTAATTATAACTATTATATTGTGGAATTTACGATTAAAAATGTAACAGTACTTTTTTGTCATAGGGTAAATACACCAATAGATGGACACCCCCCAATAGATGGACGAATATTATTTTAATAACCGATTAAATAAAATTTAGGAATGAAAATGTAACATAAAAAATTTTTTTTTCAACTATATATATTCCTGATATTAGAAAATAATTTTTTTTCAATTTAATATATTTTATAATCATAAAAAAAATTATTTTTATTTGACGTGACGACGTTTTGCTTCAAAAGCGCCACCATTACTAAGCATCTGACAGACAACCGGTAAACTATATTTGTTATAACTTATAACTAATATAAATAAATAAAAAAATAAGATATGTATCATGTGATTATGTTCGTAGTTCATACATACATTTTCAATTACAATGAGAAAAAAAAATCAGATACATAAGCGATAAGCTTAGATAACTTATTTTTGTAACTAAAATAATATTTATATTTTTCTATCGACACAGGTCAAAAACAAATCATACACCGTGTTAATCGCAGTCATAAAGTTTCCATTCCTCAACAATAAAAGTGTGCTCTTTATCTCTTGAATCTATTAAACATTTAACACGCGAGATGGTCTCACTTAAAGTAAAAATAATTATTTTATTATACTTTTTGTGTATTTTTAAAATCAATGCTAATGCCAGTGATTCGTCTTCTTCAAATGAAGATTTATCAGAACCAACTAATAAATCTGTCAATAAAGAAGATAGTTCTGAGTCATCAGAATCTGACGAAATAAATAATGAAAATGTATCGAGTGATCCAGAATCCAATGTATCAGATATTAATGCAACCACAGAACCTTATAAAACATCTATAGAAATGAGTATGATTGCTGTGCCAGAGCGTCCGAAACACGGATCAGAATGTCCACCCGGACAAATTCACGATCCACGGGGACAATGCCGAGAATTGATATAGTATGTTATTTTAATAATTATAAATTATGATTGATTAATACACTGTAAAAAATTTTCAGAGTGAACGCGGATCAAATCCGGAGTGAATACAAAGCGTATGACTGTGTAGTGATTTATTCCCCTTGGAGTAAAGATTACTCCGAAGAGAAGCTTCTTTTGATATTGCAACTCCAGATTGGAGTGACATTCCCTCCTAAAGAAAGTTTATTTTAATATTAAAACTCCGAATCGGAGTGAATGCAGATTGAAATAAAATCCAGATTACCCCGAAAACGCTCCACTGAAAAGACAAATTCCCTATTTACTGCGTATGCGAAATGATTTTTTCTAAAACTCCGGAATAGAGTGACGGAGTGATTTCGGATTTTATTTAAATCTGCATTCACTCGGAGTTCCGGAGTTTGAGAAAAAATCACTCTGTACCCGGACTAAATAGGGAGTTTGTTTTTCTAGCGGAGTGATTTCGGAATAATGTGGATTTTATTAAAATCCGAATTCACTCCGATTCGGAGTTTTATTATTAAAATAAACTCCCTTTCGGAGTGAGTTTTACTCCAATTAGATTAAATAAGTAATGCGCTCCACATCAACTCCGGATTGAATCCGTGTTCACTTCAAAAATTTTTTACAATATAGTTTTTAATGTTAATATTTTATATTAAAATAAAAAAAATAATTGTATTTCAAGCTATTTAAGTTAAAACCCAAGTTTTTATGTCAATTAATAACTATTTAAAATTATTTTCAGATACGCCTGAACAATATATGAAAAGTATGTCAAACTAATAATCAAGTACATGGATAAAGTAATTTAAATATTGTAAAGTTTTATATTGCGGCATTTAAATTGACAATAAAAAAATATGACTATTACATCAAAGGGATTGGATAATTTTTTTATTATTTCACGCAAAAAAAATAAATAATAAATTTTATTCAGATTTTCATTCATTTTTATTGTTTGAACAATAAACCCACATCGAAGAAGGTATTTCATAAACAAAATAATATTGAAAGCGAAAAAGTATAAGAGCGATTCTTTAAAATATATTGATATGAAAAAAAAAAAAAATAGTCACTCCTGGTCAAAGAAGAGGAGGCAAAGTGGGCCCCTTAAAATTTTCAAAACTTCAAAAACTATGGGGACAAAGTGGGCCTCGCAAAATTTTCTATACGTCAATAAATTCGGGCGGATAACAAGCTTATCGAAATTTCTTATATACACTGAAAAAAATAATCGGTAGCAGCTACCGATTGGCGAGCGGTAGCCACTACCGATTATTTTTCGGTAGACGCTACCGATTATTTTGGTAATAGATACCGAAATAATCGGTAACGTCTACGGAAAATTAATCGGTAAAAGCTACCGATTATTTCGTTAACGGCTACCGATTGTTTCGGTAGCCATTACCGATTGAAATCGGTACCAGCTACCGAAAAAACATCAGTAACTGCTACCGAAAATTAATTGGTAGCGGCTACCGATCGCCAATCGGTAGCTGCTACCGATTATTTTTTTCAGTGTAATGATGGCTAAAATAGACTACCAAAACTGTTGATTAAAAAAGTTAAAGATAGTAAAATTACGTTTTAAAGTTATATCGCAGCAGACTATTAAAATTATTTTTTATATTATTAAAACACAATTGTTTTATAGTTATTTGCGAATATCACACGTGTAAAGAATAGAAAATATCAAATCCGAAATTGTTTGGAGGGCCCACTTTGCCCCTAATATTCGATTTTTCAATTTTAATGGACGTAGCATAATGAAGTGAAAATAAGTATCAATGGTCTGAAAAGAAGTAAACGCATAAAATAAATTAATGATATTATAGGGGTAGGAGGGGCAAAAGGGGGTACTTAAGGAAATACCAAGTTTTCGAGGACTCAAATACGCTAAATCTTTTTTTTTTAATGATATTCAAAGTAAATAGAAGAAATTTTCAGTTACCGTTGAACAAAAAAATTTTTCATTTCTGCAGGCAAAGTGGGGTACCCCCTAAAAAAGGTAAAAAAAAAAAATTTCTGTATTTTAAACAAATTTGATTAAGTTGAATTTTTTTTTAAGTAATTTACATGAAGAAAAATTATATTTTACATGTTCATTGGATACAAAAGAAGAAAAAAAATTTTTAATAGTTTTTTTATCATAAATCAAACGTCATTAATATTTTTCAACTGACAGTTGATTTTTGAAAAAGTTTATCAAAAAAAATTTACAATAACGCTTAATTATATTTACAGAAGTGATTTTGGAATGTTTAAAAACCATTTAAAATATAAAATTTTTTTTTATCAAATTTCGGGGGTACCCCGTTTTGCCTACCCCCCCCCCCCTTCCCCTAATTATTTTTCTTAAGGGGCCCACTTTGCCCCCTTCTCCCCTACTTCAGGAAAATCAGGAAAAAATTCTAGTCGGGTCTATCTCTAAACTTACTTTTCAAATTTCCCGCGTTTTAAATTAATCATACTAGGAAATTGAAAAATATCGCAATTAATTCTGAAATGATGCAACTGTTGAACCGTACTGTGAAATAGTATTTTTATAGAGGTCATTTTGTCTGGTGATCTTGTCGACAGATTGTACTCAATTGGATTAATATCACAATAATCTGAATGCTTATCAAGACGCGGTTCGATTGTATCTTGTGATCAATTAAACTCTCTGTACTTACGTTCCATAGTTTGTTTGGTATCTATATTGCAATATTTCGTCATGGTCTAATGGTATATTTTGATATCAGCTTCTCTCAATTTGTTTTTTTTTTTTTTTGTACTGTATGAGACTTCAAAATATGGATATACTTAAACAGTTCAAAAATTGATTTTGTTTCGATTAAATACATAATTTTTTTTTCTTTGTAAATTAATATGTTAAATTATTAAAATATTCTTTAATAGCTTATACATTTTAAATTACGATGAGAAAAAAAAAACAGATACATGAGCGATAAGCTTAGATAACTTATTTATGTAACTAAAATAATATTTAATTTTTTTATAGACATAGGTCAATAACAAATCATACATCATGTTAAGCGTAATCATAAAGTTTCCATTCCTCGAGAATAAAAGTGTGCTCTTTAGCTCTTGAATCTATTAAATATTTAACACGCAAGATGGTCTCACGTAAAGTAAAAATAATTATTTTATTATACTTTTTGTGTATTTTTAAAATCAATGCTAATACCAGTGATTCGTCTTCTTCAAATGAAGATTCATCAGAAACAACTAGTAAATCTGTCAATAAACAAGATAGTTCTGAGTCTTCAGAAACTGACGAAAAAAATAATGAAACTATTTCAAGCGATCCAAAATCCAATGTTTCGGATATTGATCCAACCGGGGAAGAAGAAGAACGACAAATTATTGATATGCCACGACGTGTAAAACATGGATCGAAATGTCCATCCGGACAAATCCGCGATCCACATGGAGAATGCCATGAATTATTATAGTATGTTATTTTAATAATTATAGACTATTATTAATTAATAACAACCCCCATGAAAAAAATTTATAAAAAAAATATATGTTAAAATTTAAAAAATATATGAATATATATAAAATATGTATAAACAATATATTTTTAATAGCTAACTTTTGGCCAATATTCATATATATTTTATATATTTGAAATGTAATGTAAATATATTAAAGATATTTATATATTTAAAAAAAAATCAA
Source organism: Microplitis mediator (assembly GCF_029852145.1). Taxonomy (NCBI): domain Eukaryota; kingdom Metazoa; phylum Arthropoda; class Insecta; order Hymenoptera; family Braconidae; genus Microplitis; species Microplitis mediator. The sequence continues at coordinate 8,102,984 of NC_079975.1, forward strand.
AATATACATTTAATATATTTTAAAAATATTAAAATTGCATTTAAAAATATATGAAAATCGGCCAAAAGTTAGCTATTAAAAATATATATTTTTTATGAATATATTTTTTATATTTTAACATACATTTTTTTTATATACTTTGTTCATGGGGGAAAATTAAATAATTTTTAATTTCACTATTTTACATTAAAAAAAGAAAATTGTATTTCAAGCTATTTAAGTAAAACCCAAGTTTTTATGTCAATTAATAACTATTTAAAATTATTTTCAGATACGCCTGAATAATACATGAAAAGTATGTCAAACTAATAATCAAGTACATAGATAAAGTAATTTAAATCTTGTAAAGTTTTATATTGCGGCATTTAAATTGTTAATAAAAAAATATGACTATTACTATTTTAAATCATCGTATTAAAAATGAATATATTTTTAAATGAGTGTAAAGAATATCATGTAACTATCTTAATAGATTTAATAAAATGACATTTACACTTTTATTTAATTCTAGAATCTTGTGCAAGTTTCTTGACACAACAATTGTTTTATCAATACTTCTTATAGCTAAACTATACATGATTTCACGATGAACACTTGAAGGTTTTCTATGCATGTAATAAAAAAATTGCATTGGTTGAGTTAGAAATTGTCTACTTTCGAAGTTAATTGTCAACTGTCTTAAATTGATGCATTTAACTAATTTTGTTTAAGTTTTTAAATCGATTGATTTTTTTGTACTTACAGAGTTTAGTTTATGTAACTCATGCCAAACAATAGGCCGTTAACTGGCTAAATTTAACTTCATGAAATTTGATGTTAAGGGCCAAATTTTAAAACCATATTCACTTTGAATTAGTGAATATTCACTGGGGACCAGCTATAAGTATACAACTGGTTAAATTAGTGGTTTACTTATAGCTGTAGAAATAGTAAGTATCCACTAATTCGCAGTGAATTTTACTAATTCATTTGTAGAGGGTTGCTTGTATACCTATACAATAATAGTATGTAAATATACCAGTAATAGTAATTTTAACCCCGATAACTGCCCCTAAAATATAATGCTTTCTGATTGGTCAAAAGTGTAATTTAATATATATTAAAACACTCATTTTTATATTAATTCACTGAATTTTAGTGAAATGGGCGGTGTATATCCCTACTCAATAATTCAAGCCAATGACTAATCTATCACTTTTCTCTCTTATGACGTCACTTTGAATTTAGCTGCCTTATTAACATGACCAAAATCTCTAGACGCACATGCGCATTTAGTTAATCAGCATACGCATGTGTAGATCAGTGCAACGTCAGCTGAATTTTATAACCTTACATATCTCTATTAATTGATACGACATGACACCAAAGTTGATTTTTTTATTGAGTCAAGTTTTTTTAAGTGAGTATTAAGCAAAGTATCTAATTTTATAAAGTATAATAGTACATTACACGCTTAGGGAGGAAAGTGGGACATTCCAACCCGTGTGCGTAATTGCCCACCCAAGCCGAAGGCGCACAATTTTTCACCAAATTTGTACTTTGAAAGCTTCAATTATTGCCTCTGTTTGCGGGAAGAAGAATGGCGCATGCGCTGATTTTTATCATTTGTTTTCTCATTGAAGAAAAGAACGACTTTCTATACTAAATGAAGGAATTTTAACTTTCAGTGCAGGTACGGTGAAAAAAAAAAACGGAGTTTTTGGAATTAATAAAGAACATCGAAAGTATAACATTGCAATAACAAATTAAATCCAATTTACTCTCTAAAAACGAATTAGTGAAAATCAGGTGACAATCATTATTTGGCAGTGAATAGTCACTTATTGCCAGTGAAAAGTATACTACTATTTGAATTAGTGGCATATTTTTCACGAGCAAACATGGAAAAAAATAATCGGTGGCAGCTACCGATTGGCAATCGGTCGCTGGTACCGAAAATTAATCGGTAACGGCTACCAAAATAATCAGTAGCTGTTACCGAAATAATCAGTAGCTGCTACTGATTATTTTTTTCCGTGAACAGTGAATAGTCACTATTTTTACTATTTCAAATTTACGAGAGTATCTAAGAAGGGTCTGTAGTAATTTTTGTACAAGATTTTCTTTCAAACAATAACTCTAACCGCTCAATTAAGAACGAGGTTCGATGCATTACTCAATAATCTAGCAATTTACGTTTTAATTTTTCAAGTGTTTATTTCTTTAAGAGAAAAATGTGGACAAAGTTTCCATTTACTGCGCATGTGCAACAAGGACAGTACCGTTCGTGGACTAGAGTGTGATGAAGATAAAATCAGACCTCTCTTAATAATACCAACACTTTTAGTCGAGATGTTCATACAATAGTCAGACAATTTATTTATATTAAGTAAATTAGTTTAAATTTTTATTAAAGTATTAAAACTTGTTACAATAATGAATTTTTATCATAATCGTTTTGAAGCTACGACTTAATTTTTGAAATTTTGTAGAATTTCGAACCCGGAAAAAATTTTTGATGCAAAAAATAAATAAGTAATAAAAAACAATTATTTTTATAATAAATTTTCTCTATACAGATAATGAATAAAAAAATTTAATAGACAGATTACTTAAGAAAAAAAATAGTTATCTATACTATTAGTTTTTGATATGATAATAAAAAAAAACTGAAAGCTATTTATTTTTCAATGAAACTCAGTGTTTATGTATATGTGTATTATCAATTGGTACCTCTATATAGATGCATATAATTCTCATATCTACCTCAATGATAAAATCATTCTAATAGAGTATTGGTGTGTATATATATGCGCATTGCGACAAAAGATACGTAATAGGAGGGGAACGACCGTATATGCGTTGATCAACTCTTTTCTTTAATTCAGTCAAGTGAATATAAGTCTTATAGAATGTGTCACAGCATGAAAATTTATATATTTTTGAATTTAATTTTATTATTATTTTTACTACCACTGGCAATGAGTGATAATAATAATAATAATACTGAAAGTAAATTACCAGAAGTGTCGAAAAAATTTATACCATTTGATGAGAGAATTGAGACGATCGAAAGTTCAATAATCAATGTCCCTGTTCGCTGTCCTCCTAGTATGGTAAAAGTTGGAAAACGGTGTCGGACTATTTTCTAAGTAAGTATCGATCAATTACAGTCAATCTAAGTAACTATCATGTAATCAGGGCAATTGGGACCGTCTTTTAAAAATATTAAGATTTTTTTTACTCAAAAATTTGAATTATCAAAAATCCTGATTACTTGCAATAAAAAATAAATTGATTTTCATGTTATTTTTCAACATATTGCTTTTTTGGTGATTTATGTTACGCGTCAAGTTCAAGTTACACAAATTTACTGTAGGTTATTGAATCTAATTAATTTAAGTACTAATTACATTTAATTTTAGAAAAATTTAATTAGTATACAAGGTTACATACTTAGTACTCGATTGCTTCATGCATTTGTATAGCTATATTTAGTCAAATTTTAAAAGTATAGATTTACAAATATATAAGTGATCAGGTACTGAGTTTATTACCTTATTCGACAATTAATATTTTATTAAAAATAAAAAAAGAAAGACAACAAAGAATATTAATTAAATGATAATTGATACAGAAAGTTAATTAACACAAGACCACACGGGAAAAAATGCTGGAGTAGAATTTACCACACCAAACTAGTAAAAATTTTACTACACTTTGTGGTCGCCGCAATGACAACTGTAGTAACATAAGCCACAGTGTGCGTGATATTTTACTACTATAGGAGTTCTGCTTACTACTGTAATGTGGTAAAACTTTGTAGTTTCCACAACTATTCAATGTAGTATAAAATACTTATTTTGTGGTTTTGGGAACCACACAATTTTATATGAATTGGTATCTGTTACTATTTTTGGAGTATACAATACCAGATTACTTGTACAATCTACTCCTAAATTTGTGATAATCAAAAGAAAACAAGAAAAAAAAATTTTTGGTAAATTTTTTAGGTGGGTCTTCTTGCCCCAGGTGGGCCGTCTTGCCCCGGTCTCCCCTAATACAAAAAAATTTGTTTTGTATTACCTGTCATTCTTCCCTTTGCTTACCTCACCTACAACTTCTTCTATAAAATTTTATTTCTATGCTCTTATCAGTGAATCGTGATTTTAATGCAATTTTTTAAATCATTGCCTACTGAGTATTTGTTATTTATTGGAATTATAACTTTTAAAATGATGTTTTTTATATTTTCTATTAATAAAAATTAATTCTTAATTATTCTAAGTTTATGCTTATACGAGAATTTATAGATTACAAATATGTTTTTAAAATTATCCTTATCAGGTATTGATAAAAAGTAGGCTTTTGAAATTTAAGTCCTTATTATTTTAAGTTATTCATTAATAAATTCATTTTTATATCATTTTAATTTGGTATACTGTAAGTCCGAAGAATCTAAGATTAATTTTTATATTTTTATAACGTTTTCAATATCATAAAAACTAATGATTGTTAACTAACAGATATTTAATTAATACATTACGAATAAAATATATTCTACTATGTTGTGGAGTAAAAAGAACCACAGTGGTTATTTAATGCTAGTTCATATTACTACTTACTGTAGTTAATGGTACTACAGGTTGTGTATCACAGTGTACTAGTAACTGTTACTAAACGTGTAGTTATCCTATATATTACTAGTCAGTGTAGTAGGTGGAACTCCATTTGTAGTATAGTTAACTACACATTTTTTTCCGTGCACCAGTTTAAACCAGCAACCGCTAGATTTTCTAAATTTTTGTTGGGGTGAATCATCACTTTTGTAATATTTGAATAATTTAATTTCACTTTGATTCATTCATTCTTTTATATAATTAACATACTTTATTAACGACCCATACGAAAAAAATATATATCCTGGCAAATCTGGAATATGTCGCATATATGCAACATATATATCTCATATATGCAGATTTGCCCGGATATATCCGGATATATATTTTTTTCGTATGGGGAAATGCCAAAACAAAAATTCTACTGTTTGAACTTAGCGCTTTGTAAAAATGATCGCTGTAGAGATTTGAAATATGAGAGATATTCTCATGTAGAGATGGAACGATGTGAAAATAATCTTCTGTTGAGTTGTTGCGATGTAAAAATTTATCTGTAGAGTTGATTCGTATAGGGAAAAACTTTGTGAAGTTTTATAATGTAGAGAAATTCTCTGTAGGGATGCGACACACCCATAAAAACTATTAAAAATTTTTTTCTTCCATTGTATCCAATAATTATATAAAATGTAATTTTTCTTTATGTAAATTACTTACAAAATAATTTAATATCCAGAAATTTGTTTTTCACCTTTTTTAAGGGGTACTTCATTTTACTCGCAAAAATTGAATTTTTGTTTATCGGCAACTGAAAATTTTTTTCTATTTACTTGGAATGTCATTCAAAAAAACCCAGACTTAGCGTATCTGAGTCTTCGAAAACTCGGTATTTCCTTAAGTACCCCGTTTTGCACTCCCCCCCCCCCCCGCTAAATATATATATTTAAAATTCATGTATGAAAATTATTAAGACATAAATTACCAAGTCAAATGTCGAAGATGATGATTTTTATAATTTTTTATCAACAAATCGATATCGCTATTAATTTTTATTTATTATTGCAAATTAAATGGAAATAATAAATTAAGTGGAATTCATTATATATTTTTATTATTAATTAATATTATTATTATTAGATATAGTACATCGATGTTATTATTTCTACTGAGTGACAAAGTACATAAATATGATAAAAAAATTTTTGAATTCTCAGTTTGTTATCAACAATATCCTTAGAGCAGATTATTATACCCGTTGTTAGATAAACGACCAGACAGTACATCAAAAAAATACGTGTTACCATTTAAACTTGAACGTGCGTGGAATCGATTCACTAATCCAGTGATATGCTTTTATCATGCAGTCAAGTATAGATGATTTATGTTCAAGATAACATAATATCGCCATCGATCGATCGCATTACTATTTTATGGTAATTTTATGAAAAATTTGGTATTTACTAATATATCAAATATCACATTCATAAGTACTAAAATACATAAAATGACTTTATATTTAAGACAAATCTAAAGCACGTGATAAAGAAACATTCAAATTTTTTAAATTATTGAAATTTTTTAATCTGCCAATTCATAAATTTGAAACCCCTTTAGAGAAACGTAAATTCTGATAAATTTTTTTGGTCCACTGATTAAAACTATTGTCGATTGATCTACATACTGGCCTATGGAAAATTTGAATGGTAATTAAATTAAAGCTCAGATAAATTATCTCAATATTAACATATGATATGATGTCGCTACTTGATTATCTACAGATGAACTTATACCCAGCGTTAAACCAGTTATTGGATATTCTTCGAGGTTGATAATAGCGTTTTCTTCATCGGCTATCGGTTACCATTTTAATCCTGATCTGAAATCCTGAAAAGCTTTTTTATCTTGTCTACCAACTTTATTTTTTGTAAAACTGTAATCTATACTAAATAAATATAAAATAGGACACAAACGATTATACAAAGGCAATATAGGGGAGGGTGGGGCAGAGCGGCCCCCCTAAGCCAATTATTATTTTTTGTGGCTTTCAACCATATGATCACTTTACTTTTGTCCTATTTCGAACAAATTTATGGACATTTTGCCGAAATTCTGAAAAATATTTTTTTTTTTTTGTGGGGCAGAGCGGCCCCCCTTCAAAAAGTGATAAAAAAAAATTTTTTTTTCGTTTTTTTTTTTTTAAATTGTTTTCATCATTAAGAATGTATTTCTTACTCTTGACAACTATTTTTGGTTTTATATTACTCGAAAAAAATTTTTTAAAGCGTAAAAAATCGTTCACTCTCGATTACCTTAATTACTAATTGTTATTTAATAAAAAAAAAAATATATTCTATAATTTTACTTTATTTCAAAAATTTATCAACTAAAAAAAAAAAATTAATTTTTATAAATTTTTAGTGACCAAATTTGCCTCTTACATAAAGAAACGGCCGAAAAATATGAAAAAATAATTTTTTCGGAAGTTCCGGCTGGTCCATTTTGCCCCAGGTGTTATGCGTAGGGCTAGAAATGTGGAATTATAACAATTTTTTTTTAATTTGACGATAAAAATATGAAAAAATCACTTTTTCAAAATTTTGGGCTTGTCCATTTTGCCCCAAATGCCATGCGTAGGGGTAAAAATGCGCAAACATATCGGATTTATAGTAATTAGTCGAAAAAAAAAAAAATTTTTTTTTAGTCAAAATTTCAGGGGGGGCCGCTCTGCCCCATGGGGGCCGCTTTGCCCCACCCTCCCCTATATCTAAAAATTTTAGGAATGTAAGATAAGAAAATACTAGCATTTGATTATCATCTCAATTCTATAGAATGACTTTTGTTTTATGATAAAAACAATCAAAAATTTTTTTTGTCTTCTTGTGTATCCAATAATTATGTAAACCTGCGTAAAAAAAATTTTGATCAGTTATGAATTTCATTACCAAATTCAGATTGTGAAACAAATATGACTTTCATAATAAACTTGTGAGAAAATAATTATAATATTTTCTAATAAAATTACAGAAAAAAAACAGTGAGCTGGATTTTATAATTTTCTGTTTTCATTTTAGAAAAAAATAAATGATTTTGTATCAGCATCTAATTGAGATTTGCGTAGACTTTGCTAGTGGTTAATTCAGTGTGGCTATTAAAAAACAAAAAATGAATTTACAGCAGAACAAACGGGAATAAATTTGAACCAATATCAAAAAAATTCATCAAATTGGTAATTTTCATGAACTTATCTTTCTCTTCAGATGAACAATGAGTATTTTAAATAATTATTTTCTCTCGTCACGAGTTAAATAGAAGGACATTTTCAGATTTGTAATATGAATTTCTTAAATCGACAGTAATTCAGGAAGCGAAGAAAAGTAATGTATGATGAGTATGTTAGAATATTTTTACCAACATAGTTCAAGATTCATATTGAACAAGTAATGAGATAAATATGAAATTGACTAAGTAATAATTTTTTTTTTTTCTTTCAACAATTATAAATTTTTTTTTTATTAATTTAAATTACAATCTGTTATTAGATAACAATTAATAATTTGTATGATAAGTGTGTAGGGCAGGCATTAGCAGACAGTATCCACTATTTATTGAAAACGATTTTTGAGGTCAGTAGGCTTAAATCTTTTTAGCCTTCTGTTTATCGTGTTGTTAAGTAGTTCTGTTGCCATTGGGTTCAAGTGATTTTCTAATCTATGTTCATATCGTGTGCTTAGCTTCGTAATCTCTTCTTTGACAGTCGTTATGCCTAGGTCTCTGTGTATTATGGCGTTGCAGACAAACCAGGGAGCGTTCACTATATTCCTGATAGACAATTATAAATGGCGAGGAATGGAACTTTCTGAAACTTCTATCTATTGTAATAATATATTAATTACGCTTTCAGTACTAATCTTTAAAAAAAATTAGAAATGATTGGGCTGAACATAGAGGATGTTTGTGATTAGTTTAGTTTAGTCTACTATTAATACAAAGTGAAATTCATATTGAACTAATAATATCTTGATTAAAAAACTGCGATTTTCAAAAAATCATATCATGCCTTGGAAAGCATTAACGATTGTCACCAATTGATATCTTCTGAACGTGGTTTCAGTAGATCTTTATAAAATAGAATATTTTGCTAAATTCATTCACGACGTAATAAATTTAGTTTAGTTTTCAGTTAAGAACGTACGTGATACGTGTTAAGTTAATCCATCCAGCTCACTGTTTTTTTTTTTTTATAAAATTTTTTTGGAGAATATTATAATTATTTTTTCACAAATTTATTATGAAAGTCATCTTTGTTTCACAATCTGAATTTTGTAATGAAATTCATAACTGATCAAAATTTTTTTTACACGGGAAAGTGTAATTTAATCAAATTCATTTAAAATACAGAAATTTTTGTTTCATTTTTTTTAGAGGGTATCCATTTTGCCTGCAAAAATGAAATATTTTTCTTTTAATGGCAACTGAAATTTTTTTTTCATTTACTTTAAATATCATTAAAAAAAAAAAAAGATTAAACGTATTCGAGTCCCTGAAGTATTTTCTGAAGTACCCCGTTTTGGCTCCTCCCTCCCCTATATGTTATTAATTATAAAAGCATCAAGTGGCTGAATTGATTTTTATTACGATTTAATTGATATTCAAAGCTGTGATATCATCCCTCATCAGCAATTAGTGAAATATTAATTGCAAGTAATAAAACTGCCGAAATAATAAATGAAACAGTCATTACTCGGGATACTCAATAAATATATTATTGAATTCCTAATAAATTTTTTTCTATGAGTAAATTTATAAATAAATTTCATAAAATATCGTTTTCTAAAAATAGCAAACAAAGTGAATGACGTGTCTCGTGTCTTTTTAATGACTTGGACATTTCAACGCCTTACTGCATTCTAAAAAATTTAAAGAGTCAAGTCTATTTTTTCATCAGATTGGAATCAGACTCTATTTTTAATATAAAAAAAAATGTGTTTCTGTTTAAAAATGCTTAGTTGCGGTTTTTAAAAAATAACGAGGTAAATTGGTCAGCCTGACCAATATGGACACTCAAGAATTTTTAGTAAAAAAAAATTTGATTCAAAAATTTACTATCTAATCTATTTTCTTGAAAACTGGCAATCAGAAATTGAAGTAAAATAGGCCAGGGGTAAATTTACTGACAACATTGTTTGCTTTAGAATTTGGTCTTTATTAAATAAAGCTTTGTTTAATAATTAAATTAATTAACCAACAACATTTCTGTCGTGACCCATTTTACTCCAGAGTCAGGTGAACTTGCGTTGAAATCGATCAATAGTAAAACTAAATTAATCAAAATTTATGGAATCCTGTTCATGTATACATAATTTTCAAAAACTTCTTCGGATTTTGAATGGAAAGATGCTTTGAATACCCTATCGAAAAATTCTCATAGAATCCTCTCAAATGCGACAAAAACCGCATAGAAACCAATACAGTCTATAGGATTCTACACGGTAAGAAATGCATGGCGTTCAACACCATGCTGGTATCGTCTCAAGACAGATACTAAAATAGTATGTGAAATATTCCAAGACAGTATTGTAACGAGTCCCAGAAGTATGGCGTTACTTACTATACTGTATAGTACTGGAGCTATTGTATCGCTCACACGTATGCATATCAGGCACGGCGAAACAGCATGACCCTGAGACCCACACTGCAATGCCGAGGGCACAGTGCTACTAGTTTTTCCCGCCATAATCTTGGCGTGTCAATCAATGTATACTATCGTATTACTACCAAAACTATATAGATGTCGTTAGACTAGGTTTATCTGCCAGAAGCATTGTGGATACGGCAATGCAGTATGGGCCTGACGGCCATACTGACATTCCGGCGTCCACGACAACTATTGCCAATGTTACTATTCCCGCAATTTTATAACCTATAAAAATCTTCGATACCATACAGTATGGCGTTCACGCCCATACTGGTATAGTGATATCGGCAAATTATTTATTACCGTGTATGCGGTTTTTTTCGCATTTAAGTGAATTCTATGGGAATTGTTGGATAGGGTAAGGACCCTCAAACCTAGCTTTATTCTCCTTTCTTTTATTTGATAGCTATTATTTATTTGTACTATTCTCAAGTAAAAATATTTGGCCGAAAGCACAGCGAAAAATTTTTATTCGTATTAAATAATCAAAAAATTGAGCAGTATTTTGCCGACAATTCAATTGGCCTTTTTTGCGGCCACAGTATTTTTTTTCAAATGAAATTATGGGACTTGGAAAAATTGTATGCAACTCAAAATAAAACTTTTGGGTATTGATTAGGCGACAACTATTAGACTTTTTAAATTATAGTTACTTAAGCGATATATATATATCGCTTCACTATATAAAGTTATAGGTAACATTAAGTGACCCTGTTATTGGCTTACGCTGTTGGGTCTTTGTATAAGAAATAAATTAATAATAAAAACAATAATAATAATAATAATAATAATAATAATAATAATAATAATAATAATAATAATAATAATAATAATAACAATAATGATAATAATAATAATAATAATAATACTTTTGTATATTGTGGCCCTTAGGGATCTCGATTCCAGGGTCGAAAAATCATTAATAAATAATAATAATAATAATAATAATAATAATAATAATAATAATTTTGTATAAGTACAATAATTTAGCACTTTAATCTATTTAAAAAAAAAATGAATTTTTTTTTTCTGCTAACAGATACTTTTTCTGTATTGTACAGCATTCATGTAATAGCATAATAGTTTTTCAGGAAAACTGTTAAATAATTCATCAGAGCTTATTTGGGTATGCAACAGTCTTAGGCAGTAGTAAATGCAACAGGATACTAAGAATGTAACATTCATAGACTTCTTGTCTGTGGCGTTAAAAAAAAACTATTTTTTTCAACATAATCTCTAAATACCATTTCTCTACACCTCAATAATACGATAAATGAATAAAGAATATAAATGACATCAGCTTTAACTAATTAACTTTATTTTTATGATATTAATGTAAAGACAATTACGACTACACTTTTCTTTGAAAAAACTCAGGCATTTAATCAATTTATCCGAATTATTATTGCCACTGATTAAATAATCATAAAAAAATACTTTGTTTCGTTGAGGAAGACAATTAATAACGACGTGGTGACGTAATTAAATAAAAATTTATCATGAAATCAGTCTGGGAATTACAAATTCATTTATCTAGTTGTTGTTAAGATCATATCCTAAGTTTAAAATTGAATGTGATACCGTGATACAAAAGATTTTTATCTAAGTATCATATCTTTAAATTTCGATTATTTTTATTCCGTAGTTTCCGATAATACGAGATAAGTTTAATAGCCAGACAGAACAATATTTTTCCTGTATAATATATTTTTTTATGTCGAAGAATTTAAAGAGTAGATCTTATGTAAATTCGATAAACTTTATTGTGCTACTAAAACATTATATCTATCAGTAAAAAGTATATAAAATTAAAATTTTTATTATCCGACCGTTTCTCATGAGTCTCATCCTGACTCAATATATTTTTTCATCAGCTTTTTTTTCCATGGGATCTAATAAAATAAAAAAAAAAAGTCCCAATGCAATTTATTTATTTTTCAATTTTTCAAACATTTCTCAACTTGAAAATTAATTACCATCCCCTGTTAATAAAAATTTATTCGAGAATCTCGACAAATTTATTTTTAAAAAATCGTTAGGAAAAGAAAAAAAAATTTCCAAGTAAAAAAAATTTTTTTTTTAAACTTTGAGACTTGAGGCATAAGTCTGCTAATAAAAAAATTTACGAGTAAATCAAAGAGAATGTTTAAAAGGGTGGGTTAGCGTGAAATACCTCACACTACCATGGCAACAAAACTTCCGATTTTTCTATGTCAATACCATTTTAAAATCGACTCATTCGTTTTATCACAACTAAAAAGATTATTTATTTTAAATCGATGGGCTTTTAAAGTACATTGTAAAAAATGTTTGGTCTCGGTTTAGTGTAAATGAATTGGTGTAAAAATTTTCGTGTGAAAATTGCACCAAATATCGTGGTAAATTCAGACGGTGTGAATTAAAAATTTTTACACCGTCAAGCGTGTAAATGAGTAATTTATGATAATTTCGCAGTAAAAAAAATAATCGTACACTTAAAAAAACCGGGGTAAGTCCAAGCGGTGTAGGTGTTAAATTTCAACACCGGAAGCGGGGTTAAAACAACATCACCGCGGGTGTGAATATTCTTTATAGGTGTTAAAAAAATTTCCCGGTGTTAAAATATTTTTCGGTGTTGAAAATATTTTCCTTTGTGAATATTTTTACTTTCTCGATCACTACAGTTAAAGTGTTTTTATTAATTAATTAAATTATTGGTGATTGAAATGGTGGCAGTAAAATTGTGTAATTTTTAAATAAATTGCGTATAACATAAATAATTATTCAAATAAGTACATAGCAAAATTGTAATTTCCTCCAGATAATATACTGTAAAAAGAGCGGTGTTAAAATGCAATGAAACCGGTGTAGGAGGCGTATTTTTTTCTAATTTTTTATTTTTTTTATTTATCAAAATTTCAATTTTTTATTAACAAAAAATATAAACAAAATAAAGAATCTTAGATTGTTGTTGATAACTCAATAACTATAAGCGATATCAAAAATCTAAAAAAAGATCTTTAAAGAGGAGGAAATTTCTGAAAAAAAGTCTCGACTCCCCGAACTCTAGCTCCATAAACAATAATTTTTATTTAATGTTGAAAATTGCATCCCGCGAGGCTGCTGTCTTACTCTAACCTCAAGACGCCAATGTGACAGCAGCCTCGCGGAATGCAATTTTCAACATTAAATAAAAATTATTGTTTATGGAGCTAGAGTTCGGGGAGTCGAGACTTTTTTTCAGAAATTTCCTCCTCTTTAAAGATCTTTTTTTAGATTTTCGATATCGCTTATAGTTATTGAGTTATCAACAACAATCTAAGATTCTTTATTTTGTTTATATTTTTTGTTAATAAAAAATTGAAATTTTGATAAATAAAAAAAATAAAAAACACATCTTGCTCAAAATTTGATTCCGCATCGAATGAGCTATCACTCATATTTTTGCCACAATGCTAAAGATTTTTTACAGCAAATTCACACAGGATTTTCACAAAAGTCTTCGTTACAATGTAACATAGTAATGGTTACCATTCTAGCATAGGAATCAGAACTATTCTTTTCTCTTCGTGTAGATTACACCGTATTAAAATTACACGGATGAATAATTTACCACCAAAATTTTTGAAAGAGTATAATAACGTATTCTAAGACACATTGTTTGTAGTCACTATTCAAGCCCATCTATTTAATAATAAAAAAAAACACCCTTTGATGATACACTTGTTTTAGTCTGATATATATACTTACTATGTTAACATATGTTAACATTTACTATGTCAACATATTTTCCCCTATGTACACTTCTAAACCAAGTGGGTCATCAATTGTGTCGAAATACATGAGATTAAATAGTGACCCATTAATGTATCATTAAGTATGTAACTACCACTTAAGCCAACGTATTAAATTTTGAGAAAATTTCAATGGATATAGAATATTTGATTAAAAAGTTTCATCTAACATAATAGTCTTTTTGAAATATAAGAGATAACGATACGTTATAAAGACTTAAATTTTTATTTATTTAAATCTGAATAAAAAAATATTAAACTAGGGGATGGGCAAGCAAAGCTGGAACAGGCGGACAAAACGGACCACCCAAAATATTAACAAAAAATTTTTACATTGTTTGTGAAGGTCATTTACGACTCTTATTATTATTTTTGTTAAATTTTGAGTGTTCCAAATGTTTTCTTGAAGAATAATTAAAAAAAATTTTTTTTTAATAATTTTTCTGTGGACTCAATGCATTGTTGGCCACAAAAAACACATACGATGTCTTCTTCGCTACTTTTAAATTTTATATAAGTTATTTATCTTCAATAATTTTGTTTTTTTTCGGTATCTTTGTTTACCAACAGTATACCTTTGTATACACGAAAATTCATTATTTACTTAGCGGTCCGTTTTTCCCGGCCTCTCCTATATTCACATATGTGGATTTTATATATCGCAAATTGTTTTGAAATAATATTAAGATACTTTAAAAGAAATCGTTAAACTTTTTCTCGCAGCAAATACGGTGAATAATAAATCCGATTTTTGTTGGCTTCGCTGAGGCATTTATTGAGTGAACAGAGCAGTAATAGTAGTAATGACATCGTTTTTTTTTTTTTTTTTTTCATCAATTGGGAATTCAAAAATAGTAATAACTGAAGAGTGCATATTGCCTTATGGAACGTACATTTGGAGTTTTAAAATCACTCTAAAAGGTTAAAATTGATGCTAAAGTTCAAACAATAAAAGTTACATTGTAAAAAAAGCGGTGTTAAAATGAAATAACACTGGTGTAGGCGGTGTGATTTGGCGGTGTTAAGCTACTGATGCGTCATAGAAATAATTAGCAGGCAAATTTTTGTAGGTAATTGAATGTTCTACAAAAAAAATTTCTTATCATTTTTTGATAAATCTATTTGTTCAAAAGTTATTTAAGGTTGAAGTTGAATTCATATTAAATTTTGAGATCTTTTCACTTTTTCGGCGAAACTATCAGACCTATTACAAAATATTATTGAACCTTTTTTGTAGACAATTTTATTTCCTAGAAATTATTTCAAATAAAGTTTTTTCAAATTCCGCATTATTTTCTAGTTATTTTCATTTCAATGTTAAGCTCATTAAAAAAAATAGTCTTCTGATCGATTTTAAGAGCTTGACATTAAAATGAAAATAACTAAAAAATAATGCGGAATTCGAAAAAACTTTATCGAAAAAAACTTTTAGGGAATAAAATTGTCTACAAAAAAGGTCCCATGATATTTTGTAATAGGTCTGATAGTTTCACCGGAAAAGTAAAAAGATCTCAAAATTTAATATGAATTCGACTTCAACCTTAAATAACTTTTGAACAAATAGATTTATCAAAAAATGATAAGAAACTTTTTTTTTAGAGCATTCAATTATCTCCAAAATATGCCTACCAATTATTCCTATGACGCATCGTTAGCTCATTCGTTAGTTAATGTTATTATTATGGAAAATAGAAAAGTGCAATGAGGAACCTTTTAATATTAATATTAAGGGCTCTGATTTCCACAGGCAACTTTTAAACCTGTTTCCGAGAAAAAAAAAAAATTTTGTCATTTTTTGGATCACCCTAATACGTAATGTATTTAAAAATTACACAATTTTACGCCCACCATATCAGTCACCAATAATTTAATTAATTAATAAAAACACTTTTTTACTGTAGTGATCGAGTACGTAGAAATATTCACAAAGGAAAATATTTTCAACACCAAAAAATATTTTAACACCAGGAAATTTTTTTAACACCGGTAAAGAATATTTGCACCTTTGCCGGTGTTATTTTAAACACCACTTTCGCCGTTGAAATTTAATACCGAAAATTTCAACACCTACACCGCCTAGACTTACCCCATTTTTTTTTAGTGTATTAATAACTTTTCTATTTATTTTTACACGAAATAGTTAAGGACCTTAAAGTAAAAGGTTTGAAATTTTTTACCTGTGTATAAAAATACATAAAAAAATCATTTTTTATATAAATATTAATACTGAGATAGAAAACCTAATTTTTTTAATTTAAAAAAATTTCCAACTATATTAATTTCTACGATGCAATCTAATATTAATATATTAAAAGTTTTTTTTTTATTGCGAAATATGAGTATCTCAGTTATACAATAGTCTACAAACCGAGCGTTTTTTCACGTGAATCGAGATAGAAAACGACCAAGTTTTACTTTGTCGTCACAGAATTATATACGATGTCATATTCCCAACAATTATAAGCTCGAAAAATAAAAATAATCTGATACTTCACAAACGAATCTCATAAAAAAAAAGAAGAACCTCCGTTGACATAAATCATTATTATTATTATCATCATTTTTATGATAAAAAGCTTGAAATAGAGAACAAAGGAACAGGATTTTCCGATTTTATTTAATTTAATGATCTGTATCATTAAATCAATGGCATTAGTATGTCAAATAAAAATTTATTCAAACAAATATCAAGATAATAAACTCAGATGAATATGAATTATTTAAATCAACATATTTTTTTTATTAAAAAATCATCATATATAATTCGAATCAAAAAAAGAAAAAAGGTGAAGAAGTAAATAGAGATTAGATAGAGCTGTGAGATAAAATTCTATCGACGTTGGTTATAGCGACGTCGACGAACTGGAGCGCATTTAGGTAGAATGCTGCTTTGAAAATCGATAGTAGCGCGTACGCGTATGGCCAATCGCTACGACCTTTCGCCACGTCCACGTACGGACGAACCCTGGACCCCATATAGACCAGGTGCGAATCTCTCCAGACTAGACTGATAACTATTTCCTACCAGTGCTAACTCACTACCCGTAATTTCTTCAAATCTATTCACTAACGTCTTATTTTTCCGGTACATCATCTTTTTATTTCAGAAAAAATATTTATTAATAAATTATCATAACAAAATTTCGATCAAACTTTTCTGAAAGCTTCCGGTGTAAATTTTGTATGAAAAAAAATCTACTTGAGTAACAACTTTTATTTAAAAAAAAAAAAATTATTATTATTTTTATTAACTGGTTGTTAAAACGCATGCGCAGATAAGATACGCGCGAAATAATCTCGAAAAAGTCCTAGTCTGCTGTCATCCTGCTCATACTCTGTACAGACCTAGGTACAGACTACTATATAGTTTAAAAGAAAAGTTGTCGACGTCGGGGGTGCTTTTTTCCGCGAGTAAAGTAAAAGAGAGTAGAGTATAGTAGAATATAAGGATGCGAATAAGGACAAGAGTGGGTGGATGAGAGATAGTAAAGGACAGATTGATAATACAGGATAGGAAAATATATAGAGAAGAAAAGAGAGGATTAGCAGAGCAGCAGCAGCAGCACCAGCACCAGCAGAAACTGCAATAGGTATAGTAGCATCCAGGTGAAGAAACGACGAGGACAGAGCGTTGGTTTCTCGAGTTAAACTGGAATTGCGACAGAGAAAATAGAGATATATGTAGAGAGAGAGGATTCCCGCGAGCAGGCGCAGATTCAACGGATCCCGAATAGACTTTACTCATAGGGCAGTCGCTCCTTTGCTGCACCTTCGTGTTCCATCTAGCCAAATTATTTTATTGCCAAATAAAAGTATTGTGCTCAGTGTAATTAATAATAAAGTGAATTAATTACTTGTTGTTATTCATTATTTTGTTAAAGCTGTGATTAATTGGAGTTAATATTTTATTTTATATCAAGACAAATTATTAAACTAGTGGTTTAAGTTGTGCTTTTCGGCGTTCATCGTCGCCGTGTTAGGTCAGTACGATTTAAAACAAAAATCTATAGGTCGAACAACCCTTTTGCTGCTGAGGTGTCGCTACTTTGTGTTGCTAAAATATCGAGATAATTGTTATTACATTTGTTTTAATTTATTTAAATAATTAGACGTAATAGAGGAAAAAGAATTTACATTTACGTGTAATTTAAAATATTAAATTATATTTTACTTTATTTTATTTTATTTTATTTATATGATTCTATTCAATTCAGCTTTTTTATTTTGTTTTCGTTTCACTTCGATAACTATGTAAGCTCTTGAGTTTATTGCCACTTATTGATTTCTTCAAGTTACGCATTTCTAATGAAAATTTTCACCTGTTTGTACAATCGATCGATTTTGTTAACATGATAATTTTTATTCTCTTTTTAGAACTTAAGTAATTAAATTTTTTTTATTATTCGGTTTTATTGTAAAAAAAATTTTTGAAACTCAATCAAATTTAATGAAAAAATTTAAAGTTAATTTTTTTTTTAGGAACTCAGTATATGAAATATGAAAAATTTCCGTAGCAGTCACGAAAAAATATTTACTGGATAATATACTTATGATTAATAATATCAAAATATATATATATATATATATATATATATATATATATATATATATATATATATATATATATATATATTTCTTTTGTTAGTGAAAAAGTTATAAATCAGTATCTTTGGGGGATTGTTACAAAGTAGCTGCGCCCTGAGATTCATTTTCTTTATCCCTGTTTCATCTAATTTTTTTTTCTAAACCTTTCTTTATCTTACTCACTTACCTAGTCCTCATACTTACCTTTATGTTCGTAGATGATATTCCTCATTGTCCCACCAATTGAGTGGTTTTGCTATATATACATATATATAAGCGTAATATATGTATTCACTGAATTGTGAAAGCGTAACTTGAGGGATCAAATCGATCGATCGACATAAGCCTACTTGAGTTTTCCTAACCTAAGAATACATTGGCTCAAGTATCCATAGATATAGATGAGAACTGAGTGGTTATATATATATACTTCACGGGGGGAGGAGGGGGATGAAAGCAATCTACCGCCTTATAATTCTCATATATTTTTAACCTCATTTTTGACCATAATCTTTGTTAGATAAAATTTTTTTAAGAAAAAATATTTAAATTATTATTTAAAATAATAACACAGCCACCATACTGTAAAAAAATTGAGGTGTGAACGGGGATTAAATCCGGAGTAAATGCGGGGGGATGACTGTGTATTTATTTAATCTCCTTGGAGTAAGACTCACTCCAAAGGGGAGTTTATTTTAATATTAAAACTCTAAATCGGAGTAAATCCGGATTTAAATAAAATTCAAATCACTCATCTGAAAAAGAAGCTCTCTACTTACTCCGTATTGTCTAAAATCGAATTAGTGAAAATCATGTGACAATCACTATTTGGCAGTGAATAGTCACTTATCCCCAGTGAAAAGTATACCACTATTTGAATTAGTGACATACTTTTCACTAGTAAACAGTAAATAGTTACTATTTTCACACGGACAGAAAATCATGGCAGCGGTTCCCATAATTCTATAAAAATTTTTCCTATACCAACATAGGAGTTAGAACCATAAATTATGGGAACAGTTCCTATAATGATGGGAATGCTAACCATAACACTATAGAAATGGTTCCTATAATTATAGGAATGGTTTCTATAATTTATAGGATTTGTTCCTATAATAATATGGAAATCATTCCCATAATATATAGGAACCATTCCCATAATATTATAAGAATGGTTCCTATAATATCATGGAAATGGTTCCCATACTATCATGAAAAAATTAATTTAAAGAAAAGTGTGGTAATCACTTCTACGATACGCAGAAATGTTATTAAGTATAGAAACAAAAATTCGAACATTAAAAAAAATTCGGATTTGGCAAAAACATTAAAATTTTAAACAAAAAATTTTTTTTTTAACAAATTAGCGTCGAAGAAGCTTCATTTGGATCTCTCCTATTTTGCAAAAAAAAAAAAATTTATGATATTATGGGAGTGGTCCCCATATTGGTATAGGATATATTCCCATACCGGTGTGGGAATGGTTCCCACAATGGTATGGGAATTATTCTCATACTATTATGGGAACTATGCCCATATATTATGGGAACCATCCCTATTATAGTATGGGTACAATTCCTATACCATTATGAGAACTAGTCCCATAATGCATAGCAAAACTTCCCATAATTTTCTTTCCGTGCACTATTTCAAATTTAAGAGAGTATGCATAGTGTTTTTTTTAATCTCCGAAACTCCAAGTGACAGACTAAATTCGGATTTAAATCAAATCCGTAATGACCCCGAATTTACTCCCGTTTAATTACAGTATAATAATAATAATAATAATAATAACAATAATAATAAAAATAATAATAATAATAATAATAATAATAATAATAATAATAATAATAATAATAATAATAATAATAATAATAATAATAATAATAATAATAATAATAATAATAATAATAATAATAATAATAATAATAATAATAATAATAATAATAATAATAATAATAATAATAATAATAATAATAATAATAATAATAATAATGTGTATTTAACCCGTGGCTATTTTAAGTCCAATAATTCATTTTTTAATACAATTATATTTTTACAATTTCATTGATATCATTATTTAATATGATCTTTAAATAATCTTCTAAAATTTTTAAGTCTATGTTCATTTTTTATTGATTCAAGAACTGGTTGTATCAATTAAGTCCTCTATATTTAATACACTCTTCTGCCGCATGCATCCTTGTATGTTTTATTGATATCAATGAACTTATCCTGGTATTATATTTACATTTACTACTTATTTTCACAATATAATCATTCAATAATCGTGGTTTTCTATTTAATATTATCTTATATAAATAATAATAATAATAATAACATAGTCACCAACAATTGCAAGCAATGCAATAAAAATTAATTATAATTTCCTTCTGAAATAAAACACTTGTCTGTTTTTTCATCCTACTTCTATTAATAATACCGGCTGCTATTATAAAAGATAATATTATCTTTTATACAACAATAACTTAATTGCTGCTTAATTCTTCATTTTTTTTTTTTTTTTTTTTTCAACAAACTAATTAGACTTTTACTCGCAATAATACCCAATTATTGATTTCTTTTTCCAACGGGAAAATAATTACTAGAGTATTGAATGACTGAAATTAAAAATTATTATTGAAGTATTCTTATTATTATATTTTATAAAAATAACTAAATCAATAATTACGATGGAATTATATATATATTTTTTTTTAATTATTAACATTGAAAATAATAATGATTAAACTTTAATCTTTATTTCGGTTTAATTTCTTTAAAGCATTGCAGCGAGACAAGTAGATAATTAAGCTGACCTCGTAAGGTCAGACTTAAAAGTTAACACTTAGATGCTCTTTAAACTCTGAAATAGTTATACAGTCAAGTAATTTCTCTGAATGCAGTCTGATATCCTTACAATTTTGTTCACATAAAAGACAAGTATTTAAATATTCAAATATTTATAATTTATACTTTTGAGTTCTGGTTTATAAAATATACGGAGTACTATAAGGTTAATATCGATAGTTAAATGTGTGTGACCATGACAAATATATACAGACCTAGAGACTCAGCCATTTGATCAAAAAAAAAATTTTTCGTGAGTTTAAAAAATTTATTTATTTTTAAATCGTTTGATTGACAGGAAATCGATCACTATTAAGATATTTAAGTCCGTGGTGTGGTGTTAAAATTTTCATCACAGCCGGTGTGAAAGTTACATGACGCACGGTGTTAAATTTTGAGCCGTGAGAAATAAAACTTGTACACCACCAATGGTGTAAATGTATAGTTCTTTATTAAAAACTCCCGATTACTTCAATAGTACATTGTAAAAAATTTTTGGTGTGAAAATGGTCTTCGAAGACTTTACACGGTGTGCATTTTTTTGGCGTGAATCATCAAGAGGTGTACTTTTAACACGGTGTGAATGTTATCTTTCACACCATTCGGTGTTATTAGCTTATAACTCATACAATGTCCGATCATAAGATCTGTAGTTAAAAATTATCCAGTGCCTGTTTTTATTATCTAAATGTATATCTATATATATGTGTGTGAATATATGTATATAAATTTTTGTCATTGATATTTATAAGACTATTTTAAGGTATTTTATGGTTCGAAGTTGATCAATGAATGATTCTACTAACATAAGTATTTAACATTTACACCATTAGCGGTGTGAACGTTCTAATTTATACGGCCAAAAATTTAACACTGAGTGTCGTGTAACTTTCACACGATCATTTACACCACACCGTGGACTTAAAATTTTTTACAGTGTACACTGTAAAAAATTTTGGTGTAAAAATGGCCACTGAGAAGTTTACACAGCCGTGTAGTGTGAAATAACGGTGTAAACAATCTTCGGTGTAAATTATCCATGGTGTGATCTTAACACGGTGTAATCTACTTTTTTACACCATTCCGTATTACTCGTCATAATATTGATTAATGAGCAACAAATGATCATTGAACTACTTAATCAATAACTACACTGTAAAAAGAGCGGTGTTAAAAATGGACTCATTTCTAACTTCGCCCGGTGTTAAAATGAAATTACACCGATGTAGGAGGCGTAATTCGGCGGTGTTAAAATACCGGAGTAAAAGCGGGGTAAACTGCGTCCGCTTGGAGTATTAACTTTAAAGATTATAAAATACAAAAAAATGTCAGTTTTTTATGAAAATTAATAAAAAATATCATTTATTAACAAGTATAGTGATCGAATAAGTAAAAATATTCACAAAATAAAATATTTTAACACCGGTAAAGAATATCTACACCGGCGGCGGCGTTATTTTAACACTGGTCTAAAATATTTACACCGGCGGCGGTGTTATTTTAACATCGGTTAAGAATATTTACACCAACGGCAACGTTATTTTCACACCGCTTTCGGTGTTGAAATTTAACACCGCCGATTTTAACACCTACACCGCTTGGACTTACCCCGGTGATTTTTTGCAATGTACATTCATTTTATTTGAATATTAAACAGTATTTTGAATTTTATTATTTTTGATTTTTATTATTATTTTTCTCAACGCAAAATTATCATAAGCACACCACCTAAATTTAACTCAATATTTGGTGTAATTTTTACACCAAGTCATTTACACTATACCGTGTCCAAAAAATTTGTACAGTGTAGATATTTAATTTTTATTTCCAAAATAATCCACATTAATAATAATAATGATGTACTAATGTTGCAACTCATATAATATTTATTAAAGTTTAACCACATATTATATTATCAAACAATATTTGAGCTAATAACAACGAACGGTGTGAGAGAAAACACTCATACCGTGACACAAGTACACCGCTTTGATATTTAACACCAAGCAAACCGCGTAGAGCCCTCGGGGACCATGTTCACACCGAAAATTTTTACAGTGAATAATACAAGCAAATCATTGACCTTTCTCGGTTTTTTAGTGAATTATGGGAGTTTGGAAACTGTAAAACGCTTCGGGGTCTTAAATTAATGCACTTGATTTGTCCATCCATTTTCAAACTTTTCAAATCCAAGAAACTAGACATTGAGATTTTCGCAATAATTTATTTTTTATTCTTCTTTAAGTTTAATCAAATAAACGATTTATGAAAGAAATTATTGCGCGATAAAGAACGAAACTTGAATACTACACTGTAAAAAATGCATACCGGTCTAGGGGTGCTACAGCGGTGTTACCAGTGTTAAAATGGTGTACATTCTAATGGCAACATTAGGGCTTGAATATAAGTGTTTTAAGATCTGCAAACCAGAAAAAAATGCCAACAATAATATTTCGTTAAAATTACGACATTATCGTTAATTGAGATAAAAAAAATTTTATCACCTATAAAATAAGCAATGTCACTTTTATCAAACTGAACAAATTGCACACTATAAAATATTTTTAGAGTAAACGCGGTTTAAATCCGGAGCGGATGATTGTGTATTTAATTAATCCCTTAGTGTAGAATTCGCTCTCCCTATTTATTCCGTATTCGGAGTAAGTTTTTCTAAAATCCCGGAACTCCGAGTGACGGACATATAACATTTATATAAATTTTCTCATACTAACATACACTGTAGAAAATCGGAAGTGAATTCGGAGTGATAATGATTTTATTTCAATCCAAATACACTCGGTCACTAGGTTCTGGAGTTTTGAAGTTAAATCACTCCGCATACGGAGTAAATATAGAATTTTTGTTTAGCGGAGTGATTTCGGAGTGATCTGGATTTCATTTCAATCCGTATTTACTTCGATTCAGAGTTTGAATTGAAATAAATTTCTCTTCGGAGTGAATTATACTCCGAGGAGATTAAATAAGCAGTCACCTGCTCCAAATTCACTCCGAATTTAATCCGCGAATTTATAACATTTAAAAAAAGGAAAAGAGTGAAGTCCTAGTTCTGCATATTTAAGAAATTTTTTATAATTATCAGCAATAATAACGGATTGTATAATAATATTTATATAATATTTTATTACAGGAGAACCAGAAATCATGTATAATTAATAAAATTACCACTCGGGATGGCCACCTACAGCTCTGTGTACTTGGGCATCTGGGGAGTTATTATATTTGTTCTCATAAAAGGTGAGTCCAAAGTTTAAAAAATATTATTTTCATGATACCAGCATCGAAATTTCAAGTTTGTGTCTCGACAGCTAGTCGAAAATAGCTAATTTCAGTCGAATGCCGCGAACAAATATTAGCAATCGCGCAAATTGTGAATGCATTCAGTCAGCGGGCAAAAAAAAACTTGTTTCGTCCCTCGGGAACAAACAAATAATGTTTCTGCCCGGTGACTGAAGGCTTTCGCAATTTAAACTCCGATACTTGTCATTTGTTCAATAGTAATTTCAGACCATTAATTTTATTTATGTACCTGATACTTCCGATTTTGTAATTAAGTTTTATTTAAATTAGTGTCAATTATAACTAGTATTTATAGCTTCTGCTTAACCCTCCGTCTGTTGCGCGGTCTCGCCACCTTTCGTTCGTCGCGCTGTCATGTATTTGATAATTCGATGTTGCCAAGTATCAAAACTATGATTTTTAAAAAAAAAGGCCATTCGGCAGCCGAAATGGAAGGTAGATTTATAAAAAGGCACATACAGACATATCTTGTGATACATGTTAGTGTATATAGACATGATATGATATTAGGCTCGTTTTCTTAGAGTGAGGGTAAAAAAAGACAACGACTATTTTCGATAGAGAACTTCAGATAGTTGATTCGACAAAACATTTTATAGGTAACCTAACAAATAACTTTCACGGAAAAAACTATAGAAAATTTTACTAGTATGAGATCATAATTGTAATTGCTATTACGATGGCAAGATCAGATATAATTTTAAAACTACAGGTACGATTGAAACATCATAAATATTAAAAGAAATACTTTTAAAATATAAAATAGCTGTGAAATTTGCAGTTTATTTTGTTCAGAATAAAGTACAACTGACAAAATTGTATTATAATGGAAAATACATAAGTTATGTGGAATGAAAACCTTATTTTCAACTTTTATTGATTTCATGAAAATTTCAAGGCTATCAAATTATTGAAAGAAATACTCGAAACATAAAGGTTAAGGTCATAAATTAAAGCTTATTAGTCAAGCTTTAGAATACTTTTTACAGAAATTATCTATGAGTTTCAGCTTTAAAGTTATATAAACTTTAAAAGTGAATAAAAACTAATTTTTTCGAAAAATCGTGAAAATTTTAAACAGCCATAACTTCAAAACTATTTGAACGATTCAGCCCATCTTTGAACTTGATCAAGATAATCGCCTATAGAATAAGTGTGAAAAATTTCATTAAGATCCGATAAGAACTGTAGGTGCTATCGTAATGACAAGACCAGTGATAATCATAGGGAGTAGAGGTACATTTGATCCATCATAAGTAATAAAAGAAATACTTTTAAAATATAAAATAGCAGTGAAATTTACAGGTTATTTTGTGCACAATAAAATACAACTGACGAAACCGGATTATAATGGGAAATTCATAAGTTATATGGAATGAAACCCATATTTTCAACATTTTTTGATTCCATTAAAATTTTCAAGGCCATCAAATTATAGGATGAAATGGTCGAAATATGAAGTCTAAGGTCATAAATTAAAGCTTATTAGACAAGCTTTCAGATACTTTTTACGGAAATTGTCTATGAGTATTAGTTTTAAAATTATATGAACTTGAATGTGGAAAAAAATTGATTTTTTCAAAAAATCATGGAAATTTCAAAAAGCCATAACTTCTAAACTAATCAACCGATTTTGCCCATCTTCGAACTTAACCGTGATAATCGCCCATAGAATAAGTGTGCAAAATTTCATTAAGATCTGATAAGAATTGTAGGCGTAATCGTGTCCTCAAAACTGCGTTATATCCCATATATATATATATATATATATATACATACATATATAAATTTTTTAACGGATGGTATTTTCGAACCCTACTCAACTAATTATGATAGGTTGTGACAAAATTCCTTGAAAAATCGAGCATGAGGACAAATACAATAGTTAGATTTTAGAAAAATCTACCTAATAAAACCACACGTTTATACGATCAGACAATTGTTATCTTTTTTAAAATTGTTGTACTAAAATAAAAATTTCGTGTTAAATAAAAATACTAAAGGAAGAAATTAACTGGAAATGAGTCGCTGGTGGTAATTGGCAACACTGCGCAAAAAATCCGAACAAATTCAACGCCAAGTTTACGCGCGTCAGCAGCAAATCGCCGCGTTTCTCAGGTTTTTCAACAAAAAAAAATTATTTTTTAACATTCAAAATTTCGGGAGTAATTACCATTAATTTATTCGATACTGAATTGCGGCGCTGCGCTCATCGCGCGACGGACGAAGGTTTAATTATAAATTGCAAATGACAATTTACGCTTACGCTAATAGTTAATCACACCATTGGTCTTAAATTAACTTGTTTCTGACTGGCTGCTGACACTGAAACTTTAAGTTCCAATGCAGGTATTCATGAAAAATGTAGTATGTAACTCAGGATGAACACGATTTCAGATCGCGGGTGATGTCAGCCAACTTCGCCCTGGTTTGAAATCGTTTTATGTCATCCCTTGTCACACATTATACTAGAGTTCTTTGTTAGTTGTCATTTATCGTCATTTTTTTTTAAATTCGCATAATATATAACGTATGAGGTCATTGATTAATAATAAAGCGATAAATTCTATAATTATTAAATTTCCTTCCATAATAATAATTTTTTGGAGTTACGTTAAGAACTCAGTAATATCGTTTAAGGTACTTGAGTGCTATCAGTGACGTACGTTGATTAGTTAAAGTAAATAATTCAATTTCATTCAATAGCTTAGAAAATTATTCATACGACTAAAGTATTTGGAGATTAGAAAAAAAAAGACTGCTAGGTAGCGCTACAATAAATTTTTTTTATATTTTCATTGAAATAAATATCGTATTTAAAGTTTGCTGTTAAATATTCAATATTCTCGTCTGTATGCATATTCATTAATGAAACATTGTCAAAAAAAAACAATTAATTTTGGGTGTTAATTTAAATATAGAGAATAAAATGAAAAAAAAATTTATTTGATGCAGTTGAGATTATGGAATTAATTTCCATATTATCTAGATAAATTTATTTTCATTATGGCAACAGTTTCTATATAATATTAGCATTACATTACACGAAAAGAAGTTTATGGTAACAATCACAATATGTTATGGGAATGGTTCCCATAACGTATGATAACGGGTTTTTTTTAAATATTCCCATATAACAATCTTTTTCAATTCTGGAGAAAGTCTGTTATCAAGATCGATAGGTGCTAGTGTCTTTTTCTACCTATGTCTTGCTGCAGATACTTGTAACCAGATTTAGATTTCAAACCTTACACAAGAAATTCGTGCCAGATTATAACTCAATTCGGGAGGAAGACTGTAGCTGAAAATAGTTGCGCATGGCTTGCTCAAGACCTGCTCAAGACTCAACTTCAATTTTAAGCCTTGAGCAGATCTTGAGCAAGTCATGCGTAAGTACCTACTGTAAGTTACACGGAAAAAAATGTTTTGTGACCACAAGATAAGATAGCTTACGGTAACAAAATTCTGCCATAATATACATTAAAAAAAAAAAATTGTTATCTTAACAAAAGTCAAGATTACGCAGTTAATTGTTAAGATAGCGAATCTATCTTGGTCAACGCAACGAAGTAACATTTTTTATGGTAAGTGAAGTGAAGTTGCCGTTATAACAAATGACATGCGTTGAGCTAAATATTGAATTAGGTTTTATAAAGATTTCTTGATTCGAGAAAATTTTACTTCACCTAAGATATTATCACTTCCCGATATATTCTCTTGAGTCAAGAAAATCCTTCAAGGCGCCCGCCTTTAACTATACTTAGATATATTGGTATACTTTTCAAAATAAATAGCGTTTAATATTTTAGTCATAATTTACAAACACAATTTATGTCCAAAATCCAAAACTCGTGATAAATTCTTAATGATATTGTTTATCTAATTAAAGCACAAAATTATATGCGTACACGGAAAAAAGAGTTTCGTTCTCATAACAAAAGACGGGATAACGAAAAATTTTGTTATACTGACAAACATGATTAGCTTACGGTAACAAATCAATTTGCTGTAATAACAAATGAAATTGTGTCGTAATTAAGAAGCCTATTTGTTATGAGTACAAATGATACCAATATCATCGTATTTCAAAGCAAGCATTTGTTACTCTAAGTAATCTTAGCTTGTGGGGACAAAAATTTTGTCAGTGCTACAAATTCATTTTGTTATTTTAACAAATCACTTTTTTTACTGCAACACAACAGTTTTGCTACAGTTACAAACCATTGCTAGGCGCCACAAACGATTTGCTAGCGTTACAAAAACGTTGTAGTCATAACGAATGCTTCGTTATCCGTATATTAAGGCAGAAATTTGTTACTGTAAGTTATCTTATCTTGCGGTTACAAAAAATTTTTTTCCGTGTATTTAAAAAATTTTTCCTCAACACATATTATTTGTTACAACAGCAACTTCATTTTACTTACCACAACAAATGTCACTTCGTTGCATCAAACAAGAAAGTTTTGCTATCATAACAAATAGCTGCGTAATCTTGATTTTTGTTATTATAGCAAATTTTTTTTTTTTTCAGTGTACGGATAACGAAGCATTCGTTGGGATTACAATGTTTTTGTAATGCTAGCAAATTCTTCGTCGGGCCAAGCAATGGCTTATAACTGTAACAAAACTGTTATGTTCCAATTTCCAATAAAAAAAACTGATTTGTTAAAGTAACAGAATAAATTTGTACACGGAAAAAAAAGCAGTTGAAAAATTACAGTTACTACAGTAAAAATAGGCCTTCCGGGCAAAAATCTTTAAACATTAAAGTTTAAACTGTAATTTTAGAAATTTGTTATAGTAATAAAATTAATACAATTTTAAGCAGAAAATTTTACAGTTTAAATCGACAATATCGAGTTTGAAACTGTAATATTTGTTATTTCTGGATAAAAAATGTAATTTTTACAGTTTCAGACTCGGAGCGCTTTACTACGATACGAAACTGTAATTTTTCAACTGCTCTTTTTTCCGTGTAGCATTAACAAAAATTTTTGTAATCATAAGCTAAGATTACTTACGGTAGCAAATGCTGGCTTTAAAATACGACGATGTTATTATAATAAACATCATGTATTCTCATCACAAATCGACTTCTTAATTACGACACAAATTCATTTGTTACTATAACAAATTGATTTGTTACCGTAAGCTAATCATGTTTGTCATTATAACAAAATCTTTCGTTTTCCCATCTTTTTTTAGGGACGAAATCCGTTTTTCCGTGCAAGTTACACGGAAAAACATGTTTTGTAATCATACGATAAGATAACTTATGGTAACAAATTTTTGCCTTAATATACGGATAACGGAACATTCGTTATTATTTCAATGTTTTTGTAACGCTAGCAATTTGTTTGTTGTGCTTAGCAATAGTTTCTAACTGCAACTAAACTGTTGTTTTACAGTAACAAAAGTGATTTGTTAAAATAACAAAGTGAATTTATAGTACTGACAAAATTTTTGTACTCATAAGCTAAGATTACTTAGGGTACCAAAAATACCTGCTTTAACCCTAGTAGAAATAATCTAGACTTTATTCGATTTTAAACCAGTAACTGGCCAGAGATCCCGGCTAAAAACTACAAATCCTGCCACCTACAATTAAGGCGTACAAATTGGTCACACTAATATGTTTTTTGTACTAGTGTGTATGTGTGTGTTAGTTTTGTCCTGTTTAACCTATATTAAAAATTGCTATTTTTTTATTTTAATTATTTATGCTATATATAAAAATATTATTTTAATTATAGTTAATTTTTAAGTATGATTTATTAATTACATTTATATTTGAAATATAATGATGTTACCGACTTTATAGTTTAATATTCATAAATTAAAGTTTGATTATTGAAATCAATGAAAGACTAAATAAATAAATTTTATAGTAATTTTGTTTGTCAATCATTATTTTAATTTCAAGTTATTATTTATTTATTTCAATTAATAAATTTTTAATGTCTGTCAATGCGGATCAATATTTAATTATTTATTGATCTATATATCCATGCTTCAGGTTAGATTTATCTATCTATTGCATATAAATTTTTGGAGTTATTCGGAGAAAGATACATTAATTTGAATTAATTTTTAATTTGTCTGGGTATTTTTTAAAAAATCTTTTTATTTTTCCGAGGAACTGATAATTTTAATAACCTCAAAACCTAAAATTTTAAAGTGACAGTTTTTTGAAAGCCGCCATATTTCTCTTGGATCTCTAGTAAAACTGGCCAGTTACTCGACAAAAACTAGAGATTCCACTGGCCAGTTTCTGGTTTAAGTCTAGTAAAACTGGCCAGTTACTAGACAAAAACTTAATTTCATTTCTACTAGGGAAAATACGATGATTTTGTTATAATGAATATCATGTGTTCTCATAACGAATCGACTTCGTAATTACGAAACAATTTCATTTGCTATTATCACAAATTGATTTGTTACCGTAAGCTAATCATGTTTGTCACAATAACAAAATTTTTCATTATCCCGTCTTTTGTTATGACGACGAAACGCTTTTTTTCGTGTATACTGGTGCAAGAAATGCGTCAGACACTTTTTCATTGCACCGTGTTCAAGATATCTTCAATATTCTTGCGTACGATACCATGAGCAAGACATACACAAATCTTTACATAGTTTTCTTGATACACGATCTTGCGAAAAACACATACGTAGAAAAAGACACTAGCAGCTAGGGGTCTTGCTCAAGATATTTACTCCAGAATCTTGTTCAAACACGTGTTACTAGCGCCGATTATATGAACGGCACCCATACAAATGTTCGTAACCATTTTCATCTAAATAGTTTCCATTCCTATACAATATGGAAATAGTTCCTATGTCATTATGGTAATTGTTCCTATACTACAGACAATGCTTTTTTACTACAATTGCGAATATGTTTCCTTGATATTATTTAAGTAAACTCATATTTAAATTAAGAAATTTTACTTGGAAATATATACTTTTTTCTCTCAGTGGATTATTCAGATAAAAATTTTAATACACGCAAAGTTTAATTGATCGGAAGTAAAAAATTTAATTATTTAGTGTAGCAGCTAACTAAAAGTTTTTTATTTTCTCTTTGTGTATAATAGCAGACCCATAAACTAATTTGATTTTTAGGTATATTTTTTTAATCCCGTAATCGCATTAGGTAGAAAAAAAATGATAATAATCAGTATTAAAGAAACTTTTATACAAATTATAAAAACAATCTGAAATTTTCATCAAGTTTAATTTAAAAAATGTTTTTTCATCTCGAAATAAAATAAAATATTTACAAATCATACATGTGATAATAACAATAATAATAATAGTAAGGAGAAAGGATTACGGTCTCAAAAAAAAAAAATGAAATCTTGGATCGGCTTATTCAGTTGAAAAAAAAAAACTGCATGTTCTTTCCTCTTTTTCTGAATTTAAATATTTTATGCATAAATCGATGAATTCGAATGTTTTTTCTAAGTCATTTAATATCTCTGACTTACACAGAATATTCTCTGGTGTCTGATCGATTGATATTCAAAACCTGAGCAAAAATGTTGCAGGTGGTGCCAATAACATGTTTTAAAGCTGGATTTACTATATTAGCATTGAAAAAAAAATCAATCTCGTAAATAAGTATATATATATTTTCAATAAAGTGAAATCGTAGAAAACATTTCTCATATAATGAAATCAAATAAATTACTTCAATTTAATGTACCATAAGGAATTTTATATTAGTTTCTATGACTTCACTGTTCATCCAGATCTTCAATATTTTAAGTACTCGCTATGACAAAGTTGAAATTATAATACACTTTAGCAATTTACTTGATACACTTATACGTTGTAACATTTAAGCTTTAAGTACATTATTAAGTAAAAGCTCCTGTAATTGAACTATAAGAAGTATGCTCGACATTATTATCTATATAATTAATATGGATAATAAATCATTTTTTTTAAATTCATTTTTTACTCGATGGTTTTCACGAAATAAAGCCGATTTTTCCTGTATTCACATGGAAAAAATTTAAATGTTGAAATAGGAATTTTCACTATATGCCAACATAGAAATAATTCCTATGCTAACATAAGAGAAATTTCTATAATACCATAGAAATTATTACTATGCTTACAGAGGGATGGTTCCTGTATTACTACAAGAATTATCCCTTGTAAACCGAGTATTAATCCCCGTATGGAAAGGAATTGTGGTTTTCCCAATCATAATATTGTAGTAAAACATTGTACACTGTAAACAACTTTGAGTCTGCGGAAAGATGTGGGTGTTTGGTGTGAAAATTGTCAACACCGCTGGTGTAAAAGTTACACGAATCACCGTGTTAAATTTTCGGCAGTGTGAATTAGAACGACTACACCACCAACGGTGTAAATGTTACTTGGATAGACACACAATGAAAAACAAAGTAAGAAGAATAAGTTTTCATTCGAGCGGATAAGAATAAAAAATGCTTTTATACACGGAAATAATTTTTATACGAATATTGCCATGTCATTTATTCTAAAAATTATTCTAAATCGAGTAATCTTAGGCCATTACGACTTTTATCTTTTGAATTACTAAGTTTTACTCTTTCAGTGAGTAAAAATCAATCAGATTAATTTTTACTCACAATTATACGTATAAACATTAC
The DNA here is from genome assembly GCF_029852145.1 of Microplitis mediator. Classification (NCBI taxonomy): domain Eukaryota; kingdom Metazoa; phylum Arthropoda; class Insecta; order Hymenoptera; family Braconidae; genus Microplitis; species Microplitis mediator. Next base: position 8,136,444 of record NC_079975.1, read on the forward strand.
CCCTAATAGCGGCTGTCTAAATAAATTCTCTCTGATTCAATGTTTACTCGTAGGTTCCCTAACAGACCCAAATTACGGTGGGTTTACCGTAATTTTTGGTAATCCACCGAAAAATACGGTAATCCGCCGTAAATTACGGTAGATTTACCCTATTCTGCGGTAAAATTACGGTAAAAATGCCGTAGTTTATGGTAAACACACCGTAATTTAGTCATTGACCGTAAATCTACCGTAGCTTACCGTAAATTACAGTAATATGCCCGAATTTGCGGTAATTTTCCGTATTCTACGGTAGATTTGCGGTAAAAATACCGTAAATTTACAGTAAATCAGGTCTGCTAGGGTTATGATAAAAAGTTTTTGACTGCGCAGACCTGCGCACATAAGACATGAGTATTGGTACGGTGGGGATGACAGGATTTGTTAACATTACGGAATGGTCCTGGACAGGAGTGTTAACATTACGGAGATTTTACTGTAGAACCCGAGTGGTTACTGTTCTGCACCAGACTCAGTACAGTGCTAGAAAAAAATAAAAAAAAATTGAGTTAGCACCGGACTGAGTGATGTGCGCACACGAGTCAGTCAGGTTCTGAATAGTAACCAGTCTGGTGCTGCACCACAATCCAAGCACAGTAACCAGTCTGGTGCTGCACATGAATGACTCCTGTGCAGCACACGAATGAATAACGTCTTAAGAATTCTTAGCCGAAGATTTTCGAGCACACTACTGACTAATGTGTATCACACGAATAGTTATGGTTCTGCACCGTAACCATTCGGATGCTGCACGCGAGTCAGTATGGTCCGAGACCATAAGGTTTTTTCCTTTGATAATAGAAACAGATGTTTAGAAAGTGTAGGAAAAATTTTATATCTAAAGTTAGTCATCTTAATTTTGATTTAATATTTATGTTGTTAACAGTTGTCTAATATGTATGACATGCTGTGTTGACTTAGTGAGGTTAAGTATTTAACATTTCGCGTAGACAAAATCATTTCACTTCATAAACTCACAAAAAGTAGAATCGAACGTATTTTAATTTATGATCTTTTCAATAGTTTAAACCATCTTTTATTATTTTGTTTTATTTATTTTTGATATTTGTTAATAATCTTATGAACAATATAACTCTAATCCCAATTTTTTTTGGTGGTAATTACATTGGCTGCAAATTATTTTACGTATTACAGAGAACGGAAAAAGTAAATTTATTCCGAAGCGTTAGATGTAAATGTAATAGTTAAAAAGAAATATTGTATGGTTTTTTGTTCGCTTGTAACTATTTTAATCAAATCACAGTTTAGTTTATTTAGTCTCCTATATTTACTTTATATGTCAATCTATTTCTACCCTTTCAGTTTTTTATTTATATATGCAGAACACTACTCATTCGTGTGCGCATACGAGCTATTCATGTGCGGCACCAGACTGGTTACTGTGCTCGGATTATGGGCAGCACCACACTGGCTACTGCTCAGAACCTGACTGAGTCGTGTGCGAACATCACTCAGTCCGGTGCTAACTCAATTTTCTTTCATTTTTTTTTTAGAACCGTACTGAGTCGGGTGCAGAACAGTAACCACTCGGGTTCTAATCTTTCCGTGTACTGATGTTAATATTTCAACGAAAAATTTTAAAAGTTGAAATAAAAAATACTAATTTTTGGAATGGCCCAGAATTGGTCAAAATTGCAGAGTAATTCTCATCAAAAAATTATTTCCGTGTAGAAATCTCTATTCTAAGATTTAATTTTTAATTAATGCCATACACTGTAAAAATAAAATAAAATCCGTATTTACTCCTGATTTTTTACAGTGTAATAATATTAAACTTACACTTTTTACAGTGCAGTAGCGGGTACTCTAATATGTAGCAAAGGACACTAGATAAATATTGGTGACAATTACATACTGTAGTAAGCATTGATGACTGTAGTGTGGTTAGGTTATTCCAATTTGAAGTCGGCATTCACTGTAAAAAATATTCAGTGTGAAAATGGTGTACGATGACTTTACACAATCTGCTTGGTGTGAATTAACAGTGTGAAATATCAAGCAGTGTACTTTTCATGTACAATATGAATGTTTTCTTTTACACCGTTCAGTTTATTACCTCAAATAATGTCTGATACTATAATCTGCAATTAAAAATTAATAAATAATATATAGGTTGCAGCACTAGTATACTAGTTATTCAAGGTTAAAGTTGAGTCAAAACGACTTTAATAACCTGAATAACTTTCGAATGAGTGAATTTAGCAAAAAATGTTAAGAGACCTATTTTGTAGAGCATTAAATTTCTTTCAAGAATATGTATCTTGACTAAAAAAAATTTTAATATTTCTAGTAGTTACATAAATCCAAAATAGAAACAAAGAATTTAAAAAACAAATCAATGTTTAAGGCACGGTTACAAGGAAACGGCTCGTTTTACGTCAATTTACTAAGAGAGATTTTTTGTAGGGGATTCAATTTCCTTTAAGAATATACATTGCTCAAATTTTTCAGATAGATGATTTACAAGTTTTGGGCAAAAAATGAAATTTCTGTCAAAAAATTAAAAGTCGTAACGATACACCTCTTAATATCAATATTAAGGACTCAAACTTGCACAATAAGTTTTTTTGGTCATCAGGAACAATATTTTCACAGTATCGAAAAAAAAAAAATAATCAATTTTTTTGGCCCAGTCTAATATATATATATATAAACAAAACTTTTTAAGATGTACAATGAATAATTAACGAAAATGTCAAATCCAAAATTAGAATCCGGTCAGTAATTGGGGCTGTTACCTTTATATTTAAACATGACTTATCACATTATATAAACATCAGAGCTAAATTTAAAATATACTATTAAATTAGTATTAATATACTAATTGCTCATCAATGTTAATTATAAAATTAACGACTTACTATATTCTATCTATATATTTTTAACGAATTCAAGAAATCTATTTAGATGAATATTTTTATTCATTGAAATATTCAAATAAAAATTATATTTAAATTTTAAAATAAAAAGTATTGAATTAAATCAGGAAAAGTTGCGCGCAGTTGCTCATAATTCATGAAGCTTTTTATAAAATAAAATTCATTAACTTTTCTGTCATATTTAATTGAATATTCTAATAAATATATATATTTATTTTTAATCTGTAATTAATTAATCAATTGAAATTCTACATAAATCGTTACACTGCTACTATGCATTGATATTGAGTAAATTGAATAAAAAATTGCCAGGGATAAAGCAGCCTCATAAATCAAAAGCATCAATAGCATGAATAAGTATGTATCGAAATTAATTAAAAAACTAATTGGAAGTTGAAAGTTTTCTCTTATTATAAATTTTTTTTCATGTCAAACTCTTCCGTGATATTCATTTTTAATTGACAAAAAAAAACTAATTATTATAAAAATCAGTTTATTTATAATAAATATAATTTTAATAAATTAAAATTTCTTATTACAGAATCAAGACCAGTTAGTTGGGAAGAATGGTGGACGTATGACGGAATATCCGGTAAATTTAATAATTGATTCTCAATAATAAAAATATAGGGTAGAAGTACCATTTGTGGTCACTGCTACATTTTTAGATATTTAATACTTTATTTTAATTAATGAAGAAGTACACTATAAAAAGAAATATTTGTCCCAAATAAATCACTTTATTTGTAGCTTTTTTAAAAATATTTCTTAATGACAAATAAATATATTTGCTACAACAAAATATGACAGTTGATTCAAATAATTTTATAATTTGACGGAAATATATAATTTATTTGTGGTAAGTAATTGATATATTTGTGGTAAAGATATTAAATTTGTGACAAATAACCTAAAATTTGGCAATAATATACATATATTTAAAGCACTTATTTATTTGTAGCAATTGGATCATTTCTTTACCACAAATGAATCGCTTATTTCACGCAATTAAACTACTTAAATATATTATATCTTTCTCACTATTAAATATTTATTTGGCCATATCCAAATATACGATATCTTTGGCTCAAATAAATCTTTTTTTCAGTATATCAAATAAAATTTCCATTCCAATAGTGTGATAAAAGTATCGTTGTACACGAAGAAATTATTGGCGTTTGAAATTCTATGGTGTCATAGTAATGCCGGACCATGTTGGCCACCTGTCGGAAATTGAAATAAACACGTGCGGAAATTATTATGACCATAGAAAAATTTACAATGGTGACGGCAATTTGTGATATAATCGTTGTCGAGTCTACTGTGGCCATAGTAATTTTTGCATGTGTTCATTCCAATTTCCGACAGGTGGCCAACATGGTTCGGCGTTACCATGATACCATAGCATTTCAAATACCAATAATTTCTCCATGTACAAATTTTAGAAATTAATTATGTCATTGCGGCTTCTACAAATTAATTTAAAAAAATTTTTCAAATGTCCAAAACTAGCCCTAAAGTGGCCAAAAACGGTACCTCTACCCTAACTGATATAAATTGATTGATTTAAAATAAATAGAATTTTAAAAAAACATTAATCTGTGAAATGATAATTGCACAACTCAATTGCGAAGCAATAAGATGTGCTCTCATTCACACATATATGTAGTTTGCGACCAACTTGACGACAAGTTGTTGACAACTCTAGCTTTTGCAACTTTTGGCCAGGTTACTACCAACTTTCTGAGAAAGTTGACGCCAGAAGAGAGCCGCAATTCGAAGGCAGGTTTCTGAGAAAATTGAAGGCAAGTTTCTGTCATCTTATGAATTGCCAACTTTTGGCCACCAACTTTCTCAGAAAGCGACCGTCAACTTGTGGGATTTCCAACTTTTGTCACCAACTTTCTCAGAAAGTGTCTATCAACTTTGGAAATACCAACTTTTGCGGCCAACTTGGCGTCTAGTTGCGGTTGTTAGTTTGACGCCAGTTTCTCGCCAACTTGGCTATCAGGGTATACATTCAAATGTGCTCAACTAACAAAATTCATACCATTTGAACGATAATTTACTAATAAATAAAACAAACACAATTTTAAGTCACTTTTTTTAAGAATAATGAATGAAAAAAAAAAAAAAAGTAAAGAAAATCCTGTGATGTCCGTCAGTGTGTACGAATGTTGGTAAACACGATAACTTGAAAAATACATAACCGATTGATCTATTTTATTTTTTGTTACACTTGAATTCTCAAATAGAAAAACCCTTTTAAAAATCACTATCTAAATCTTTTTGGTTTAATTATAATTAATAAAAACTTCAAGCTGGCAATTTATGAAAAAATTTATCTGCTATTTGCTTTTTTATTATTATTATTTTTGCACATCATTATCTCTACCCTCTTTTGATTACACTAAAATGGGTTAAATTGTATACTAACCCAAAGACAATTTACCAAAGAATAATTTCCACCCAATATTAAGTCGATTAATTATTCCGTTAATTAAATATAAATTATTTCAATCCCAAAGACACGAGTTGTCAATTGTCGGGAATGAAACTTAGTAAACACGATAACTCCCGTCGGGCACAATTAATCGTACTAACTTTTTTTTTTATTTTTGTATTTTTTTATCACAAGAACCCTATGGAAAATCACTATCTTAATCCTATTAGATTATTTGTAATTAATTAAAAACGTAAAATTGATTATTCATGAAAAATTTAGCTGCCATTTTTATTTTTACTATTATTATTTTTTTCGTTTTTACTCTCTACCAACTACTGGCGGCAGCACTAGCGTAACAGTAGGATTGAAAAAAGAGTGACATCTAATACAAAAAGGCGGGATATTTAAAAAAAAATTAAACTGCAAATAAGAAAATCAAATTAATAATTTAAAAGTGTAATGAAAATTCACAATAATAAAGAATAAATTAATGATATAAAGTAAACATGAAATAAAAGTAATGATTAAAAATAAAATGAGCAATTGAGGTGTGCACTTTTGGATTCTCCAGCATTTTTTTAAATACTTTCTTGCATATATGAGCCTATTGCATATATATTTATGAGGTCCTATTGATCCCTTTTGATTTTCCAATTTTTTTTTTTTTAGGACCCGCATTCTGGGGTTTAATTAATCCAGAATGGTCACTTTGTAATAAAGGACGTAGACAATCTCCAGTAGATCTCGAACCAAAGAGACTACTTTTTGATCGTAATCTTCAGCCACTTCATTTAGACAAACACGCTATACGTGGAATACTCTCAAATACTGGACACGGAGTAGTTTTCTCTGTAGACAATGGTACACAACATCCCGTTAATATATCAGGCGGACCACTAAGTTATCGCTATCAGTTTCATGAAATTCACTTGCATTACGGTATGAGTGATCAACATGGAAGCGAGCATACCGTAGATGGTTATGCATTCCCCGCTGAGGTATATTTCAATTTAAATGAATATCTCTCTCAAACATTTATTACTTTTTTTCACTCCGTTTAATAACTCATAATTATTCAACAGATTCAAATATTCGGATTCAACTCCCAGCTTTATAATAATTTTTCCGATGCTCTCCATAGACCTCAAGGAATTGTAGCAGTTTCTTTATTACTTCAAGTATGTATTCTCTTTATTAATTAATCGTTAACTTATTTTAATAACTTTTTTTTTTTATTATTTATTTCAGTTGGGGGATCTCTCAAATCCTGAATTGAGACAATTTACAGATAAATTAAACGAAATAAAGTATGGAGGTGAGTTTAATAATGAAAGTTATTTGAAGCAAGTGAAGTAAAAAAAAAATTAATTAATTACCAGATATTTTAAATCAATTCTTTAAAATATAATTCATAATGATATATATCTATATATACATTGAAAAAAAAAAATATTCAATTAAAATTATGGTTTGTCAATTAACTATTATTTTTAACATCAATGTTATTTCAAATTAATTAACTTCCGGACAAAAAAGTTGTTGAAATGTAATAAAATATATAGCGAATAATTCGAATGTTTCGTTAATTTTAAAATTATTCGAAACTTTATAGGGGAGGAGGGGGCAAAGTGGGCCCCTCAAAATTTTCTATACGTCAATAAATTCGAACGGATGATAAGCTTATCGAAATTTCTTATGTAATGAGAGCTAAAATAGACCACCAAAACTGTTTATTAAGTTTAAATTATTAAGAATCTTAAAGATAATAAAATTAAGTTTCAAAGTTATATCGCAGCAGACTATTAAAATTATTTTTTATATTATTAAAATACAATTGTTTTATAGTGATTTGCAATTATCACACGTGTAAAGAATAAAAAATATTAAATCCGAAATTTTTTGGAGGGCCCACTCTGCCCCTGATTTTCGATTTTTCAATTTTAATGGGCGCAGCATAATGAAGTGAAAATAAGTATCAAGGGTCTAAATGAATGATATAATAATTATTTTCCTTAAGAGGCCCACTTTGCCCCCCTCTCTCCTAATTAATTTATGAAGCTCCGAATAATTCGAAAATTTACGAATAATTACAAAATATTCTTTCGAATGACTTTAAATTGTAACATTTTTTCCAATATAATTCAAATTTATGTCAGAGGTAAATAGAGCTCAGATACGAATCTACAAAATATTTACTTTTGGTTACTTTAAAAAACTACACTGTAAAAAATTAGGAGTGAATCCGGAGTAAATACGGATTTTACTTCCATTCGAATTCACTCCGTCTCTCAGAGTTCCGGAGATTAAAAAAAAAATCAATCTGCACACGGAGTAAATAGGGAATTTTTCATGGGCGGAGTGATTTCGGAGTGACGCGGATTTTATTTAAATCCGCATTCACTCCGGTCCGGAGTTTTAATACTTAAATAAATTTATATTATGTTTTTAATTTATAAAATGTTTTACTAACTCACTAAATTTCAATTTCATATATATAATGCATAGTGAGAATATTGAATTATTGAACAGCTAGAGTGACATAGTTTTTATGGGAATATTTTATATTTCGCTACAATATGAAATGTTATCTCGTGATATGATTGATGTAAATCATATGAAAGTTTGTGACTCAGTGGAGTTGTACGTACTTCTACTCAGAACAGTAACCAGTCGGGTTCCAATCTTTCCGTGTACTTCTGAAAGTTTTATTATCAGTTGCTCATAATTTTTAAAAATCATTTCGCGTGAATATATAGAAAGGGATCTCGTAAATGTGAATTTCACTTCGAAGGGGAGTAAATAAATAAAAAGTCATCCACTCCGCGTTCACTGCGCAAATTTTTTACAGTGTAATTTCTCCATTAAGTAAAAATTGGAAATTTGAAAGCTGATCAAATTTTTCTCGATTCGAAACGAGTAATTCAAAAAATTACGAATAATTGGCAAAAGTTTCGAATTATTTAAAAAGGTCGAATAATTCAATTCAAATATACCTATTCAATTCTATTCGATTCGCACACCCCTAATCAATATATATATACATGGTATGAATGAATAGGTATACATTACCGAACAAAGTTTAAAATTACGTTATCGATCAATACAAAAATTACATAGGAGAGGTCACGGAAATTACTCGCTTCGCTGTACGAGATCTTTTACCGGACACGAATCACTACATGACGTACGAAGGCTCCATCACTATGCCAGCCTGTCATGAGACCACAACATGGATTATTCTCAATAAACCAATATATATTACTAAGCAGCAGGTGAGAATTATAATTAGTTTGTATATTATCATTATTTATTCTGTGGTTTGAATGAAAGAAGAAACTTTAAATATTTATAAAAAAATTTCAGTATAAAACCAATAAATAGGCGTAACATTTTTCCGATTTTTTATAAGCTTTTGCTGGATAATACAAAGTAGTAAATTTCCATTTGTAATTAAAAATTAAAGCATACATATTATAAAACGTAGATTATAAATTGATGTTTTGAACTATTTTGTGATGTAAATTCAATAGAGGAAATAAAGTGGAGTATGGATACGGATTATATTTAATTAAATAGAATATACTGGGCATTATGGAGTACATCGAAAATTAGATTAAAAAAATATAAATATTTTTCATCAAGTTTTTATTGATTCCATCCGAGTTATAGAGGTCAAAGCGATACAAAATATCCGAGGCAGAACGAGCACTTGATAAATTTAGTGAAAATTTATAACATTTTTTTTTATGATCCTGAAGTTGAGCAGACAATTAAAAAATTTTGGATTTTTTTTAACAAATTAATTACAAAAAAAAACTAAAAATATGCACGAATAGAAAATTAAAAAAACTATAGGTGCAATTTTTCAAAATGTTTTTTTTTTTATAATTTATCGTTTTGAAAAAAAATTCGAAAATTATTAGACGTCGGCTAACTTCCCTATTATTTTTTTTTAATTTGGCGCAGAACAAAAATTCTAAAAAAATTTTTTTTTTTTTTTTTTGAGTCCTGTTGTGCCTGAGAAAAAAATTTGTTTTTTTCTAAATTATTAAAACATTATCGATTTATTAAAAATATATTGAAACAAATTATGCACAGTAATTATGAACAAGTAATTAATTTAAACAAATCTGTCATCATTTTACAACAGTTTTGACAAAAATTATTCTTTTCTAGAGCGCAATGAAATATTGTTGATTGTTTTATTATTTTTTTTTTTTTGTTCTTAAAAATTCTTCCGGGGTACAATAGGATAAAAAAAAAGTATTTAAAAATTTTGTTTCAACTGTTTTTATGCTTATTTATAATTTTTGATTTAATTTTTAATTCAACCCGAAAAAAAAATATGCGCTGCCACAGGACAAAATCCTGTTGTAGCAACAGGATTTTCATGTCACAGCAACAAGACACATCCTGTGAGAGCAACGGGATAAAATCCTGTAGCAGCGACAGGATTTTTCGTGGAATCAATAAAATAAGGAACAAGTTTCATGTACTATTTTTTTTTTGTCAGTATAGTAAAATTTCAAAATTTAAAAAAAAAATTAAGTTCGGAAAAAAATTCCACTTTTAAAATTAAAATTTTTTTTTTAAATTTAAATTTTTTTCGTAATTTGAACTTTTTTTTCACTGAATTTTTTTTTCAAACTTTGAAATTTTACTATACTGACAAAAAAAAAAATAGTACATGAAACTTGTTCCTTATTTTATTGATTCCACGAAAAATCCTGTTGCTCCCACAGGACTGCGTCCTGTTGCAGCACCTTTTTTTTCCGTGAAAAAAATTAATTTTAATAAAACAGCTGTTTTTTATTAAAACATATTATATATGTAGAATCTATAGAAAATTTATTAAAATAAAATTATTCCATTGAATTTCTTCGATGACCCATTTCACTTCAGATACTCCGTTGTATTAAATTAAATATCAATAATTGTTAAATAAAAATACTTTCAATTACTATTTCATATTCTTATTTACGTGAAATTTATCAACTTATAAAATCGTATTTTATGAATGACACAAAAATAGAAGTTGAACGGAAATAAGTAATTATTGTTGTTTATTAATAATTGTGTTACATTTATAAATATAAATATTCCACACTTCAAATACAGAGCGGGGTAGTACTCTACTGTCGTCAAACTTAGAAGCCGGGTTTTTTTTTTAATTTTACTTACCCCAATACTATTATACTGTCATAAGATATAAATAATCAATTCTTTTACCAAAATAAATTTTTTTTCCCTTCAAATAAACATTCTTTTTTATATGGATAGAAATAACTTGTCATCAAATTAATTGTCTATGTAATTAAAATTTATTTCAGCTCATCGCTTTAAGAGCTCTGATGCAAGGTGACAAGCGACATTCTAAAGCGCCATTGGGAAATAATTTTAGACCACCACAATTACTTCATCATCGTCCTGTACGAACGAATATTGATTTTAGCGTACAAGTAATACTTAAATTTTTTTTACATTAGTAGAAATCGGTTTAAAAAATAATGTTATATTTATTTTTCATATATTTATTGTTTTCAGGGAGTGAAAAATTGTCCGACAATGTATCGAGATATATATTATAAAGGTAATATAGTATTTGAATCAATAAATTTTCACCATAACTAATAATAAAAGTTCTAATTCTTGTCCTGTTAAGAGGAGAGTTGTTCTTTCCTTTTATGAGAAAACATGATAAAAATTAGCGCATGCGCCATTCTTCCCGCAAACAGAGACTAAAATTAAAACATTCAGCTCCTTTTTCATCTGGTGGAAAATAGTATACATACCACGGAGGTAGGACATCCCAATCCACGTATTTGCCACCTCATCTTCGGCTTGGGGAGGCAACTACACACGTGGGTTGGAATGCCCCACTTTCCTCCCTTGGTGTGTAATATACTATTATACTTGCACTGAAAGTTTGAATTTCTGCCCTATTTAGCGGAAAGAAAGTCTTACTTTTCTCTTATGAGAGAGCAAATGATAAAAATTAGCGCATGCGCCATTTTTTTCCCATACAACAGCAAGAATTTTAGGCGAAGATCTGGGAAAAAATAGTATACACATTATGGAGGAAGGTAAGACGTCCCAATCCACGTATTTGCCACCTCGTCTTCGGTTCGGGTAGGCAATTACACACGAGGGTTGGAATATCCTACTTTTCTTCCTTGTTGTGTAATATACTATTTCATAAACCTGCATTGAAACTGCAAGTTTTAATGTCTGTTTTGCCAGTCAAAACAAGCCAATTTCAAAGCAATGCTATTTAGCGGGTAGAAATTAATGAGTATCTTCCCTAGGGAAGAAGCTCATTAGTTTCTGTCCGCTAAATTAGTTTCCGACTTACATTTAGTTCTGTCAGAATCCCATTTATTTATCGTATGTCTCTAAAAATTTATGTTATTCTAATAACCAACCAAACCGACATTTGTGTTTGGAAAATTAAAAACATAATATGAGTTCCCATAAAAAAATTACCAAATCAATACAACCCGCATAAAAAACTTTATATGTGAAAACATATATGATAGAATATATGAATATTATAATGTGATATATGGTACAGTATATAAAATAATATTTATATTTTCGCCGTTTTAATATATGATAATATATTAAAAACAAATATATTGCTAAAATATATTACCAATATATTTATCAATATATGACTTCATTATGTATGTTTTACATATATATTTTGATAAAACTTTTTTATATTGATGTATTATATTGAAAATAGTATATTAATTAATATATAATATTTTTTATATTGTTTATATATATTTTCCAGTATATTGCAAAATATATGGTTTCCAGTATATTGTAAAATATATGGCACTTTTTTGACTTTTCTTAGGTTATTGCGTTAGTTATTCAGTAAATGTAAGGACAATGAAAAGAAGGAAAAAAAAAATAATAAATTTGACTTTTTTTGTGGAATTGTGTAGAAATTGAAGAAGTATATTAAAAAAATAAAATTTTCAATATATTGCGAAAAATATAAGTTGTAATATATTGGAAAAATATAATTCCAATATACCGCGAACCATATATTTAAACATATAAATTCTATCATATATAATCAATTATATATACACTATCCATATATGACAAGAATCTATTGAGCATTATATGAGATAATATATATAGAAAAATACAAAACATTATATACAAGTAAATATATTATTATAAATATATAATCCAATATATGTAAAAAACATATATTTTTCAATATAGATATTTTTGCCGCTATATATTTATCACATATTCACCATATATTTTTTTTTATATACTCTTAACAATATATAGCTTTTCCATGCGGGAAAGCTGTGGTTTTTTCTGTTAAATTACTCAAATTTTCATAATTAAAATGCAGTATTATTTTTTTGCCGCACTATTAGTAAAAAATTGGCCTCTTTCGACCGATTCCAGGCATTAAAACTCCCATTGTCCTGCAAAGAATATGAAAAATATAGTGCGTGGCACAAAATGCACAACAATTTCATACTTCGGGTGATGCCAGCCAACTTTACCCTGGTCTAAAATTGTTTTGTTTTATCCCTTGTCGCACATTATACTAATAAATGATCCACTTTAATTACTAACATCATATCTTAATTATATTACAACATTTTAATTAATTGAGTACTTTAATTATTTAAATTTCAGCAAATAGTTGGGAACAATCCGACTAAATGGGATTGAATTAAATGGATTGCTGCTGTACATGCTTTTTCAAGAGTTATAAACTTTATTGTAAAAAAAAATTTAACATATCAACTCGCGTAAAGTCACGTGGCACAAATTACGTGCATATAATATATGATTAAGTCAACAAGAACATATGGGAAAAAAGATGATATAAATTAAATAATCATTGCGCCAATAAGACATCAAAAAATGCTTTGTTGTAAAACTTATTAGACCTGATTTGCCTATTATGTTTTGAGTGAACAAAAAAAAAAAATTAATTAAATTAAATTAAATAAACACAATACAATAATCTATATAGTTGATTAGAACAGTAAAAGTAACGTAAAAACGTATAAAATTATATATGTATATGTATGCGTACGTATATATAAATTTATTAAGAAATTCATATATTTATATATATGTACATATATAATATCTGAAAACGATGAAAGCTATAATTATTGTGGCCTGCGTGAATGTTATGTAACTATATGCAAAAAAAAACAGAATCATACACAAAACAGATCTATATATAAATATATACATATCACACATGCATACATTTCGACACTCATACAAATATTATTTATATGCGCGTATCTATGTGTATGAATGATTATTGATTGCAGATTTATACTATATTCTTGTAATAAAAATGTGAAAAAAAACTATAAAAAAAAACAATGTTATTATACTGTCATCTTCCGATAAATAATAATCTAATCAATTTATTAAGAAAAAAAATATAAACAACCTTAAAAATCGTGTATAATTTTTTAGACAATGCTGTATATAGATTTTTTATTTTATTTATTAATAGTAGCTTATACATCACGTGGAATCGGAATTATACTCGAGTACTGCCAACACACGAGGGTATAATACTGGATGCCACTAGATGTATACAATAATTTACGTAATGAATGCACGAAGAAAAACGCCGTTGAGTGTCCAAAGTCAGCGACATGCAGTCGGAGTTATAAAAATAATTTACTTTACAATGATAAAAATGATTCTCTGCAGTAATCATGATTAAGAAAAATGATTTAGTCTGTGCTAAGTGTATATCTATATATTCGTCAATTCTAATTATTTTGAATCATTTCAAATAATTTTTCTTAATTCGGGTTCCCGGGTCAGAAATAAAACTTGATTTAAGCTTGGTTTACCAAGTCGAAATTTGGAGCTGTTTTTTTATAAGACAAACTCGACTTTTTTTTACGGAGGTATGAAGTACATTGAGTTTTCGCCTTGGTTTAGACTTAACTAGCTTACTTAGTCACGATTTAAGACGAATAAATAGAAATCGAGTCGAAATTGACTTGGTTTAGACTTATTCGACTTAAATTATAAGGCGAAAAAGTCAAAACTAAGGTGAAATAATTTTTATATATTAAGGTGGAAGTAAGGCGAATAAATAACTTTTTTCGACTTGGTTCAGCAAGTCAAAAGTTAGGTGAATGACTATCGTGCTCGAAGTATTTACGAATAAGTTCAAACTACGATCAAAAAATACAAATAAGTAGAAACTAAAATGAGAAAGGTTCAAAAAGTTGAAAAAAATTTAATTGAAGTCCAAAAAGTCGAAATCTTATCGACACGGAAAAAAAAAATAGGCGCTGCAACAGAACAAAATCCTATTGTGGCAACAGGATTTTCCTGTTACTACAACATGAAAATCCTGTCGCTGCAACAGGATTTTGTTCTGTTGCAGCGCCTATTTTTTTTTTCCATGGAAAAATCGACGGCAAATCGATAACTTCAAAAGAAAATAAGGTGAAGCGGGCCTGAATCAAGTTTTATTTTTGACCCGGGTTTATACTTTCTCTAGCGGATCCGAATTGCGGTAAACTACCATATTTTACTGCAAATTTACAATATTTTACGGTAATTTGCGGCAAATTACTGTAAAACGTGATGGAAATACGATAGTTTACGGTAGAATACGGTGAATAACTGCAATTTACTGCACTTTGTGGCATTTTTACCGCAACACAGCCAAATACTTCACTTTACGGTAAAATGCCGTAATTTTGCAGTAAATCTGCATGTTTACAGTGAAATACTGTAATGTTACCACAAATCTACAGTTAATCGCCGTAACTTGCCGTAAAATACCGTAATTTTTCCGAATACCGTAAATTCTTCGGCATGAGTTATATGAATGATTTTATTTTTAATTAAAAATAATATCATCTAATATGTAAATAATCTTTTCGCTTAATTTATTTCTTTTCATTAGAGCTTTCAGTCAAATTAACATTTTTATTAAAACAAAATAAATGATAATTTATTTTTATCTGTACTTTATGTAGAAAAACATACGTATAAAGTGCAATGTTTTATTTTTCATTTCATTGGTATTCAATATTTATTTTACAAATACGGTATTAATGATTTTTTTAATTTATATAAAGTAATAATAATACATAAATTAAATGTATATTTAATGAGTGTATTCATGAATTAAAGCTTCATTGAGAGTTTCAATTGTTGATACATTGGGTTCATGAAAACATACAACTGTGATAATTTTAAATTCAAATTTTAAGTATTTATGTTAAATCGACCGACTCACCATCTCTTGTTTTTAATAAAGAGATAACAGTCAACGCCCACAAAATACCCACAACTTTTCTTTTTTTACTACAAATACTTAAATTAAGCAATGAGACATAAACGGATTCTGCACCAAAGTCATAAATATTTTTCAAACAAATGAATACGATTTCTTCAAATAGTTAAAAATATCAAAATTTTCATTTTTTTTTTTTTTAATTATACTATTATTTCTAACAGTTAGTTTTTTTTGTCTGCGTGAGATTTTTGCTGCACAGCAAAAATTTTAGTAAGTATACAGAAGTGGGTTTCAACTCGGCTGCTCAATTCGAAAAATCAGTAAAAGCGAAATTTTCAAAAGCTAATGATTTTTTTGTATTTTTACACTCTACACTGTACACTAAAAAATCGGGAGTGAATACGAATTTTATTTCAATCCGAATTCACTCCGTCACTCGGAGTTCCGGAGGTGAAAAAAAAGTTACTCCGCATGCGGAGTGAATAGAGATTTTTTTATGAGCGGAGTGATTTCGGAGTGACGAAGATTTTATTTAAGTCCGCATTCACTCCAGTCCGGAGTTTTAATACTTAAATAAATTTATAATTAATAGAAACAACTGTTAATTAGAAACATAATTATTTAAATAAATAATTCATTCAGATATTAATAATTAAACTTAACATATTATGTTTTTAATTTATAAAATGTTTTAGTAACTCACTAAATTATAATTTCATATATATAATACATAATGAGAATATTAAATTATTGAACAGCTATAGTGACATAGTTTTTATGGGAATATTTTATATTTCGGTACAAAATAAAATGTTATCTCGTGGTATGATTGATGTAAATCATACGACAGTTTGTGACTCAGTAGAATTATATTTGTCAAAGTTTTATTATCAGCTGCTTATAATTTTTAAAAATCATTTCGCGTGAATTTATAGACAGGGAGCTCGTAATTATTTCCGTACTCAATATAAATGTCAAAATATCAAAGACCAAAGCTCACTGTGTTTAAGTAATTTTTTTTATAATTAATATTTTCCGAAACTTCTCTTCGGAGTGAAATTCACTTCGAGGGAAGTAAATAAATAAAAAATCATCCACTCCGCGATAACTCCCATTCGGAGTGAATTCCACTTCGAAGGGGAGTGGAAAATAAAAAGTCATCCACTCTGGAATCACTCCGCCTTCACTCCGCAAATTTCTTACAGTGTATGTAATACATTTTTTTTTCTAATTTTTATACGTGGAATTTTTTTACATTGATTTAACACCGTTATTTTAACACCGCCTACACCGGTGTTATTTTATTTTAACACCACTCTTCTTGCAGTACATAATTCTATTTATTAAAAACAAAAATAATTAACACGATTTAAAATAAATAGCATTATTTTATGTCAAACATTACAACAACCGATTACGTTAATCTTAAAATCTTGTATTGTAAAACGCGTGTTTATATTTTTTTTATTTGCTTCAAACAAATAGTAGACAATCCCATCAATATTAATTTTATTATCAACCATAATCTGATTAAATCCGTCTGTGCTGCAATAATGACAGGAATGATTTGCGACACAACAAACTTGGGGTGGTAATTCCGTGCATTGTATGTACATCGAGAGCTTAGTAATCAATTACTCAGACTATATACTCTCACAAACTATTACCAGCACCTACGACTGATTAATAAATTCTTCATTCTTCGATTCATATATATGTATGTATATAGTCAGCAGTTACTAATCACCTTAATTACCTTAATAAATAATTATATCCTTTCATACTACACAGAAAAAAAAGATTTCTTAGCACAAAAAATATTTTGTATTAAATAGAAAAAAAAAATTCTCATGATTAGAGAAAATTTTTTTAAAAAAATCTCTTGGGCTGAATAACAATATTTTGCGTCAAGAAATTGTTTTTTTCTGTGTATTTTTTAAAAATATTTTTTGTTTTAAGTCTTAATTATTTTTTTTGTCAATTAAATAAAAAATGACATCAATTTATGACTATGAAGTTAGCGGACGTCTGATAATTTTTTTAATTCATTTAAAACGACAAATTATACAAGAAAAATATTTTTAAAAATTGCACTTCAAATTATTTTAATTTTCTACATCTGCATATTTAGTTTTTTTTTTTTTTTTGTAATTTATTTGTTGAAAAAAAATGTCAACAAATTATGAATTCTCTACCAACTTCAAGATCATAATAATTTTATTTATAAAAAAATAAAAAATTAATTTTAAAAAAACCAATTAATTATCATTTTCAAATTTAATCCCTATCATAATATTTTATTTGTGTCTAAATAATAGAAACAATTACGATTTAAATATTAAGCGGCTTTGTCATACGCAAAGTTTTCCGTCTGTAAATGAACAAAGGGTTGACGATGAGGGTAAAATGTACATAGCAATGATATGAGTTGTCATTGTAGTAGTATATATCGAAATGTATGGAAACAAGTAGTAGATACAGAGGAGACGAGTTTCATTGAACGAGGGCTGTGGAATTTCCCAGTGCTGCCACGATGGCGGTATATGCGGACAGCGTAGGGGTAGTAAGAGGGTAAATGAACATAGAGGATGATAGACAAAGGGGATGGAGGAAAGAGGGGTAGATTACAAATCCGTGGTTGTATCTTCGCTGCGGCAAATCTGCGTATTGCACTGTCACGTTGAACTTAAGCAACAAATCAAATTTTAATATTACTTGGTAAACTTTATTTATAAATATTATATATTATTGAAGATAAGCACATGTGAAATTTATTATTATAAACTAGCTTTGGACGATATGGAACACTGCACCCGGCCTGGATTAGGGTGTCAGTCGCGTCCTCCGATCAATCGGGTTTGTATGTTTCACTATCCACACATTTTAAAAACTCTCCAGTGAAAGTGTAAGTGGTATTTTTATCAATTATCGTCCATTACATTTTTATTTTTTACTTTACATAAACATCATTGTTATCTGTAATCATATAGAGTCAACAATAAATGGTGAATTATTTATAAAAAAAAAAAAAAATGTGTCTGAACATTAGAGTGACCATCTACAGCCATAATTGATTAAACCTCAAAGTGAGTCTCTATATGAATACAAAACTTTTGTTGACACATTTATTAAATATTTATAAACTTTTTTATTTCATGTACGTGATATGTTGATTATTTAATTATGATGATTAATTAAATTTTCATAGACATACATTTTATTTAATGCAATTTAATACGGCTTTTATTATTATTGTTATTATTATTATTATTGTTATTATTATTATTATTGTTATTATTATTATTATTGTTATTATTATTATTATTGTTATTATTATTAATATCATTATTATTATTATTATTATTTTTTATACTGAAAAAAAAAATGATCTTAAAGTTAGTAGACAATTAAACATTTTTGAATTTTTTTTTCAACAATTTAATAAAAAAAAAAAAAATCTGAAAAAATACACATGTAGAAAATAAAAAAAACTATAAGTGAAATTTCCTAAAATATTTTTTTTTTATAAATTTATCGTTTGTAAAAATTCCAAAAATTATTAGGCATCGGCTGATTTTAGTATCATGAAGAATGATCCTGAAGTTAGCAGACAATTAACAATTTTTTGATTTTTTTTAAACAATTTAATAAAAAAAAAAAATCTAAAAAAATGCACATGTAGAAAATTAAAAAAACAATAAGTGCAGTTTTCTAAAATATTTTTTTTTGTAAATTTATCATTGGTAAAAGAATCCAAAAATTATTAGACATCGGATGCTTTCAGTATGAAAAAATATATTTAAGAACCTGAAATATAAAATATATGAAAATTACAGTGACATTTAAAAACAAAAACATCTAAAATTTAAAGTTTGTTAAACACAATAAATACAATATATCATTGTGATAGTTAAAAAGTGAACTATTATGTATTCAACACTTGTTGAAAGACAAGAAAGAAAGTTTTGTAGTCTTTTGTCTACTGATATAGATGAGTTTTAAAAAATAAACTAACAAAATATAAATTGTTAGCTAACTTTTTAACAGGAAAACTTTATACATAAAATAAAAAATAAAAACAATTATTTTAACAGTGAATTTTATATTTTATATTTCATTACAATACTATTGATAAATAAAAATAATTAATTTTGAGTTCATTAATTATAGTAAATTTAAATAAAAAAAAAAATTTTAATATCAAGTTTTTATTTTCATTAAATCTTTATAATTTCCACTGCAATGATTATCGTATGCATCTACAAAAACTCAAGTAGTCGAGGTTAAGATATAAAAGAGGAAACATGAAAGTAATAAAGAAAAAAGGTCGAGTGTAATGGTGATGTTGAGTTGTAACATAAAAAAAAAAAAAAAAAAATCGATATATAACCAATAAGTATTAATTGATTGCTTATAATTATGTATGAAAAAAATTAAGTTCCGCGCATCCAAAAGCTTGATCACACGCTGCCACTGATATTGTGCTCATGATCAATGTACAGTATATATATTATATATATATATATATATATATATATATATATATATATATATATATATATATATATAAATAATACAGTGAGAGATTTGGCTGGACCACTGCGCATTATGAATGAGACACATTGAAGAAGTAAATGAGAAAGAGAAAAAGTGTTACGGCAAATAGTATACAGCCTTAGACATTCAAATTCGTGTCAACAAGACTCTTGTAATGTCCTCCATGTACCACTTAATAGGACGTAGCACCCTTTTCAATATTATCCGCGCTTCAATCATTTCCTTATATTTCTTATCCATCGACATGCGCGTTTATGAGGCCAACGACCACAACATTACAACTGAGTCATCACATTTTACCTTTCTTCAGATTACTTATATATCAGATATTTATTGCCTGTGACTTCGTTTAAAGCTTATTCGGGTGACGTCATACATATATATCACAATATATTTTTCATTTCGTAGCTACTATTTTTACTTATTATCTTTTTGTTTGTCGGGTAAATAAATTGTTTTTAAAAATATACATTTCATAAATATAAAATGGAAAACTTTTTTAATGAAATAAATAACGCAATAAAAATCGTTATATAAAATATAAAAATTATTAATATGTAAATTTTGTTTAATAAAATTGTCGCAAATGAATGGGGAAAAATTAATAGGTCAAGTTATGAGAAATAAAAGAACTTGATTTATATGGAGAGACCGTCGAATTGAAAAGATTTAATGATATCATTGATGTATATTATCTGTATTGTTAAATTTATTTTATAGAAAAATTTTTATCTCGAGAATTTAACATATTTCGTCTATGGACATGATCTGAATTTGTTTTTTTTTTTTTACAGAAAATCCATTTTCGTTGAAACAATAAAAGATTTATTATTTGAATTTTAAATTTCTTATGAAAATTATTCAGAATTATTTCAATGATAGATAAGAATAAAATGATGGAAAAATAATATTTTTATAATTTATATAAATTTAGATGAATCTGTTTTGACTCAACTGCAGATCCATTTATAGTAAAATTTAAGAGTTTTATTTGAATTATTTTTTATTTTGAAAATCAAATTTTTTAATTATTGGATTGCATTCAAAATTAATTATGATCTATATGTTGATACTGGGGGGGGGGGGGAGGCAAAATGAGCTTACATTTATATTACATATAAGTCCATATTGTTCACTTTCCCCTATAGGGAAAAATTGGACCACTGAGAAAATAATAAATTTCTGTGCAGGAATACGGAGAATTTTTTTTTTTAACTTCCATTTGAAGAAATGAAACCAAATTTCCAGTTGCTATAGAAAAAAATTTTTTCCTCAGGCGGGTAAAACGGACCACCCTTGCGAAAAAAGTAAAAAAAATGATTGTAATAAAATTGTTTATATCTAATCTAAGTGAAAAAAGATATTTGCAATACTGATAGTAAATAAAGATGCCGACAAAAAAAAAATTATTG
The DNA here is from genome assembly GCF_029852145.1 of Microplitis mediator. Taxonomy (NCBI): domain Eukaryota; kingdom Metazoa; phylum Arthropoda; class Insecta; order Hymenoptera; family Braconidae; genus Microplitis; species Microplitis mediator. Next base: position 8,158,077 of record NC_079975.1, read on the forward strand.
AAGATAAATGAATCGTTTATTTGAGAAACCCCATAAGTCAAGAAAACAAAATTTTTCAGGAAACACAAAAAAAATTTTTTTGGAAAAACTTGACATTAAAATAATAAATAAATAATTGAATGCAATAATGTTAGCGTTTCTGAAAAAGATTCCAACAAGAAAAATTTAATTTTTTAACTGAAACTACTTGAAAAAATTATTTAAAGTTGATTGACTTATGGGGTTTCTCAACCAAACGAAAAAAAGTTATAAAATCATTGTTTTTTTAAATTTTTCCACTCAAATCATTTATTAGACTGATAAAATGAAGTATTAAATATGTGTTTGAACTCTGAAACTCAGAAATTACAAAAAATTATAATTAATTTAAACATTTTAATTAGTCATATAACAGTCAACAATAAAACAACATTTGAAATTAATTTACCAAAAAAGCGGGAATTTTAAATAAAAAAAAAAAAAAATTATTTCTGTAAAATTAAAACTGCATATGTTTATTTGAGTCATTCACTTATGGGGTTTCTCAATTAAATGAAATTGCTGTCACCCCGTTAATTTTTTTTTAAACGCTGATTTGATGCATATTTTGATTGATTTCTATGGAGGGACATCCAAAGAACCCAAAAATGCAAAAAACCCAATTTCGTAAAAAACATGACTTATGGGGTTTCTCAAATGAACGATTCAAATCACTTATATAAAATTTAAATATAGCGAAGAAGACATTTGTATTTTTTGTAGCCAACAATACATTCACGAAGAAAATTGTAGATAAAAAATGTACGAATCTTCATTATGCTGTCGACCAAACTTGAAACGAAAAATTTAGACACCAAAAAAATATCATGCTCTACTATTATTATTATTGTGAGCCTCTAAAATTTTTTTTTCCCCACTATAATTCATATTTTAGACAAATAATTTTCATTACAATCCATCAATAAGTTTTAAGTATATAATATTTTTTGTAGTGCAGTATAATAATTTTTGGCAACTCGACTTCCTGTTTCAAGTTTTGGCGACAGCAAAATAAAAAATTGTACATTTTTTAGCTCCATTTTTCTCCGTGTTGTTTACTGAAAAATTCCTGAAAAAAAAATTTAAATAAAAATATTTTTTTGAAAAAATTTCGGGACTTTAAAATAAAAATTTTTAGAGCCGTCGGTTTTGCCCGACCCTCCTCTATACATATATGATTACATGCACATACGTTTTCATATACAACTTTAATATCCGACATACTTTATTACATTAATAAAACCATGAAATTTTTTCATATTTACATGATAAAATTTATCAAAGGGCTTTCTTATTCTCAAGCTTTTTATTGTTGTGCCGAGATTCCGGAAATTTTTTTCATTTTTTATAAAACGCGATGATTAAATTCATATAATATTTCATATATTAATATCATATTTCATGTAAAATCTTCCTGTTCGATACCTTGCTGTAATATTTTATTATTTTTATTATTTTTTACCCAGAATGTTGAGTTAATTGAACTTTTAATCCTACAATTTTTTTTATTTAAACTGAAACATCATGCAGCTCAAAGTAATTAAAGTAATTTTGTTGAATAAAATAAATGCCAAAGGAAATAAAATTACTTGTGTAATTAACTTGCGCGCTTACATTATATAATCTCGTGAATAAAAAAAAAATATCATTGAAAAAAATTATAATTGAGATATTCCGTAGCAAAAAAGGCAATTTTAAATAAAATTAAAAATACACAGTAAAAAATTTGCGGAGTGAACACGGAGTTAAATCAGAGTAAATAGGGAACATTATTTATTTCATCCCTTCGGAGTGAAATTTACTCCGAAGGAAAATTTAATTTAATAATGAAATCCGGATTGAAGTGAAATTCATTCCTAAAAGGAGTTCATTTAATATTACACCGTAAAAAATTAGCGGAGTAAATCCTGAGTGAATGCGGAGTAGGTGATTGTTTATTTATTTCATCCTTTTGGAGTGAAATTTACTCCGAAGGGAAATTTAATTTAATTTCGAAATTAAATTGAATTTAAAATTAAAACTCTGAATCGGAGTGAATGCAGATTAAAATAAACTCTAGATCACTCCAAAATTACCCCGCTGGAAAAACTAACTCCGACGTTACTCCGTATGCGAAGTGATTTTTTTGAAAACTCCGGAACTCCGAGTAAAGGAGTGAATTCGGATTGAAATAAAATCCAAAATCATTTCGAATCCACTCTCAATTTTTAATGTAAAACTCCGAATTGGAGTGAATGCGGATTTAAATAAAATTCAAATCACTCCGAAATCACTCAGCTGTAAAAACATACTCTGTATGCGAAGTGGTTTTTTTTAAACTTCGGGTGACGGAGTAAATTCGGATTTAAATAAAATACGAATTCACTCCCAATTTCTTACAGTGTAATTATTAATAAAATAAAAAACTATTTATTTGTTAAAAAAATAATAATCGACTGTTATGCCGATTTAAATATTGAATTCAACTATAATTATTTTTTATTATAAAACTATTCACAATTTTAATAACGAAGAAACTTTTTTCCCCTCTGTACTTCAAATCATGGATACTTGAAATTCAATAACTTTTAACGATATTATTGATTTCAGATTTGAAGATATGTTGGATTTAAAAATATGGAATACGGCGAAGATAAACAATGTGTTGAAGATTTTCAAATAATGAAGTCTACTCAGTGAAGAATAATTGTCTTATTGTTTATTTGTCAACTCTGTAATGATTACAATTATTGATAAGAAATGGAAATTGGCAGTACTGCAAACACTATTACTAAGAGAGTAGTCAAAAATCAAGTAAGTTTTTTTTTATTAACAAAAATAATAAAAAAATATGTATCATCCAATTAATTTTATCACCCTTTGATCATATACTGCAGATAAATTAGATTCCAGTTAATAATAGACTCGATAATTGAATATTATATCAAAGGTCACTTATACTTTGTCTCAATTATTTTATTTGTAATAATTTTTTTCTTGTCAACGTACGATCATAAATCATTTTAATGTCATTTGTTCTTTCACAATACGCAGTCATCCATTATATATAATAGTATTGATGATATTTATTTCTATATTATTCTTTATCTTAAAATAAGGACACATTTTACAGACAATATTTATATAAATACAAGACTATCATTTTTTATTTTTATTTCTTTTATTAATAATTCAATGAAGTATACGGAGAGAAATAGATTTTAAAAATGTACGAATTTTTATTATGCTGTCAACAAAATTTGAATCAGGAAAGTGAGTCCCAAAAAATTATTATGCTATACTATACTCAGAAAATTAAATGATAGAAACTACTATCTAGTTATGGTAAAATTTCTACCATCAATCCGATAGTAGTGAATATTATCTAGATGATTGTATAAATCATCTAGATTGTAATATTCACCATATTTATAATAATTGTTACAATCCCGTATGTTAACTAGAGTTAATTATTATTATTATTCTAAATAGTTATATTTATAATCCAGATGGTAACAGTTACCATCAGAAATTATAATTGTTATCATCCTGATAGTAACTATTACGAAATTTATTGCAGAAGTAAATATTATCATCCTGATAGTAAATATTACCATCCTGATATTAACTGTTATCATCCTGATAGTAACTGTTACCATCCTGATAGTAACTGTTACGAAATTTATTGCAGAAGTTGTCATCTAATAATTATTAATTCTATTAAAAAAAATTATAACACTAACTATGTTTGCATTGAAAAACGTTCCAATCATTCTAGATGATTGGAATTAAAAATTTAGCATAATAAACACAATTACTTAATTTTCTGAGTGTATAATTATTATTGTGAGCTTCTAAAATTTTTTGGTCTCTACTATAATTCATATTTTAGACAAATAACTTTCATTACAATTTATCAGTAAGTTTAAAGTGTGTCACATATTTTGTAGTGCAGCATAATAATTTTTTGGCGACTCAACTTCCTGTTTCAATTTTGGTCGACAGCATAATAAAAATTCGTACATTTTTTATCTCCAATTTTCTCCGTGTTCACTGTAAAAAAAAAAAACCGGGGATAAGTCCAGGCGGTGTAGGTGTTAAAATTTTCGGTGTTAAATTTCAACATCAAAAGCAGTGTTAAAATAACACCACCGCCAGTGTAAATATTCTTTATTGATGTTAAAAAAATTTCCTGGTGGTACAATATTTTTTGATGTTGAAAATATTTTACTTTGTGAATTTTTTTACTTACTCGATCACTATACAGTTAATTAGTGTTTTTATTAATTAATTAAATTATTGGTGATTGAAATGATGGGCATTGTGTAATTTTTAAAAAAATAACATAAGTAATTATTCAAATAAGTACATAGCAAAATTGAAATTTCCTCCAGATAATATTCATTAAATTTTTATATTTTTTTATATGTAACACATTTATTTTTATAATTCCATAAGTGGAATTTTTTTACACCGATTTAACACCAGTATTTTAATACCGCCGAATTGCACCGCCTACACCGGTGTTATTTCATTTTAACGCCGCGTGGTATTAAATTGAGTCCATTTTTAACACCACTCTTTTTACAGTGTACATATAACACGAATGAAAATTAACGAACCGGTTTCAAAAATTACACGGAGAAATTATTCTTGCTTAAAAAGCTATGGTGTTATGGTAAAACCGGACCATGTTGGCCACCTGCGAAATTACTATGACCATAGTTTAATGAACAATCACCATATCACAAATTACTGTGTTTATTGTAATTTCCTATGGCCATAGTAATTTTTGATACCTTTATTCAATTTCATTAGATGGCCAACATAGTCCGGCTTTACTATGACACCATAGCATTTCAAACAAAAATAATTTTTCAGTTTATGAGAATAATTCTGATGTATGCATAGAAATTTTTACCATAACATCATGGAAAGTATTCCTTTAATGATGAAAAATAGGAACTATTTCTACACAATAGAAAAATTTCCTATACCTGATGGGTAATTTCTGTATACTGTAGAAAAAAATGACTATATAATGAAAGAAAATTAACTAATATTTTTTCTCCGTGTACAATAACTATTTATCCACAACTTTTTTTAGAAATATAATTAATTGTTCTTTTTTCTTTTTCAGATTTCAAACTTGGATTTATCGACAAAAGTTACTGATAAAACAAATTGATTAAAAAAAAATGTCTGATGAAATGGTAAAGTAACGACAGTATACATAGATGGCAATCTTTAAAAAGTACGAAAGAAAATGGAAGAAACGCTGTAAATGAAACGTTATAAAACAGTGTTATGTTAGAAACAGTGAAGCACCCTCTTCGAGGGCGTACAGTATTAGCTCTTTTGATAATAAACAGTACATATGTACTGTTATCAGACGCAGCCGCGTTTCCCGATTGGACAGACTGTCCGATTGTCTGCAGTTGCAAATGGACATCAGGAAAAAAATCAGCGTTTTGTCCAGACGCCGGGTTGACGTCTTTACCAGCATCACTGGATCCAGATATGCAAGTACTTGATTTATCGGGTAACAAAATACCAGCATTGCAAGATGAAATTTTCAAACGCAATGGACTCGTCAATTTGCAGAAAGTATTTCTTCGTAATGCGGGTATACACGAAATTCATGCGGATGCCTTCAAAGACATGCGTATACTTGTAGAAGTTGATTTATCCGACAACCATGTCGCGAGTCTAGAACCAAATACTTTTTTTGGCAACGAAAGGCTTCGAGTATTAACTCTGAGTGGTAATCCACTGATTACCCTTAAAAGTCATCAGTTTCCGCTGCTGCAGCATCTAAGATTTTTAGAACTACAGAGATGTGAATTGACTGAAATTCATAGTCTTGCATTTGTTAGTTTACCCGGTTTAGAATCATTAAAACTTGATAATAATCAATTAACGCACCTGGATGATACGACAATATCATCATTACCAAGCCTAAAAACTCTTACACTTGACGCAAACAAATGGTCATGTGATTGCCGATTAAAGAGTTTTCGCAACTGGCTAATACCCGATGTACCAAAAAAGATATATTCCGTATCACAAATTTGTAACGGGCCATCAAGACTCGAGGGCCGTCGTTGGGAGGACGTTAAATCCGCTGACTTTGCCTGTGCACCACAAGTCAAAGTCTACTCAAGTCCAATGCAAGAAGAAGTTAACGGTAATTTAAGTTTATCTTGTCTCATTTCCGGTGATCCATTACCCGAATTTTGGTGGCAACTCAACGGCGGTTTTTTGAATTTAACTCGCAACACTGAATCAACAGCATCGTACTCGCCATTGGTATCTTATATCGTAACTTTTACATCAACACCAGAATTCAACCACTATCGTCCTGATGGAAAGCTGCCAGAACGATGGAATAACATAACAATTTACAATGCAAGTGACAGTGATGCCGGTGAATATACATGCCATGCTAAAAATATTGCCGGTACTGCCAAGGACACTACGAATATTGTGGTACCTCGTGTTTTTACGGCACCAACTTTGTCACAGACAGACAATTGGTTACTCTGGGTGACGCTCGCTGGTGGTGGTACAGCAGCATTATTTGGATTTATATCAGCAGTACTGATGGTTCTGTGTCTTTGCGGTGGATCAAGAAGACGCAGTAGACGTGAAAAAGTTAAATTACAAGGTAGTACTAGTTTTGGTGATCAAGAAAAAAAACTATTAGACTTATCAGTAACAACAACTGGTACAAGTGGTTGTAATACTAATGAACGTATAAGTGGCCATGGTAGTTTAGCAGACACATGTAGTCCTGGTGATCTAGAACTTGCAGAACGTGCTTCCATTTGTGATGCCACAACCGTCACCGTCGAAAGACTCAGACCCGAGTGTGGTAGCATTAATTCGACGGCATTACGTAATAATGTAACATCGTGTTCAACAACTGGATTTCCACCGCCACCACCAGAATTTACTGGCGGTGTTTTACCTTCTGGTATATTTGGAAATATATTTATTTCAGTAGCTTTACCACAAGATGTTGAACGTTGTTATCCAGATTTACTTGATATTCCAGTTCATGCACCAACGATAACTGATAAAAGTAATTTTCCAACTTCTTTACAAGCGTCATCAATGATATCAAGTTTTGCGACTCTACCACGCAGATCACTACGTACTGAACTAGGATCGCAGTATGACAACATGGGGCCACGTGTTACAGCCACCGGAAGTTCAACGTTTTCATTAACGGATGATCTGCATTTATCACCGCCCCCACCACCGGTTATTAAGCCGCCAATAGAATTTGTTTCTCTATGAAATGAATTATAAATTTCATTTTTTATTTATTTAATAGTAATATTTATAATTAACAATAATTTTAATCATAACTATAAAAATAAAATAATTAATAAGACATTAGTTATGTATCTGATCTTGTATGTTTCGTCGTCTGCCTGTCTGTCCACTAGTCGTATGAAAAAAAAAGAAAATTATTAATAACAATAATAATAATAATAAATAAAAGATTGAGTATCACTTTAGTATACTACCGTCTGATTGTAAAAATGTTATGAGTGTTATTGTTTGTGCATTTGGAAATGATATGTTTATTATTATGATAATAGATGCTAATATATATAATTAATGTTACGATGATAAATTCATAATGTAAATACATATTTCACAGTATAATACTTTCTTATTTGAACTATCGTATAAGTTATCATAACTCTAAATAAGAAATAATAATAAAAATATGAAACAAGAAAATAAGTAAAAAAAATATATATATAAATATGAATGATTTTAGATACCGGATCAATTACTTTTAACAATCGTTTAATCTAATAAAGAACAGAGGTTCAGTATCACTAGTATGTTAACTCCACCTGTGTATATATTTGTTACGTCATATATATTATACGTAAAAATAATTATTATTAGAACTCAAACAATCTTCCGTGCTGCTAAGTACGTTTATTATTGATAAATTAATAATAATAATAATAATAATGATAATGATATCGTCAACATCGATATTTATTATAAACGCTTTGTCAATTAATAAAATGACTAAATTTAAATTATTATTACTATTATCATTTTTTTTTGTAAACTTATTTACACTCCATCTGATGAAAAGAAAACTGAAAACTGCATGACCCTGCGGGCAAGCCCTAAAACTTCCCGCTGTTTTTGAGCTCTTGAGCTCGAAAATATTATTGTTATTTTTGAGATCTTCAAGCGCGAAAATAGTAATTTTGCACCTGCCATTGGGAAAATTTAAGTAATAAACAGTAACAAAAAAAAAAAAAATAAAGTAAATCGGTTTTTTTTATTTTATATCAGCAAAATTTTTGGAAATAATGAACCGACTTTGACGTTCAAAAAGACATTTGACGCAGTTTTTTGTCCTCCACATTAAAAAAAATTTTGAAACAATTGATAAATAATATTATTCGTGAAGAATGAAGTAAATCGTAATTTTTTTTATTTTTAATCACCAAAATCTTATGATACTGAAGTTAGCCGACGTCTAATAATTTTTGGATTTTTTTTTTTTACAATAAATTATAAAAAAAAAAATATTTAAAAAAATTGCACCTATAGTTTATTAAATTTTCTACATGTGCATATTTTTATTTATTTTTTTTTTTTTAAATTTAGTCGTTGAAAACAAAATTCGAAAATTTTTAACTGTCTGCTAACTTCAGGATCATCAAAATCTTTGGAAATAATAAACTGATTTTGACGGTCAAGGTGGCATTCAACGCAATCTTTTAATTACTAACGTTAAAAAAAACTGTCATCAATTAGTTCAACGATTTGGATTTTATTAGAAAAAAACACTTTTTCGAAATTCTTTCGACGACGATTTTTTTGAACAAATGAACAGATTTTGATGGTTCACTCTAAAACCAAGTGTGTTACAAGTGTATTATTTTAACACATATTAAATGTGTTCTATGTTTAAGGCCATAAACAAAACTATAGTTTTTTGTAGTCATTTAAAACACGTTTCACGGTGTGTTAAAAATCTATAGATTGCTTATAGCGTTTCAATGTTATTCGGCAAGTGTGTTAATTTCGAGTACACACTTGGTTTTACAGTGAATTGAGATGGCATCGACGCGGCTTATAAAGTTTCAGAGCTGATTAGATTTTGGAATCAATCCATCGAGTACATCACAAGTTATCCGAAAAGAACATTGTTGAAAAAATTTTATTTTTGGAATATCTCCGAGTATACTGTACCGGTTATGCTCAGTTCCTCACAAATTGATGGAATTAATGAGCCGCTTCAAACGCCACCTCAAAAAGCTAAATCGGTCCATTCGTTCAAAAGTTACAGAATATTTACATACGTACGTACGTACATACACATATACACGGAAAAAAATAAACTTTAAAAATTAGTGTTTGAAATTATAACCCGGAACCCGGGTGTCAGTATGGGGAATTTTAACATTCCAAATAATAAATTTTATAATACGTGTCGTCAATTTTCAAAGTATCAGTTACGGTTTTTAAAGTTCAAATAGTAATTTTTTTTACATAGACAATAAATTTTCATACTTATCCTGTAATTATTCCCGTTTCAATCATAAACGAAAAAATTACTATTTAGAATGATAGTTTTTACTGATCACTTTATCATTATATTGCTTGTCGTTCTCAATTTATGTAGTTCATTTTATTCCGTGTACGTACACTCAGACATCATCTTGAAAATAATCAGAATAGCTTCCTAGGACCTGAAAACGTCGAGGTCTGTTGAAGACTCGATTTTCGAAAATCGGGCCGAAACCAATAACTTCCCATTTTTTTTTTAACTTTAAATTTTTTTAGCGGGAAGTTAAAAATAGATAAATAAACAATGAAGTTTTTTTGTTTCCAAAGAAAATAAAAATAAAATTCATAAGTATAATATTTATTTAATACTGAAGCTTTTCAGTTAATAGAACAGTACATATAAATAAACTTTTAAGTACATAATTTTTTTTTTTTTTTAATTTTTATATATATATAGCTATGAATAACAATAATAGTCGAACTTATTATAAAATTTTATTACAATAGATCTAAATGTTACTTTATTTTATAATCTGTAACTCAATGTATTGAAAGTTGTTTCCAATTATTTCCGGCTTTGAAGTTTCTTTTATGCGGAACAAGTAATCAATTGAAGAAGCTTTAAATTTATTTTTTTTTTTATTTTTTATAAATTATTTTTTACCATTGGGAAATCAAAATACGTATTTTTTTAAGTTTAAGAATATCCGATCAAGCATGATTTATTTCCCTGGTGAACTTTGATACATCTTGAGAGGATTCTTGTTGCTGTTGTTCTATATTTGAAAAATCTAAAGTAATACAAATGATCAGACGACAATAATAATTTATTGATAGACATTATTAAGTATGTCAATAAATTTTTATAACCTTGGAATTGGACTGGCAAAGCAATCCAGTTTTCATCATTGTCACCTTCACTGCGGAATAATCTTAAGTGCTGTTGTTCTCTCCTTGTTTCTCGTCTAGGTTTGGTAGCAGCCCAAAAAATTCCTCTTGTTGAAATGTCTATCGGTTTCCATGTTTTTTCATCACTGTCGAGGCGTTCTGTTGGATAAATAATAAATAATTTAATTAATTATGTTCCCGCGTCGAAAAATTTGATCTGATTTTAGTTGAACTGGACTGTGTTTGGACTAATTGGTCTGTATTTGAATTAGTTGATCTGTTTTTGATCTTTTATCAAAATTTTAAGCTTTTTTGATCTGTTGTTTAAAAAAACTATTGCGTTACGGGCAGACAAAACTAGATTAATTCTTGAACTTGGAAAAATTTTAGTTCTGAAAATTTGCGAGGACAAAACTAGATTTAATCATGGACTTGTAATATTTTTATTTATGGACAATATTTAAAAAAAATATTTCAAGTTCCAGAATTGATTATGTTTCGTTGACCATTTACTTGGTGTCGTTTGTTTAAAAATGTCGGCAGTTAATGATAGTTTGACAACTTTGTTTTTTAGTTGTATTGACTGAGTATTTATAATATTTAATAAAAGTAATAAAATTACTTTTAAAATGTCAAGAAATTTTTCTTATTTACTGGATAAAATCGATAAATATTTTGGCATTGGAAACCATCAGAATTCTTGTGACATCTTATTATGAAAGCGCATTAGCATGTTTTAAATTTAAAGAAAATTAAAACAAATTTGTAAATCTATATTATTATTATTATTATTTATATTTGTAAAAAGTCGTGTTTTTTACATAAAGGCGATTTAAAGTAGACTAAAAATGATAGTAAAAAAAATATGTTTTTGTCCTAAAAACGAATGAACACATACTAATAATTATAACAAAAAAGTCTGTTTTTAATCTAAAAGCGATTAAAAACCCGGGTCAAAAATAAAACTTGCTTCAGGCTCACTTCACCTTATTTTCTTTTGAAGTTATCGATTTGCTGTCGATTTTTCGATAAGATCTCGACTTTTTCGACCTAAATTAAATTTTTTTCAACTTTTTTCATCTTAGTTTCAACTTATTTGTATTTTCTGACCTTAGTTTCAACTTATTCGTCTTTGCTTCGAGCACGATAGTCATTCACCTTACTTTTGACTTGCTGAACCAAGTCGAAAAAAGTTATTTATTCGCCTTACTTCCACCTTAATATATAAAAATTATTTCACCTGTTTTGACTTTTTCGCCTTATAATTTAAGTCGAATAAGTCTAAACCAAGTCAATTTCGACTTGATTTCAACTTTTTCGTCTTAAATCATAAATAAGAAAGCCAGTTAAGTCTAAACCAAGGCGAAAACTCAATGCATTTCATACCTCCGTAAAAAAAAGTCGAGTTTGTCTTGTGAAAAACGGCTCCAAATTTCGACTTGGTAAATCAAGTTTTATTTTTGACCCGGGAACAGACTAAATATAATACGAAAACAAGTCTGATATTGGCCTGGATAAGGAATAGTACAGACAAAAACCGATTAAATTGCCAAATAAAATAAATATGATTTAAAAATCTAAATTAAATAAAAAATATTTCAATTTATCACTTATCTTGAAGATACAATTTTTCGACCCGGGTTAACTGTTCAGTTGATTAAATGACTAAACAATAAAAATACATGCCTTGATAATCGAGATCCATAGAAAGTTCGGAATTGAAATTACCACGACTCTGTTCTCCTGGATCAGGACCAAACTTCAAGGGGTTGTTGTCATTGATGTTGTTGAAAGAAGAAGAGTGACCCGATCGCCCAACCCGAGGATAATGAACCAAACCTGTAGGACCATCAGAACGAATAAGACTTGCGGCTCCCATTGTTCTACCCACTCTTGGCTGTGCCAAAATACCTGCTGCTCTTCGTTCATTGTACTTTGTTATCACATCACTCATTTTATCACCACCTAAAAAACAATTCAATTAGTTTTAAATCTTTATACTCTTCAGCGCCCATACAATCTGAAATTTATAAAAAATATTTTAAAAATTTATAACTAAATACATTGCAGGCGAACTCCATTATCTCGAAACTTCCCCTCAATCTTGACCCCCACTACGAGCTACGCTGTCTCCCACCCGATGCTATACTTTTGTATGTGTCTATATATATTTATATATCATCATATAGATGTAAGAGCGCATGCGTGTAGTTTACTCTTTAAAAGAGAAGTGGCATTCGATAAGTCAAAATTTCCAGGAATTTTTACTCCCCCATAGACTAATTGTCCGAGTTAATGGATTTCGATGGTATTTAAATTAATCAGTCAAAATTGATATTAAAAATATATAGAGGAAACCAAAGTAAGAAAGAAAGTTCGAAAAATTTTTTTTATCCTCGTTTTCATAAAATTTACGCATACATAAAGTGTCAGAGCGAAACAAAAAACTCGATGCAAAATGGGACACTTTAAAAATTATTTGAAAAAAAAAAAAAAAATTAAAAAAGAGCTTTTTTAATCAAAAACTTTTTACTTAGGTTGCAACTATTATAAATCTTAGAGAAATACGGAGTACTCGAGGTAAAACGAAGGATCTAAAAATTAAAAGAAAAAAAATTTTCTTATTTTACCTCGGAGATTTTTTTATAAATAATGTATAATTATTAATTTTTTAAATGCAAACATGAATATTAATTAAAATCGTTGAAAAAAAGATACAAAATAAAAAAAAAATTTTTCAGTATCCCATAATGTCCTGGAAGATAAAATTTTTTTATTATTAAAATCATCCGCATCCGGTTTCCCCTGTATTTTTTATATTTGAATTAAAATAAAGTCATAAATATGAAATATTATAAACACCTTTTATGTTAAAAAAATATGTAATTAATAATGAATTAAAATATTTCATTGTCTCTCATAAACTCAAAAATAAAAGTGTATATTTATTGCGCCAACTGAAATGAATTTTAGTTGCTTATAAATGAGGATACCTGATAATTAGAGAAGACTAATTAAGAATATATATTTCATATTTATGATTTCATGTCAAGTGCGATGTGTTGAAGATTAAGAAGAGCAGAAAATTCATAATTGTAAATGTTAGTTCATCGTTATTTTCATTGGCTACGAAACGACTTGAATAAGAAATTCATTTCATTGTTAATTATATATTTAGATAACTAATTAACATTTATTTAGCAATAGAAATTTATTCAACTCAGAGGGTAATGCTCGGGAAATAAATATGTTATTAAAATAGTTATTTTACCATTTAACTGTCTTGCTAATGCCGAATGTTGAAGATACGTTCGCGAAATACCTCGGATTGCTTCAGCTGCTGATATTTTAATTAGTTTTTAATTATTAGTTTTTTTTTTAAATGTGAAAATATAAATAAATAATGAGATGAAAAGTTTATTATTATTTTTTGATGAAAGTGATGTAATTATACGCAGTACCAAAATATAGTCAAATATTATTATTATTCTTGGGAAGATCTCGGCTAAATAGGGTGGCTACAAAATTATGTAAGATACCTTTTTTAACTTTCCGCTATGAAAATTGCAAATTTTCAAAAAAAGGGAAGCTATTGGTTTCGGTGCGATTTTCTAAAATCGAGTTTTCATCAGATGTCGACGTTTTGAGGTCTTAGGAAGCTATTTTGACTATTTCCGGGTGGACGTCCGTGTGTGTATATGTGTGTGTGTGTAAACTTTTTTTGTCCGACGATATCTTTGGAACGAATCAACCGATTTTAACGTTGTTGGTAGCGATTTAAAGGGCTCACCAAGACTTAAAATTAATTAGATTTTGGAGTCGATCGGACATGTAGTTTACAAGTTATACCAAAAATACGAATTAAAATGTTTTTTTTTTTTAGATTTTTTGAGTATAACTCATAAATCACTTGCCCGATTCGCCTCAAAATCTAATCAATTTTAAGTCTTGTTGAGCCCTTTCAGTTGCCACCAAAAATATTCAAATCGGTTGATTCGTTCCAAAGATATCGTCGGACAAAAATTATTTTTTTTCAGTCAAGGTATACGAAAAAAAATTTTTTTTTAAATTACCGTTAAATTTACTGTAATCGTGGGACATAATGCGGTGCTTTTATTTATTACCATTTTTGAAATAAAAATTACAAAATAATTTATTTATTTTGTGGTAAACTTCATACAATTTACCGAAAACAGAATAAAATTTACAGTAGACTATGGTAAAATTTGTTGAAAAAAAGATAAAAATTATCTCACTTACTGACAAATGATTAGGTCGTGCCATTCGTCCCATGATTACCGTAAATATAACAGTAATTTTTAAAGAAAATTTCTTTCAGTGTATGTTTTATCGGCTTAACAGATTTTTGAGCTCAAAGAGCTCAAAAATTTACAAGTAATAATGATTTCGAGCTCTCTGAGCTTTAAAAAAAAATGACTTTTTTATTTAATTAACACTCTACTTAAAAATTAGTCTACAATTAAAATTCTTCTTTACAAAGTGAAAAAAAATTAAAATATCTCATGCATCCTAGTCGGATTAAAAAAAATTTACAAATTTATTAATAATTTTTTTTTTATAAAAAAAATATTTTCTAGTCAATTTTTTAAAAATTTCAGTCAATGGTCACTAACATCATCAGAATTGGTCAGGAAATGTCTTACTCAGTGGATCAGCAATAACTCAGCTCAATCATATGCTGAAGAACTGGAACCCAGCAATACGCGTCGGAGACCGCACGTGCTGGCATTTATCAACGACAAAAATTATATTACTCTTTTTTTTAATTATTTAGTTTATTTAGACAACCGCGGTCAGTATATACAAATTGTGCCATACAAACTAATACTTTTATGTCATAATTTTTTAACCGTGATCAAAATTACCAGTCCCTATATGTCCCAAAAGCAGAGTGCGAAAGATCTTGGGCCGAGCTTTTTTTAATGGGAAAGAGTTTGCTGTGGGTGTTAACATTGGACCGACGGTATGTACAGTATTCATGTTATTCTATGGAATCTGCGGGGTCTAACGAGGACCAATGGCTAGAAATCTATGTATACTATTCACATGCATGAGCGAGTCTGTACGAGTCGTAGGTGGAAACCAGTCGTGAACATGGAAAATACAGGACATAGATCATCTGCCGTAATTAACAATTAAATGTTGAAACACTTACTGATTAATGATGATATATAAACTAGTAAAATAAACACAATCAAACGCGAGTGACTTTTCATTGCAAATTTAAGAACAAAAATTACTATAAGTAAATATTACAATATGAAGTTTTAAACTTAAATTTAAATAAAAATAAATAACAATAATTTAGAACAAAAAATATTCACTCTATTTATTAAATGTATAACTTTTGTCTGTAGCGATGATCGCGATACTGGATACCGAGAGCTTACCGCCAACTGATTTTATACCTGGCAAGGATGATGATGCTTGCGCACCCTCTTTCGGTCCATCTCTCTTTTCTAATTTTTCCCCTTTCTCCTTTATTTTCACTTATATTTTATCTGTACAACGTATTTAATATACTTTTCTCCATAAGAAAATCATATTTTTATGCATATACATATATATATATATATATATATAGTTCTCAATGTTTTACTGCTTCAGTTGATTAAATAAAAAAATGAATATCAAAATTCAATCCATTCTTTATAAAAATAGTACACTCAGTTTTAGTGTATGTTGTTTATATATTTTTATCATATACTTATCATGACTGTCATTTTTTTTATTAATTAATTTTTTATTGTGTGGGGGTCAATCCAGCGTAAATCAATCAAAAAAATTTTGATAAGAAAATTATAAATAACGAAGTATAATATTAAGAAACATTGTAACGACAAAATGATAATATATCAGTTGTTTTTTTCATGAAATTTTTATTTCAATTTTAACATTTTCTTAAATTTTTATTTATCAATATTCGAAAACCAAAATTAATCAAATTCATTCATTAATTTTTATCGACAATCTAGAAACTAATCAGTAATTAAAGGAGCCCGCGGCACAAAATGTAAAGACGTTTTTTAAAGATAAAAAAATTATTTTTTATACTAAACTCTTTTTAAAAAATTACTTTACTACACGGAAAAAACAGAATATTAAAAATTAATAAATAATAGTAAAAAGTGGAATCTGTTATCAATAATTAGTACTATGATATACTTAATGCAAAGTAGTTTACTAATTTTTGTAGATTCCTAAAAACTACTATCAATTATTTCAAAAAGTAAGTAAATATTATTACTTTTTGGTATAAATACGTGACTTATTAGTAAAAATTAATTAATTTATGGCATCCATCTATTAAAAAGTAATGATTGGTCAAATTAAGAATTGCTATCTTAGATACTGATTTTTCCAGCCGAAAAATTGCAAAAGTTACTAACTTTTATTTTATAAATTCGATATCTCTGATCAATTATTAGCTTAAAATATCATTTATTCATCATTATAAATTAATTTACAATATACATAAATCGAATAAGTGGTAAATAATAAAATGAAAAATTAGTATACTAGATACTGATTTTTTGCTCATAAAAATACCGAAGACTTTTAACTCTTATTTTATAAATTCTGTCCCATTGACTAATAATTACTATAAAATGTTATTTATTCGTTATTATAAATTAATTTATTATATACATAAATCGAATAAGTAGTAAATTTTTTTAATTTTTCTATGTTTATTTGAATAGTAATAAATAACTGTAGATAGCGATTTATCGATTCTTTTTCATATTAATGTTAATATACGAATTTACAAATTTTGCTCTTCTATGTGTATCAAATTTTAATGTAAATAATAGCCATTTTGTAATATATAATGATCCTGGTTTGATATTAGTATACAAATATACTAATTTTAAGTCAAAAATAAACTACAAACTATTAAAATTTTGAGCATCGTTTTTTTCCGTGTACGGAGTGAGAATTTTTCAGTTTTAAAAAAAAAATTTTTATTTAAAAAAATTTTTTATTTACTGCAATTTCGCAGCTGATTAAACTGCCCATTTTCTTCTACAAATTGTAACTAAGCTTAAAAAAACAAAAAATTTTTTCGTCTTAAAAATGGTGTCTCATTTTACCCCGGATTTTCCTATATTGTCGATCATTTTTTAATTATAAAATTACTTGTAAATTAAAAATTAATAATTAATCATAATTACGTCATGAAATATTTCGCATAAACGATTTTATGATAAAGTTGAAATGAACATTTGGTAAACGAAGTGCAGTAGCACACGTGTTTGATCTTTCGTTTCAATGATTAATTTCTATAATGGAAACGTGTCATACTCATCACTAAATTGATTATAATAATTAATCTATTATCAGTAATACTGTGTAACACCAATGACTAAGTCTTTGATCGGTTGTGCATTGCATTTCAATTTACTGATGAACTGTTTTTAAGTAAGTAATTAAATTTATTTATGTCGCAACTATTCAATTCTTAACGCATGCATGCAAAAGTCATAAAAATATATACATTAGGATCTCGTTATAAGACTATTAGTTTCTCTCTCAAACTATCGCGATATCTGATTTATAAAAAAAGACAGCAAATAGTCTTATAACGAGGTCCGACTGTATTAAATAAACATGATAAGAACATTTGACACTTACTCAAAAGATTTTTAATTATTTATTTATTTTTTTTTTTTTTTTCAAATTCATGGTCGTTGTATTGTAAGTGTAACATTAGATTAATAATATATATTTTATTTATCAAAGATAACGTAGATCGAAAATAGCAAATTACCAAATTTTTTTAATTTTAAATTTAAATTTAAAAAGAAATTTTAGGGTCTTATGCACTGTGAAAAATTTTGGTGTTAAAGTGGCTCCCGAAAACTTTACACGGCCTTGAAGTGTAAAAAATATTCGGTGTTAAATATCCACTCATGTAATTTCAACACGGTGTAATCTACTTTTTTACACCATTCACTGTTACTCGTTATAATTTTAATTAATGAGCAGCAAATGATATTGAACATTCTTGGTTACTTAATCAATAACTATATTAATTTTAATTAGATATTAAGTAGTATTTTGAACATTTTAATATTTATATTATAATATTTCTTAACGCAAATTATCATAAATTACACATTTACACCGCCTAAATTTAACACGATATTTGGTGTAATTTTCTCACCAAAATTTGTATACCGAGTAATTTGCACGATAGTGTACTCCGTGTACACCGAGTTCAAAAATTTTTTACAGTGTAAAGAACTTAAACACTTACACCAACGAGTGTGTAAACGTTGTAATTTACACGGTCCAAAATTTAACACCACGCGTCGTGTTACTTTCACACCGACAGTGTCGAAAATTTTAACACCAAATCGTTTACACCAAACCGTGAACTTAAAATTTTTTACATTGTAGATAAAAAAGAAGGATGTATAGTAAACGGAAACATAAGTTTTATTCGAGTTATTTTGATCTAACACCATTGATAAATATTACTTACCATTAGCAAAGTGATGGAAATTATAAATTTTTGATAAATTACCAAACCGGTTACTCACAACCATTATGAAACGATAGTATTCAGTTGTCATTCTGTGTATCGGATTAGTTGTCATACTCAAAATACAAAATTTTTTGGAAATGTTGAGAGTTATTTCAGGACAGCGACTCGCGGTGAATTTCGGAATATACCCAAAAAAATAAAATTCAAAAAAATTTTTGATCCCAGATCAAAATTCGAAATTTGGTTTTGAAGAGCTCTCCTTTGCCTCATAGAAATAGTTTTTAGATCTTAGAAAAAAACTCAAGCAGTATTTTTATAAAACCTTATTTTAGTATCCTATAGTTAAAGAAAAAAATTTAAGTTATTAAACTCAAGCTCATATTGAATGTAGCAACTATTTGCTTAACACTCACTTTCCTGTATGACATTAATGTTTATTCATAAATATTTATTTCAGTTTTCTGTAAAAAGTTTCCACATCCTGAAAAAATAAATGAATCTATTTTTACATATATCAATGACTCTCAAAAATTTCTCGTCAAAAATTTCCAAGCTTATTTTATTATTTATGTCAAATACATCTACTACGGTAATGGTCAATCGGATTTAAAAGCTACTTCGGTTCCTGTAAGTACACTCTGGACTTAACTTTTAGAATTACTTTTCAAGAAAATAAAATACCAATGTTTAATAAATTATTACATTTTTATTTTTTTATACAAAAAGAATACACGATCTTACATTTTTTTTTAAACTTAGTAAAATAATTAAATATTTATAAAATTAATTTATTGTTAAAAATACTTAATGTTTAGTACCTCAGTAGTTGCTGTAAAATAGTTAATTTATTTTAAAAATAACATTCATTAATTCTTAAAAGCCTTACAGTGAAAAAAGACATTCGAGAAGTAATTTTCACCTTAGACAGCTTAATTTTACTGAATTGACGTAATTTGCATACATCTTTAGCACCTAAAGACAGTTTATTTGAATACAAAATACATGTACTAAACGTCAAACTTCTTTCCATATAAATACAATAAAAAAAAATATCCTCTACTAAAGTCTCATTACGAATTATAAACTACGGGATATTATTTATAAATTCAATTATATAATAATTAAATTACAGCGTTTATTTAGTAAATTACAAAATAAATATATATTATATTAAATAAACAACACATTTTTTAAAACGAAAATCTGAAAAACAGTTGATCCTGCGAGCCGATCCCAAAACTTCCCGGTTATGACTTGTAAATTTTTGAGCTCTCGAGCTCTAAAAATTGTTGGGCCGAAAGAAAATACATTTTACTGAGAACCCGAGTCAAAATTAAAAAGGTGATTTGAGCCACCAAATCCTACACGAGGGTAAGACGGTTCAAATCATCTTTTTAGAATATAAAGATCCATATATCAAAAAAGTGATTTGAACCTAAACGTAGTAACTTTGTCCACTTTTACCAAGTTTAGGTTCAAATCATCTTTTAAAAAGGTAAAAGAAGCTTCCAGAGCCTAAATTTATAGATCGAGAAAGACTCTCATCAGATCGTGTACAATTGGTAAAGAAACAGGAGAGAAAAAGGATCACTATTAAAAATAACCGCCTCGATTGAAGAAAATTTAAAATTTTAAAATTCCAAAAATAATGTTTCAGTAATAAACATTTTATCGCAAGATTAAAAACAATAAAATTTAAAATATTAATGATAATAGCTAAAGTTATACGAATAGGCGTTCGAATAAAACAGTACTGTCATTCGAAACTCGACTTGAATAATTAGAACCTTTAACTTTTTAGTATATGATTAATGAATTATTTTATGTGAACCATAAATACGAACGATGTATTGGATGACGGAAACTGCCAAAGAAATTGAAAAAAACTGCTAAAAAATAATCTGCTGCCGCCGGGATTCGAAACCAAGACCTAACGAATATAAAGCATAACCACTGCCGCACAGCTACTCAGCTTAGAAATCGGATTATACAATAAGAGTTAAATGGTCTATTAATATTCCTTCACAAATTGTGACTTTAGGTAATAAAATTACTCTTGTAAAAAACTATATTAATGTATAAAACTGCCATTTGGCCTGTGCCTTGGCATAAAAATTAAAGAATAAATAAATAAAAAAAAAATAAATGAAGACTGAGAACTGATTACATTTTTAGGTAATTCGAGCAAGTGATTCATTCATTTTCGTTATACAAAAAAAAACCTAAAAAAATAGTATATTACGCACCTAAGAAGGAAAGTAGGGCACTCCAAGCCACGTGTGTATAATTGTCTACTCAAGCCGAAGGCAAAGGTGGCAAACACTCGGATTGGGATTTTCTCCGTGGTGTGTATACTATTTTTCACCAGATCTGCACCTGTTTGCGGAAAGAATTGCACATACGCTAATGTTTATCATAAACAGAGGCAAAAATTTAAACTTCCAGATACAGAACAAGTTAAAAATTGTATTCGCACCCCGGAAAAAAGTAGGACTTCCCAATCTGCGGGTTGAAATGTCCTACTTTTCTCCCTTGGAGTGTAATATACTATTTTTTTAATTTTTGTTTTTTGAATAACTCGTAAACTATTCCACCGATCAACTTCAAAATCTAAACAGTTCTAAGTCTTAGTGAGCCCTTTCGATTTCCGCCAAATACTTCGAATGGGTTAATTCATTAATTCATTCCAATGATATCATTGGACAAAAAAAGATTGCACACACGCGCGTGCAGACAAACAGACGGGCAGATGTCCAGATTAGCTTCCTAGAACCTCAAAACGATCGGATGAAAAGTCGATTTTCGAAAATCGAACCGAACCAACAACTTTACTTTTTTTTTAATTTTCATAGCAGGAAGTTAAAAGTGATTATTTTTATAAAATATATGTTAAAAATTCCATTAGTGTTTAATGAGATCAAAAGAGATAAAAAAATTTCTTAATTGATTTTTTAAAAGCTTTCAAGAATTATTTGTCGATAACGATGATAATAACTAATATTAAAAATCGTTTAATAGCTTCTACCAAAATTAACTGATAATTTACGATTGAATTTACTTTGGTCTTTATGTTTAATTACAAAAATTCCAAAACAAAGCCAACCATTTTACTTACTTCTGCTTTATACCAACGATCTAGACTCTCAATAAAATGAAAAACTTTTGGCAACCGATAATTTTTGTTTTAATCGGCTTAAGCTATGAAAATTCAGCAGATCTGTGTACTAATAATCCTGAAACACTAGAAAGTAAGTCAAAATATCTTATCATATATAAATATAAATGTATAGAAATAAATAATTAGATTCCTGTGTTTTTAATAAACTATGATTTTAATTTTTGTACATCGAATTTTGTTATTAATTTATTTTTTTTTAACATTAATTACACCGAATTTTAAGTCAATAAAACCTTCAAGAAATAAACATTTCCTTAGTTTATCAGGAGCATTTATTGATTAATTTTATTCTTAACATCAACGAAAATATCTTTTATGTAACAAAAATTTTGTGTTTTTATCTTCAAATAAGTTATGATAACTAAAAATAATAATTATTACACACAAAAAAAAAAATTCTCGACTGAAGGTTAATATTCTTGATTCAAGAAAATTTTTTTGGAGACCTAAATTTTCTCAAATAAAGTAGAAATCTTCTCCAACCAAGACGAATTCTCTTGGCTCAAGAAAATCTTGACTTGGTTCCCGAAAACGTTTGTCTTCAAAAATATTTTCTTGACTCAAGATATCTGTTTTTTCTGTGTAGAGCCGTACATTTGTTTCCATATATAATTAGATTTTTTTAAATATTTTATTTGATCTTTTAATATACTTTTGTAATTTTTTTTAAGTTAAGCCACAAGCACCAAACAACTTTGACTGCGTTTCGGACAACTGGGAATCTTTAAAATGCACTTGGGATCCTGTTGAAAATTGTATTGCAACAAACTATACCCTTAGTTTTATTGCAAATAATAAATTATACCCCTGTCCTAAAAGAAATCTCAACACTTCTCAAAATTTTTGTATTTGGGATGCGACAACTAATCCCATATACAGAATGGCATTTGAATACTATCGTTTCATAATGGTTGTGAATAACCGGTTTGGTAATTTATCAAAAATTTGTAATTTCCATCACTTTGCTAATGGTAAGTAATATTTATCAATGGTGTAATAATGGTTAGATCAATATAACTCGAATAAAACTTATGTTTCCGTTTACTATACATCCTTCTTTTTTATCTACAATGTAAAAAATTTTAAGGCCACGATTTGGTGTTAAAATTTTCGACACTGTCGGTGTGAAAGTAACACGACGCGTGGTGTTAAATTTTGGACCGTGTAAATTACAACGTTTACACACTCGTTGGTGTAAGTGTTTAAGTTCTTTACACTGTAAAAAATTTTTGGACTCGGTGTACACGGTGTACCTATATTGCAAATGACTCGGTATACAAATTTTGGTGTGAAAATTACACCAAATATCGTGTTAAATTTAGGCAGTGTAAATGTGTCATTTATGATAATTTTCGCTAAGAAATATTATAATATCCCTAGTAGACCTGGTTTACCATGAATTTACGGTATTTTTACGGCAAATATACTGTAAAATTCGGGCGGATTTACCGTAATTTACCGTAGTTTACGGTAAGCTACGGTAGATTTGCGGTAAATGAGTAAATTGTGGTGGGTTTACCGTCAATCACGGGGAGCTTACCGTAAACTACCGTAAATTTACCGCAGAATACTGTAAATCTACCGTGAAAATTCGGGTAGATTAGCGAATTACCGTAATTTACGGCAGATTACCGTATTTTACCGTAAATTACGGTAAATCCACCGTAATTTACAGTCAATTGTTATTTTACGTTGGATTACCGTAATTTGAATCTAATTCAAATCAATGTAGTTATTGATTAAGTAACTAAGAATGTTCAATATCATTTATTGCTCATTAATTAAAATTATAACGAGTAATACTGAATGGTGTAAATGATGGATATTTAACACCAAAGATTCTTTACATTATTGTTTCACACTACACGGCCGTATAAAATTTTCGGGGGCCATTCTTAGACCAAAATTTTTTAGTGTATTTTAAACTTTCAAACTTTCCGCTGAAAAAAATTCTCTATTTACTCCGTGCGCGGAGTGATTTTTTTTAAACTTTGGGACTCCGAGTAACGGATTAAATTCGGATTGAAATAAAATCCGTATTCACGCCCGATTTTTTACAGTGTATCAAGTTTTTGATAATTTTTTTTTTCTTCATGGCAATACACAGATTTCCATCTTTTCTTTATAAAAATTATATTTACTATAAAAGTCGTAAATTTTTACCGACTTATTTTTTTCTGTGTTATTTTGGTCGGTCACCTTTCAATATAAAAAAAAAACAAATTAAATTAATGAATAATTTTCAATATAAATGAAATAATAAAACATACTCTTAAAAAAAAAATTTCAGTAATTCCTGCAAAAGCTGAAAATTTATCAGTGATAAATAAAACATCAAGTAGTGCATTGCTATACTGGTCTGTACCTTTTCCAATGGACTCTTTTCCTCCAGGTTTGCATCACATGATAGCTTATCAGAGTCAGTTAGAGCGAAGAGATACATGGAAGGTAATAACTTTTATTTTATTTATATTTTTAACTGTAATTAGGAAATAAAATATTCAATTTTGATACTTAGGTAATTGATATTACGGATCATGTGCATGAAGATAAAAAATACTACAATTTAACAGATTTGAAATATCCAAATAGTGATTATACTGTAAGAGTGCATATAAAAAGTGCGTTAGCAGAAGGCGATGATAAATGGAGTCAATTTAGTGATATCACATTCAAGACATCGCCAATTAGTAATTACTAGGGACAAGACTTTTGCCTTATTTTTTAAATGAGTAGTTTAAATTTTTGATATTATGGCGAAAATATTGGTCTTATTAAAAAAGTTTTCGAACAAAAGTTGTAGGAAATTTAATTTTCTAAAAAAAATGTCTCTTATGATTTTTTTATACGATCAATATTTTCACTGTAATTCAAAATTTAAGATTTATAATGAATGATTCAAAATTTTGTAAATTATGAAAATCTTATTTTTGAAATTACGGCTTTCTTATTAGTACTTAGAGAAAATTATAAGAGACATTTTTTTTAGAAAATTAAATTTCCTACAACTTTTGTTTGAAAAATTTTTTAATAAGACCAATATTTTCCCTGTAATATAAAAAACTTCACACCTCTAATTAATAATTATTTTTAAATTAACGCAAAAATCCTGGCCCTAGTAATTACTAACCACGATTTATTTATTTAAATCTCACCAGTAAAATACAATTGACTTATCGTTGTTCCAGCAATTGAACTTTATTTATCGCATCGTCGCGACCATGATATGTAACAATTATTTGAATAAATAAAAAAAATCAATTATCACAATCACTCTTGTTTTTTATTTTTTCTGAGTCCAGTTCATTTAAAAAATAAAATGTGTTCGTATGTAAAATAATAATCAAGGATCTTAATAGTATTTTACTACTATGCTAATTATATAAATTGAAAATCTTTATTGATATGTTGCGACGAAAATTTGTTCATTTTTTATTTTATACTTTAAGTCATTATTTTTAGTTTTACGAACTAGTATTCTATGAATATGATTGGCACAGTAGGAAAAAATTATTTGTTTATATTTACATTGAAATTTTGGTGAAAAATTAAAAAATCTTCAAAAAACTCGAATTTTTGATTAAAAAAATGCGAAGAAGTTGCTTAAAAAATCGAAGATATTTGAATCTTACTTTGACAAAGGGCTTAAAAAATTCG
The DNA here is from genome assembly GCF_029852145.1 of Microplitis mediator. Classification (NCBI taxonomy): domain Eukaryota; kingdom Metazoa; phylum Arthropoda; class Insecta; order Hymenoptera; family Braconidae; genus Microplitis; species Microplitis mediator. Next base: position 8,183,864 of record NC_079975.1, read on the forward strand.
TTTTACAGTCTAGTAAGACATATATTTTCTTCAAGAAAATTAAAAATATCCGTCTTCAAAAAAAGTCAAAATTTGAGTTAAAATGTAAGAAAAAACGGTGAAAAAAAAAAATTTTTTTTTGGAAACTACATTTAAACGTGAAGAAAAAAGCCATTGCCGAAATGAAATTACGATAATTTAATCAGGAGTTATGAATTTCTGAAAATTACCTCCTCGTTATTTTTTCGCGATTTTCAAAAATTCATAACTCCAAAGTTTTTGAAAATTAAGGGCTCAAAATGTAGGATTAGGTGTCTTTTTATATGTACAAAAACATATAAAAAATTCAACTGGATCAAAAAATATGATTTTTAAAATCAGGTGATTTGGCATGGAATGACCCATATATAGATTATTCTAACTCATATTGATATTTTTTGTGACAGACACTTGAAATCTACGACATTTAGCGCCTATAACCGGCAGCTAAAAATATTAGATAAGATACAGCTGGTAAAAAATATACCTAATCGTTCTAATAGTGAGGTCATCATCGGATCAAAAAATATTTTTTGGTTACATGTGCGATAGCAAACGACCAAAAAATATCGAAGTAACTTAACGAGCCATCTTTTGACAAAATTTATCATCATTTTAATTCGTCCACTTACCGACTTCTCTCTAATTTTCAACAAATACTCAAAACAATCTTACCAAATAAATAAACGCGGACTTATAACCTGCCATTTATAGGCACTAAATGTAGTAAATTTCAAATATCTGTCACAAAAACTAATGTATTTATCTAGTACAATCGAGTCTAAGACCCTCGTGTGTTGGTACCCTCGCCTTCGGCTCGGCACCAATCTTCACACTCGCGTCTTAAACACGATCGCACTCGATAGATAAACTACTATTTTGTTATTTATCATCCTATATTTATTGTTTAAATGTTTATCATAATAAATACATACTCAAATAAACATTTATATTTATCCGTTGTTCAAAGTATTAAATGGTGTATTCAATAATAAAATATATAATACTATTTTTCTCTTAGAAATTGAAGAAAATAAAACTTTCGACTACTTTGACACGGATGTCTTTAATATTTATTTTAAAATAGTCTATATCAATAATAATATAAATATACTAGAACTACAATTTATATATTATTTGATAATTTTTAACTACAGATTATATTATCTGACAAAATTTGAGGTAATAACACCAAACGGTGTGAAATAAAAGACACCGCTTGATATTTCACACCACGAAAATTTCACACCGTTAATTCATGCCGAACAGACTGTGGAAAGTCATCGGGGACCATTTTCACACGTAAAATTTTTTACAGTGTGAGGAAGTGATAAAAAGGATCTGGAACCGAGGATAAAGAGAAAATAAAGGAAAGGCTGGATGGAGGGATAAATTTATTAAGGGAAAAAATAAGCAGTGAAGATGCGGAAAAAATCAGGAACGATCTATATACGAGATTTAAGTTTAGCAAAACCAGCGTTGGAAGAAAGCCCTACGATATGGATAAGAGGGTACCTGAGTAAATGACTTGTCACAGGAGTGCATTATTAGTTTAGAAATAAGTAAAAATACTACAGCGATAGTTACAAGTATGATTTAAATTTTCATGCGAAAAAATATGAATTTTAAATATAACTGTGTTAGCAATATTTGTTTTGTCATACCCGTTGTAACTTACGTAATTTTCCAGTTATCTACCGCTCCGCAAGTCCTCTAGACAATTCGCGCATAAAATTTAAATCATCTTCTAGGTCAAGTATTGGATCTAATTATTATTAGTATTGCAGTTTCGAAAAATTCTTTCAAAAATTCAAGAGAATCACTTAGTGTTAATAATTTATTTATTGTTAACTTACTTTAATATGTAAAATTAACATTAAATTAAATTTAAACTATAAAATAAATTAAAAAATCGGTCTATCGGTTGACCTTGCGGGCCAGCCCCAAAACTTCCCGATGTTTTCGAGCTCTTCGAGCTCGGAAATACTTTTATGTGCCGTTGTTTTCGAAAAATATCCTTTTTTACCATTTTTTCTTCAACGATATCTCTCAAACGAATTGACCGATTGAGACGGTTAAGGTGGCAATCGACGCGCTTTATTGTGTTCCAGAGCTGATTAGATTTTGAAATCGATCGATCGAGCCGTTTCTGAAAAATTTAGAAAAATCTAAAAAAAAAAAATTTTTTTTGTATTTCTTTAATATCTTAGAGTCTATCGTATCGATCGATCTAATATTTTGAGGAAAGTCGGCGGCCAACGAACTCTTTCAATTGTCACCTCAACCATTTCAATGAGTTGACGCAGACACACACACACACACATATACAGATAATCGGACATCATTCTGAAAATAGTCAGAATAGTTTCCTAGGACCTCAAAACGTTGACATCTGATGAAAATTCGATTTTCGAAAATCGGGGTGAAAACAATAACTTCCTAAATTTTGGAAAATTTACAATTTTCTTAGCGGGAAGTAAAAAATTTTAAATGTATCAGTCTACCTCAAAAGTTAATTGAATAAATACATATTTTTAAAAAATACTTACGTTTTATCAACTTTTTTTTTCACTTAAAAATCACCTCTAGTATAAAAATTATGTAAGTTTACTTACATTTGGTATAAACTTTGGCATTAGTAATTATCATTATACTTTTTTTTCTTGTTCCGTAACAAACAAATTACTTTTTCATTTAATTACCTCTTGACTTAAAAATTAGTTTACAATTAAAATTCTTATTAATAAAGTGAAAAAAAAATTAAAATATCTCATACATCCTAGTCGGTTTAAAAAAAGTTTAAACATTTATTAATAATTTTTTTTTATAAAAAAATATTTTCAATGTCAATTTTTTTTAAACTTTAGTCATCCGTCACTAACATCATCAGAATTGGTCAGGAAATGTCTTACTCAGTGGATCAGCAATAACTCAGCTCAATCATATGCTGAAGAACTGGAACCCAGCAATACGCGTCGGAGACCACGTGCTGGCATTTATCAACGACAAAAATTATATTACTCTTTTTTCTAATTATTTAGTTTATTTAGACAACCGCGGTCAGTATATACAAATTGTACCATACAAACTAATACTTTTATGTCATAATTTTTTAACCGTGATCAAAATTACCAGTCCCTATATGTACCAAAAGCAGAGTGCGGAAGATCTTGAGCCGAGCTTTTTTTAATGGGAAAGAGTTTGCTGTGGGTGTTCACATTGAACCGACGGTATGTACAGTATTCATGTTATTCTATGGAATCTGCGGGGTCTAACGAGGACCAATGGCTAGAAATCTATGTATTCTATTCACATGCATGAGCGAGTCTGTACGAGTCGTAGGTGGAAACCGGTCGTGAACATGGAAAATACAGGCCATAGATCCTCTGTCGTAATTTTCAATAATTAGTCATTCAAATTCTCCCTCGTAAAATAATTATTTTACGCGTTTATACCAAAGTTTCTAATTATTTCGATGAAATAAATCATCACTGACTACCCAGGCAAGATATGACATTCATATAATTTTACTTTGTGGTCGTAATCTAATTAAAGGATTCCCCAAACAGTCGAGTATTTATAATTTATTAATGAAGAAAATAACTCATCAATTTTTCCTATTTATTTCAATTAAAAAATTAATTTTAAATAAATTTACCAACTTGATAATTTTTTGTGACAGCCATTAGAAAATTACAGTATTATTTTAATAAATATCGAGTAATTAAATTAATTTAATTGCTCCAGACTACAGTGACACAGCTTCCACAGGACAATGGATTTAAATTCAAATTCACAAGATTCAACCAACCGTTTCCTTGCGACATGTTATTGTACTCGAGATACAACAGAGCGATTCAAAGACTGGCTAAATAAAACAGTCTATTTATAAAAGTACGTCAATAAATTGACATTGTTTATTTATTTTATGATCCATTCATTTTCGGAGACATTATATTTTTAATTAAATTATTATACAACTCATTATTAATTTTAATCAATCTCTTGTTCTCGTGATTTGATTCCATCAGTCTGGTCTGGATGTCATCGTCATTTCCCGCAGATAAATTATTTGTAAAATAAAACTCAGGATCGAGAAGCGGACAATCATTAGAATCAGTTAAAGTTTCTAAAACCGCGTCTTTATCATTTTCATAAAGCGAGCTCTGGAGTGGCCGTACTAATATTTTAGATTTAAATTTATCAGCATGATAATTTGAATACCCTGGTGTAAAAAACGCTGTGACAACCGGTCCCTTCAAGGTTATAGTTCTTGTAATTTGCTGACTTGGTATATCCCATAAATTAACATTCCCATCAGCACCCGCTGACAAAAGTGTCGTGCAATTAACAGACACCGATAATTTAGTGACACTTCCAGTGTGTCCTTTAAAGACAACCAAATTTTTTTCCTCAGACACATGATATTCTAAATTACGCGGTGGATTTCGTAATTCAAATTGTCTGATGTTACCGTCAATACATCCGACGAATAAATTGCATTCAATTATATCCATGCAGACTGACGTAAGAGGAACGTCAAATATTAACGTAAGCAGTTGAGTTCCAGTGCACGTGTCATAAATTCTTGCTGTCCTGTCTAAGGATGCGGTGACCAGACGTGCTCGCTGTGAAAAATTACCGATATAAATGTCTTTGACTGGACCAGTGTGATGTGAAAATTTATAAACAGGAGCAGCATCATTGTAATTATTTACTACGCTTGTCAATCCCCATAGAAATACCAGACTGTCTTCACCACCACTGGAAAAACGCGAACTGTCTGAACTGAAAACTAAACATGTCACTGTCTGATAGTGTCTTGATAGTGTCCTTAGTAATTTTCCTGTAGATAACTGCCAGATAAATATGTTTTCGTTTATTGCTGCTACAAGAAAGTGGCCGTTTGGAGCACAAGCCAACGCTGAAACTTTTCCTGGTGTCGTTGATGATAAATTTGAAACTGGAATCTGGCTATTCAAGGCCCAGAAATACAAACGTGATTTTTTTATGTCTGCTGCTAGCATGTAACTGTCACTGAGGATACTCAGGCAATGATGATTTATTGCTGATGGATTTCTGTACGTCTTCAATTGAGAGCCGGTCACTGGATCCCACACTGATGCACTCCACGTGTCTCCAGAATTATCACTTGTCACTAAAACTTCTCTGGATGTCCGGATCATTTTTATTTATTTTTAAAACTTTATTTATATAAATGATATTTAAATGTATATGTATATGTATATAAAAATGTGTAAATATATAGGTTATGACTGATTGTGACACCACGTGCTATCGAAGTACTCACTATTTTAATTTCGTGTTGCTTTCGTGACCAATGTTTACATCCGGTCAGTTACGAATTTACAAATTTTGAAAAAAGTCAATTATTAAAATAAAAAATTTTATAAAATAAGTAAATGATTGTAATAATTTTTAAAATTATTTAATTGATAATTTATTTATTAATTAATAAATGATTTTCCGATACTTTGAGCGCATGCGTAAAATAATAATTTAAAACTAAAGGCGCGAAAATACAATTTTAAAATTATTTATGGTGCATTTGGAAATGCGCTGCGAGCAGGTGTAGCGTAGCACATTAAGGAATGCAATTTTATTAATTATTCTTATTAATTGCGCGGTAAATTTAAATATTTGAAAAATAAATTATTAGAAATTGGAGAAAATTAAAAATCGTGTCAAAATAAAATGGCGGCAGAATATGACAGAAAAATATTTAAAAATTAAAAAAAAGAAACACGCAAGTGTTTGAACAAACCTTGGTGAGGAAATAATGTGCAGAAGGGTGTCCTAATACACTTGGAGATTTAATTTAAATTGTTCCAAGTGCATTGCAGCTAAAAAAAGTCGCTTAACTGCTATTTCCCACCAGACGATGCCAGATGATTTTGCTCAGGAACTTGGAAGTCATCAGCATCAGCAATTCGCAACACTTTACACTAGCACTGAACACTGAACACTTAACGATACCACAGACACTTTGCACAATTTAAAGTTTACAAACACTGCACATTATAATTAAACAATCACTACAAGTAATAAATTTTATGGATAATTAACTGCAATACTGTGTTTTAATTTAAACGTAAAGAAGGATCTGGACTACTACTGCCCTTGTCGATGGTACTGACTGCTGCTATTGGACCGCCAGTTGATACAAAACAATCGATTTTGCAATCATTCGACCGCCCCAAAAATTTGAACGTTGAATACAGCGCCACGCAGTAGCGCCATCTTAGCGCGAAATTTCAAAATTGAAATTTAATAATTTTATTAAAATTTATTTGTGTCAATAATTATATTAATTAGACTAAAAAGTATACTCGAAATTTTTTATTTTCATCAATAATTTATTAGTTATTCTTATTACTTGCGCGGTAAATTTGAATATTCGAAAAATAACCTATTAGAAATGGGAGAAAAATTAAATGACTATAAAATTATATTACATTTTTTTTTTCAAATGATAATGAAATCAGTAGAAATTTTTCGAATTGATAAACTCGTAATTAATATAAAAAAAATTAAGATTTTTAAATTTACCCGCGGTAAAATTATTTTGACAAGCGGCCGCAAAAATGGCGCGTCAAACAGCCAACATGGCGGATGCAAACTCATATATTTTTTTAATGGCGGACAAAAGTTGAGTGTAAAGTATTAGAAGTTTAATTACAAATTTTATTCCATGCACTGCAAGTAATGATATAATTATTACATTAATTTGTAAGTGATAACTTATTTTACCACAATCTATCTACAAATATTTAAACTCAATAACAAACCTATAATTCAATTCAAATAACGTAATTACTTAGAAAATTTTTAGCGTCAGTTATTCAATGGACGCACCAGCGTCACTCGATACTCTATTAAAATAATAATACTTATAATCAAAAGTAATTTTATTTAAATAATGGCACCAATTTTTTAAATTAATTTAACTAATTTATACTTAATAAGTTTTCTTTTACCAGCTTTCATATTTTATTAAGTAATTTTGTTTAATGATCGTACTTGACACCTAAATACCGGTTACAGTACTCAATAAAATTGGTTTAATTTTTAACTGATTAAGATTTTATTCTACATATTTTACAATATGAAATTTTTCTTATATTTTTTTCAACTTTAATTTAAATTTTCTTTTGAAGTTCAAAAATAATGACATTTATGAGTAAGTCATTCAACTTAACCCCACCCTTTTTAATTTGTCATTTGGTTGATGATGGTACTCAAAAAATTATTAATCGCTAATCATTATCTGTTTCAAATAAATCACCAGCATTTAATTATTTATAGTTTATTTTATATAAATAAAATATGTTATCTATTTTAGGAAAACTGCAGCATATTGGAGTAGAGAAAAATAACCAAAGTTCCGATAGAAATTTATTTTTGACACAATTTTTTTTTTGTTAACGTCATCTACATTTAGATTGTCAGCAAAATCATCATCACTCTAAATATCTTCTTAATTCTAATATTACAATTTTTTTAATAACAAATTTTAGTTTTTTTGTATTAATATTTCAAATAAAAAAATCTATAGAATATCAAGTATTTGGGTTACCTCAAATAAAAGTTCTGGTTAACCAGAAGAGAATTTTATTAAAAAATACTAAAATTTATTTTTCAAAAAGTCAATTATAATTAAATTTATATTAGAATTTTAAAAAACTGTCATAAAAAAATTTGATCACGACTTACAGATCGTAATTAATTTATTTTAATCATTTGATTATCATGAGCGTCATTAAATTGATATTTAATTTGACGTACCATGATAAATATTTAGACTCAAAATAAAAAAAAATATGTATTGTAGTAAATAGTCAAATTTTGATGATTTTTAATTAACGAAAACTTTTTAATTTTCAGTAAATCCTAACGCGAGCTGAGGATTTCTAATTCATCATGGCGTTACCTGCTAATTATAAACAGGTAGCACTGTCTACACCCAGTATGGTCACTCCGAACCGTAAGTTCTTTATTTAAATTATTATTTGTAAGGGAGAGTGAGCAAAACGGAGTACTTAAAGAGATAATAAATTTTCGGGGACTCAAATACGTTAAATCTTTTTTTTTTTTAATGATATTTAAAATAAGGTAAGAGACCTAGTACCTGATCACTTCATGTATTTGTATATCTATATTTAATAAATATAGACATCTAAATACATAAGTAATCGGGTATTCCCTGATCGGGTACTGGGTCTCTTACCATAAATAGAAGAAATTTTAAGTTGTCGTTGAAGAAAAATTTTCATTTTTGGCGGGTGAAACGAGGTCCTCTTTAAAAAAGGTGAAAAAAATTTCTGAATAGTAAATAAAGTTGATTATATTAAATTTTCTTGTAAATATTTTACATAATTATTGGATGCAACGGAAGAAAAAAAATTTTTAATAGTTTTTATCATAAAGCAAAAGTCATTAACATTTTTCGACTGACAATCGATTTTTTATTAAGTTTAACTATCACTTTAAATTGTTAATTTTTTATTTGTTAATCACTATTTATTATTAACTTTAAAGTAATAGATTTAAAAATTATTAAAAGTTAATTAAATTTCAAAATTTGAAAAATGTAAATATTTTAAAGTTGATTATTATAATACACCTAAAGTAATTTGACACTGGAAGTTTTTTTATTGTAAATTGATGAAGAAAAAAAAACTTTTCGAAAACGATAGAAAAATTCAAAATAATCTCCAATTATATTTACAAAAGTGATTTTGAAATTTTTAAAAACAAACTTTTATTTATAAAATTTTGGGGGCACCCCACCCCCCTGCCCCTACCCCGTTTTGCCCCTTCACCCACTTAATATTTTATTAATAATATTATTTTTGCAGAACGTTTACGAGCTTCTGGCGGGGGTGGCAGTGGATCTGGTGCTAATGTGAGTATTAAGTATAAAAAAATTTTCAAAGTTTCATTCAATAATTTACCATTTTCTCTTTTTTTTTTTTAATATTTACAGAAAGATTCATCAAGTCCTTTTATTCAAACTCCACATGGACACCCAGGATTTACCCCACAAAAAGTTGGTAAAAATACTCCAGTAAGTTTCAAATTATCTTAACATATATATTGATGTATTGGTTTTGTTTATTAATAATTAAAATTTTAGGCTGACTCACGTTTACCAAAACCACCGAAACCACCAGAGAAACCTCTGATGCCGTACATGAGATACAGCCGTAAAGTTTGGGATCAAGTAAAAGCCCAAAATCCAGAATTAAAGTTATGGGAAATTGGAAAAATAATCGGACAAATGTGGAGAGATTTACCAGAAGAAGAGAAAACCGAATATATAGAGGAATATGAAACCGAAAAAGTAAATAATTTATTTAACTATTATTATTATTATTATTATTATTATTATTATTTAAATATACTTGTTTAGATATTGGATCTTTTACAAGTGACCTGAAGGTCCTTTTACGTAGTACTACATATTCTTATTAAGTTACATTAGATTTCGGTTAAGACTAGATCAACGTATTCATTGACTACAGCAGGTTTTGAACTCATTTATGCAACAATACGAATTACAGCGGCAAAGTAGGATTAAAAAATTCATTAGGGTTATTCTAACACATGACTGTTAAGTTAGATCGGGTTACTTTAAGCGTTAATGTTCAGATAGCATGAATGCACGCAAGGTCAAGCAGTTCTTGATGAAGTAGCACAGGTTTTTAGCTTCTTGAGTCGTCTTGATCATAAGGATATTGAGGAAGAGTAGCGGATTAAAAGCCGTTCTGAAGTCCGTGTGCCTTGGGCATGTGCAGAAAATTTGTTCGAGTGTTTCTCGCTCCTCAAGGTTGCAGATCATACATAGGTTTTTGGTGTCGATTTCATAGTTGATGTTTTTTATTCTAATTGAGATTTTTTTCTTGCCCAGCCAGTCTTAGTTGTGCAATGATTCTTATTGGGTATAGCAAGATTTTCATAGTTACGTAGTCCTCGTATTTTAAGACTTGACTCTGTTTAATGTCCTTAACCCGTCAGCACTCCCGTGATTTTTAGTATCTCGCTTGCGCGACAGCGACATCCTATAAGTTGAATAGTGTCCTGTGAGCAAAATGCTCATAACGGGAGTGCTGACGGGTTAAAAATAGGATGGTAGCTTGAATTCAGCATTCTGGTTCTGTCCTCGTCGAAATTAATATTTGCTATTTTGTGTAGTGCCTCGGCTAAGTCATCCTCGAACGTGTCGCCAATAGGGTCGATTGTCAAGTCATACTTATCTATAATTTATTTAACTAAATACTTAGAGCTCTATTTAAAATAAATAATTTTTTTTTTTAGGTTGAATATGAAAAAAGTTTGAAAACTTATCACAATTCACCAGCATACTTGGCGTACATTGCAGCTAAAAATCGTGGAAAATCAGGTACTTTTATGTAACAAATAATGATAACAATAACAAAAATTTTTTATTTTAGATATTTTTTTAGTGAATGCGATTGTCCGTTTGAAAATGGTTGTTAGTGTTGTAATTAAATTAGTTAATAATGTTAAGGACTTTATTTTTTTTATATCAGCATTATGTGTAGCACAACAAAGCAGTGATGATCGTGAGACTCATGAACGTTCCTCCAGTGGCGGCAAGGGTCAAGCGGCTCAAGACAGACGAATAGATATTTTGCCAGCTGAAGATGAAGATGGTACGCAATTATTTGTTTAATTAATAAATTGGGCATAAGATTAATATAATTTGAGTTGATATAAAGTAAAAAACCCTAAGGCAGATCAGTACACTGTAAAAAATCGGGAGTGAATACGGATTTTATTTAAATTCGAATTCATTCCCTCACTGGAGTTCCAGAGGTGAAAAAAAAGTTACTCCGCATGCGGAGTGAATAGGGAATTTTTTATGGGCGGAGTGATTTCGGAGTGACGAAGATTTTATTTCCATCCGAATTCACTCCGGTCCGGAGTTTTAATACTTGAATAAATTTATATTTAATAGAAACAGCTGTTAATTAGAAACATAATTATTTAAATAAATAATTCATTCAGATATTAATAATTAAACTTAAAATATTGTTTTTAATTTATAAAATGTTTTAGTAACTCACTAAATTATAATTACATATATATAATACATAGTGAAAATATTAAACTATTGAACAGCTATAGCGACATAGTTTTTATGGGAATATTTTATATTTTGGTACAAAATGAAATGTTATCTCGTGGTATGATTGTTGTAAATCATACGACAGTTTGTGAATCAGTAGAGTTATATTTCTCAAAGTTTTATTATCAGCTGCTTATAATTTTTAAAAATCATTTCGCGCAAATATATGGACAGGGAGCTCGTAATTATTTTTGTACTCAATATAAATGTCAAAATATCAAAGACCAAAGCTTACTGTGTTTAAGTAATTTTTTTTATAATTAATATTTTCCGAAACTTCTTTTCGGAGTGAAATTCACTCCGAGGAAATTAAATAAATAAAAAATCATCCACTTCGCGATAACTTCCATTCGGAGTAAATTTCACTCCGTGGGAGAGTGAATAAATAAAAAGTCATCTTCTCCGCGTTCACTCCGCAAATTTTTTACAGTGTGCCTTATAAATTTAATGGTGAATTTACTAAATGACTACCCGGGCAAAAAAATTTTTGTTCATAATAAATTTAGATCTGAATTTCCTTTCGAAACTCAGATCGTGACACAAATATGACTTTCATCATGAATTTGTATCAACAACTTTAATCACGGCAAAATTTTGACTCAGTCAAATTTTTATCCAAGTGATCCAAAGTTCATTCACTAAATCGATTTTACAATCGAAACTGATTTACGTAAATCAAATACTTTGTAGGAGAAATTTATAGGTAATTTCTTAATCGATAAATTTTACAAAAGGTAAAAATTCAGTCAAGTTTCTATCGAAGTCATCCCAGGTTCAATTCAAAGACATAATAAATTAATTTTAGAATTGATACTGATTTACTAGACGAAAAGTTGGAGTAAATTCATGATGAAAGTCATTTTTGTGTCAGGATCTGAGTTTCGTCATGAAATTCAGACCTAAATTCATTATGAATAATAATTTTTTTTACACGGGCAGTTTCGTTTATATTTGTTGTAAAAGGAATCACGGCTTTTCTGGTCTACTTAATTAACTTCTTAGATTGTATTCATCGAATGAGTGATTACATATAAAAAGTACCTTGTAAAAGTAATATATTTTATTTACAGACCAAGATGATGGTTACTCTGTTAAACACGTGGCTTATTCCCGTTACACTCGGAACCATCGTTTGATAAATGAAATATTTAGTGACACTGTTGTTCCTGATGTTCGTTCTGTAGTCACAACTCAACGAATGCAAGTACTGAGACGTCAAGTCCAGTCGCTTACTATGCATCAGGTAAATTTAAAAATTCTTCATATTACATTTCATTTATTAACAAACTCATGATATTTGTGTTTCATTTACAGAAAAAATTAGAAGCTGAGTTACAACAAATAGAAGAAAAATTTGAAGCTAAAAAACGTAAATTTATTGAAACAAGTGAAATATTTCAAGAGGAATTGAAAAAGGTTTTTATTTTATTATAATTTTTAGTGATTCATTGAATTTAATTTCGTTAATTTCACTCTAATTATTTTTTACTGAAATTTTGTTAGCATTGTAAACCAGCAGTTGATGAAGATACGTTCAATAAAATGGTAGAACGTCAATATGAACTTTTACGTCGTGAAAGAGTTAGAGGTAATGATGAAACTCGATCTGATGGTCCAGCATCCAGTGACTCAACACCTAATTCTACTCCTACTCCGACACCGGCAGTAATGAACGAAGACAACACTGCAGAGGTAAATTAACATCTTATTATTGTAAATAATTTCATTTTTAAAAATATTTTTATTCCATTTAGAATGAAAATGAAGGCGCTGAGAAGAAATTTCAAGAATCAGAGAAAGCAATAGAGGTAAAGAAAGGAAGTCCATCTCCACCTTTCATGGAAGGAAAACTGGATTCTCCTGTTCAAGCAAATGTCAATGCTCAAGGCAATACAATGAGTTATCCAGGATCAGTTAGTCCAGCTCATCACCAACCACTGCCACCGCAACAACAGCATCAACAACCACCCACTCTGATTCCACAGCAACCTCAAACACAGCAAATAACACATCAATCACAACAGTCTCAAGTGTCACAACAGCCTCCTCATCTTGCACCTCAGCATCCGACAATAATGCCACCACAACATCAATCGTCACAACCACAACCTCCGAATCATTCTCAGCCACCCTCTCTACAGTCTCAAGCACCGACTCCACAGCATCCACAACCACCACCATCTCAGCATCAACCACTTCAACCTCCTTTGCCACATCAACCACCTCCACCGTCACCACACCAACAATCTCCTCCAGGTCCTCATCAACAGCATCAACAACCGAGTGCTCAACATCATCTTCCTACACCGCAACATCAAACGCTTTCTTCTCAACATCAAGGTCCACCTTCACAACATCAAGGCCCACCTTCGCAACATCAAGGCCCGCCTTTACAACATCAAGGAGGACCACCTTCCCAACATCAAGGCCCAACACAGCATCAAGGACCTCCTTCACAGCACCAAGGAGGCCCTCCGCCTCAACATCAAGGCCCTCCATCTCAACACCAAGGTCCTCCATCTCAACACCAAGGACCTCCTTCCCAGCATCAAGGGCCTGCTTCCCAACATCAAGGACCTCCTTCTCAGCATCAAGGTCCTCCTCAGCATCAAGGACTTCCATCCCAACATCAAGGACCTCCATCTCAACATCAAGGTCCTCCATCTCAACATCAAGGTCCTCCATCTCAGCATCAAGGACCTCCTTCTCAACATCAGGGACCGCCATCCCAACATCAGGGCCCACCTTCCCAACATCAAGGCCCTCCTCAACACCAAGGCTTGTCTTCTCAACATCAAGGCCCCAATTCTCAACACCAAGGACCCAATTCACAACACCAAGGGCCTAACTCTCAGCATCAGGGTCCACCATCTCAACATCAGGGCCCGCCGTCTCAACATCAAGGCCCACCTTCGCAACATCAACAACCTATGCCACATCAGCCTCCATCAATGCATCAACAGTCACCACCGCCGCCACAACACCAACAGCAGCCGCCTCCCCATCATCAACCACCACCCCCACCCCAGCCATCTCCTCACCAACAATCTCAACTTCCTACAGCCTCAACACCAGGAATGCCCAACCCACCATCAACACCCCCATCCTCATCTCCTGTTCCATCCTTGCAGCACAACCCTCACCAGCCACCAAACATGATGCCCAATCATTCAATGCCTTCCCAAGTAATGACACCTCAAGGCCCAGGCAACCCTCACGGCCCGCCACCCATGATTCCACCTGGACAAGGTTACTCTCAGCAGTACCAGCCACCCGGTGGACAACCACAGGCACAAAATGTTCCACTCGCACCGCGACCACCGCATCCATCTTACGGTTACGGTCAGCAGCCATACCATCAGCCCTATCCTCAGTACACTCACTCTTACTACCATCAGCCGTACTCTCAATATTCTCCCCACCCCATGGGAAGACCGCATCCTCACGGACCTCACAGTCCGCACAGTCCTCACAGTCCCTACCATCCGCAGTCACCTCACACAGTAGGCGATACTAATCCACCTGGTAATGCTGTAGCTGGATCAGGTGCTGGTCCCAATGCCGAAGGTGGCAACTCTGCGTACTCACCTGCTCCCAATCATGGGGAACCAGAGCGACAAGGGCCCGCTGATAATCAAGGCGATGGACAGAATGATGCTAAATGAGCATCAGTATAACGATAATAATAAAAAAATAAAACTAATAAGTGTAAAAATAAATAATAATCTAATTATTAGCAAATACTTTTTTTTTTAGAAATTCAATTATTTTGTTTTTACTACTGTACTTTTTACTTGATATTTCTGATTAATTACAACCGACATGATCTTATTAAATAAAATTAGCATATATATGCTTTTGATATATAAAATTATTATTTTTATTAATTGATATTCACAGTAGTAAATTAGTTATGTATTTAAATGCAATTAAAAAAGTTATTCTGTATTTTTAGTGGGTAAAAAATATATATTAAAAAATAATAATGACTATTGTATGATATAAATTTCATGATTTCATTTATACAAATAAAAAATTACAATCAATATTTAGTGGCAATTATTAATTACAAGATTGCGAAAATTTTGACATTAATTGTATTATAAGTTAGTGTATAAATAGGAACCTTAATTTAATTAATTACTTGACGGGTTTCATCTGCCACAAACCGTCGTTTAGATAATGACAGTTTTCAACTCCTACACCTTTATTAACTTTAGCTCTGAAATAAATTATTTATTAATGTAATTAATTATACAAGAGAAATGGACTTGGAAGATGAAAGAGTTTTTGTTGAGCTGTCAACGAAACTTGAAACAGAAAGTGGTCAAAATTCACTAAAAAAATCTAGAAACCGCATGACCCTGTGGGCCAGCCCTAAAACTTCCCGCTACTTTCGAGCTCTTGAGATCGAAAATACTATTTTTAATACATTTTTGAGCTCTTCAAGCTCGGAAATAGTAATTTTGCGCCTGCCATTGCGAAAATTCAAATAATAAACAGTAACAAAAAAAAAGAATGAAGTAAATCGTTTTTTTTTTATTTTATATCAGCAAAATTTTTAAAAATAATGAACCGACTTTGACGTTCAAAAAGACATTTGACGCAGTTTTTTGTCCTCTAACATTAAAAAAAACTTTGAAACATTTGATAAATATTATGAGTTATTCGGGAAAAATGAAGTAAATCTTTTTTTTTTTTTTATTTTTAATCACCAAAATCTTTGGAAATAATGAACCGATTTTGACGTTCAAGGTGTGACATTCAACGCAATCTTTTAATTACTAACGTTAAAAAAAACTGTCATTAATTAATTCAACGATTTGGATTTTATTAAAAATTCTTTCGACAACGATTTTTTTGAACAAATTAACAGATTTTGATGGTTGAGGAGGCATCGACGCGGCTTATCAAGTTTTAGAGCTGATTAGATTTTGGAATCAATCCATCGAGTACATTACAAGTTATCCGAAAAAAATTTACCTGAAGATCGGAACGTTTTTCGCGGAACGAAAATAAGAAAAAAGAAATGAAAAGTAAAAAATCTACTGGATCTAAATTTCGGAAATGTTTCACACGTCACCCGAAAATGACAGGCCACCCCCAACTACCCCTTAAGTCGCCTTTAGACGCAAATTCCAGGAATTATTTTCATTTTCGATGCGTGAAAAACGTTCCGATCGTCAGGTACATAAAAAAACATTGTTGAAAAAGTTTTATTTTTGGAATATCTCCAAGTATACTGTACCGATTATACTCAATTTCTCATAAATTGTTGGAATTGATGAGCCGTTTCAAACGCCACCTAAAAGAGCCAAATCGGTTCATTCGTTCAAAAGCTACAGAATATTTACATACATACATACGTACGTACGTACACACAAACATACACTCGGACATCATCTTGAAAATACTCAGAATAGTTTCCTAGGACCTCAAAACGTCGAGATCTTTTGAAAACTCAGTTTTCGAAAACCGGACCGAAACCAATAACTTCCCTTTTTTTGAAAATTTTCAATTTTCTTAGCGGGAAGTTCAAAATATTAAACACTTGAAACTCATTGATAAATTTTAATGGAAATTATTTTTCTAAATTAGGAATAATAGAGAGTTAAAAATTTTTAGAGGCTCTCAATAATAATTATAGTAACATATAGTAATTTTTTGGTGACTCGGACTTCCTGTTTCAAATTTCGTCGACAGCATAATAAAAACTCGTACATGTTTTGTCTACATTTCTCTCCGTGTAAGTAAATTTTAATTTTACTTAAATAATGGTTTGGTATTTTTTAAAAATACTTACATGTCTTCAGTTGATAGTGTAGTCACACCAACAGCTAACGCATGTTGTTTTCCTTCTGCCATAACAGCCTTGATATATTTATTGAGAAAAATATTATAATTTAAGGGTCGGAAGTACTAATCGAATTTACAGATTTCAGTTTAAAATTACGTTTTAAATATTTATGGGACTCGAATGATGAAAATCTTAAGAGGAAATTTGTCTTGTACATTTTTCCGGAAGCTGAAAAAATCGCTGTAGTAATAATAGAGAAATCTGTTATATTTTTGCGAATTGTCCTATAAATTTTAACTTAAAATTTTCCAAGTATTCATAACCGATACTTGGTCTCCAGAACCACGATTTCTACGTCATAATTTGTATAAAATAAAAAAAAGGATACAACGACAGTTCCTTTTGATACTTGGGTCATCTTAGCACCTTTTGATGTTAAACCAGGGCACATAATATTGGCTCCACTGAGAACGAATTTAATTGCACCTTTGTCTACTTGCTCTACTGGCAGGAAAAATGGATCTAAATATTTAAATAAGAATTATTTATTAATGATAATTAGGGTACAGAAGTTTATGCTAAACAATAAGAATAAAAGAAAAGAATTCGCCCAAATTTGTCTATATCAAAATTACGATTGCGAGCAAATTCAAGTGAATTAAATTAAAAAATATATTCAAATATCGAATGCCATAAAAAAATGTTGAAATTGAGGTTGAGAAAAAAATATGTCAATAAGACAATCAGCAAGATAATTAGCAAGACCACCAGCAAGATCGCCAGTAAGACACCGAGCAAGACAATTGTCTTGCTGGTGGTCTTACTAATTGTCTTGCTAATTATCTTGCTGATTGTCTTATTGACATATTTTTCCACAACCTTAATTTCGACCGCTTCAATGACACTCGACCTTTGAATATATCTTTTAATTTAATTTACGTGAATTTGCTCTCAATCGTCGTATTGATATAGAGAAATTTGCGCGAATTTTTTCTGTTATTCTTATTGTTGAGCACAAACTTCCATACCCTGATGATAATGATCTTAAAGTTAACAGACAATCAGCAATTTTCAGATTTTATTTTTTCTTCAACAAGTCAATGACAAAAAAAAAAATATGCATATGTAGAAAATTGAAAAAACTATAAGTGCAATTTTTATGATTACTTTTTTTTGATTTGTCGTTTTAAAAAAAATCTCAAAATTATTAGACGTCGGCTAACTACAGTATCATTAATGATATTAATAAAATAAAAAATATATTTATAGTTTACTACACTTGCATTTGTGAAGAAGTTTTAGCGTAGGCATCCATGGTCCTTCTCGTTGACGAAAGAAGAGAAGTTCCCCAGAACCATTCACCATAATTTCAATATGATCATGACTAAAAATAATAAAAAACAAAATATTACATTTATAATAAATTATAATATAAAAAAAATATCGCAAATTTATGAAGCGTTACCATTTTACAAGACGAAAAGAATCTTTTTTAGGAATTATCTGGTCAATGTGACTTTCAAGATAAGGATACAATTCTAATAATTTTGATCTAATACTTTTTTGTACCGATGATTTCAATTGTTGGACACCAGAAACACTGTCTTTTTCATCGAACCTGAAAATAATATTAATGGTTATCGATACCTTCATAAATACAATAAATTTCATTGAATAATAAATTATTTTACTTTTTAAACATTTTATCCCAATCAACTTTTTACTTTTTAAATTACAAATAAAACTAAATTTATATTTTTTAAATATCACTAATATATATTGTGAATAAACAAAATATATATCACATACGGTATTTTTCAAATATGGCGATTGTGTAATTTTTTTTTAAAGTTGGTAAAATTTGAACTCGAATTATAAAAGTGCGCGCGCGCAGTCGCTCACTTTAAAAATTTCATGAAAATGAATGTAGCAGACAAATTTAAAATGATAAATAGAGTAAATAATTTAAAAAATATTTTGAAAAAATACACTTATAAATTTCAAAATTTTTTAAATTTAATTTTATTAATTATTTACTCTATTTATAATTTTAAATTTATCTGACGTCTGCTGCATTCACACTCAAAAAATTTTTACCAACCGCGCGCGTTTAAATCTCGTTTATTTCCGACCAACTTCAATACGGACGTTTCATATAAATCTCTCTCTATATCTATATATATATCATATATTGAATGTAATACGTATTTTTGCGTATTTTGTAAGTAGAGCCATTTTGCGAGTCGTATAAAGCAGCTGTGTGATACTTTCACGTCCTTTACATTTAGGAATGTCAAATAATAATAATATAAATTTTTGATTTACAAAATAAATACGACATAACGTGTTGTGCGAGTGTTGGCTCGCAATATATTTATTGTATGCAGGTATGTACCTAAAAATTAATTATTTAAATAAATAATCTAACAACACAATAACATTTTACGGAACAAAGAACAATCTCTTAATAACTTCATTAACCTTGATGTCATCGTCATACTGCTTACTAACTTGTCTATTTTACCCTCAAAAGTATTTAGTAGTTAAAAATAGGTTTTTTTTTTTTTATATCGTCCGAGGCTACATTTTTTTTTACAATTAACAATCGTACTTCCTTTCTTTCATTCCATTTCTGCTTGTCATTGTCCTAAATTAATAAAATCTTTTTTTTTTATTTATTTATTTTTTTTCTTTCAAATTTACTACCAAGTTTTCTATATTCGCACGAGTCTATTTATTCACTCGCCAATTTTATTTCCTGTTGTTTTATTTTTTATTTATTTATATATATGTATATATAAATATATATGATGTAATTATTTTAAGTATATTTTTTTTTTTAATTTAATATTTTTTATTACGTTCATTTATTTTTTTTTTGTCTAAATATCATTTGGTTTTAATTTATGATCCTGAAGTCAGACATTTAAAAATTTGGATTTTTTTTTTCAAATCAATTTTGAAAAAAAAAAAAAAAAAAAAAAAAAAAATGCACGTGAAAAATTTTAAAAACTACAGGTGCAATTTTTAAAAATATTTTTTAGTATAATTTATAATTTTTTAAAAATTATTAGACGTCAGGTAACTTCAGTATCATATAAATTTTAAAAACTATCAAAAAATATCAGTACTGGAATTGAAATAAATTAAATACTGATGTCAACACTATGTCATAATTATTGATTATTAATAAATTAATTACTTCTTTTAGAGATTAAATATTAAGTAATTATTTGAAAATATTTCCAAAGATTACTGTCCATATGTTGGACTGAAAATAAAATAAATATCTCAATCTATTTAAAATAAATCATTACAATGATGATAATTAATTGTAAAAACATTTTTATTTACAGTTACAGCTTACGCGGGTACAATAAATAATTAAAATGAGTAACGATAACATTCAATTGCTGATAAATGAAAATGAAGAGATGGATGACGTTGAACTTTCACCAGTTTTACGAGTCTTTCCAAATTCAAATAAACCCTGCGTCAATGTATGGATGGACAAGATGACCAACGGATCATTGACGTCAGCGCACTTCAAAGAACACTGGAAAATTTGGGTCCCTAAAATTTACAGTCCTGAGTTGAATGGCAACTGCCTGACATGGAGCTTCAACGAGAGCTTGGCACAAAAAATGTTATACAACACACTGGAGGAATTTATCTGCAATGGAGATCCTCGTGAGGTGATAGAGCAGCTTCGTAAGATGGACAAGCCGCCGTCAGTGTGCGGTAAATTTTTCAAAGTCGGTGAGCCGACTTACATTTGTCGTGAGTGTGGAATGGATCCTACGTGTGTGCTCTGCGTGACGTGTTTCAAAGAATCAGCTCATCAGAATCATAAATACAAAATTGGTACATCTGGGGGCGGCGGATGTTGCGACTGCGGTGATCCAGAAGCTTGGAAAAAAGATCCATTTTGTAACATACATCTCGCTGGTATTGAGTACAAAGAAGTATCTGGTAATAAATTACCTGAAGATATTACTGAGAGAGCAACGATAACATTTGAATCTGTATTAAAATATTGCTACGAATTATTGTCACTAGACCATAATCCGAATTTACCACCGGATTTAAGTCTCACGGTAACGAATGAAGATCCGCTTTCTTTGATTAGTTCAAATGGTAATTATTGTACTGTTTTATTTAACGATGAAACTCATACATTTGAACAAGTAATAAGTACTCTGGTGCGAGTTCTAAAATGTTCACAAAAAGAAGCCATTGAATTTGTAACAAATATCGACAGAAATGGCCGCGCTGTTGTTAAATGCTCGGATTTTGGACACTGTAGTGAATTAAAATCTGAAATTGAACGATTTACATTACGACTTAACAGCCAACCATTAAAAGTTCATGTTGTTCATGCACACGTTATAGCGCATCAGATATTTGCAATGAAACTTCTTGATTGGTTACAACAATTTATGAATCACTGCGAAGGATTCAGAATTATTTTCAGTGATGTCGCATTAAATACTAAATTACCAGATGTCTCAATTGTCCAGGGGATATTAAATCGGGACTCACAGCTTTGGAAAGCTGCTAGAACTGCTTGGCACCGACTTTTTATATCCGGAATGCTGATGGAATACGAGAGTAAAAAAGCCCTTGCGATAATATTCACTAAAAATTACGGTGATGTTATGAAAGAATTTATTCGTGATGATCATGATCATTCATTTTCCATATCATCATTGTCAGTACAATTATTCACAGTACCGACTTTAGCTCATCTGCTAATTGCCCATCACGACGCGTTATTTATTCTTATAAATACATTTATGTCAGAGAGCTCACGTCGCTGTAATCCTGCTGGTAAACTTGAATTTGAAAGAAATGTACCCAATACATCATTCAAAAGAGCTCAATATATTTTATGTGACCTCGCGTATTTGCTGAGCTCGAAGCCTGACACGTGGACTGATGAATTACGCAAAGGTTTCATTCACGGAGTTTCATTTTTACTGACATTACTTTGGAGCATGCAGCTGATGAACTCCGTGTTGCGACAAGTCAGCCAGCATATGGAGTACGAACCCGAATGGGAGTCAGCATTCAATCTCCACATAAAATTGTCACCGGTAATAAGTCTCACCCTCGAATGGTGTGGCTCTGATAGGACAGTTTTAATAAAAACCTTCCGTCAAGTTCTCAAAAAATTGGCCGAAAGATCCGAAAATGAACCATCGCCTCCCAGAATATTGCGTGAATTAGCAGATCACTCCGCTTCGTGCATCCAATATGACGTTTCATCTGAGCCGGTGTCTATTCACTTGCCAATATCACGATTTCTCGCCGGTCTATTCCTTTATTTAGAGAAATACGATCTACATTTTCAGAGCAGTGAAATAATGATACAAAATCGTTTGACACCAGAGCAAATAATCGAGCCTGTACTGAGAACTCAAGCAATGATCGCACAAGTACACGCTGGAATGTGGCGAAGAAATGGCTACAGTTTATTAAATCAGTTGTATTTTTATCACAACGTACGTTGTCGCACTGAAATGCTTGATCGTGATATTAATTTACTCCAAGTTGGCGCATCATTGATTGAAAGCAATGAATTTTTAATTCACATTCTCAATAAATTCAATCTTATGAACTGGGCAGACCCTGATTTTGAAACAAACACATTGAAGAACCCAGAGGAAGACAGCATAAGACAGACGATCAATCTTGTGGAAGAATTTCTTGGGTTATTGATAACAATAATTGGGGAGAGACATGTCCCAGGTGTTGGTCGCGTTACTGCTGACGACAGATTGAAGAAAGAAATAATACAGCAGCTTTGTATCAAACCAATGTCACATTCGGAGCTGAATAAGACGTTACCTGACGGTGTCCACTATGAAACAGGTTTAGAACGAGTTATCAATGATGTAGCAGACTTCAAAAAGCCATTGCAGAATTCAGCTGGTAAACGATTGTACGAATTAAAGTCACATTTGTATGCCGAGTACAATGTCTTCTTTTATCATTACACTAAAGAAGAACTGAGTAAATCAGAAGAAGCACAACGGAAACGTCGAAAGGCGATGGGTGAACTAGAGTGTTGTCCTCCACCACAATTACCAAGACTCACTGAAACATTCAGTTTAGTTGCTAATTTATTACAATGCGATGTAATGCTTCATATAATGCAGACAGTACTTGAACGCGCGCGTAATTTACGAGCAAGAAGTTTTTCCGAACCCCAAATTCACAAAATAATTCATTTAATTGGATATGCTCTGCAGGAACAAATAACTGGCTATTATCCATTTCTTATTTTCACAGAACGTGCTGCTAAAAAAAATATATATAATTTATTAGAAGAATTATTGAATAGTCCTCGTATTGATGCACACAAGGATTTACTAACTTGGGTACTGGAGAAGTATCGTCAAGCAGCTGGCAGTACTATTGCCCAGGTTGAGGTCCCTGCTGACAGCAGCCAAACAGCAGAACCATCGGCGTCTGAAAAAGATCCAGCTAAAAACAGCAAAGAATGGAGAACACAAATGGCTGCACAAAAACGCGCTAAAGTGATGGCCCAAATAGCGGCGATGCAGAAACATTTTATGAAAAAAAATGCAAAGTTATTTGAAGAGACAGTTTTGGATGTCAATAATAAAACCAGCGAACGGGGATCATCAATGGATTTATCAGAGTCGCTCGAGCAGTCGCCAGTTGCTGTCGGGCCTAAACAGACTGCCCGTCTTGTTGAGGAAAAAACTTACACTTGTATTCTTTGTCAAGAAGATCAAAGTGTAAGTACCACTGGTGTCGCGATGGTACTCGCTGCGTTTGTTCAACAGTCAACTGTACTCTGTCAGTCACGTGACGACATCAATGAAACAAATCCGCTGTATTTATCATCAAGACTCGGTGCTTCTCCGCACACAAGTACTTGCGGTCATGTAATGCACGCGTACTGTTGGCAAACGTATTTTGATAACGTACTTGCCAAGGAAAATCGACGGCCGTATCGACTAAGACAGCCGGCAAGTTTCGATGTTGAAAAACAAGAATATTTGTGTCCACTTTGCGAGTGTCTCAGCAATACTGTATTACCATTACTGCCGTCCTTAGCGTCGCTTCACCCTACGAAAGCCAATCGTATAAATATCGATTTTGAAACTTGGCTGGATGCGATTAAAATTACTCTCAATTGCCGGGAAAAAACGAATATCACAGAAATAACAGATCTGTCAATGGAAAATAACCACGAGTCGATTTGCCGTTACTGCAAAGATTCTTCAAACTTTCAACACACAACAGACGACAGTTCATCAAAACTAGAAAACTTGGCCTGTCCTATTCGTAAAATATACAAAGAAATGGGCAAAGAAGTTGCAGCAGCGTTCGAACTTAAAAGTCCTGAGCCCGAAATACGTCTGGCAGATCATTTGATATCAATGATACATTTGTTTGCCCAGACGACCTACACCAAAGGATTGGGTGTTGATCCACATGAAGAAGACTCACGTGTGCCCTTACTTGCTTTTAAATCAACGGCTTACACAATTCACGCTATCGAGTTTATGTTACGCGATTCAGAAAAACCGCTGCTGGGTTCATTGCCGTCAAGATTAAGAGACAGCCTCGATTGTCTCGCTAGAATATCTGCTATCCTTGGTCACACATGGTATCCTTGCAGCGATAACGGGCGGCGAAGAGACTTCGGAAATCAAGCCCTCACTTTACTGTCATTGCTGATAGAAAACCCACACAGTGACAGCTGTTTCACAGAGTGGGATCCCTTTGGAATTCTCGTACCCTTGCTAGTGACATTTCCCAGTCTGTTTTCTATAAATCCTCATCGATCACCGCCAATAATAACCGGCGATAATCACGAAGCTCATTTACTAAAACTCGTTTTCCTGTCACTTGTTACTAAAATAGTAGCGACAAGTGAATTTGAAAATAATCAAGCGATGGACGTTGATTTCCATGAGGAACCAAATGAAGAAAATGATGAAAATTGTGATGCTCTGTTAGCACTAATGGATGCTATCAATGTAAAAACTGGTAGCTTAACTCTAAATGAAATTTGGAAGAAAGTCAAAGACTCAAGTCTACCATTTTTACGCTGCTGCGCGCTATACTTTAATTACATAACAGACGTACCTGCTCCAGTAGAGCTCACTAATAAAGGCGGTGATATTTATGAAAATATTTGCGCTTATCTCGGGTTACCAACAACCTGCGACGGTCTACTAAATTCAGAAAGTGTGCGTACGCTCGCTAAAAAATGGATGGAACATCCGCGTGCTAAATTACCAGTCAAAGTTAAAGAGCCGCTTAAAGTAAATAGTCTCGTTGATTTACCTGAGGATTACAGTGAACTTATAAATACCGTGTCACTGTTCACATGCCCGACAAGTGACCGTGAAGATTCACGTAATCCGACGATGTGTCTTGTCTGCGGAGAGATGCTGTGCTCACAAAGTTACTGCTGCCAATCAGAATTAAATAAAACAACTGTCGGCGCATGTAATTATCATGCGAGCATATGCGGAGCTGGAGTTGGAGTATTTTTGCGAGTACGTGAATGTGAAATTTTGTTTTTACGGAGTCCCAATAGAGGTGCGTTCACATGCCCGCCGTATCTCGATGAGTATGGGGAAACTGACCAAGGACTTAGACGGGGAAATCCTCTTAAATTATGCAAAAATAAATACAAACAATTGAATCAAATGTGGTTGGGACACGGACTTCATGAAGCGATTGCTAGAGCACTTGAATCCTCGAGTAATCTTATATCCACTCAATGGCAACATTTATAACCACTTAAGAATAATTTATTGATAAATAATAAATAATCGTCGATTGGTTAGAAATAACTAAAAAAATAAAAAGAAAAATTAACGGAGTGAATGAAAATTTGCATGGTAAA
Organism: Microplitis mediator; assembly: GCF_029852145.1. Lineage (NCBI taxonomy): Eukaryota > Metazoa > Arthropoda > Insecta > Hymenoptera > Braconidae > Microplitis > Microplitis mediator. The sequence continues at coordinate 8,209,748 of NC_079975.1, forward strand.
AAAATTAAAGATGTTACATGCAAGTAGTCTGATTATATTAGTTGATGCTGATGTAAAGTAGCATGCAAAAAATAATAAACGTAAGGTATTTCTACTTTTAATTTTTCTTTTATCATTTTTTCGAAACGTTTAATTACTATTTATTATATATACTAGGGTGGTCGTTAAAAATTAAATTTTTTCAGGGGTCCAATTAAAAGCTTTTTAGTGAAAAAATACCTGGGGAATTCGGTTTTTTCTTTTTGAGTAAAAAGAACACGTGCCAGGACGACGCATCGCGGTTTTTTTTAAATATCTCATGAAATATGCAGATTAAAGAAAAAACTCATAGGAACAATTTTGTAGGAAATTGAATTCTTGACAAAAAAGGTCATGTTCATTTTTTTTATAAAATGTGTTTTTACGAAAATATTTTAAAAATACTTTTTTAGATCTTTGAATTGAGCGTTTTAAGGATTACAAATTTTGAAAATAATATTTTTCTGAGTATATGGAAACTATAACAAGCATTAACGATTGATACGAGTTACGAAGTTGTCTATATTTAAGAAAAAACATTATTTTTAATTCGTAGCCCTTTAAATGCTCAATTAATAAGATCTAAAAAAGTTTTTTTAAAATATCTTCGTAATTACAAATTTTATAAAAAAATGAACATGACCTTTTTTGTCAAGAATTTAATTTCCTACAAAATTGTTCCTATGAGTTTTTCCTTTAATCTGCATATTTCATGAGATATTTTTAAAAAACCGCGAAAAGAAGCTTTTTATAGGGCGTCTGAGAAATTTTAATTTTTAACGACCACCGTAATATATACATATATATATATTTTTTGTTGTTGTCATCCCCATGATCTCTTTGTAATAAATTTATATGATTATTACAAACTTACCGATTGATGCATCACATCTTTAATTGATAAATGGAAAATTACATAAAGAGATCTTTGGATTTTATTTTATAATCTAATAAAATTAGAATCGATTTGTAAATTAATATGTATTGCAAACTTTAATTAACCCCTTGATAAAAAATTTATTATCTGTAATTTATTTACTTCAAATTTTATAGTCATTTTTATTTTCATTTTAGTAAAGAAAAATAAAGTCAATTTTTTTAGATAAATTTTTTTGTGAGTAAAATTGTCGTTATAAAAAGGCACGAAAAGAATAATTTTTTAAAAATTATTTATAGTTTATATATTTTTTAAATTACGATTGATAAAGCAAAGGGTTAAGTAAAAATAAATTATATTATTAATTAATAATTATAATTGTATTTAATAAAAAAATATATATATATAATCTCGATATTATTTGATATAATTTATTTAAATTCGATAAATTTGCAATAATTGTCGATGACAAAATTAAATATAAAAAATTATAAATTAAAATAAATAATTCACTAATAAAATTAATGTCGTTTTTTATCTTCTGTTTTAAGGAATAAATATTTTTTAATTAGTAAAAATAATAATTAATGGAAAAAAAAAAAAATATTAATGTTTAATTCGAATTAAGAGATAATTTAAATTTATTTTATTAGTTTTAAGTCTTTAATTGATAAGCCAATAAGGGCTTTCAATAATATATATTAATAGAAACAATTTTATTGTTATGTTATATAAATTATCAAAAGTGTTTCATTAAATTGGTAAGAGTGATTTATATAAATATATATTATATTAATTAATTAAGTAATTAATTAATTAATCGATAAAACGAATTTAATTGTATTCACGTCTATAATTACATTACGTAAATCTATTATTACATATTTAGAATCATTGATATTATAATTATTATTATTAAAAAAAAAATTTAAATGCTTGTTTTTACTTTCTCTGTGATTCTATATTCTACATTATATCACATTATCCATACATTGTTTACATCAATTTAAATGATATTATAATAAATTTAACAACAAGCGTACAACTAACAAATTTTTATTTTATTTTCGTATTAACAATTATTATTTTATTTAATAATAACTTAAAAGTTTTTAAGTAAGAATAAATACTATTTGTTAAATGATATAAAAATTTTGTGCTGTAAATTTCTTAAATAAAAAGCATAAAATCATAATTTATTTATTTACTAGCAGATCCCGCTCGCTTCGCGATCAATAAAGATGTATTGCTAATATAAATTATATATGAGGCGTTCTACGCCAAATCGGACACCATTTAGCTTTAATTAATTAATTAATAAATAACAAGTTTTCTGTGGAAATGAAATTTGAAAATTTTGATGACAATTGTGTGTCAGATAATTATTAATAGTAAATCCTGGGCATGATATTTTTTTTTAGACATTTTTCTTTAAAAAAAAAATGTAATACGAAATTTAAATAATCGAAAAAAATAGATCCCATCGTTGTCCCATTACATTATGAGCGTAACTGGAATAGTTGTACAATAGGTGACAGTTTGCTGTAAATAATTATTTATTTCAGGATCATCAATTTTTTTTTTTCTACTCACATTTTATTTATTTATTCAAAAAATTAAAAAAAAAATTCTAATTATCAGTTACACTCATAAAGTAGCTGACATTATAATTTTAGTGTTTTTAATTATCAAGGCAATTGAATGAGTGTGAATATAGCAGACAACTGGAAATTTTTGAAATTTTTAAATAAAAAAAAAAAATGTAAGTAAAATAAAAATTTAAAAATGCGTGTTTAAATAATCTTGCGCGGTCTGCTGCTGAACTGCTCGCAGCGCATTCCGGAATGTACGAATACACATTTTTTAATTTCTATTCTACTTAAATTATATTTATTTATTCAAAAATCTAAAATATTCTCAAATGTCAGTTACATTCACTTTCATTTTATTCGCTGTTCTTAAACGGTGACAATAAGTCCTGATTTTTTATGGATTTTCTATAACGGAAACAAGTCCTAATTCTCTATATACTTTCTATAAAAATCCTTAGATATTCTTGAATTTAACATTTGCTTTTTGGATTCTACTTACATTTTAATTATTTATTTAAAAATTAAATAAATTACCAATCGTCAGCTACATTTACACTCATCGACATTTATATTATTTTAAAATAAACTTCGAATAATTTTTAAAAACTCACTCCAATAACTCTTCAAAACTTTTATCTGCAAAATAAATGAATTCAACCCTGATTAAACAACTGAATTCGATCGAATTAAACAGAATTAAATTTTTAATTCTATTTAATTCAGATAAATTCTGTTAATTCGGTACCTAACTTAAGAATGAATTCTGTCTAATTCAGCAGGAAAACCAGAATTTGTCCAAATTAAAATGAATTTAAATAATTCTATTCGGTTTAATTCTGATTAATTCGAAAATAATTCTCAAATTTCTGGTTCTGAATCCGAATTAAAACGAATTTGAAATTTTTAAATCGGTTTTATTCTGTTTAATTCAAATTCAAATTTTCAATTCAGTTCAATTTTGTTTTTCAGAATTCGACAGAATATCACAGAATTAAAATTTTTAATTCGGTCAAATTCAGTTGTTCAATCAGGGAATACTTTTATTTAATGACTCGTAATTTATTTAAAAATTAAACAAATTTTCATATTTTCAAACATCTGTTACTTCCAGTACTATCAGATATCAAGCAGTCCTTGCAATATGGAGTATTATTATCATTTACTAATGTTAAAATTTTCCAAAATAATGTTTCCTATTCGCTGCCAGGAATACTGCAGAAAAATGATACTAAAGTTAGCCGACTTCCAATAACTTTAGAATTGTTTTTAAAAACAATAAATTATGAAAAAAAAATATTTAAAAATTGCACCTATAGATTTTTTAATTTTCTACATGTGCACATTTTTTTTTGTAATTGATTTTTTTAAAAAACAATCCGAAAATTTTTTATTGACTATCAGTTTCAGGGTCATTGCGGAGATTATTTTATTATGTATGATTTCTAACCTTAAAAAACATATATTAATATTCAAAATAGAAAATTTCAATTTACGATAAATATAAGTATATATAATTTATAATGTTTACGTTAAAAAATACTTCAAGCTCAACGCTTTTGTGTGGACCGCCGACTCATGCCAGATCATTTTTATTTGAAGTAAGACAACTAAATAATAATTTTAGAATTTAGAGTAAACTAACCGCCCCCAAAGTTTTTTTTTAATTTCATAATAAAAAATTCAGTTATTAGATTTTATAAAATTTTGATTCTTTAATTATAATTGATGATAAACTGCGTTTGACTTCTTGGAGCACTTTTCAAAAAAATTTATCATGTCTTCAATTAGTCGAGATTGAATTTGCATTTGAATAAATTTTAAAATCCAGAGAATTTTAAATTAATTTTTGTATTGTAATTGTAAACATGGATCAATAGATAATAAAAATAATGGAATTTTAAGTTAAATACCAGCAATCAGTCTCCCTCCCCCTCGATTTTCTATTAAAATAATATTGCTACTATTTGCTTTGATGATAAATATATTTAATCAGTAAAAAAATAAACAATTTTCTGTTATAAATTTATTAAATTAATAAAATATATAAGGGAGCTTGCAATTGAAGTAAAAAATAATTTCTCATTGAATAGGCTGCCATGCACTGGGCCGAAAATGGTAATCAAGTTTTTTACATCACAGCAAGTCCATTGAAATCTTTTCCAGCTCAGTATCATGACCGTGAAGATGTACCTCCAGCAGTATATAATATGATTAAATTTATGTATGTATTTATTTTAATTATAAAATATAATTATCAGTAACTTTTTTATTTCTTTTAAACTGTTAAAAATTTGTGGAGAACGCGGTTTGAATCCGGAGTGAATGCGGAGCGGGTGACTGTCTATATATTTAATTCCCTCGGAATGAGATTCACTTTGGAGAGGAGTTTATTTTAATTCAAACTCTGAATAGAAGTAAATGCAGATTTAAAAAAAATCTAGATCACTCCACTGGAAAAACAAACTCCCTATTTACTCCGTATGCGAAGTGATTTTAACAAAAAACTCCGGAACTCCGAGTGAATTGGGATTTTATTTAAATCCGTATTCACTCTTAATTGACCCCCGATTTTTTACAGTCTAATGAAAAAAAATTTATTGAGCCGACTGAGATTTGATCAAAATATATCGTATATTTGGATATGGCCAAATATATATTTAATTGTAAGAAATAAGTGATTTATTTTTGGTAAAAAAAATTATCCAATTGCTGGAAATGAATGTTAGTTAGACCATGGGCTTTAAATATATACCAAGTATCGCCGAATATCCCTTTTTTCGTCACGAATTTAATAGCTTTACTACAAATATATCATTTACTTCCCACCAATAAATGATATATTTCAGTCAAATTACAAAATTATTCGAATCAACTGTCATATTTAGTTGTACCAAATATATTTATCAGTCATTAATAAAAATTAAAAAAAAAAAAAAAGCCGCAAATAAATTGATTTATTTGGGACAAATGTTTATTTTCTTCAGTGTGAAAAACAGTTATTTTTAAATATTTATTCCTTACAGATATCTTGAAAACTATGAAGCATTGGCAGAACAACTAGTAGAGTTGCATAGTTTTACGAAACTTCCATCGTTAATTTTGCTAGATCATCTCGATACTTACATCAGAGATGTGGTAAATAGTGAACTCAAAGACATGCATATCGCCAAGTTATGCGCTATTTTACATGATTCTGTAAATGCTTGTGCTAGAATTAAAAGATCTAAAGTATATTTATGTGCCTCAGTAAGCGGTAGCAGTATACAAAATACTCCTTATTCTCTGTACTTTGATAATATTTGGTATCTAAATGCTGATAAAAACGCTGATGAAATAGTAATCAAGTTAACCGAAGCTTCAATTAATCCCGAAGCTGAAGTGAAAGAACCAAAAAATTTTGAGTACAGAAAATTTCGAGATAAAATACTTATTCTTAACAAAGTATTTAATTTAAGTTAAATTTAAATTAATTGTTTATAGTAATTTTTATTAATAAATTTAAAAACTATAAATTAATAAAATTTGTTTTATTTTTTAAATTGAATGTGAGTTAGTAGAAAATATTATTAGTCATAGAATAAATATTTCTTAAAGTATCAGTACTTTTATTATAAGACGTCATCTAAAAATTACATTTTATTGTGCAATCGCAATTGATGTAAAAAAATTACTCTAATCGTGATAATGTTTCCTGATGAATTTTAATTTAAAAAATATTTGAATTTTTTGGTAATTAAAAACTTGTTTTGAATTTCAAAAAATCAAATGTTGAGTCGTGAGATAAAAAAAAATATTTTAGACAAAGACGAGGTTGACTGGTATTACAGGAAGTTAAATATTGTGTTTTATCCCGTACTACACAATATATTGTTTGTAATTTTTTACATTGAAGCTTAAAGTTTAAATTTCACCGAGTCAATAAATAATTTAGCGGGCAGAAACTAGTAGTTTTTTGCTCTAGAAGACCAATTGGTGATTTTCAACTCGGAGGTCCAGTTTTCTAATCCGAAATTTGTATACAACAAAAGAAATCTATATATTTTATATACTAATAGCAATAATTAATATAGGATTAAAAAACTGACTTTTATGAGTCCGAACTTGACTTATTATAATATAAATAAAAAACTTATTTTTAAAATAAGTCTTGAATATCAGTAGCTCCAAATTATTGAAGTTTAATGATTATATTAAATGTAAATAATAATAAAAGGAATTTATAAATAAATAAATGAAAACTCGCAATATTATTTGTAAAAGATTTTTTTTACTCTTTTCAAAGTATTCATTTTCAATAATCGAGCGGGTTAAACACAAGAATGAAATAATTATTACATGGTATTGTTTGTTGGTATAAATTATTTACCAATGAAAAGAGATGCGAGATGTTTAGCATTGGACCTTTCTTCTGAATGAACATCCTTCTGTCAAACGAGCTTTGCCACCCGTGGGTGTGCACAATATCGTACGGCAACCATCGCACTCAACTGGTCGCTGAGCATGTGAAAAAATGGTCTTGATAGCGTAACATCCTGGGCATTTAACATCCATGAAGTAGCTGTTTGGTTTCTGAACCAATCTCTTCAGCTTGTGCTTCCTCTTTTCTTCCGCTGGGCTCGGGTGAAGATAATCTTTGGCTAGCGGCATTCTGTAATTAGTAAATAATAATTATTAATTAATCAATTAGAATATATGTGATAAAGAAGATAAAAGGAAGTATTTCATAACGTGACAGACGATAGAGGATGGAATAGTGGAATAGATCAGAAATTATGTGCGATTTTTAAAAAATTTGAAAAAAAAGGACAATCAAGATACCGGCGTACATGAAGAAGTATAGAATAGGAAGAAAAATATGAAAGATACCAAAATAAAAATACTATAATCTTGAAGTTCGTAGACAATTGACAATTTTCGAATTTGTTTTTTCAATAATTTAATTTTAAAAAAATAAAGAAATAAAATTATGCACATGCAGAAATTTGAAAAAATTCCAGGTGCAATTTTTTAAAATCTATCGTTTTTAAAAAAATTCAAAAATTATTAGACGTCAACTAATTTCAGTATCATATATTATTTATTATTTGTAATGTAGAGAGAAATGAGAGTATATATCTATATATATTAAAATAGTGTAAAAATTTTGAAAAAAACCAAAAGTTATGTAAATAAAAATTATTATTATTATTTTGAATGAATGAATGAATATATTTATTAATTTATCTAAATAATTATTATCCACCACAAAAATTTTTAATGATTAATTTTTACTTGATAATAAAAATTTAAAAAAATGAATGTCATAAAATTTCCATCGCCTACAGACAAGTAAAAATTCACTAGCTCCGAGTTAGGTTATGAAAAATAAAATGTAATTAAAACATTAGTTCAAAAATTAACTAATTGAAAATCAAATGTAATATTAAAATAATTAATTTAATTTTAAATTGTTTATGATAATAATAATAATTATAATAATTATTTAGATAAAACAATTATTTAGATAAAAAATATGGACGACATGTGAAAGTGAGTAAGTTTTGAGGCACTTATGAATGTAGTACGATGATTATTAATGAAAAATGATATAAAATATATTAAATAATAAAAATAACAATATTTATTATTAATACTAACTTTATTTCTTGAGTAATTCACTTAAATATTGGCAATTATAACGTAAGCCACGTGTTTGCTGCACGGCGTTATAAAATGGAAAGGAATGATCAAGAAAAGCGCTATAGTCAAGTCAATTAACTGCGTCAACGAAAGAAGCTATAGTTGAATTTTAAGGATTTTTTTCCCGCGTAAATTTAAAATTCATAATTTGAAAAGAAAGTTATTATAATCTATATTTTTAAGGGGATAGGCTACCGGACCTCTTTCTCACACTCAGAAAAATAAACGGGACTATCTTTGTTGCACTCGTTGAGTAAACGAGAATTTAAAAACAATTTTTCTCGAAAACGAATTAGAATTTTTGGAAATACGAAAATTCTAGCCCTCTGTTAAGGTTTTAAAAAACGCTAAAGACTCTCAATTTTAGGTTTCTAGTGTTTGTTCGTAAATTAAATTGAATTGAAAATCGGTTACCGTTACCCCTTAAGAGAAGAAGGAAAATTTTGTTCCCGTCATATCTATATGATAGAATTAGTTAATGTTATTGAAATTGGTATCATTAGATAGGTCTTGACTTGAATTTGTGCCTTTGCACGGTTTGAACTCTTTTTAATTGCCAAGTATTGAGATAAATAGATTTATCTATATCATTCGAATTACATTCAAATTACGCGAGAAAAAAGACGATCGTATTTATTTTCTTTAAATAAATTAATACTTTAATGATTCTGTCACTAAATATGACCGAATATCACTGAATATATATCTATTTTATTTATATCGCGTTACTTATTCCAAAATGACAGATTTTTGTACTCCCTTTTGGTTTTAGGAAGCTTCTCAAAGCCAAAAATATGTGCATAGAAAAAAAAAGGATTCATTGACACAAAAAATCTTTACTCGCCTAAAGAAAATTTTTACTTACCCCAATAAATTATTTGCATTGTGAATTGTCATGATATGGAATTATGCTCGTTTTCTAAGAGTGAGGGTAAAAAAAAACAACGACTATTTTCGATAGAGAACTTCAGATAGTTGATTTGACAAAACATTATATAGGCAATGTACCAAACTTTCCTTCACGTAAATAAAGTATAGAAAATTTAATTCGTATGAGATCATAATTGTAATCGCTATTACGATAGCAAGACCAGTTATAATTATAAGACGTACAGGTACGATTGAAACATCATAAATAATAAAAAACATACTTCTAAAATATAAAATAGCTGTGAAATTTTCGGGTTATTTAACAGAAAAAAACACCTCAAGATTACCCAGCCTTGGAAAATCGAGTTCGTTTCTCGGTCGATTTACGTCGCCTCCTGCAGCGCGACAAAAGCCACCCGACCTACCTCTTGCACTTACTCTTTCACATCTTCACACCCTGTCTCTATCTATATTCTATCATTCTCTCTCTTGTACCCTCATTTTAAATTTTTACCGACCTTATTTTTTCAACCGTTAAATTTTTTTAAAGACGAGCGCGTTCATATTTCGCGCGCAAGGGCGCGCGTGTCGTTCTTCATATATTTATTTTAATGTACAATATCGGTCATTAATTCTTGCGCGGTAGCATAACATCGGGAAAAAAAAAACTTCTCTAAAGGAAAATATGTATCACTTTTTTATACAAATATTATCTATAAAAAAAAAAAATTGTAAAAAAAAAATACAATATTTAAAAATATATCTATATTAATTAATTGTAAAATTATAAATATGTATTGTAAAATAAGTGAATAAAAAAAAGTCCCTATAAAAAAAATCTCTAGATTTATAAATCACTAAAAAAAAATTACAATAAAAAAAAAAATTCCTACAAAGAAACATTTGCATATCTAAACATCTACTTAAAAAAAATATATAAAAATGAAAATCTCTACAAATAAAATATCTATAAAAAATCGGCTGTTTCGGAAAATCTCTATAAATCATCACATGTACAAATAAATATCTGAATAAAGTATAACCTCGAGAACTGGAAGCATTGCCACCACGTGCTCATAATCATGAATAAGTTCGTGTTGTAATATATAAGTATAAATAATAATAATAATAAAAATTATGGTTATTATTATGTTATTAAGAAAAATATAATAAATAATTTTAAACTTATAATAAGTGACTTCGAAAAACGTGAAAGATTCAAATCTGATAACTCCAAAGCACTGAGCCTGTAATAATTCATATAATTTTAATTTTTTTAATTTTATTAGTTAAACTTTATTTGAGAATATCATAAAATTATTATTATTTATTTTATAATTTTTAATTTTGTTTGACTATCAAGCCGTATGCCAGGATTCGATGAACGTCCAAAAATCACTTTTCTTTTTTAACTTCCCGCTAAGAGAATCGACGATTTTCGAAAGTCGAGTTTTCATCAGATGTCGACGTTTTGAGGTCCTAGGAAGCTATTCTAACTATTTTCAGAATGATGTCCGAGTGTATGTATATATATATATATATATATATATATATATATATATATACTAATGCAAAAAATTAAAGGAGCAGAAAAATTTTATAAATTTTTTAGTGATTTTTGGAAGACTGTAACTTGGTGAAAAAAAATCGTATCGAAAATTTAAAAAAAGCATTTTATAGCTTGAAACCTCTAGTTTAGGTGTATTTTTTCAAAATTTTTTAAAAGCTCCGATTATTGCGCAAACATGAGAAATACCGCGAGCCAAAAAATTTCTAAATTTTTTTTTTTTTTCGAAGAGCCCACGGACCGCGGAAAAATTCTTTCAACTAAACGAATGCATACATCGTTTAGTAAATTTATTCAGCTTCAATTTGGTTTTTTTTTTAACCTCGTAGGACGATTTGTCGCAGAGATATCAGCCTTCAAATAGAAAGTGATCCTTTTGGCTTTGATCTTCGATATTTCAGGTACCAATGATCGCACAGAAAGTTGAAGGGCGGCGTTAAAAACTTGAATAAATTCCCTACAAGATCCTGTCATCATTTTTTGAAAAAAAAATTTTTTTTTATTTTTAACATCCATTAGAAGAAAGTACAAAAAAATGACTTTTTTTGGTTTTTTAGTAAATCAACCGCTACTCTGCATATATCGATAAAAAAAATAATGTTGCCAGGGACTTTTTTAGCTTAATGTACCCCCAAGACCCCTGTAAATTTTTGAATTGATCTATCGTACCGTTTTTTGGGAATCATCGATCAACGTTTAGCTAAACAATGAAAGGAGCAAGTTTTGTTCCTTTAATTGTGTAATCATAATCAATTGAAGGCTGATATCTCTGCGACAAATCGTCCTACGAGGTTAAAAAAAAAACCAAATTGAAGCTGAATAAATTTGCTAAACGATGTATGCATTCGTTTAGTTGAAAGAATTTTTCCGCGGTCCGTGGGCTCTTCGAAAAAAAAAAAAAATTTAGAAATTTTTTGGCTCGCGGTATTTCTCATGTTTGCGCAATAATCGGAGCTTTTAAAAAATTTTGAAAAAATACACCTAAACTAGAGGTTTCAAGCTATAAAATGCTTTTTTTAAATTTTCGATACGATTTTTTTTCACCAAGTTACAGTCTTCCAAAAATCACTAAAAAATTTATAAAATTTTTCTGCTCCTTTAATTTTTTGCATTAGTATATATATATATATATATATATATATATATATATATATATATACATACACTCGGACATCATTCTGAAAATAGTTAGAATAGCTTCCTAGGACCTCAAAACGTCGACATCTGATGAAAACTCGACTTTCGAAAATCGTCGATTCTCTTAGCGGGAAGTTAAAAAAGAAAAGTGATTTTTGGACGTTCATCGAATCCTGGCATACGGCTTGATAGTCAAACAAAATTAAAAATTATAAAATAAATAATAATAATTTTATGATATTCTCAAATAAAGTTTAACTAATAAAATTAAAAAAATTAAAATTATATGAATTATTACAGGCTCAGTGCTTTGGAGTTATCAGATTTGAATCTTTCACGTTTTTCGAAGTCACTTATTATAAGTTTAAAATTATTTATTATATTTTTCTTAATAACATAATAATAACCATAATTTTTATTATTATTATTATTTATACTTATATATTACAACACGAACTTATTCATGATTATGAGCACGTGGTGGCAATGCTTCCAGTTCTCGAGGTTATACTTTATTCAGATATTTATTTGTACATGTGATGATTTATAGAGATTTTCCGAAACAGCCGATTTTTTATAGATATTTTATTTGTAGAGATTTTCATTTTTATATATTTTTTTTAAGTAGATGTTTAGATATGCAAATGTTTCTTTGTAGGAATTTTTTTTTTTATTGTAATTTTTTTTTAGTGATTTATAAATCTAGAGATTTTTTTTATAGGGACTTTTTTTTATTCACTTATTTTACAATACATATTTATAATTTTACAATTAATTAATATAGATATATTTTTAAATATTGTATTTTTTTTTTACAATTTTTTTTTTTTATAGATAATATTTGTATAAAAAAGTGATACATATTTTCCTTTAGAGAAGTTTTTTTTTTCCCGATGTTATGCTACCGCGCAAGAATTAATGACCGATATTGTATATTTTCGTGTCGTTTGTATATGTTTTTTTGCTTTCGACCAATTACGTTACGAATAAATTGGCTTCAACATATACTATACCTTAATTCTCATTTCAATTTTATTCTGTTATTAAAAAGATCATGGATTTTCAATCATGGATTTTCATGCAGCACTTGTGGTCGAGTGAATAACGCTCTTGTCTGCGAACTCGAGTGCTGCCGAAGGCCGTAGGTTCGATTCCTGCCAGGTGTAAATGAATTATTTTCACAAATTGATAATTCATTTACCTGTAGGATTTGTTCTGAAGCCGCCGCACTGCCACTCAGCAAACTTGGCCAAAAAGTTTCATGACAAAAGGGTTGGTCCCCTCTTGATCATGATTCCAAGGCATGTATCTGAGAGGCAGTGTTGTCTCCATCTGCTGAATACAGCCTTGAACTTGAGTTGACGCTTTGTACACAATAGCGTGGAGAGGGTTCGAAAGAACACCGTTTTTGTCCCAAGTCCGTGTCAGACACAGGGACGAGCTAAGAGATTTCTAAATGTTATATATTCAAACTACCTATTTAACGAGTACGTGCGAGAAGCATGTACAATAGTGACATCTACTTTTCTTTTGACTTAAATATAAAAGAGCGTCAAATTTAAAATTTTTAACTGACGTGAAAATTATTTTGTTAATTAAACGTTTACAAAAAAAAAAAAAAAGAAAATACTTTCAATAAAAAAAAAAGTTTAATCTCTACAAAGTTTTAATTATAAACTATGATTGATAAAAATGAAAATAAAATAAAAATAATATATATATATATATATATATATATATATATATATATATATATATTAGGGTGCTTCGTTTCCGGCGAAAGTATTTTTTTCGTTGCTCATCAAGCAAAATATTGTTTTTTATGCTGCAACAAAAATTCCTGCCAAGTTTGAGCTCTTAATTCCAATCCTAAGTACATTCCATTTGATTTCAAAGATTTCCCATTTAAAATACATGTAAATTAAATTACTTTTTTTTTAACTTTCTAATACTCAGCTGCATTTTATGATATCGACGCGGTTTTGGTCGCAAATTGTAGGGCATTTGGTGTTCTTCAAAAGTACCCGTAGTTACTTAGCTGTAATTCCAGCTGTTTTACTAGTGTCCGTTGCGGAAGTTATTTTTTCTATGAAATTGACCTTTATTGACTTGCGGAACGTAAACCAATGAAAGTACACTAAAAATGCTAATGGAGATTTTATAGGAAATTTGATTCCCTTCAAAAAAAGTCCTATCAGTCAAGTCGCTAAAATCCATAGTTTCCGAGTTATAGTAATTTTAATAATTTGAAAAATATAATATCAATTATAATAGTTTTTTTTTATATTTTATTTTTCAAATTATTAAAATTACTATAACTCGGAAACTATGGACTTAAGTGACTTGACTGATAGGACTTTTTTTGAAGGGAATAAAATTTCCTATAAAATCTCCATTAGCATTTTTAGTATACTTTCATTGGTTTACGTTCTGCAAGCCAATAAAGGTCAATTTCATAGGAAAATTGAGTTCCACAACGGACACAAGTAAAACAGCTGGAATTACAGCTAAGTAACTACGGGCACTTTTGAAGAACACCAAATGCCCTACAATTTGCGACCAAAACCGCGTCGATATCATAAAATGTAGCTGAGTATTAGAAAGTTAAAAAAAAAGTAATTTAATTTACATGTATTTTAAATGGGAAATCTTTGAAATCAAATGGAATGTACTTAGGATTGGAATTAAGAGCTCAAACTTGGCAGGAATTTTTGTTGCAGCATAAAAAACAATATTTTGCTTGATGAGCAACGAAAAAAATACTTTCGCCGGAAACGAAGCACCCTAATATATATATATATATATATATATATATATATATATATATATATATATATATATATATTATTTTTATTTTATTTTCATTTTTATCAATCATAGTTTATAATTAAAACTTTGTAGAGATTAAACTTTTTTTTTTATTGAAAGTATTTTCTTTTTTTTTTTTTTTGTAAACGTTTAATTAACAAAATAATTTTCGGAAACAAAGCACCCTAATATATATATATATATATATATATATATATATATATATATATAAATTTTTTAACTAATGGTATTTTTGAACTCTACTCAATTGATTATGATAGGTTATGACAAAATTCCTTAAAAAATCGACCATGATACAAATACAATGCCTAGATTTAAAAAAAAAATCTACCTAAAAATTAAAAAATGAAAGAAATGCACACACTGATTTTCAAATCCTACAAATGTGCATTTTTTAAATTTTATTCGATTTAAATTTAATCCACTAATTTCAAAATTTTTTAAATTGACAATTATCAGTTACATTTGCACTCATCTAAAATTAGACGATGTCTAATAATTTTTGGGTTTTTTTAAAGATGATAAATTTAAAAAAATATATATTTCAAAAAATTGCACCTGAAGTTTTTTGAATTTCCTACATGTGCATATTTTTAGTTTTTTTTTCCTTTAAATTAAATTATTGAAAAAAAAAATTCAAAAATTGCTAATTGTCTGCTAACTTCAGGATCATACATCAAACACTTCCTGATTGCAATTTTCTATTCCCCATTAAATAACATGGGGAAAAACAATTTTTTATTTTTAAATTTCATCTCATCAAACAATAAGTACACCTTACAGTTCAATACATATTCCGTAGAAAATTGAATGCTCTACCAAAAAAGTCTTACAATTTTTTGATAAATTAAATATTTCAAAAATTATTCGGGACAAAGTCAAATTTATATAATTACTACTAATTTTAGACTTTTCTGGTGGAACTATCAGACTTATCACAAAGTGTTACAGGACCTTTTTTGTAGATCTTTTTTTTTCCAACTTATTATTTCTTGCAAATTTTAAAAAATTCTTGAATGCTCTTTAGTTATTCGCATTAAAAATCAATAAGCTCCAAAACTCGTATTATGGCCGATCTTAATTCCTACGCGAATAACTAAAGAGAATCCCCGAATTTTGAAAAATTCTTAAGGGAAAATTTGTTAGAAATTAAACGATCTACAAAAAAAGTCCTATGAAATGTTGTGATAAAACTGATATTTTCGTTGGGAAACTCAAATAATACCAAAATTTATCATAAATTCAAATTTGACATCGAATAACTTTTGAAAGAGTAAATTTATTAAAAAATGATAAGTGAACTTTCTTGTAGAGCTTTCGATTTCCAACAAGAATATGTGTTGACCTTTTCAGTACAATAATAAGCTGAGTTATAAAATTCAAAATTTTAACAAAAAATTTCCCCGGGTTATTTAAATTGGAAGTAGAAAATTGCGATCAGGAAGTTCTTAATATTAAGGGTTCAAATTTCGAATATGATAGAAAAATATTTAAATAATTAAAAAAAAAACTCGCAAGTGTTTGAACAAACCTTGGTGGGGAAATAATGTGCAGAAGGGTGTCCTAATACACTTGGAGATTTAATTTAAATTGCTCCAAGTGCATTGCAGCTAAAAAACGTCACTTAACTGCTATTTCCCACCAGACGTTGCCAGATGATTTGTCTCAGGAACTTGGAAACTATCAGCATCAGCAATTCGCGATACTTTACACTAGCACTGAACACTCAACACTTAACGATACCACAGACACTTTGCACAATTTAAAGTTTACAACCACTGCACATTTTAATTAAACAATCACTACAAGCAATAAATTGTATGGATAATTAACTGCAATACTGTGTTTTAATTTAAACGTAAAGAAAGATATGGACTATTACTGCCATTGTCGATGATACTGACTGCTGCTATTGGACCGCCAGTTGATACAAAGTAATCGATTTGTTATCATTCGACCACCCCTACTTGAGCAAAAATTTAAACGTTGAATAGAGCGACAAACAGTAGCGCCATCTTGGCGCGAAATTTCAAAATTGAAATGTAATAATTTTATATAAAATTTATTTGTGTCAATAATCATATTAATTAGATTCGAAAGTATACTCAAAAATTTTTATTTTTCGTCAATAATTTATTAATTCCTTTATTAGTTACGCGGTAAATTTAGATATTCGAAAAGAAACTTATTAGAAACGAGAGAAAAATTAAAAATCGAAAATCAAAAGAAAATGGTGGCAGAATATGATAGAAATATTTAAAATTAAAAAAAAAAAAAAACACGCGAGTGTTATGCGCAAAAATCGTTTTGCTGCTACGCTGCATCAATTGCCATGAATGTGAATTGAGCAAATATATATGTGACAATTTATAAATTTTAGATAAATATATTTTATTATTTTAATTCATTTATTTATCTAAAATTTATAAATTGTCACATATATATTTGCTGAATTTACATTCATGGCAATTGATGATACTGAATTTAGCCGACGTCTAATAATTTTTGGATTTTTTTAAAAACGATAAATTATAAAAAAAAATATTTTAAATAATTGCACTTATAGTTTTTTAAATTTTCTACATGTGTATTTTTTTTAGGTAGATTTTTTTAAAAATCTAACTATTGTATTTGTCCTCATGGTCGATGTTTCAAGAAATTTCGTCATAAATTATCATAATTAGTTATGTGCGGCCTAAACAATACATAAAATTAAATATATTGTATGATCTATGTACAATTATAATTTGCAAATAAACTTCTTTAAAAAAAAAAAAAAAAAGAACCTGGGTCAAAAGGGTACTGGCCAAAGCCAGCCCATAATTCTGATTTCGACTCAAGTTCTTGCCTGTATTCGCATATCTCGAAATAACTCTTTGGTCCCAGGCCCGTGTCAAATACAGAACTGAGCTGTGACAATTCTAAATGTTATATATTCAAACTACCTATTTAACGAGTACGTGCGAGAAGTATGTACAATAGTGACATCTATTTTTCTGTTGACTTAAATATAAAAGAACGCCAAATTTAAAATTTTTAACTGACGTGAAAAATTATTTTGTTAGTTAAACGTTTACAAAAAAACAAAAAAACAAAAAAAATTACTTTCAATAAAAAAAAAAAGTTTAATCTCTACAAAGTTTTAATTATAAACTATGATTGCTAAAAATGAAAATAGAATAAAAATAATATATATATATATATATATATATATATATATATATATATATATATATATATATATAACTTTTTTAATAATTCGTAGAGAATTGAATGCTCTACCAAAAAAGTCTTCTAATTTTTTGATAAATTAAATATTTCAAAAATTATTCGGGACGAAGTCAAAGTTATATAATTACTACTAATTTTAGACTTTTCTGGTGAAACTATCAGACTTGTCACAAAATGTTACAGGACCTTTTTTTTTCCAACCAATCGTTTCTTGCAAATTTAAAAAAATTCTTGAATGCTCTTTAGTTATTCGCATTAAAAATCAACAAGCTCCAAAACTCGTATTATGGCCGATCTTAATTCCTACGCGAATAACTAAAGAGAATACCCGAATTTTGAAAAATTCTTAAGGGAAAATTTGTTAGAAATTAAACGATCTACAAAAAAAGTCCTATGAAATGTTGTGATAAAACTGATATTTTTCTTGGGAAACTCAAATAATACCAAAATTTATCATAAATTCAAATTTGACATCAAATAACTTTTGAAAGAGTAAATTTATTAAAAAATGATAAGTGAACTTTCTTGTAGAGCTTTCGATTTCCAACAAGAATATGTGTTGACCTTTTCATTACAATAATAAGCTGAGTTATAAAATTCAAAATTTTAACAAAAAATTTCCCCGGGTTATTTAAATTGGAAATAGAAAATTGCGATCAGGAAGTTCTTAATATTAAGGGTTCAAATTTCGACAGCCGTCTTCTTTTATCCTACTGAAAGTTTTGGATGTGTCCTTGAAAAACAAAAAATAATTTTTTTTCAATCGGTCTAATATATATATGTATTTTAACAATTAAAAGTAATAGCTTTTATAAACATTTTTTATAAGCGATATCACGATCTTAGTAACTTAATTACAAAATTATATTTAATTTTATGTTTATAGTCTTGGTTTCATATTAAAAATAATAATAATAATAATAATACATGGCAAAAATAATAACAAAATTATTAAAAAACTCAGTATTTATAGAATTACAGATTTTAATTAAAAATTTAATAGTTTAATAAACGAAACAATATTTCCTTTAATATTTTTTTTTTATATATAAGTAAAGTTTAGCATATTTATAATACATAAATATTTTATTCGATTATTAAGTAGGCGGAATAAAGCATAAAATTTTTTCACATACATCGAACTCCATTCAGTACATCGTCATTGTCATAATTTAATACACTATAATTGCCTTAAACAATTATTAGTTTTTTTTTTTTTTTATAATATATCGTACACTATTAGGCTATACAAAAAATATGTAACAAAATTAAGATAATCTTAAATTACGTTATCAGTCACTTGCTTGATTTTGAGACATTTGTGATACTAGATTTAAAGAGTATTGTTGATCATCAGGTAAAACTTACTGCAGGCACGCTTGAACTTTTTCTATCCATTCTTGCGCCGTGGCAGCGTCTCCCGCACAAAAATTATACGTACGCCTGTTTGTACGGAGCTAAAAAAAATAATTAAATATAAAATTTTTCTCCATTGATGGCATTAATTACTTACATCAAAGGATGTGACATTAATTACTTACATCAAAAAATGACTTGTCATCAGTTTTCTTGGGTGGTCCCGGTGTTGGTGCTGCTGGATTGACCGAAACTACTTCAGCAAGATCTTAAATATAAAAAAAATATATTTATTATTTTAAAATAATGATAACTTTATTAATAACAATAATAAGCTCTCGGACACTCCCTTGGGTTTGTGACATCTATAAGATATTACTATAGAGCCTCTTTCTTTACCTATTGATAAGACACCAAAATGTTGACAAAACAATCAGAAATTTGTCATCGAAAAAATATCTGCTTAAAAAACTTGATACAAGTGACGACAAAAAGAAAATTACAATTAATTGTCAAGTAAGTCATCATCTAAACGATTTTCGAATTGAAATGACTTTTTTAAGACGAGAAAAAGAAGACAAATTTCCTATGACTCTTAAGACCAACATCGATACGTCTTATTTATTTAAGAAAACTTGGCTTTGAGAAAAAAAAAATGTCTTGTCCTTTTAAATGACATCTTAAAGTTGTCTCAGTGCTATCAGGGTAATTGATAAAATTTTGATACCGTTATGACAGTTGAGTTATTGAATAAATTTAAAAAGTATACAACAGTAACTGGCACGTGGCCCAATTGGGATGATAGCCAAAAATGAAAAAAAAATAAATTTTAAAAAGTAGGAGTATTATCTGAGAATGTCTTTAATTGCCCAAGTAGTACAGATACAATTTTACGACGTCTTTTAAAAGGACAATAAAATTTTTTTTGTCTTAAAGCCAAGTGTTTTTTTATATAAATAAGACATACAAATGTTGGTCCTAAAGTCATTTCAATTAAAAAATAATTTAGATGATGATTTATTTGACAATTATTCGTAATTTACTTTTTGTCGTCACTTGTGTCAATTCTTTTATACAGATATTTTTTCGGTGATACAAATTTTTGATCGCTTTGTCAACATTTTATAGATGTCACAAAGCCAAGTGCGCTACTCGGGTGTAAGACAATGTTTAAAAATGATATAAAAAAATAATAAATTACCTATGTAACCTTTGCAATGAGAATCTTCCATTGCATCATAATATCTCAACTGATGTTTAATACAATCAAGAACAAACCACCGTTGCTTCCACCCTTTCAACAACGCGCCGCGTTTATACAAATATCCTTCATGAGTGCGATTTTCGGCGACATTACTTGAAAATTGTTCGTAATATTGTTGTGAAGATGTTTGAATAGTCGTAACACTCGAATTAACACTTCCAGTATCATTGCCACTGCGTGTCAGAGTATGGGATTGCAAGTTATCAGCAACCGTTTTGTATTTGGTACAATTTTTGGGTACAGTGTCAGCACACTTGTCATGACACACGTGACCACAATCAACACAACGCAATCCAGCTTTAACTGGGCCCCACAAGACACCCGAACAAGCGTCACAGTGAGTCGGAGTCGCCGAGTCTAATCTTTCAAATCTATGAGGATGCGCGTAAACAGAGCTTTCATTTCCTGTTGTATTACCACCCGCTAATTTACCGCGCAGTAATAGTTCTAATGTCGAACGCTTGTGAATTAATCTGCCGTGATATCTAACAAGTTCAGTACTGAAAGATGCATGACGTGCCAGCGAATCAGTATTTGGTAGTTCCAATTTATCCCAAAGAATTTTCCACTTTTGAGGCAAATGTCCCAACTCTGTTTCAAGTTTATGAATTTCCTCAAGTAAATGAGTAAATTGATCAGGTACCAAACTATTTACATTATCGTATCCTAAAGTAACTATTTTACGATTACTTTTAGCGGTACCATCAGCAGCCTCTGATTCTTCCTCTTGTTGGGAATCTTGTTGTAGAATTTCAAGATCATATGCTGGTCCATGAGCTAATTCTTCTTCGAAATAATACTGCCATATGTCTAGACTCGGTAAATGTGAGACAGGTCTCAGTACAGGATGGTCTGAATTTGGTGTGTACATAAAATTAAAAAATAACGGACATCTTGCATGTTGTTTTTCAATGTAATCAAAAATACTAAGACCTAGATTACAACCGATATTAGTACCAGCAAGTCTACCTCCTGGATAAACAATTTCATCATCGCTGCCAGTGTCCACACCTTTGTGATGACTTGTAAGTGAACCCCGTTTGTCTTCCACTGCCGTTATTCCGCACTCGACTCGATCGAACTCACAGTCAAGTAAAAATGTACGGAAACGACAGGACACTGAATGATAAGCCAGAAATCTTAAGTAATAATCATTAAATTCAAAAGCGAGAGGAAATTGTTTCTGAATTTGATGTACGATATCAAGAAACTGTAAAAATGTTGGAGTAAAATTAGTGGTCTGTGAATTGGCAGCTAAATTACTGCGATGGCCAAATCTGTGTCCAAATCCAAGCCATTCTTTTTCAATTAAAGTTCTGAAGCCTTCGATCGTGCGATAGTGAGGATCGAGACATATCTGCGCAACAGAGCATACAGTTGTCGTTGTGTCCCATCCGTCTTCTAAACAAATAGCAACTGATGATCCCTGGACATCCATAAGGTCTATCACTGCACCGGAAAGCTGCATAAGATTCTGTAACTGTTGTAACCACTCTGAGCTCTCGATAAGTTTGTAAAAACTTTGATCTGGTTCAACATTTGGTGAACTTGGTATGCATGCTCTCATTAATTTTTTAAATGCCGTCTTAGTGTGTCTCAAGTCGCAGTATTCGACGGGTATAAAATCTATTTTAGGTGATGACTCGGCTTTTACTCCTCTCATGTGGGCTTTTTCTCCCAATATATAGAGAGCTGCTCTTTGAAAAGTATGGACGCACTCAGTTCCACTGTCAGAATCTGCTGAGTGTCTGACAGTACCACGTTGATTTACGGATGTCAAAGAGGCTTGAGAATTGTGTCTTTTGTCTTTCAATGAACCCCAGCGACCAAAATTTTTCGGGCCTTTACCAGCAGAAGAACTCAAAGTACCAATTGCTTTATTAAATGGATTTCTTCTTGATTGCTCAGGTGTAGGATTATTTCTGTCTTCTGCGGCAATCAATAGAGAATCAATACTCAGTGAACTGTCAGACATACCCCAGGCAGAGCCTTGACGTACAACTGATGCCGGAGTAGCAGCAACTAGTGCCATTAAATATTTTTCTTGTTCTAGCGTCGAAGTTGTTTCTGATGATGTCGTTTTTAAATTGGTGGTTGTTGTCGGGTGTGCCTTCAACATTCCTATCACACCTTTTCCGTGGTAACCGGCTCCGCGTATCAACAAAGCTTTTGTACGCGGATGCCGCCAGGTTACTACTGGCATACGACTGTGTCTGTAAAAACGACAGAATCTTCTGATACTTTCATCAGTTATTAAATTTGGTACTACAAGCAATGCTGGGTAACTACGACACATCATGTATGCGCAGTTTACGGAAGTTAAACGAAATGGTTCGTTTCGACGGTTGTTGTGTAAATTATTTGGGCTCAGGCCTAATCTGTACCAGTCTCTGACATAACTACGCTCTGATAATCGCTCTAGAGTTTTAGCATCTGTTGGTGGTGCTGATATAAAACCAGTAACTTCAAATTCATCAACTGGAAATTTAATTATTTATTATTTATTATTATTATTATTATTATTATTTTTATCTACACTGTAAAAAATTTGTGGAGTGAATTTCACTCCGAAGAGAAGTTTCGAAAAATATTAATTATAAAAAAAATTACTTGAACACAGTGAGCCTTGGTCTTTAATATTTTGACATTTATATTGAGTACGGAAATAATTACGAGCTCCCTGTCCATATATTCGCGCGAAATGATTTTTAAAAATTATAAGCAGCTGATAATAAAACTTGCACAAATATAATTCTACTGATTCACAAACTGTCGTATGATTTACATCAATCATACCACGAGATAACATTTCATTTTGTACCAAAATATAAAATATTCCCATAAAAACTATGTCGCTACAACTGTTTAATAGTTTAATATTTTCACTATGTATCATATATATGAAATTATAATTTAGTGAGTTACTAAAACATTTTATAAATTAAAAACATAATATTTTAAGTTTAATTATTAATATCTGAATGAATTATTTATTTAAATAATTATGTTTCTAATTAACGGCTGTTTCTATTGAATATAAATTTATTCAAGTATTAAAACTCCGGACCGGAGTGAATGCGGATTTAAATAAAATCTAGGTCACTCCGAAATCACTCCGCCCATTAAAAAATTCCCTATTCACTCCTCATGCGGAGTAACTTTTTTTTAAACTCCGGAACTCCGAGTGAGGGAGTGAATTCGGATTCAAATAAAAATCCGTATTTACTCCTGATTTTTTACAGCGTAGTATTTAAATTTAAATAAATATGTCACAGGTATCATAAGGGCGTACTGAATTTTTTTTTTTCTGTTAATTGACATAATTTTGATCTATAAGTACCCGTGTAAAAAAAAATTCATTCCAAAAAGATTCCAAAAAAGTTTGACGTATAGAAATTCTGAATTTGAGGCAGACTAGAACTTGGAGTTTAATATTTTTCGAACTTTCAGAATGTTAATAATAAACAATATAGATAATTTGGAGCTTTGTGTGGAAAAATTTTGAGTCGAATGAAAATGTTTTTAAAACTTATATTTACTAAATTTTTCCTCTTCAATGCAGAGGTTCCAGATTAGAGATTTTTAAACATTTTTTGAACCAGAAACAAATGTAGTAAAAATACATTTTGAAAATTATTTTTTGAAAACGTTCTCATCTGACTAGAAACTCATCCGCATAAATTTTTAAATCAACAATTTTTTACTATTAAAATCCTGAGAGTTCGAAAAAAATTAAACATAAAGTTCTGTTCTGTCTCAAATTTATAACTTTCACATGCTGAATTTTTTTGAAATCTTTTTTTAATGAATTTTTTTTACATGGGTATAAAAATAGAAAAACGTCACATAAAAAAAAAATCAAAATCAATAAAATTTATATTTTTTCATTTTTATAATTTTAGATAAAAAATAAATTGATTAGAAAAAAAAAACAATTTGATACGCGCTCATGATTCCCGGGTTATAATAATAAAGGCATATAATTATTAATAGATTAACTTACTGCTAAGATCGTCATCATGACTTAAATCATTATTTTCAGTTACAGGAAGACTCATTCTACCTGGCGAAGTCATATATTTATTTCCGCTTGTGAGATTCATATTAGGTAATACATATTTTTGTCTTTTCGATGATTGTTTAGGTTTAAATCCAGCTTTTCTCGCTGTCTTCAGTAGAGTTTTTTTTGCAAAACCCCTGGAATAAAATAATAAATATAAATTTAAGTGAAAAATAGATTATTAAAAATATACAATAAAATAATAAAACAAACTTTAATGTTGCATTCTTTTCTTTGCCCTTTTGATGTGACGTAGGCGCAACAAATATTTGGCCATTAAATGCAAAATGATGAAAAATGTGAGGTGGATATCTCGCTTTGTTAACAAGTTTTCTTAACGTATCAATATTTTCCGGAGTAACTTCTTCATCAAAAGCTAGTTTTATAAGTTGAAAAGTACATGAGCGTAATTGTAGACCTTCTTGAAGACATTGATCTAGATGAACTAAATGTTGAACGGCAACCCTCTTTTCTTTTGTTAAAGACGTAACAGGAAACGCTCGTACGACCATTTGTTCACAAGCTAATTACAATAATTTATTTATTTTACTGTACCAAATAAAACTACCAGGGGTATGCGATAGTTCGAGTTTATGAATTATTCGTATCGAATCGAATAATTTGAACTTTCGAATAACTTAAATTTTTCGTAAGTTTTCGAATTATTCGTAAATTTCCTTTTGAATGACTTAAAATTATAATATTTTTTAAAATTATTCAAATTTTCGTCAGAGGTAAATAGAACTCAGACACGAGTCTACAATAAAATTATTTTTAATTATTTAAAAACTACACTGTAAAAAATTAGTGGAGTGAACGCAGAGTAAATCCAGAGTGAAGGCGGAGTGAATGATTGTTTATTTATTTAATTCCTTCAGAGTGAAATTTACTCCAAAGGGGAGTGAATGCAGATTGAAATAAAATCCAGATCACTCCGAGATCACTCAGTTGTAAAAACAAACTCCCTATTTACTCTGTATGCAGAATGTTTTTTTTTAAACTTCAGGTGACGGAGTGAATTCGGATTTAAATAAAATCCGTAATCACTCCGAGTTCACTCCCAATTTTTTACAGTGTAAGCTCTCCATTAAATAAAAATTGAATATTTGGAAGCTAATCAAAATTTTCTCGATTTGAATCGAATAATTTGAAAAGTTACAAATAATTCAAAAATTTTCGGATGTTTATAAAATTGACGAATAAGTTTCAAATTATTCAAAAGGTTACGAATTATTCGTACAACCCGATTCGAACATCCCTTAAAATTACACACACAGAAAAAAAATTATTGACTGAAAGTGAATATTCTTGATTCAATGATTTTTTTTTGAAAACCTCTTTCTCGGATAAAGTAGAAATCTCCTCTGACCAAGACCAAAATATTTTCTTGACTTAAGATAACTTTTTTTTCTGTGTATGTTTGAGTAAAAAAAGCTGAGTAATAATGATTACGTACCAAATGGATCACAAGGTATACCCTTAAATACTATTCGATAATTGGTGAGGAATATAGCACCTTCAGCAGGTAAGAGTGGTGGTGTCCTTGGAAGACCTACAACACTTTCTTCACGGCCATCAGGAAGAAGATAAACTCTTAAGCCGTCCATTATAACTTCTTCACCGGGTAACATATTCGGTGTCAGTATTTTCGGCTAAAATATTTTGAATATTAATTAATTTTTTAAAATTTATTTTATAAGAGCAAGGGGGCAAAAATTTACACATTTTTTCATCACGGGGTCCATTTAGTCTCTTTATTCTGCTCTATATTATGCAAGTAATTAAAGAATAATTATTCATATTTAAATACCTTTTGTATCGGCGGTAAAGTTTTACTTTCACGGTAAACGGCTTCAAGAGTCTCGATGTGCATATGAACGACACCCGGAACCATTTGATGAAGGCACCGAACATGATCAGCACTGACACTGCCTTCTGTGCAAACGCGATCGACAAATCGTGATACCATCCTTATCACAGCAATGCCTGTCTCCCCGGGATCAGTTTCCTCGAAACCTGACTCCGCATCGCCACTATCGCTTGGTACACTGTTTAAAAAATTTATAAGTATTCAAATATCACAATTGATAAATATAAAAAAAAAAATTGGAAAATCTTTCTTCAATATATTTATTTAAGTAAAAAAATTCTGGGGATTCTACGGTTTCCGTTACGCCGCCAAATAACCGGGAATTTTTTTTGAACTCGACAAAATAATACTTTTGGAAGAATAAAATTTTTCGGTATCTCACTTAGTTTTCGAGAAAAATGCGATTTTTTCCAAAAATTAAAAAATTTCATATATTTTAATATCTTCAATTTTTTTTGTATTTTTTTCCGGAAATTTCATTTAAAGACGAAAATTTTGAGAAAAAAACTTCTGAATTAGTCCATTTTTGAAGAAGTTGTAGCTGTTTAAAAAAAAGTCTTATTTCGTCGAGTTCTTTAAGAATTCGCGGTCATTTGACGGCGCCACGGAAACCGAGGACTTCCCGCGTCAGAATTTATGCTTTAATTTAAAAATAACAATTAATAATTAATGGTGTAAAACTTTTTATATTACGGCAAAAATATTGGTCGTATAAAAAAAATTTTCAAATAAAAGTTGTGTAAAATTTAGTCGTATAAAAAAATTTTAAGAAAAATTATTTTTAGAAAATTAAATTTCCTACAACTTTTGTTTGATAACTTTTTTGATCAGACCAATATTTTCGCTGTAATATCAAACATTTGAATCATTTATTTCAAAATTAAGACAAAAATCTTGTCCCTATTATGATACTTGGCAACACCGAAATTAACACCGGGTTAAAAAAAGGGTACCGTCACTTATTATCCGAAGACAAAATATCCGCGATAAAATATCCGAATACAATTTATCCGATAGACAAAATATCGCCGGACTAAATACTCGATAGATAAAATATCCCCGACAAAATATCTTATAATATAAATACCTTTCATATAAATAGTACGGTACCCTTTTATCAGAAATTTTTAATATATTTGCACATAAAATTTGAGTGTGTGATATTAAAAATAGATCAACACATATGCTTGATATGGTACGGTACCCGTTTATCGAAAACCATTAATTGTTTTTTAACTTAAAATATATTTTCCTGAATAAGATTTATCTACAGGATATTTTGTCACGGATTATTTGTCTCTTGAATATTTAGTCCGGGGATATTTTGTATTCGGATATTTTCTCGTGGATATTTTATCCGCGAACTATAAGTCGTACTACCAAAAAAAGTCACTTAAAATTGAGTGCGTTTTATTCATTGATAAATAATCTTTCAAATAGTACGAATTTCATTCTAGTTGAGCATATTTAAATAAATGTAATTATGATTTTTACTTGAATAAATCAACTAGAACCGAGTAAGCGTTAGCAGAACACATCGCATCGCTTCGCAATTGAGTTGTGCAAAAAAAATATTTTCTACTACAATATTTAATTCAAATAAAAATAATAATAATAATTTACCTATTAGTGACACTATTACTCGTTCTTTCATCATCATAAACATGATCTTGCCGATGTGTTTTAGCGCTGATGTCCGGTGGAACTAATAAGTATACCATTCGATTAGCGTAATGAATAGCTTGACTGTATATCGTACTTTCTTCACTAGCAACAAGTTCTTTTTGTTTATCCGGATCCATAGACTGCCATATTCTCATTTGTTCAGCCGCTATTTCCAATGCCGATGGTTCTTGATTTCGATACATCGAAGTTCGGTCGCGCAAGGAAAATTCTTTATATTCTCTCGGACTTATCGGACTGACAAGTCCTTCATTTCCTAGTCTCATTAAATTATCAGCTGGTAAATATAAGCGTTTAATATCTTTTTGCACATCCTGATAAAATGCGTCTTCCCAAAACTGCTGATTTTGCCATACAGGATGCTCTTGAATACAAGTGTACGCGAATTGTATCACTCCGGTACACAATTTACGACAGAATGCTGTAGCTAGGGGGAGTAAAGCTGCGGCTACTCCGTGTTCATCCATAGCTGAGTCATCTTGCAATGCGCAGTTCATTAAACGAACAACTAAATCAAATTGTTGGTGTTCAAGCATCGCTTTATTACCGATAACATGTTGAGATAACTCCATACACAACGCTAACCGAGCAGTTTTACTTTTTAACGCGCGTAATACTGCTGGAAATGTTTTACGTGCATCTGATATTTTATTTTCAAATATACAATTGACGCAACTACGGAGTACTTCTAATCTACGAGCTGAATTACTAACTAAATGTCTAATATCATGGACCATCGATATGTGAGGACCTGATGGCACTATTCGAGGTTGAAGTGTTGATAAACGTACTTTTAAATTATTTTTAGTTAAACCTTCGTCTATGATTGCCTGAACTTGCTCTGAATTAATGTGCGGAAAAAGTGGCTGATGTATTCTTGCGAATGCACCTTCTGGTGGTTTTAATATTTTTTGTACATAAACTTGGGGATTTGGATTTTCATTTTTGTCTAGTTGTTTTGCTAACTCTTGTATATGAGTCAATACCAATCCTATATTTAAAAAAAAAAAAATTTATTATAATGGTAAATATAAATAAATAAATAGTAATAGAAGTGACTTACCGTGATCCTGAGATTCTTGTTTGAGCTGATCACTCATATTACTATACAGTTCATCCCATATATCACAAGGTCGCCATGGTGGACCACGTTCAGCGATAAAAGAAGTAAAGAACATGCAATCTAATACTCTAATAGTGAAATCACAATCAGTGAGACCTCGTTCACCAACAAATGCCGCCTAAAAAAAAATAATTAATGTTTATTCAGTCCTCAATGGTTACACTTCCGGAACGAATCATTACGGTCACAAGGGGTCTATATAAAAAAAAGAAACTTTTTACATTAAAATAACAATAAATTTATTACTTTTTAATATTTTTAATTAAATATTGAAATAAATAAAAGGTAAAAAAACCCTAAGCCTGATCAGTGCCAGTAGTCGCTCACTTTAACGGGTTAAGATAAAAGATTTAGTACCCGATCACTCATATATTTGTATATCTATATTAACAAAATTTGACTAAAAATAGTTATTAGACTGTGTCAGAAAAAAAAAATTGTCTTTTTGATTAATCTGTTCAAGTCCAGGGTGGCCACAAAGAAATGATTTCAAAATTCCCTGATATTTCCCGGTTATCCAGTAAAGTTTTTCACATTTTTCCCTGATTTAGAAATTTTATTCGTATCATTTAGATATTTAAAGTTTTTATTATATTTTCATTTTTAATAATTAAATTTGATAATTAAATCATGCGAGAAACTAGAAAAAATGGCAATAAAATAAATTAATATTGCCTACTTTTGATTATTCGATGTTAAAAATGTATAAGTTAAAATATTTAATAAAAAATTTTATGATTTAAATGAATTCAAAATACACTGGTTACAAAAATTAAGGGATATTAAAAAAATTTCAAATTTTTTAGTAATTTTCAACAGTTTGTAACTCGAAGGAAAATGGTCGTACAATAAAAACAAAAAGTCAAACTGTAGCTTCAAGTGTCTAGTTTTCTGATCTGGGTCTTTAAATTTTTTTATTATGCACGGTTCCGGAGCAATAAAAAGTCAATGACAATTATTGAAAAAAATTTATTGAAGCTCGAAGACCGTTTTTAAGACGGGCAAAAATTTGGTAAATTTCTTTTTCGATAGTTTTGCACGCCTCGGAAGCGAAGCGGAGAGGTTGTGCTTTATAACCAACCTGTCAAGGTCACACGATTTCTACTCATTAAAGTGCATATATTTTCTTAGGATTACTCCGGAACCGCACATAATAAACAAATTTAAAGACCAGATCAGAAAACTAGACACTTGAAGCTACAATTTGCCTTTTTTGTTTTTGTCGTATAACCATTTTCCTTCGAGTTACAACCTGTTGAAAATCACTTTAAAATTTGAAATTTTTTTAATATCCCTTAATTTTTATAACTAGTGTATAATTTAAAATTTTTTAAATTTTGAACTGTTACAATTTAATTCTCGGATACTTTTCGAAGTTCCCTGACATTTCCATGATATTTCCCGGTTTTCCCTGTTCGTGGCCACCCTGAAGTTGAGTAGTTTGAATCCGAGAAGTTTGAGTAATTCGAAGAAATGCATCTCAAAAATTACTTTAATGAAAAAGAAATCCTCCTAAAATTTCAGGTCTGTATCTCAAAAATTGAGCACGAGGGGGGGGGGGGGGGGGTCCCCATTTAAAATACATTGAATACAATTTTTTCTTCTATTTTATAAATAACTGTCAAAAAAATTTTTTTCCGATTTTTGAATTGTTAGATATTGTAGGAAATTAAATTCTTTACAAAAAAGGTCTCTTGTGTCATATGCTCAAAGTTGATAGAAAAAAAGTTATTGAGGTTGAAACTTAGAGGAAAAAACTCGAACTTTTAGGATGAAAAAATCTTTTTTTTTATTCGTTAACTGAACCTTAAAATGAACCTCAATTTTTAATTTAAATTACAATTGAATTTTGTAGAAAAAAAAAAAAATTCGAAGAATTTGGATATAAAAACTTAGAGTTTAAAATTTTCTGAGGTTTTCTGGACCCGATGTGACCATTGAGGATTAAAATTAATTAAAACAAACCTTGTGAAATGTGATAACTGGTTTTGGATGAATTCGAATTAATGTAAGACAACTACGATATCCTTGTAATAATTGTGCAAAAGTTCTCATAAATACTGCTCTTAATTCTTTATCTAACATTGGAGGATCAGTGACTGGTACGACCGCAGGAAGGAATGCGTGATCCGCGGAAGTAAGTTGTGGCTGTAGAACAAGTGATAAAGCATCTTGTGTTTGCGATAACAATGGTTCGGAAAGGAGGGCCAGTGATACTCCATCTGGAACCATTATGGAACCACCATCTAAGTCAGCTACTATTACATCCATCTGCAAATAATAAAATTCAATTTCAAAGATTATTATTATTATTAATAATAGGAATGGTTTGAAAAAAACATTACTCACAAGTTCAGCTATTTCATGTTTTAACGAACTATGTACACCCATAATAAATGGTGTTGGTGTGCTAAGAACTTCAACAAGAGCAGCAGGTAATAATGGAATGTATACGTGAGTATATCGAAATGGATACATTAATGCAGTAAGCGCTCGACAACTTTCAGTAAGTCTAGAATAGCTAGCAGAATGAAATAGAATTTTGTGTTCGGTCATTACCGCACAAAACAATACTAATACATTACGAATTCCTGTAAATAAATAAAATATAAATATAAATAATTAGTTTTTAAAATACGTACTTGAAAATCAGAACGTTTTTGCGTAACGAAACTAAAAAAAATGTATGTACTTCAACTGCTTAAAGGGTAGTTCCGGAAATGGGGGTGGCCTGCAATTTTCGGCTGACTCACCAGCATCTAAATGCGAAACATTTTAGAAATCCAGTAGAAATTTACTTTCAATTTTTTTCCGTTGCGCAAAAAACGTTCCGATCTTCAGATCCATTTTAAAATTTTGCATTTACATTTCTGTCATAAAAAAATTTACTCAAATTATAACTTTACTTCCTTATCATATCTCTACTGAAAAAATCTATATCTGAGACTAGTTTTTAAAACGAACATGTCCAAAAAAGTTAAAATTTAGTTTCTTATAATTTTTTTTACTATTTTTGTTGACTGCTATCAAATTTATAGAGAATTTAATGAAAACGTCACTTAATTTTAAAGTTCAGAATGTTTTTCAAAATCAGACAAATCTAACAAATAAGAAATTTTAAACCCGGATTTAAACGAAAAGTTTTTTACTGTAGTTTAAAAATGAGTTTTTATTTATTTCTTTACTTTGAATTATTTATCAAATAATGAAAAATACTTTCTGTTGTGTAAAAATATATTTTTGAATTTTGCTGTAATTTAAAAATAAATTTGAAATTGGGCGCCTCATTTATTGATATCATTTGGTAGAGTTGACCCGAATAGAATTATAATTTAGGTAGACCTGATCATGACAGACATAAATTATAAAAAAAAAAGTATATTGAATGATATTAATTACCAAGTTGTTGGAATAATAAATTAACACTAGTGTGAGTAATTGGAAGAGATGGACTTATCGGAGGTTGTAATGCCTGTCGATCACCAGCACCTATACTAAAACGAACTTGTGGACCACCTGCTGGTGGTACTTGAATACATCCTAGTATATTACCAACTAATGTTTCCAGCGGAATTTCATGATTTTCAACGTACACCGTATAAATAATACCCAAACAGTTCTATAATAAGACATGTATATAAACATTCATAGCTAATAATAAGTTTACATATCATCATAAAATTTTTTCATGTAATATTATCAAGACAAAGTAAATAATCAACATAATTAAATCTTACACTGTAAAAAATCAAAAGAGAATCCGGGTTTTATTTAAATCCGAATTCACTCGGAGTTCCGGAGTTTTTAAAAAAATCACTGCGCATATTGTCCACTCCGGATTTAATCCACTTTCACTCCGCAAATTTTTTACAGTGTAATAGCAACACAACTTATAAAATCAGAAGTTAAAAAAAAAATATGGGAATTATATTTACAAAACATTATCAATGCGATTATTTAATCAGTGATAATATTACGTGTTGCCTTATAAAATTATTTGCTCAGAGAAATAGCTGTCAATAAAATAAAATAAATGAATACCCGAAATGTTTCGATGTAATCTAATCTTGAAACCAACACCAGACATTTTGGCGCGTACATAATACTATGATGTGTAATTGCTGGAATAGCTCTAACTAGTGTACGATTAACTCCATCAACAGGTTCTTCCTCTTCGTCAACCGGTTTACTCGGTACAATAGATACAGTTTCATTGAAGCACATGCATGCACAGTAATGACGGTTCGCATCTATGTCCGTAAGGACGGACACGAAAAAACGTGGCTCCTGTCTTTCTGTCGAAAGCGCCCATCCTTGTGGCTGACAAAACTACCAAACAAATGAATACATTAAATATGTAAATATAAATATTTTAAATAAATAACATGGTGACCACAGATTGTTTAAATTAAAATTCCCTGACTATATGTAGTAAAATTTAATCATTGGAAATATTTATTAAATTCAAAATAAAATTGTGTAAGTCAGTTCAATAAATAAATAAATTATTGTCGTTAAATGAAACTTTATATTATTATTTGTCAATGTTCATAGATTTTTTTTATTTATTACATGAATAATTTTTTATTTTTTATTTTAAATCTATGATTTTATATAACTTACTCTATAATAAAATATAAATAAATTTTTCATTTTCACTAGAATAAATTTCATAAATAAGAACATTTTATAGAATATTAATCAAGTGCACGAATAATAAATATAGTGAAACTTATGAGTTCAATACTTGTGTATACTTTTAATGTTTTTGGTTTTTTAACTTGTCAATATGCATGTTAATAATTTGAAGATCCTGACGATTGGTTTCTACTAAGACTTTTTTTTCCAACAGCCTTTTTTAATTCTAACTGCTTCATTTTTTCGCTATTGGAATCAATTTCTACTAATGTTTTTTCAAAATGGTATTAAAATCGCATTCGCGCCGCGCCACTTTTTGAACAGTTTTGACCGAAAAAAAAATTTATCAGATTTTTTCAGTCAAAAAAAAAGAAAGTAAAAATTTTTCCAGCTTTGTGACGAAATTCCCTGACTTTTCCCTGATTTATCCAGTATATTTATAATTCCTGACATTTCTAGGTTTTCCAGAAATGTGGCCACCATAAAAATTACTTACCCATTCGATGCCTTCAATGAATGGTGTGTCTGGCCAATCTTTCTCAGGAAATCTTTGGACAATAATTCCATTACTTGTTCCAGCTCCTTTAATGTCAAATAAATAAATTGATTAACCAATTAATTAATTAATTAAATAAAACCAGTTGCACTATACTTACTTTCTTTACCATGATCATAACCAACGACCACAAAATAATCAGCCAACCGAGACATCTCGGTGTATTCTGGAGGCTGTGGGGAACAGACGGTATTCAACATCCCACAGCTTAAATATAACTCGTCGTTTCATGAACTTTTAATTTAAAATCCTTAAATATGATTCCGACAATAGCTGATTATGTTGCCGTAAGCTCCATACAATTATAACTGATTTACTTATATGAATCATCTTAGCAATACTTGATGAATACAAATTTCATTTAACCTATAACACTTTTTAATATCAAATGTCTTCATAATTACCAACTTATAATTTTTATTTCACTTTATTATTCAAAACGTATTAATTTTTATTTATTTAATTGTGTTTATATTAAATTTTCAACCCCTTGGACAAAATAAAATTTAAAAAAAAAAAAATATATAGTCAACACTGATGACAACACTTGAGCATTGAAATTTGGACAATGAAACTGATAGATTATGAGATTGCGTCTAATGTTAATAAAAAAAAAGAAAATAAATCACAAAGTCACGGTAATATTTAAATTGAACGACATATTATTTATTATTTATTTAAATAAGATGCCACACCCCAAATATAAGCATGAATCTATAACCTTCCAAATGAAACTAAAGCTACCAACAATCCACAATACGGATGGATGATATGGATGATGGTATAGATATAGAGGAAGACGCAGGATGGAGATGGAGCAGCAGCATTTTTTTTTGGCGAGCTGGCGATTCCAAAAGACGACGCAAGACCAAGACGTAAGGGGAGATATAAATCAACACTACTCTTCAACCACCATATTTTATATCACTGAATTACACGGTAGCGCCAACTTTAAATATTATCAGCTCGGTTATCAAACCACTATTTTATGTGATGGAAATAGCAGTCATCACGAAAATTTATTTAAAAGTAAACTGACAGGCAAAACTTTTAAAAATCCATGGGAATAATTTTTAAATTTTATTGTGGACATTTTTAAAAAATTTACTAATGTTAATTAACTTGGTAATTAAAAAGTAAAAATGTAGCTGGCTACTTTATGAGTGTAACTGACAGTTAGCAGTTTTTTAAATTTTTGAATAAATAAAGTAAATACTGACAAGCAAAAATTTTTTAAAATCCCTGAGAAGAAATTTCAAATTTTGTTGTGTATATTTTTTAAAAATTTACTAATGATAATTAAAAACTAAAATTGTAGTTGGCTACTTTATGAGTGTAACTGACAGTCAGCAATTTTTTTAATTTTTGAATAAATAAAGTAAATACTGACAGGCAAAAATTTTTAAAAACCCATGGGGATGGATATTTTTTTTGTTTTTTCCATAGATTTTAATGTTTTCAACATTTTTACATTGATTGGAGCGAAAAAATTTTTGTTTATACGCCCTTTTGGTTCTAGTAACGCGTTATTTAACATTTGGTATAAAAAATACAATTTTTTTTTATGCGCCCTTTTACCTTTAAGTAGTACTTTTCTTAAAGGTAAAAGGGCGTATGTCTTGAGATACGCCCTTTCAGCTTTAGGATACCAACTTTTTTTTTTTCACAGATTTTTACGTTTCAGACAATTTCAAACAGAATAGCAAAAAAAAATTTTTTATAGGCCTTTTAATCCACAAATTCCTTCTAACCCTTAGCTATAAGCCCTTTTACCTTTAAGCACGCGACGTATACACAATTCACATTTACTTCTATAGTAGTATACGTAAGCGCACGGAGCCAATACCTTAATTCTCATTTTAATTTTATTATAGGAGGAAATAGATCATAGATTTTCAAGCAGCATTTGTGGTCGAGTAGATAACGCTCTTGTCTTCGAACTCAAGTGCTGCCCAAGGCCTTCGGTTCGATTCCTGCCAGGTGTAAATGAATTATTTTCACAAATTAATAATAATTCATTTACCTGTAGGATTCGTTCTAAAGCCGCCACGCTGCCACTCAGCAATCTTGCCCAAAAAGTTTCATGACAAAAGGGTTGCCCCCTCTTGATCATGATCCATGGGATGAATCTGAGAGGTAGTGCTCCCACCTCCTGAATACAGACAAGAACTTTATATGCAAGGCGATCATTCCTAAGGAGAGGGTCCGAAAGAACCCTTTTGTCCTAGGTCCGTGTCAGACACAGGGACGATCTAAGAGATTTCTAAATGTGATATATTCAAACTACCTATTTTAACGAGTACGTGCGAGAAGCATGTATAATAGTGACATCTACTTTTCTTTTGACTTAAATATAAAAGAGCGTCAAATTTAAAATTTTTAACTGACGTGAAAATTATTTTGTTAACTAAACGTTTACAAACAAAAAAAAAAAAAAAATTACTTTTAATAAAAAAAAAAAAGTTTAATCTCTACAAAGTTTTAATTATAAACTATGATTGATAAAAATGAAAATAAAATAAAAATAATATATACATACATACATACATATATATATATATATATATATATATATATATATATATATATATATATATATATATATATATATATATATATATATATATATATAAAAATTTTTTAACGAATGGTATTTTTGAATTCTACTCAATTAATTATGATAGGTTATGACAAAATTCCTTAAACAATCGACCATAATACAAATACAATGCCTAGATTTAAAAAAAAAATTTACCTAAAAATCAAAAAATGAAAAAAATGCACACACTGATTTTCAAATTCTACAAATTTGCATTTTTTAAATTTCATTCGATTTAAATTTAATCCACTAATTTCAAAATTTTCTAAATTGACAATTATCAGTTACATTCGCACTCATCTGAAATTAGACGATGTCTAATAATTTTTGGGTTTTTTTAAAGATGAAAAATTAAGTACACCTTACACGGAAAGAAAATTATGGGAAGTTTTGCTATGCATTATGGGAATGGTTCCCATAATGGTATGGGAATAGTACCTATACTACTATAGGGATAGTTCCCATATATTATGGGAACCATTCCCATAATAGTATGAGAATAGTTCCCATACTATTATGGGAATGGTTCCCATATTAATATAGGAACTATTCCTATAATATTATGGGAACTATTCCCATAATGTTATGGGAACTATCCCTATAATATCATAAAATTTTTTTTTTGCACAATAGTGTAGAAATTTCCCAAAATTTGAATTTTCTTGAATGTTTTGTGCTGACAAAAAATTCTTGTTAAAAATTTTAATGTTTTTTTGCCAAATACAATTTTTTTTTTCAATGTTTGAATTTTTGTTTTTGGGTTTAATAATATTTCTGTGTATTGTAGAAGTGATTACCACACTTCTTTAAAATAATTTTTTCATGATAATATGGGAACCATTCCCATAATATTATATAGGAATGGTTCCTATAATAGTGTGGGAACTATTCCCATGATATTATGGGAATGGTTCCCATAATGGTATACGAACCGTTCCAATTGCATTATGGGAATCACTCCCATAATATTATGGGAATAGTTCCCATACTATTATAGGAACCATTCCCATAATATTATGGGAATGGTTCTTATAATTTATGGGAATGGTTCCTATAAATTATAGGAACCATTCCCATAAATTATAGGAATGATTCCCATAATATTATAGAAAGTATTCCTATAAATTATAGAAACCATTCCTATAGTGTTATGGGTATCATTCCCATAATTA
This sequence comes from Microplitis mediator, assembly GCF_029852145.1. Lineage (NCBI taxonomy): Eukaryota > Metazoa > Arthropoda > Insecta > Hymenoptera > Braconidae > Microplitis > Microplitis mediator. The sequence continues at coordinate 8,247,869 of NC_079975.1, forward strand.
TAGGAACTATTCCTATAATTATAGGAAACATTCCTATAATTATAGGAACCGCTCCCATAATTTATGGTCGTAATTCCTATGATGGCATAGGAAAAAATTTCACAAAATTATGGGAACCGCTGCCATAATTTTCTTTCCGCATACAGTTCAATACATATTTCGTAGAGAATTGAATGCTCCACCAAAAAAGTCTTCTAATTTTTTGATAAATTAAATATTTCAAAAATTATTCGGGACCAAGTCAGATTTATATAATTACTACTAATTTTAGACTTTTCTGGTGAAACTATCAGACTTATCACAAAATGTTACAGGACCTTTTTTGTAGATCTTTTTATTTCCAATCAATTATTATTTACAAATTTTTCAAAATTCTCGAATGCTCTTTGGTTATTCGCATTAAAAATCAAAAAGCTCCAAAAGTCGTATTATGGCCGATCTTAATTCCTACGCGAATAACTAAGGAGAATACCCGAATTTTGAAAAATTCTTAAGGAAAAATTTGTTAGAAATTAAACGATCTACAAAAAAAGTCCTATGGAATTTTGTGATAAAACTGATATTTTCCTTGGGAAACTCAAATAATACCAACATTTATCATAAATTCAAATTTGACATCGAATAACTTTTGAAAGAGTAAATTTATTAAAAAATGATAAGTGAACTTTCTTGTAGAGCTTTCGATTTCCAACAAGAATATGTGTTGACCTTTTCAGTACAATAATAGGCTGAGTTATAAAATTCAAAATTTAAACAAAAAATTTCCCCGGGTTATTTAAATTGGAAACAGAAAATTGCAATCAGGAAGTTCTTAATATTAAGGGTTCAAATTTCGAATATGATAGAAAAATATTTAAATAATTAAAAAAAAAAAACACGCAAGTGTTTGAACAAACCTTGGTGGCGAAATAATATGCGATAGGGTGTCCTATACACTTGGAGATTTAATTTGAATTGCTGCAAGTGCATTGCAGCTAAAAAAACGTCACTTAACTGCTATTTTCCCACCAGACGATGCCAGATGATTTGTCTCAGGAACTTGGAAGTTATCAGCATCAGCAATTCGCAATACTTTACACTAGCACTGAATACTCAACACTTAACGATACTACAGACACTTTGCACAATTTAAAGTTTACAAACACTGCACATTTTAATTAAACTATCACTACGAGCAATAAATTTTATGGATAATTAACTGCAATACTGTGTTTTAATTTAAACGTAAAGAAGGATTTGGACTATTACTGCCATTGTCGATGATACTGACTGCCGCTATTGGACCGCCAGTTGATACAAAGCAATCGATTTGTTATCATTCGACCACCCCCACTTGAGCAAAAATTTAAACGTTGAATACAGCGACACACAGTTGCGCCATCTTGGCGCGAAATTTAAAAATTGAAATGTAATAATTTTATGTAAAATTTATTTGTGTCAATAATTATATTAATTAGATTCAAAAGTATACTCAAAAATTGTTATTTTCATCAATAATTTATTAATTATTCTTAATACTCAGCGGTATTTCTTATGTTTGCGTAATAACCAGATATTTTAAAAAATTTTGAAAAAAATGCACCAAAACTAGAGTTTTCACGCTATAAAATGTTATTTTTTAAATCTCGATACGATTTTTTTCCACAAAGTTACAGCCTTCCAAGAATCACTAAAAAAGTTATAAAATTTTTCTGTTCCTTTAATTTTTCGCATTAGTGTATATTATTTTCATTTTTAAAAAATATTTTTATAAAAATTTATTTTTATCAATCATAGTCTACAATTAAAACTTTGTAGAGATTAACCTTTTTGTTTTTTATTAGAAGTAGTTTTTTTTTTTTTTGTAAACGTTTAAGGGGTAACGGTAACCGATTTTCGATTCAATTTAATTCACGGACAAACACTAGAAACCTAAAATAGAGAGTCTTTAGCGTTTTTTAAAACCTTAACATAGGGCTAGAAATTTCGTATTTTCAAAAATTCTATTTCGTCTTCGAGAAAAATTGTTTTAAAATTCTCATTTACTCTACAAGTGCAACAAAGTGTAACGAATGTGAAACTGATCTTTAAAATATTTGAATAACTAGAAAACAAACGCCTTCTTCTCTTGTTTTATAGATGCGCGACTAAAGTCAATCAGTCTTATATTGACATCTTAACAGCAAACATATCTGTATTCAATAAACTGTATATTGCTCTTGCTTTCTTTTACTGCTGTTAATTGTGGTGCTGTTTTTTTATAATTTAAGTGTGTTATCATTGTAGTGTAGGGTGAGCCAAAAAAACCAACCTATCGAATTTATGTCTTAAAAAGGACCTATATATCGAGAAAAAAATTCTTCCATTAGGAAAAATTTTTAGCTCAATTTTAAAAGGTGTCGGTAGTTATTTGAAATTTCCCATTTAAATAACATGCAAAAAAATTTTTTTTGATTAAAAATATTATCACTTTTGAGCCGTGTGAGATAAAAATTCGGCTCTAGAATATTCTTGTATGGTATTAAATTTCTTTACAAAAAGTCCTAGGAGTCGAATTTGTCAACTTGATATTTCGTATACTAACAGGCTATCAAAGCCTAAAGTAAACAGAATCATACAAATTTAAGGCTTTACTTGGATTTTCCAAATACTTTTCTTTTATTGTGATCGATAACAAAGTATTATTTGTTGCAACGTGGATATTGTTGGTGATTTCATTGCACTACATGTAGAACAAATTTTCTCGTAGTATTGACATTTTTAATAATAAAGCCTTAAATTTGCATGATTCTGTTTACTCTAGACTTTGATGGCCTGTTAGTATACGAAATATCAAGTTTACAAATTCGACTCCCAGGACTTTTTTTAAAGAAATTTAATGCCATACAAGAATATTCTAAAGCCGAATTTTTATCTCACACGGTTCAAAAGTTATAATATTTTTAATGAAAAAAAATTTTTTTGCATGTTATTTAAATGGGAAATTTCAAATGGCTACCGACACCTATGAAAATTGAGCTAAAAATTTTGCCTTATGGGAGAATTTTTTCTCGATATAGAGTAAGAGCACCAGTACCCAGCCCCTAACTAGTAGCCAGCCGGTCATATACTTTAACATTGGCTCAAAATATATATAGATATAATTTAACATGGGGTGACTGGCTACTGGTTTGGGGCTGCGTACTGGTGCTCTTACCCTATAAGTCCTTTTTAAGACATAAATTCGATGGGTTGGTTTTTTTGGCTCCCCCTTTGTAGTGTATAAGTAATATTAATTTAAGATACCAATCACTACAAAAGACAGTCCCGTTTATTTTTCTGAGTGTGAGAAAGAAGTCCGGTAGCGTATCTCCTTAATTAATAAAATAATTTTCATGTCAGTTAAAAATTTTAAATTCGACGCTCTTTTATATTTAAGCCAAAATAATAGTAGATGTCACTATTATACATACTTCTCGCACGTACTCGTTAAATAGGTAGTTTCAATATATAACATTTAGAAGATGTTAGTGTCGGTCATATGTCTGAGACGGCCCTGGGTCTAGAGAGCTGTCCGAACGCAGCCCCCATGAGTCTGATGTCGACTCAAGATTCTTGAATAAATGCGCAACATTGTGACAGGATGGGTCTCGGTCGGTGGGAATAATAGACCGGGGCGACTGGGTTGCAAACCACCATCCTGTCTCTCACGATCATGCCGTGGTCCATGGTCGAGAGGGGACAACCCTTTGGTCATGAATCTGATTTTTTTGTTTTTGTGGGCAAAACATGAATGCGCAAGTCTTTAAAAAATTTAACGGTTGAAAAAAGAAGGTCAAGTAAAAACTAATTATTCAAAATTTTTGTGTTGAATAATAAATATTTAGATAATTTAATAAATATATTCATTCATTCATTCAAAATAATAATAATAATTTTTATTTACATAACTTTTGGTTTTTTTCAAAATTTTTACACTATTTTAATATATATAGATATATACTCTCATTTCTCTCTACATAACAAATAATAAATAATATATGATACTGAAATTAGTTGACGTCTAATAATTTTTGAATTTTTTTAAAAACGATAGATTTTAAAAAATTGCACCTAGAATTTTTTCAATTTTCTACATGTGCATAATTTTATTTCTTTATTTTTTTTAAATTAAATTATTGAAAAAACAAATTCGAAAATTGTTAATTGTCTACGAACTTCAAGATTATAATATTTTTATTTTGGTATCTTTAATATTTTTCTTCCTATTCTATACTTCTTCATGTACGTCGGTATCTTGATTGTCCTCATGCTTAAAACTTCGTGACCCTGCCTCTCTTCTCAGGTTTTTTTCAATTTTTTTTAAAATCGCACATAATTTCTGACCTATTCCATTATTCCATCCTCTATCGTCTGTCACGTTATGAAATACTTCCTTTTTTCATCTTCTTTATCACATATATATTCTAATTAATTAATTGATAATTATTATTTACTAATTACAAAATGCCGCTAGCCAAAGATTATCTTCACCCGAGCCCAGCGGAAGAAAAGAGGAAGCACAAGCTGAAGAGATTGGTTCAGAAACCAAACAGCTACTTCATGGATGTTAAATGCCCAGGATGTTACGCTATCAAGACCATTTTTTCACATGCTCAGCGACCAGTTGAGTGCGATGGTTGTCGTATAATATTGTGCACACCCACGGGTGGCAAAGCTCGTTTGACAGAAGGATGTTCATTCAGAAGAAAGGTCCAATGCTAAACATCTCGCATCTCTTTTCATTGGTAAATAATTTATACCAACAAACAATACCATGTAATAATTATTTCATTCTTGTGTTTAATCCGTTCGATTATTTAAAATGAATACTTTGAAAAGAGTAGAAAAAATCTTTTACAAATAATGTTGCGAGTTTTTATTTATTTATTTATAAATTCTTTTTATTATTATTTACATTATAATATAATTATTTTCTCTATTTAGTTTTAATAATTCGGAGTCATTGATATTCAAGACTTTTTTTTTCTACATGAGTTTTTAAAAATTTTAGTTATATTAAAATAAGTCAACTTCGGACTCATGAAAGAGAATCAATTTTTTAATCTGATATTAATTATCGCTTTTAGTGTGTAATATATATGAAATATATAAATTTTCTTTGTTGTATACAAATTTCGAATTGGAAAACTGGCCCTCGGAGTTGAAAATAGCCAACTGGTTGTCTAGAGCAAAAAACTACTAGTTTCTGTCCGCTAAATTATTTATTGACTCCATTAAATTCAAACTTTGAGCTTCAATGTAAAGAAGTATAAACAATGTGTTCATGGTGGCCACATTTCTGATAAATCTAGAAATGTCAGGAGTTATAAATATACTGGAAAAGACAGGAAATTTCGTTACAAAGCTGGAAAAATTTTTAACTTTCTTTTTTGTTGACTGAAAAAATCCGATAAATTTTTTCTTCTGTCAAAACTGTTCAACAAGTGGCGCGGCGCGAGTGCGATGTTAATACCATTTTGAAAAAACGTTTGTAGAAATTGATTCCAACAGCGAAAAAATGAAGCAGTTGGAATTAAAAAGGCTGTTAGAAAAAAAAAAGTCTTAGTAAAAACCAATCGTCAGGATCTTCAAGTTATTAACATGCATATTGACAAGTTAAAAAACCAAAAACATTTGAAGTATACACAAGTATTGAACTAATAAGTTTCACTATATTTATTATTCGTGCATTTGATTAATATTCTACAAAATGTTCTTATTTATGAAATTTATTCTAGTGAAAATGAAAAATTTATTTATACTTTATTATAGAGTAAGTTATATAAAATCATAGATTTAAAATAAAAAATTAAAAATTAATCATCCAATAAATAAAGAAAATCTATGAACATTGACGAATAATAATAAAAAGTTTCATTTAACGACAATGATTGATTATTTATTGAACTGACTTATACCATTTTATTTTGTATTAAATAAATATTTTCAATGATTTAATATTACTACATATGATCAGGGAATTTTTTAATTATTTGACTGGAATACCTGGAAAAGTCAGGGAATTTCAGTTTCAAAAATCTGTGGTCACCACGATATTGTGTACGGAATAAAACACAATATTTAACTTTCTGTAATACTAGTCAACCTCGTCCTCGTCCAAAATATTTTTTTTTATCTCATGACCCAACATTAGATTTTTTGATATTTAAAAAAAAGTTTTATTACCAAAAAGTTTAAATATTTTTTAAATTAAAATTAATCAAAAAATTATCACGATTAGAATAATTTTTTTACATCCATTGCGATTGCACAATAAAATGTAATTTTTAGATGACGTCTTATAATAAAAGTACTGATACTTTAATCAATATTTATTCTATGACTAATAATATTTTCTATTAATTTACAGTCAGTTTAAAAAATAAAACAAATTTTATTAACTTACAGTTTTTAAATTTATTAGAAAAAATTACAATGAACAATTAATTTAAATTTAACTTAAATTTAGTACTTTGTTAAGAATAAGTGTTTTATCTCGAAATTTTCTGTACTCAAAAGTTTTTGGTTCTTTTACTTCAGCTTCGGGATTAATTGAAGCTTCGGTTAACTTGATTACTATTTCATCAGCGTTTTTATCAGCATTTAGATACCAAATATTATCAAAGTACAGAGAATAAGGAGTATTTTGTATACTGCTACCGCTTACTGAGGCACATAAATATACTTTAGATCTTTTAATTCTAGCACAAGCATTTACAGAATCATGTAAAATAGCGCATAACTTGGCGATATGCATGTCTTTGAGTTCACTATTTACCACATCTCTGATGTAAGTATCGAGATGATCTAGCAAAATTAACGATGGAAGTTTCGTAAAACTATGCAACTCTACTAGTTGTTCTGCCAATGCTTCATAGTTTTCAAGATATCTGTAAGGAATAAATATTTTAAAATAACTGTTTCCACACTGAAGAAAATAAACATTTGTCCCAAATAAATTACTTTATTTGCGGCTTTTTTTTTTTTTTTTTTTTTATTAATGACTGATAAATATATTTGGTACAACTAAATATGACATTTGATTCGAATAATTTTGTAATTTGACTGAAATATATCATTTATTTGTGGTAAGCAAATGGTATATTTGTAGTAAAGATATTAAATTTGTGACGAAAAAAGGGATATTCCGCGATACTTGATATACATTTAAAGCGCATGGTCTAAATAACATTCATTTCCAGCAATCGGGTAATTTTTTTTACTAAAAATAAATCACATATTTCTTACAATAAAATATATATTTGGCCATATCCAAATATACGATATATTTCGCTCAAATCTTAGTCGGCTCAATAAATTTTTTTTCATTAGACTGTAAAAAATCGGGGGTCAATTAAGAGTGAATACGGATTTAAATAAAATCCCAATTCACTCGGAGTTCCGGAGTTTTTTTTTAAAATCACTTCGCATACGGAGTAAATAGGGAGTTTGTCTTTCCAGCGGAGTGATCTAGACTTTTTTTAAATCTGCATTTACTTCTATTCAGAGTTTCAATTAAAATAAAATCCTCTCCAAAGTGAATCTCACTCCGAGGGAATTAAATATATAGACAGTCACCCGCTCCGCATTCACTTGGGATTTAAAGCTCGTTCTCCACAAATTTATAACAGTTTAAAAGAAATAAAAAAATTCACTGATAATTATATTTTATAATTAAAATAAATACATACATAAATTTAATCATATTATATACTGCTGGAGGTACATCTTCACGGTCATGATATTGAGCTGGAAAAGATTTCAATGGACTTGCTGTGATGTAAAAAACTTGATTACCATTTTCGGCCCAGTGCATGGCAGCCTATTCAATGAGAAATTATTTTTTACTTCAATTGCAAGCTCCCTTATATATTTTATTAATTTAATAAATTTATAACAGAAAATTGTTTATTTTTTTACTGATTAAATATATTTATTATCAAACCAAACAGTAGCAAGTTCATTAAATTATTATTTTAATGAAAAGTCGAGGGGGGAGGGGACTGACTACTGGTATTGAACTGAAAATTCTATTGTTTTTATAATCTATTAATTCAGTTTTATAATTATCATACCGAAATTAATTTTAAATTCTCTAGATTTTTTTAATTTATTCAATTGCAAATTCGAACTCGACTAATTGAAGAAATGATAAATTTTCTGAAAACTGCTCCAAGAAGAAAAACGCAGTAATTATAATTTTATAAAATCTACTAACAGAATTTTTTATTATGAAATAAAAAAAAAACTTGGGGGCCGGGTAGTTTACCCTAAATTATAAAATTATTATTTAGTTGTCTTACTTCAAATAAAAATGATTTAGCATGAGTCAGCGGTCCACACAAAAGCGTTGAGCTTGAAGTATTTTTTAATGTAAACATTATAAATTATATATACTTATATCTATTGTAAATTTTAATATTCTATTTTGAATTTTAATATATATTTTTAAGGTTAGAAATCATACATTATGTCTCCAAACCAATAAAATAATCTCTGCAATGATCCTGAAAGTGACAGACAATCAACAATTTTCGGACTTGTTTTTGAAGAAATCAATTACAAAAAAAAACTACAAATATGCACATGTAAAAAATTCAAAAAACAGTCGGTGCAATTTTTTCAAATACTTTTTTTTTTATAGTTTGTTTCGAAAATAAATTCAAAAATTATTTAACGTCGACTAACTTCAGTATCATTTTTCTGCAGTATTCTTGACAGCGAATAGGAAACATTATTTTGGAAAATTTGAATGTTAATAAATCATTATGATAATATATATTGATAGTACTATATATATATATATATATATATATATATAGTACTGGAAATAACAGATGTCTGAAAATTTGTTTAATTTTTAAATAAATTACATGTCATTAATTGAAAAATTCTTAAGTTTTTGGAATGAGTTTTTAAAAATTATTTGATGTTTATTTAAAAATAATATAAATTTCAATTAGTGTCAATGTAGCTTATGATGATAGGTAATTTTTTGAATTGTTGAATAAATAATTAAAATTTAAGTAAATGCGCGGCGAGCAGCTGTAGCGAAACACTTGATGGTTTTTTTTTTTTTTTCTAATAATTTAAATGTTTCTATCATATTTTCCCGCCATTTTATTTTGACGTACGATTTTTAGTTTTCTCTAATTTCTAATAATTTATTTTTCAAATATTCAAATTCACCGCGCAAGTAATAAGAATAATTAATGAGAGTGCATTCCGAAATGCGCTAAGCTACCCCTGCTCTCAACGTTTTTCGGAATGCACCCTTTATGTCAATAAATTAAAAAGGCCATTCGGCAGCCGAAATGGAAGTAGATTTCTCATTGTTGAATTTTTTCACGGTTCAAATAAAAGTTAATAATGAAATAAAATTTTTTTTTACATTTTCGTAAAAATTCTCGAGATGATAAAACAAAAAAAATCAAATAATTATAAGTATAATGCCAAAAATTGAAGCTATCTAAATGAGCTTCAGAAGAATTTTTGATGATAATGCACTATATGTTTTGATTTGACGTTATTTAAAGATACGTATGCATATATTCAAACTATCGGACCAATGGTATTCCGGACCTTATTCGAAAAATTATGATAGATTATGGTTTTAATGCTCGAGAATTTTACCATAAAGACAAAGGCGATAATTTGCTTTCAATAGAATCTACTAATAAAATATTCTAAGATTAAAAATTGATTGTGATACATCAAAGTGTCATACTTGAAATTAGTACTAATATTTGAAATAAAAAGCCTATTAGAATATCAAACGACGAGTAGATATAGAGAATATTATCATCATAACTAATGTTAATCTTGTTATTGATATATCATATCATTTATACCCTGTCGATAAAACGAAATGGTATATACCTACTGAATTGAGATGTTTGGATTTTATAAGTGTCACACTGCGATAATATGAATTTAAGTAGCTCCATGAATGAACTAAGAAGTAGGAGAACTAATGCAATAGCAAAATTTCATTAAATGAATGGTAAAATAAGAAATTTCAGTGGTCTAGGCATATATATAGGCATGAAAATTAAAGCTTATTCGAAGAGCTTTCAGATGAATTTTATATAAAGTCGATAAGTTATCACATTCAAAAGATATTGAAGGAAGAATAGGTAAAAATATGAATTTTAGACATTTTGAAAATTTTGAAATGCTATAACTTCTAAACTAATCGACCGATTGAACTAATTTTCAAACTCGAACAAGCTAGTCACCCACAAAATACGTGTACTAAGTTTCAAGACGATCGGTTCTAAATTGTAGCTATAATCAAAGTAAAAACCTGCATAAAATTAGTTTTTATAATATTTTGTAAATGTTCAAAACCATTTATCTACTAGAAAAAATGGTCCAATCAATGAGCTGTATAGTCAAAATTGTAGGCAATCGGACGAGCTTTCACATAGAACAAACGAAAATAAGCTATCTCTTTCCGTTTAGAAGTTACATCCAGTTAAAGCGGCAAATAAATTTTTTTTGAAAATTTTACAAAATTTCAATTAAACATAACTTCTAAACTTATTGGCCGAATTGGCTCATCTTCGAACTCATCCAAGGTAATCGTCCATAGAATAAGTATACTGAGTTTCATCAAGATCGGTGTAGAATTGCGGACGCTATCGTTAGAGAACGGCACGTTATATTATATATATATATATATATATATATATATATATATATATATATATATATATATATATATATATATATATATATATATATATATATATAAATACATATATAAACTTTTGAACTGAATGTATTTCCTGACTCAGCTCATCGAGCTGAGTTTAGAGGTAGCAAAATTTTTCGAAAATTCCATCATGAGGACAAATACAATAGTTAGATTTTTATGAAATCTACTAAAAATCAGTACGCGCATTTTTTTAAATTTCATTATTTCAATCCATTTGTCTGCGACATTCACACTCATAAATAAATTATTAAAGAAAAATAAAACATTTAAATTTTTAGTAAATTGTTCGTAAATTATTAAGTCATTTTTGTTTTTGAAAAACTTATGCAAGCTTATTTTAGGATTTAAATAAAAATATATTGTTATATTAAAAATAATGTTTATTGTATGTAAGAAATGAAATATCATTATAATTAAAATACATAATATCTTAATTACGTAAACAGTCTAATAAATTTAAATTATTTTCATAATTATAATTAATGCAATAAATAATCACAGTATAAATCATGGCAACAGTAATAATATCCACATGTTATTATAAGTACGTTGCGCATGGACAAAAATTTGGTTCAAAATTTAACAAGTTTTTTTTTCTATAACGAAAACAACAAAAGCTGTATACAAATAAGATGTGTGCGTTAATAATCACCGGTTACTTACAAGGCACTTATTCAGGCACTTAATTAGTACGGTAATGAATTAAAATCAAACAAACTAATTCGAAATTATTATTCCGTACTCGTACTAACGATAAAAACTTACATATTTTTAATGGCTTATAATAATAATTATCATTATTAATTAATAAAATTTTTTATAAATATTTGTGCGATCATCATAAAAATTTATCGTATTTTTACCAAAGAATTAAAATTTATTATTTTTATTTCTTGATAAAAAAATATTTTAAAATATTTATTTAATTCTTCAATACGAATTCTGATTCTATGAAATTAAATTTCATCTTTTTTTTAAATTCAATTTTAAAAAATATATTAATTTTTTAATAAAGTAAAAAAATATTATATTAAAGTATAAAATGACTTTAAATAATTAAATAATCAATGTAATTTTTTTTACACGGATATAATTTATAAGAATTTTTTTTAGTTTTTTTAAAAGTGTAATGATTAATTTTTGAATAAATATAAAAAATTTTATATGAGATAAATTTGTATTAATTATAGATTAAGTAGTAATACTTTTCATAGCTCAATAATTATTGTTTAAATAAAATAAAATATGAGATTCATACCCTAATAATTGACAAATTCAATTCAGGTCTTAGTTAAATATCGCGTCACTAATTCCAAAGGGACATAATTTTATATGCTTTTTTGGCCTTAGGAAACTTTAAACCCAAAAGCGCGTGCACAAAAAAAAGATCCTGATATTCTCCGACGTCTAATAATTTTTGAATTTTTTTAAAACGATAAATTATAAAAAAAAAAATATTTGAAAAAATTGCACCTGTAGCTTTTTAAATTTTCTACATGTGCATTTTTTTAGTTCTTTTTTTTTTGTAATCGATTTGTTGTCTTACTTCAGGATCATACACGCAGAAAATTTTATGGTATTTTTTGCATAAAAAATTTATAGAAAAAATAATTTAGTCATAGTAACATGAGGACAGTATGGAATTATTGTACAAATTACCGATACTGTAGAAATTTTAAAAATACATCGAACAGAATTTACAAGGTGCATTGTAATTTTGACAAAGCAACAGATAAAATTTATACCAACTGCATACTAAATATGTTGATTTATCCTAATAAATTTTACTATAAAGTAGTTTACTATATAGTAATTTTTCTATAAATTTTTTATGCAAAAAATACCGTAAAATTCTCTGCATGCAGAAAAAAAGGATTTCTTGGGCCAAGAAAAAATTTGCATTATGGAATGAAAACAAAAATTTTCTTAAGAATAGAAAACATTTCGTGGTGGAATAAATTTTTTCTCCCAAAAATTTTTTCATGGCTCAAGAAAACTTTTTCTCGTCCCAAGAAAATTTTCGTTTTCAATATGATACTGAAGTTAGCCGACGTCTCATAATTTTTAGATTTTTTTTAAAACAATAAATAATAAAAAAAAAAATTGCACCTATAGCTTTTTAAATTTTCTACATGTGCATATTTTTAGTTTTTGTTTTTTTGTAATTGATCTGTTGAAAAAAAATCAAAAAATTACCAATTGTCTGCCAACTTCAGGATCATTTTTAAATTTATAGTGCAAAAGTTTTCTGGGACAAGAAATCATTTCTTTCTGTGTATAAAAATATGTCTTTTTGGAATTATTGACGCGATATAACTAAAATATCAATAACAAAAAAAAAAAAAATAGTAGCTGTAACTATACATACAGTAGTTCTTATTTAAAACTGGCATAGCTCATTACTCTGAAATTACAATATTATTGTCAACATCTATACTAATTAAAGCAACTTTTAGCCATTATTGAGATTCAAAAATATAAATATATATTAATTTTAATTGTTTGTTTTTTTTAACTACTGCGTATTCTAATTTAATTTAAAAGACTCACTTCTGTTTCTATGTATAAAAATTTGTCAAATCTTTTAAACGATCACCTGCAAAAAAAAAGATTTTTTAATTATAATATCAAAGTCAATATGAATTTGTAATTAATTATTTACCGAAAGTTTTTTTCTTGGATGAAAATTTCTTCGAATGCGAATTTGATTCATTCGATTTTCGATACTCCGCAACTCTTTGGATAAATAATTTAATATTGTAATGATCATTAACTGTTGTACCCTCAACATGTGCAATATAATCTGTTACAAATGCATTGAACATCGTGGTTTCAATAAACCACTCGAGAAAATATCTGTAAGTCTTACTGGGAGATGCTTTGACAAATGATTCTTTCTGTAAGAGCATAAAAAAAAACAGTTTTAATTCTGTTGACTTTTAAAATAAACAATTTATTTATTCAATTATTAATAAGTTAACTGTGAGTAGGATAGAGGTACCGTTTTTGGACTTTTTAGGCCCAGTTTTGGACACTTCAAAAATTAAAATATAGTATATTGTGTGACAAGAGATGAAACAAGACGATTTCGAACTAGAGTGAAGTTGGCTAACATCACCCGCAGTTTGAAATCGTGTTTCATCCTGAGTTACACACATTTTTCATGATTACCTGCATTGAAACTTAAAGTTTCAGTGTCAGCAGCCAGTCAGAAACAATTTAATTTAAAGCCAACTATTAGCGTAAGCGTAAATTGTCATTTGAAATTTATAATTAAGCAGAAACTATAAATACTAGACTGATTCAAAAAAATCGACTAATTTTTTTTTTCTTCATTATATCGAAAATATTGTTGGAAATGACGAACAAGAAAATACTGTGAAAGTTTGAGCTCTTAATATTAATATTAACAACTGCCGCATCGTAATTTTCTATTTCCCATTTAAATAACATGGGAAAATTTATTTTTTAAGCTTTGGAATTTTGTAGCTCTCGGTGGGACCAATACTTTTGAATGTTCAAGATATAATCTTATAGGAAATTTGATGCTCTACAAAAAAGGTCTCTTATAATTTTTCGATATTTTTATTTCTTCAAAAGTAATTCGAAGTTAAAGTTAGATTGACAATAAATTTTCACATTTTTTAAATTTTTTGACGCAACCATCGACTCTATCCGAAAATGTTAGAGGACATTTTTTGTAGAGCATTTTATTTCCTACAACTTATCTCAGAGAAAATTTTCGATATTTCTCATAAGTCGTAAGTTATTCGCAATTAACTGAAAATTTAATATAATTAATTTTAAGCAACAAAATTTAGATTATTTAAGAAAATTTTCAGTTAATTGCAAATAACATACGACCTAAGTGAAATATCGAAAATTTTCTATCGAAGTATGCAAAAAACAAATGATCCTGAAGTTAGCAGACACTTAGTTACTTTTTGATTTTTTTTCCCATCAAATCAATTACAAAAAACTAAAAATATGCACATATAGAAAATTTTAAAAACTACAAGTGCAATTTTTTTAAATATTTTTTTTTTTATAATTAATTGTTTAAAAAAAAATCAAAAAATTATTAGACGTCGGCTAACTTCAGTATCATAAAAACAATGAATTTTTTCAAAATTTTACACTAGTGGTACCCCTTAAATTATATAAATTTATAGTGATTAAAAATAAAGTATACAATTACCTGGAAAATAATTTTCCCGTCTTGCTGTGTGACTAAATGATTTTCAAAATGTGCGCATGTCTCAACAAATACCCGAAGAAATGCTTCGGAGACAAGATAATTTCTAATTCCATCAGCTGGTCCGACATTACTCGATACCAATTGTAATGCGCATTTAATTCCTTTTTGTAATCGTGATGGTAAAATAGTCGACTCATCACCGACCGCACAAATAACTTTCGACGTGTCAAGATCAATAACAATACCATCTTGTACAGAGTCAACTTGAGTATTGGGTAAATTTTTCGACTTTAAAATACCAATGACAAATGGCAATGGTGCCTGTAAAATTTCCGACAGCTCTGGTATATCCGGTAAAACAGGAATAAATGTATGAGGCCAACTAAAAGGATAAAGTAAACTCTGAAGTGCCTCAACACACGATGACAATTTACTTAACTTTTCACATAAAAGTACAACACGACGTTCCAATAGTAAAGTACCGAATAAAAATATAAGTACTTTATTGCTTACTGCGTCAAATAATTGACTCATATCTTTTTCTTCCAATCTAGGATCGTCTGAACGTAAAATTTTTTTTTCCGGTGAATTAGGTTCTACTTTAACTGATATCTGCTCATCATCATTTGATAATTCATCATTTACTTCACTTGTCGTTGAACGAATTTCATTGTCATTATTAATTATATTATTATTGTGGTTACTAATTGTTAATATTTCAATTTTATCTGTTGTTAATTTGAGACAACTGCCAGGTTTTGGCATCGGATTATTGTACAGATCTTCAATAAATTTTCTACGTTTTTTGTCTGGTAGTCCATGTCGTGATTCGAGTTCCAGAAGTACTTTGTGATAAAATCCACTAGCTCGAAATTTAGTTATCATACAATAAGCTAGTGGTAAAATTGGACCACCTTCTGGTTTAACTCTACAGCAATAACCGTATCTACAATTTCCTTTTTCATCCATCAAAAATAGTGAGTAAAATTGGTTTTGATTGGAATCTGGTGAAGGCCAATCTTGAGCATCGGGAAAACAAAAACTTTCAATCCAAGCTGGTGCTTTTGCCTGTTGAATATATTTATTATTAATAAAATAAATATGAGGTAAGAGAGACCCAGTACCTGATCATGGAACTAGTACCCGATTATTACAAGTATTTGTACAGATATATTTAGTAAAATTTAGTAAATATAGATATAAAAATATATGAAGTGATCGAGTACTAGTTCTCTGATCGGGTACTGGGTCTTTTACTTTCAGGAAAAAAATTTCAGCTGCCGTTAAAAAAAAAAAAATTCGTTATTTGCGGGTAAAATGGGATTCCCCCGAAAAAAGTGAAAAAAAAAATTATGAAAATTAAATAAATTTGATTAAATTAAATTTTCATGACAGTAAAGTTAGCGGACATCAGACAATTTTTAAATAAAAAAATTAAAAAATGGCCTTGTAGAAAATTCTGAAATCAGTGCATGCATTTTTTTTATCATATCAATTTAATTATTTAATTTTTTTAAATGTAATTCAAAAATTGTCTTATATCTGCTACATTTACACTCATTAAATTTTCTTATAAGTAATTTTATATAAAGAAAAATAAGTTTTCACATAATTATTGGATGCAAAGGAAGAAAAAAATTTTTTTAATAATTTATATCATAAAACAAGTCATTGAAATTTTTCGACACTCGATTTTTGAAAAAGTTTAACGAAAAAAAAATTCAAAATAATGCTCAATTATATTAACAAACATAATTTTGAAATGTTTATAAAACAAACTTTATTTATAAAATTTTGAAGGTATCCCATTTTGCCCCCTCCCCCTCCCCGTCTTCTATATTTAGACTGCTAAAAATTTTATTCGATTTTGTCATAGAAATTTAATAAAATTCATTAATTTTAAAGGACTATCAATTTGATCACACAACTAAAAAAAATGAAAGCACAATTTTTAACAAAAAATACAAGACTACTTGAAAAATATATGTTCTATGTAATGAATTAAAATATTGAGTTGGATTTAAATTTAAAAAATTTTTAAACAGCACTGAATTTCTTTTCAAATCTTATCTAGTTTTTAATAATTGTGAGTTTATTAAAGTCTTGCTATGAAATTTATCATATTTAAAAACTATCCATGAAAAAAAAAATTTTAATTAAAATTCAGGTGTTTTAAATAACTGTCAGCTTCAACATTAATTTCATTTAAAATCAATTGACTTATAAGCAATAAAAAAAAAATTATTTAAATGCAATAAAATAAAATTCATTGTGATTTTAATATTTCGTGACATTTATGACTTGGAAATCAAAAGTTATGTAAAAATAAAGTATATAAATAAGTTAATTAATTATATTTATATTTATAACTGATTTAAATTTGTTAATAATTTAAAAGAATTTGCTTTAAATTTTTAGAAAAATTTTTACCAGTATAATTACTTACATAAATTGGGTATTTATCTTTAATGTATGGTTCTCTAGTACATAAATTAAGTTCCACAAGTAAACAGACATCGAACAATTTATCACGTCTATCTCGAAGGCTAGTCTCGTGTTTTTCTGAATATTTTATAGAAACATGTCTAACATAATGTTTTCTTTTTTCAGTAAGACTACGATGTAATTCTTCTTTACTTGTCTTACAAGTACTATTTTCACGATATTTAAATAGTCGTAATTTATCATTGAAACTCGACAATTCATCATTTACTGATGATGGTGTTGAGGCTATCGAATCTGTGTCTGAAGAAGTGTTTGAGTCCGTGGATAACTCTGTTCCAGCCATTGTATTTTGTCCGAATGCTTGATTCAATAATTGCTCCACCTGTTTTTTTATATAAATTTAAAAAATTATATATATTAGATCACAACTTATTTATTTTTTTTATTAAACACAAGTATACTTATAAATCTTTGGATTTTTTAAGTGATGTTACGTTGAATCATCATAAATTGATACATTATACATTTTCTGTACGTCATCATCAAATAAGTTTTATACGTTGTTATGATATATGTATACATATATATATTGTATCAATAAGGACTACAAGGTAGTAAGTACGCGCCAATAAATATAAATATATACTATTCATTTAATTTGTTATATGAAAATATATTGTCTTACTTTTGTGTTAAAATATTTAATATCAATAAAAAAATATATGAGTTCATATAAATCAGAGTCTATAGCGCAGTTTATTTAAACGTCAACTAAAATCTAAGATTACTCTTATAAAATATGACTCATTGGGTATTTTTTGCAGCTTCTTTATATTTACTAACGACGGAATTAATTGAAGTGAATTCTTAGATATATTTTATTGTAAAAAAATATATATATTTTTAAGTAAAAAAAATTTATTTATTTTGGATTAATTAATTAAGGGGAGAATGGGGTCTGAGATACAAAAAAAAAGGATATTTTTGTGATTTTTGTTTTTTAGAGTATCTTCTTTATTAAAATTCTTAAAATTTATGACATTATTAAATATCATTTCAAGAATATTCTGCTAAATTTTGATAAAAAAATATTGAAAAATAAGCCAGTGGTAGTGGAAAGAACCGAGTCACCTCAAAAAAATAAGTTTCTATGCCGTAGGCAGGATAACTCATGACTGCCTCATTTGAAATCAAAAAACCAAAAAGAAATCTTTAGTACATAAGTTTATCTTAGATTTGAACGAAGGATTTTTTTTTTTCAATAACTACTTATTTTTTAATTAAACAAAAGGAATAATTTTTGTCAAAAATCAGAGTTTTTTGATTGCACTTTTACCAAAAATTCAAAAATTAATATTTTGTTTATTCTTTCGTCCAAATCTAAAATAAACTTATGTACTAAAAAAAACTTTTTGGTTTTTTTATTTCAGATAAAGCAGTCATGAGTTATCCTGCCTACCGCATGGAGACTTTTTTTTGAGGTGACTTGGCTCTCCCCACTACCACGCGTATTTTTCAATATTTTTTAATGAAAATTTAGCAGAACATTCTTGAAATGGTGCTGAATAATGTCACAAATTTTGAAAATTTTAATAAAGAAGGTACTCTGAAAAAAAAAAAAATTACAAAAATATCCTCTTTTTTTTGTATCTCAGACCCCTTTCTCTCCTTAAGGCCGTTCTCAGACAGTGTCTCCCCCCACATTTTTAAAATATTCAATGACTTTCAATTGCAATAATGTATTAAAATTTTGATGATTAAAAAAAAAGTTAAAGCATTAATTGAAAAAAAGGGCCACGCAGTTACAATTTCCTCGAGACATAGATTTCTAAAAATATTTTTTACAGTTGATATCAATTAGGAGTTAAACGAAATTTGGAAAATAAATTTCACTAAAATCTTCATGTCAATTTTATAATTCGAATTTTCAAATTTTGTAAGCTAAAATTTATTTAACAAATTTCGTTTAACTCCTAATTGATAACTGTAATTTTTTTAAAAATCTATATCTCGGCAAAATTGTAACTGTGTTGTCCTTTTTTCGACATAATCTTGAAGTTAGCAGATAATTAACAATTTTCAATTTAATTAAAAAAAAAAAAAAATGCACATGTAGAAAATTAAAAAAACTATAGGTGCAATTTTTTAAAATATTTTTGTTTTAAATTTATCATTTTTAAAAAAATTCAAAAATTATTAGACATCAGTTAATTATGATACTGAATTTAGTCGACGTCTAATAATTTTTCGATTTTGTCTAAAAATGATAAATTTGAATAAAAAAATATTTTGAAAAATTGCACTTATGGTTTTTTTAATTTTCTACATGTGCATATTTTTAGTTCTTTTTTTTCTTCAAATTTAATTGTTCAAAAAAAAATCCAAAAATTTTTAATTGTCTGCTAGCTTCAGGATCGTAGTTAATTTCAGTATCATTTTTTCAATTTATGCTTTAATTTTTTTAAAATTAATTAATAAAATATGAAGAATATTTTTAAAAAGTGGGAACACTGTCTGAGAATTTCCTTAATCAATAAATATATTTTTCTATTAATATAAAATAACAAAAAAATAAGTAATACCTTAATTTGACTAGGTCCATCCAAAAATGATCGAGACAAAGAATTTGATTTGTTAATAAATGTATGAAAATTAATATCTCGTGTTAATTTTTCAAACTCATCAGTCTTTGATGTGTTATTATTATTATTTTCCAATAGTAATGGCTCTATTGGCGTACACTGAAACAATAAGAAATAATTATTAATTATATATATATATATATTTTAATTAGGACAGTACTTAATAAATTGATGCATACTATGGGAAAAATTTATGATCAATACAATGGCTACAATTTATCTTTAGATCTCAAGAATTTTTTTTGGGTCAACTAAAACAATTATAATTATTGTGATAATTTAAAAATAGAATACATTCGAAGATAATTGCTGAGGAGTTTATATCATTAAGATATATATTAAACAATGTGATATATAATTTTCTCATTATTGTATTTTAAAAACTATATTATCATTTTATTCAAAAATTTTATCTATTAATTAATAATTTTAAAATAAGACCAGATAATTAATAGCCTTGGTATTAATAATAATTTAAATTTATAATATATAAAAAAAATAATATTTAATGTTATTATTTATTACAATCATCTGGTATTTATATATTTATTGACCGAGTGTGGGAAAATTTGATTACATGGTTGCTTTGCAATTAACGGGATCGTGTGAACTTGTGTTTTATTTATTCGCTGAAAAATAGTCAAATAAAAAAAATATCCGGCCTTACCCGGAATAGAAATTTTTTCTTTTTTAAATACAAAAATTAATTTTTAAATTAATTGACAAATTCAATTAAACAAAATTGAAAAAAAATCTAGCAGTTTAGTTATGAAATTCCCAATATTATTTCGATTATAATTCTGTTTAGAAATTTATACCTCGGCAATGGCTCATTGCACAGATAAGCTCAGGATTTATTGTCGGGAATGAGACGCTCTACAAAAAAAGTCTCTTATAATTTTTTGATAAATTCATCTGTTCAAAAGTTATTGGAGTTTGAAGTCAATTTTGTTGTAAATTCCGAGATCTTTCTATTTTCGGCGAAACTATCAGACTTATCACAAAATTTCATAGAAACTTTTATGTAGACAATTTTACTTCCTACAAATCATCTCTGATAAAGTTTTTTAAAATTCCGCATTGTTTTCTAGTTATTTCCATTTTAATGTCAAGCTCTTAAAAAAAAGTATTCTGATCGATTTCAAGATCTTGACATTAAAATAGAAATAACTAGAAAACAATGCGGAATTTTGAAAAACTTTATCAGAGGTAATTTGTAGAAAATAAAATTCTCTACAAATAAGATTCTATGACATTTTTTGATAAGTCTGATAGTTTCACCGAAAAAATAAAAGAAAACTCAAAATTTTCTATAAATTCTACTTCCAGCTCCAATAACTTTTGAACAAATGAATTTATCAAAAAATGATGAGACTTTTTTTTACAACGTTTGATTCCATATGAAATCACATTCTGAGATCTGTACAATGAACCATTGCCTATAAAACTCCGAACTAAAATTTATTTTCCCATGTTAATTAAATGGGAAATAGAAAATTCTCATGATCGACTTCTAAATATTAATATTAAGAGCTCATCTTTTAACAGGCATCTTATTTCGCCGCCCTGCAATTATTTAATAGGTCCCGAGAAAAAAAAATACCCGATTTTTTTGAATCAGTTTAATATAAAAACTTTTTGACTCTACTAAATAAACAACACAAACGGTAGCAAAATTCTTTGACAATTCCATCTAAATAAAAAGCAATTAATAATTAAGTAGAGTATGTACCATGTAATGTAACTCGGGTTCTTTTTTTTTCTCTCGACACAAAATGGATAAAGATTCTTCAGAATTATTCGGCAGCATTTGATTACTTATGAATCCATTGTCGCCATGGTGCCAATTGTGAGACAAATAATTTCGTTCTTGTGGTGATAATTTACTCAATTCCATAATATCTGTTCCACTTTTTTTATCAAATGAAAACGGCTCAGCATAAATACGTTCTTCATTTTTTGATGATAAATTTTGTCGCCGCTTACCATCAATGAATGTCGTCAATTCTGTCGAAAGTCTTTTAGCAGCTGGACTAAATTGCTGATCATAAAAATCATTATTGCTTGATAAAATATTATTTGATATTGAGTTATTTAAAACATCATCAGATTTTGATTTAAATCCATTCAATGACGATGATGATTCTGTAAAATATGTCGTAAAATTTGGCTGCTCATACATTATTGGACTCGCACAATTTAAATACGGCAAGCAATCAAATGTCGAGTGCTTACGTGTTTTAGATTCACTATTTTTTTTATCACTGTTCATTTTTTTCGAATCATCTAATGTACGAGACAATCTATTCAAAAATTTATTTTTATCCGTATTTTCAATATCGTTATCAGAATCACTCTGACTTTTTTTTTTATTTTTATTATTTAATTTTATTTCCAAATCAAATTTATCTTTTCTCGGCACAATAACTTTTGGACCGAGGGCTTTTTGATGTTGAATTAATACAGTTTCAAGTTTTTCTAACATCTTTTTAGAGTCACGAACGGTACGACATTTAACGGAACTAGTTGATGCCGTGGGAGAATGCTCTTTAATGTCATCTAATGCTAAGCAATTTTTAACGGATAAAGATAATGAACTATTTACATTTTCTACATTGTGTAAAGACTTAAATCCTGTTTCTTTCTCTACTTTTTTAGTACGGTCTTGTGAAGACCCAGAAACGACATCATCATTATCATTATTATCAAATTCCTCATCATTATCATCGCCACGAATTATTTCGTAATTTCTAAAACTTTTAGATGATCCGGTTACGTCAGCACCCAGACTTTTAACAGAAGATTCTCTATCACTGCGTGTCCATGAAGACTTAGCACTTTCTCCAGTAGTTAAATCATACCTTCGATTTATATTCGGGCAGTGAGCGAAAGTTCTTGGAGGTTTTTTTGGCGGTGGACCGGAAGGCAGCGGAGCTTTTAATGCGGCTTTTAATCTATCAGTTAATTCATCATTTGATTCATCGTCAGACTTTCTGGACGATGCTACAACTCCTGCTGCAACTGTTGATTCACATGAATTATTATTGTACTCATCTTTCTCAACTTTTGTTGATTTTCGTCGAGATAATTCTTCGCGAATATCAATCATTGTACTGCTGTCATTGTCTTTGTTTAATTCGTCATTAGATTTTATTTTGTTATCATTAGCAGTCTTTGATTTTGTTATTTTAGTATACTCAGCACCATTCATTATAAATTTATCAAATTTATTTGATTGATTTATTTTTAAATTTTTAAATGAAACAAAATCATTATTTTTATTTAAATCTTTTGACGTTTCACCAAAATCATCATCTAAACTATAAATAGGTGATATATTTTTTTGTCGCGATATCACTGTTGTTTTAACTGAATTTTCACGAGTTATTTTATTTTCTTTGGTCAATGGTGGACGATATATTTTATCAATGCTTTTATATTCATATTTATTTTTATCATTACCACAATCAACAACATCTACATTTATTCCGTCTTCATCATCAACTTGAATTGGTTTTTTTTTAACATTACCCAGTTTACCGTACTCTGGTTTTTCTTCAAATATTTTAACATTTTTATTAACGATAGAAAATACTTTTTCTTTTGATGGTGAATTTAAATTTCTTATCTTAGTGAGTTTATCACCTCGAAAAGCTGGAGTTCTTTTTATATTTTTACCAGGATTTGATAATTGTCTTGTGACATTTAACTTTAAATTTTTTTTTAGTTTAACTGGCGAAGAACTTAGTGACCTGCGTAATTGTTCTTTCTGATCATCATCGTCGTTATCATTATCATCATCACCGTTATCACAATCCTCATTATTAATATTTTTCTTATTGTTTTCAATTGTATTTTTATTTGTATTTTTACTACACAAATTTTGTTCGAACTTTTGTTTTATCATATTGACCATCGTGCCATTATCGGACGTCAAATGCGACATTTTTAAATATTTTAAACTTACTTTACACTTTATTAATCATCGATTATTTACAAATTTAATTGAATAAATAATTAGGCTACACTTGAAGTTAAAACACCTGGAATAAAAAAAAAAATTCATTAAAATTTGTCAAAAAAAATTTGTAATTTTTTATAAATATTTATATGATCCTGAAGTATGAGTGTGAATAGCAGACATCAGATAAATTTAAAATTATTAATAAATAGAGTAAATAATTGATAAAATAAAATTTTTAAAAAATGCGCATTTAAAAAATTTTAAAATTATTTAGTCCATTTTTTATAAATATTATTTTTTTAATTATTTACTCTATTGTAATTATAAGTATAGTAACATACACCTGCGAAAACTAGGGAACAAATTACAGTGATAAAGTATGAATGACTGTAAGAGTGCTAAATTAAGTATGAATGATACCAACCAATGTAAATAAGTTAACAAATTAAGAACGAGGAAAAAAACTGTAAACGGAAGTTGTACAGTATACATGCAAATAAAGATTATCTATTCTATATTATTAAGAAAATAAGGAAAATTTTGTTCCCGCGATATCTATATGATAGAATTAGTCAATGTTATTGAAATTGGTATCATTAGATAGGCCTTGACTTGAATTTGTGCCTTTTCATAGTTTAAACTATTTTAATTGCCGCCCGTACAAAAATGTATTGATCACTGACTGACCACTAACTGATCAATCATCGATCACGGATTGATCAACAACTCATCGTTAATTGATCAATAATTGATCAGTCAGTAATCAACCATAGATCAATGAGAGATCACTTAAAGATCAATAACTGAGCACTCTGAGGAGAATAATCTGATAGTGATCAATCAGAGATCAGTTAGAGCTCATCCAGTGATCAATCAGCGACAACCTATAGATCATTCGAAAATCGCATAAAAATCGTCCAGTGTTTAAATGAAAATCACAATTTTTATGATATCTCCAAGTGATCTATAGATTGTCGCTGATTGATCACTGGGTGATCTTTAACTGATCTCTGATTGATCACTATCAGATTATTCTCCTCAGAGTGATCAGTTATTGATCTTTAAGTGATCTCTTATTGATCTGTGGTTGATTACTGACTGATCAATTATTGATCAATTAACGATGAGTTGTTGATCAATCCGTGATCGATGATTGATCAGTCAGTGATCAATCCATTTTTGTACGGGCGAGTATTGAGATAAATAGATTTATCTATATCATTCGAATTACATTTAAATTACGCGAGAAAAAATACGATCGTATTTATTTTCTTTAAATAAATTAATACTTTAATTATTCTGTTACTAAATATGACTGAATGTCACTGAATATATAGCTATTTTATTTATATCGCGTTACTTATTCCAAAATGACAGATTTTTCTACTCCCTTTTGGTTTTAGGAAGCTTCTCAAAGCCAAAAAAGTGTGCATAGAAAAAAAAAGGATTCATTGACACAAAAAATCTTTACTCGCCTAAAGAAAATTTTTACTTACCCCAAGAAATTTTTTGCATTGTGAATTGAAAACAAAAATTTATTTACAACTAGAAAAAATTACTTGGTGCAAGAAATTATTTCTTGACCAAAAAAATCTTTTCTCGCCCCAAGACAATTTTTGTATTTAATTCATAATGTATAAAATTTCTTGGTGCAAATTAAAATTTTTTGCGGCAAGAAATTCTTATTTCTGAGTATTTTATAAATTTAGTAGTGATAATTGGAACAGTCACATAGTGACTGCAGGTTGCTCGTTATTATTATTTACTCTATTTATGTATAATTTTAAATTTGTCTGATGTCTGCAACATTTACACTCATTCCTGAAAGCAGACAATCAACAATTTTCGAAAATTTTTTTTCCCACTTAATTAAAAAAAAAAAAACTAAAAACATGCACATGTAGAAAATTAAAAAAATTGTAAGTGTAATTTTTTGAAACATTTTTTTATTATAATTTATCGTTTCAAAAAAAATTCAAAAATTAGTAAACGTCAGCTAATTCCTGTATCATATATTTATGAATTTTGAATAAGTAATTAAATTTATTAAAATAATGAAATTTAAAAAAATGCGCGTACTAATTTTTTAATTTTGAAAATATGAATTTTTTTACTTTTATTCTGTATACTTACATTTTATTTAATTACTCCAAAATTCAAAAAATCGCGAACTGTCATCTACATTAATACTCATAAATCGTAAACTAATTACAAGTAAATAATTATTAAATTATTAATAAAAATAATTACTAATGAAATATTATTTAAAAATAAACAAACAAAATAAATTAACACCTGTTGCATTGTTTGGCAAAGGTTATGTTGTTTGATTTTGGAGTGACAGTTATAAATAAAATATTTTAAATTACATTAAATGAATATTAAATAACTTTATAACTGTTAATTACACTTCAAACAAATAATTAAATATTTAAAATAAAAATAATTACTGTAAAAATATTTCAACAAAACCAAACATTTCGTTTTTAAAAAAAAGTATCAGTAAAATTGATGATACTAAAGTTAGCCATCTAATAATTATTTGTTTTTTTTTTAAACAATAAATTTAAAAAAAAATAATTTTTAAAAATTGCACCTTTAGTTTTTAAAATTTTCTACATGTGCATATTTTTAGTTTTTTTTTGCAGTTCGTTGAAAAAAAAATTCGAAAATTTTTGACTGTCAATTTCACGATCATTAAAATTAATTTATTTATAAAGTAATTAACTTATTTAAATTAAAAAGGTTTCACTGAATAGTATAAAAAATATATATATACATATATATAAAACAAAATTAATTAGTAAATAAAACCATACTTTTAAAACTTTCGCTTTACTTGTTGATTAAATATTTTTCGTCCTCTTGAATTACATCTGTATCGTAAACACACTCACATTAACCGCAGGTTTAAAAACTAAATTAAAATATAAAACGGTCACAACAGCATAACAAGTCATGCTATATTTTATTTAATAGGCTTGATAATTTATACATTAACTTTTATCCTGATAATAATAATTGAAAATAACTTTTGTGTCAACGATAAAATACGTGTTGAATTGCGCACTGAAATAAAAATAAATAATAGAGAGAAAGATAAAACAGAATATATGATATGTCTATGTAGATATATACATATGTATGTATAAATATATAATATATGAAACTTGTAACTGAAGCTGATGTGTGTATGTAGAGTGATTATAGTCTGTACTGAAGGATAGAATGGAATTGGAGTTTTAAAACGAGTGTAGTTTTACAAACTCTTTATTTAAATTGGGTTTTACAGTGACCTATTTTTTTTGTTGCAAAAATTTGTTATTATTATTATTATTATTATTATTATTATTATTATTATATAATTAAAAATTTCATGACCTTTTTAATATTTTACAGAATTAATTATTGTACTAAATAATTATAATGATAATAATTAAATCTATTTAATTAACGATAATTAAAAAAAAAATGTTAATAATTATCGCTCAATGTATTATCTTAAATTTAATTAAGAGTTTTTTGTTCTATTAATTAAAATAAATATATTAATTATATATTTGTATGAATTATTTCAATGGTTCGCTTTAAATATAAATTTAAATGGAATTCTACTGGCGCGATTTATAAATAGAATCATAAAAGTAAAAAAATTTTACGAGGATTATAAGAGAAAAATAATACAATTAATTTATTTTTTTTTTTATTAAATATATATGTATATTTTTAAAAGTTTTGTACAATTAAAAAAAAATTTATTACATTTTTGTGCAAACAAAATGTTGGATATTTACAGTTGTTACAATAAGATCTTATCCGGCTGGAATGAGAAATATTGACTAACGATTAAACAAATAACATATAAGTATTATATATATATATTTATATTTTGATATAGACTTGTAATAATCGATGATATTTTTAAAAATCAGTCAAGATTTTATCGCGTGTCTTTGAATTTTCATTTACGATTTTCAAGGCAGTGTTTTTATGAAACGGCGCGAAAAATATTTAAAAAAAAAAGTATAATAAATATATGGGTTTAAAGAATGAGAATTTTTACTATCGTTCTTTTAATTAAAAAAAAAATGATACTGAAGTTAGCGGACGTCTAATAGTTTTTGGATTTTTTTTTAAAACGATAAATTATAAAAAAAAAATATTTGAAAAAATTGCACTTGTGGTTTTTTGAATTTTCTACATGTGCATATTTTCAGTTTATTTTTTCGTCATTGATTTGTTAAAAAAAAAAATCCAAAAATTGTTAATTGTCTGTTAATTTCAGGATCATATGTTAATGATACTGAAGTTAGCCGACGTCTAATAGTTTTTGGATTTTTTTTTAAAACGATAAATTATAAAAAAAAAAATATTTGAAAAAATTGCACCTATGGTTTTTTTAATTTTCTACATGTGCATATTTTTATATTTTATATTTTATAATTTTTGTCATTGATATGTTGAAAAAAACTGAAAATTGTTAACTGTCTGTTAAATTCATGATAATTAAAAAAACCAAAATCGTAAAATTCATTGACTGTCCTGACAATTGAATGAGAATACCACCTGAATACTAAATTAATTTTGATTATATTTTATGTACAAAAGGTTTCCCTTCTTCAATTTGTGACTCTGCTATTGATTGATTGTCTTTCATCTGTAAATTAAAATTAATTAATTGATAGTGAGATCAGCAGACAACCGCCAATTTTTGTTTTTAAAAAAAATCAATTTTAATATTAACTCAAAGAAAAATATTTTAAGACCATTCTGTGCAAATAAATATGTAATTTATTTATAAAAATAAAATATTGTCAGTCGTCTGATATTTCACTATAATTATTATCATTATAAATAAAATTATATTCCTATATAAATATATCAAAATATCAACATCAGAATACTTACGTTCACTAATCAGATATTAAACATTAAATAATACTTGAGCAATTAATGAACGTTTAGTAAACGTAGAAGTAATACTTCAGTAAACGTTTTTTCACCCTTTTGTCAACGACTTTTTTTTTACGCGAAAATTTTATATAAATTTTTTTAAACTTGCCTTCACATGAGTATAAGAAATAATTCCTCCTAACGTCAATGTTATTCCGATAGCTTGATTTAGCGCCAAAGACTCTTTAAATAAAATAGAACCACCCAACAATAATAAACAAAATTTACAATGACCAACCATGTTGTATCTAAATTATTTCATATCAATGAATTAAAGAAAAAATATTATTTATATTAATTATCTCTTCTTAATTACTCGTGTAATTAATGATATAAAAAAGGATACGTTAATGGTGATGTCTTCCCAATAATCCAATAAGACGTAAGATTAACAAAAAATGCAACTATACTAGAAAAAAATACCATCATCTAAAACAAAAGTCAATTGTTTTAATTTAATAACTATTCAAATAAACCCTGATTAAAAATACTCATTGAAAAGTATTAAAAAAGATGAGAATTGAATACTTTTGAATACTTTCTATACCACAAGGTTTTCATCTGGACATAAAATTAATACTTTTCAATTCTATTGAATCCAAAAATAATATAAGAATTTCTAAACTTCCAAGGAATTGAAAAAGATTCAAATGAATTCATATTTTTAATCTTTCTGAATACTTTTCAATACCAAAAAAGTTTCGAATTTTAAGATCACATATGGGATCGATATTTCGGATCGAGTGTAGGATTGAAAAGAATTAAAATGAATTGACATTTTTGAATCTTTTTGAATCCTTCTCAATACCAAAATAGTTCCATATTGGAAGATATTGAAATGATGTAAGATTGAATTCTTTTCAATACTTTTGAATTCCATTTTAAGAATTAAAAAGTATTCAAATTATCGAAATTTCAATTCCATTCAATACTTTTCAAAATCTCCGTATGGATTGAAAAGAATTTAAATAATTTTCAATTCTTTTCGATGAGTATTTTTAATCAGGGAAGAAAAAGAATTAAAACAACAAATTATGATACTGAAGTTAGCCGATGTCTAATAATTTTTGGATTTTTTTGAAATGATAAATAAAATGATAAATTATAAGAACAAAATATTTGAAAAAATTGAATTTCTATTTTTTTTTAACTTTCTACATGTGCATATTACACGACTCATGATGCGAAGCATCAAAGTGTGCTTTACGATCGAAACATTTTTTTTTTAGTTTTTTTTTTCAGCAATTGATTTGTTGCAACGAAAAAATCGAAAATTTTTAATTGTCTTCTTACTTCAGAATCAAGAAAAAAATAATTATTTTTTTAATATAAAACTCACGATATCAAAAAAAGACCAACTGTGACTTAAAGTATTTCCAATAGGCTCAACAATTGGTACAATAAATAAAAGCATTATAGCTGATAGAGGTGCTTGATAATATAAAAGTTGCATAGGATCCATTTGTAATTCTTTTTGTTTTTGATTAATCCACTGTAAGATAATTAAATAAATTAAATTTTTTTTTGAATCTTTTTCGAACGAATTTTTTTACGGGATATATTGCGGCAGAATTTGATACCAGATTCATCTTATCTCGTGCTTATGGAAAATTTTTTTCCATGTAATAATAAAAATTTGAATAAGTAATAACATTTACCACTTGATATAGAGATGTAACAAGTACTCCAAGAGCCGCATAAATAGTTCCTAAAATATTGAATTTTATGTCATAATAAAAATTAATAATAACTCCGAATACAATTGGAATCAGTGTTAATTTAACAGGAATACTGAAGTGTTTATTATAAAATGACATTTGTATGATAATAACACATGGTGTTGTCAACATTTTAGCTATCTGATAAGTTCCAACTGTATTGTGCGCTAAACTTAAATTTGTCAATACAACAAAACCACAAAATGTCATTGCAATAAATAACATTTCTTTAATCGCGACATCTTTTATACAAAATACATCTAATTTTTCACATATTATCAATCCAATAAACGTTACTATAAAATGTATCATTGATAGAGTTATGTTTGGAAAACCAATATTGTAATACAGCCATTTATTTAACAGTACAATTATTATTGAAAAAAATATATTAAGTACTAAATATAATACTGTAGTTTTGTTGTTCATTTTAATACTTTAATTTATACAATTTACAATTATTTTTAACAACCGGCATGTCTTTGCTGTGTTATTTGTTATTATTTACATTATTTTTGTGTATAATGTAGTTAATAGCAGTATAGTTTTTGTCGTTAAATTCATTCCAAGTTGGTATTTACAATAGGAACGTATTTTCCTGGTTTAAATTTTGATCGGATATTTCATGTCGTAAAAAAATAAATGCAAGTAAAATTTGAATTATGTTTGAATTAAAAATTCATGAATTGAACATGGAAAAAAACTGTTTTTTAAATACGATAGGAATGTTATCTAGCTAAATATAGTAATGGCGCGAAAATATTAAAATTTAAAAGCTCAACCCAGACAGCATTCAAGTTGGAATGACTGCTTTACGATGTCTTTTTGAAGGGGTCCTCAAGAAGTCTTATAATGACTTCTTAAAGGTGTCATTTTTAAGAACTCTTTATTAAAAGTTCTTGAAGACTCCATAAATAAGACGTCAGTTTTGTGACTTCTAAATGTATTCTTTTTTGTGACTTCTTTATGAAGTCAAAATTAGGATCTCCTTACGACGTCATGGTAAATTCATACTGAAGTCTTACTTGTGAAGTCAGAAAAAATAACTCTTTGAGAACTCTTTTTAAAGACGTCTTTCTGAGTTCGCTAGGAGGCTCATTCGACATCTTGAGAACTTCTTAAAGATTTCTTTAAGATGTTGATGAGACGTCCAAATCATAAATAGGAACTCATTCAGAACTCATCGAGACGTAATTTTGGGTGTGCCGTCAACTGATCCCAACAATTTTATACCACGACAAGTGATCAACAACTAATTTACATAATTCAACTTTTCATATTTACAACAGTGAATTTTAATTACTCATGTCATAGTAATTAATTATTTTATGAATTTGTCAGTGGGATCAGTTGTCTGTGGGATCAATTATCGTATGATTACTTGTCGGGGATCAGTTGTCTGGGATCAGTTGTCATGGAACCAGATCCCGGATCTCCAGATTTCTGATAGATCTTAAATCAAAAAGAAAATTTTGAATTCTCAATTTTCTATGGATTTTATTGGACAATGACACGTTCTTATTTTCTATAGTTTTCCTATGAATTGAGACGGTGATAATTCCAAATTTTCTATAAAATTTCTATGAATTTTCTTAAACTGTGACAAGTCCCGATTTTCTATAGACTTTTTGTAGGAAATATAAAATTCGTCGTAAGTAAAAAAGTCAATCTGTCTCATCGGGAATCTGGATCATCAATACATCTGCGTCATCGGGATCTGTGTAATAAACATCCACCCAAATAATTTTCTTCACTTTTAAAAAAATTAAAAATTGTCACACAGACGTTTTTAAAAGTATTTATCACTTTTATTTTTTTACAAATTAGTTATAAAAATTATAATTTAAAACTAGTAATTAATATCGACGTTATAATTAGCAAATTGTCTAACTCCATTTCAGAAAATCTTCCATTTATGCGAAAAAAAAGTAATTAAAAAAATTTTTTTCATCTAAAAATCGATTCTATATTTAGTATGTGTATAATATTTTTGTCCAGGTTATTCAAATAGTATTTTTTCTGACTATTAGTATCTAAAAACTGCACAAAATCACCTACTAAAGAATATGGAGTAAGACAATTTGTTAATTAGAACGTCGATATCTTAATTAACTTAATTAGTCATCAATTTCAATACAATTTTTTTTAATAATGTAGTTACTACACCATAGAAAAAATTGAATGATTTATAGGTGGAAATGTCTGATAGTTTATTTTCCATAACAAAAGTAATTTTATCAATCATTTTTATATATTTGTATGTAGATTTAAACAAAATATTAAAATAACTCTTTCGAGTATTATACGCTATTCAATAAATTTAAATTTTCAATGAGAAACTAAAATTATTAATTAGCAATTAGTATTTAAATTTTTATTTTATACTGAAATCAAATTGACGTCAAATTGTAGTCTAGTTTAATTGTATTTAACACTTATATAAATTAACTTTTTAATAATAGTATAAAATTATTTTATGAAAAATTACATTTTACATTAAAAAAATTAACTCTCATTCAAAAAAAAATTTCTCAAATTTTTCCGATCATATCCAAGTGGCACAAAAAAAAAATAGTTAACTTTCTGTTAAATTTAACAAACAGTTAACAATTTTTTTTGTGCCACTTGGGTACGCGAAGAAAAAAAAATAAATGACTAAATAAAGATTATAAAAGAAAAAAAAATAATAAACTATAAGTTAGTAGTTAATTTAAATTTCCATCGCCTCAAACAAATTATCATCTTTACTATTTCTCGAGTGCTCTAATTTTCGTAAAAATTCATTAAATATATGCAATGACTTATTTAAACTAGTTTTTTTGTAGTCTTTTATTCTTTTAACATTACCCGCATCACCTTCAACAGTTTTGTCCAAATCATCATAAGCATTAATTTCTTCAATAACTTTATTTATATTTGGAACTGTCATTGGATCAAATTTATCAACAGCTTTTGGATTAAATGGAACAGATATTTTACCAGT
Organism: Microplitis mediator; assembly: GCF_029852145.1. Classification (NCBI taxonomy): domain Eukaryota; kingdom Metazoa; phylum Arthropoda; class Insecta; order Hymenoptera; family Braconidae; genus Microplitis; species Microplitis mediator. The sequence goes on from NC_079975.1 coordinate 8,281,492, forward strand.
TTTAGGATGAACACAAAACGGTGATTTTAATAAATGGTTTAAACCTTTAGTTACATTAATATCAAGTCGGGGATAGCAATATTCAATCATTATTTCATCAATAAAATTTTTATATTGTCTCCACTTGGAACTTTTCTGTAAAAAAAAATTTTTTATTAATATTATTATCTATATTATTAAGAAAATAAGAAAAATTTTTTTCCCGCCATATCTATATGATAGAATTAGTTAATGTTATTGGAATTGGTGTCATTAGAAAGGTATTGACTTGAATTTGTGCCTTTTCATAGTTTAAACTCTTTTTAATTGCCAAGTATTGAGATAAATAGATTTATCTATATCATTCGAATTACATTTAAATTACGCAAGAAAAAAGACAATCGTATTTATTTTCTTTAAATAAATTAATACTTTAATTATTCTGTCACTAAATATGACTGAATGTCACTGAATATATAGCTATATTATTTATATCGCGTTACTTATTCCAAAATGACAGATTTTTATACTCCCTTTTGGTTTTAGGAAGCTTTTCAAAGCCAAAAAAATATGCACAGAAAAAAAAAGGATTCATTGACACAAAAAATCTTTACTCGCCTAAAGAAAATTTTTACTTACCCCAAGAAATTTTTTGCATTATGAATTTGAAAACAAAAATTTATTTACAACTAGAAAAAATTACTTGATGCAAGGAATTATTTCTTGACCAAAAAAATCTTTTCTCGCCCCAAGACAATTTTTGTATTTAATTGATAATGCATAAAATTTTTTGGTAGAAATTAAAATTTTTTTGGGGCAAGAAACTCTTTTTTTCTGCGTATTTTATAAATTGAATAGTGATATTTGAGCAGTCACATAGTGACTGCAGGTTTCTCGTAATAATAAAGTACTTAGTGAAATAAAAATTTTATTGATAAGATGTTGAGTTTTTCTAGTCACTTGGGAAAAATAACTCTACAGGCATACAAAGTACTCGGATTTGTACTGAGGTCGGGAAGAGAATTCAGGGACTCTCATACGCTTATTCGACTTTTTTAACTCTGGTCCGTCCGATACTAGAGTACTGCTCTGTAATTTGGTCATCTTACACCAATTTTTTGTCGACAAGGTGGAAAAAACACAGATCTCTGCAAGTATATTAAACTCTATATGTGCTCTAAGGGATTAAATATGGAAGTCGAAGAAGTGTATGATCTATTTAAGATCAGTAAATTCTCCTACAGAAGACAAGTTGCTGATCTTATATCTTTCTACAAAACTATAAATGGCCAGATTGACTTTCCAGAAATGCTGGAATAATTTGGTCTTGACTGTAATAAACCGGATTTAAGATCATACAGATTGTTGAGTACGGTTCCGTGACAACTAATCCCCGAGAATTGATCCCACAGACTAGATCCAACTGAAAACTGGTCTTCTAATTCATCAGTTTCATCAAGATTTTCATAACTTTCATTACCATCATCTCAGAAATCTTCATCTTCATCATTTTCAATCAAATGTCGGCAGGATCAATTTGTAGGGATCTCTTGTGATATAAAATTGTTGGGATCAGTTGACGGCACACCGTTGAGTACAATTATCATCAAAAAGCTATGGGTACTATGGGCTGAGGAACAGGATAGCGAATTTAGTTAATGATTACTGTACTTCTATAAATTTCTTTGGGGATTCTTAGTCATCTTTCTCATCAAAAATAAAAAAATATCTTACCACGTCATTAACATACTAAATTATATAAAATTCACGTTAATGACGTAAACAAATAATTGAACTTACTCCTTTAACTTGTTCAAAGTATTGCAAAAAAGCATTCCATCGGTCCAAACTAGTTGTATATCTATCAAACAAGTTTTTAACTTCTTTCTTAGTCTCTTCATCTGGTAGAGTATCCAAAAACTTGTTGACATTTTTTTCAGGCCCCAACATATTTTGTTCTTCAACGCACATGGGTACAAAAATTGGAGCAATAATTTCCAGTGCTCGTCTAATTGATGGATGGATTTTATATAAATTAACTTTTCTCTTAGCAAAAGCATTTCCTACTATCAATTGGAAATATTCAGCGATAGCTCCTCTCTGCGTTGAATCTAATGAACGTGCTACTGAGTCACATATCCAGGCGTGAATACCTCGTCGACCAGAAAATACCCACAAGATATGTTCGAAACCAAAGTCATCTAAATTTAATACAAAAAAATAGAAATAAAGACCAATTAATATTTAGAATTTCAAATTTTTAATCGTCATAAATCGTCTTTAATTGTAAAGTAATATTGCAATTTCTGTTTCTGCATGAAGATTACAAACAATTTATGACAATTTGAAATTTTAATTGTCATTAATCGTTTCCAATCGTAAAATAATAAATCGTCTTTTGACGGTTAGAGACGATTAAATGAGAAAAACCATGACGATTATGACGATTAATGATGATTCAATTTTTGATCGTTTTTTAATGGTCACAAATCGTTTTGTTCAATCAGGGAGCATCCGTATGTTTTATTTGCATAAAAAAACTTGGCTTTAAGACAAAAAAATATTGTCTTGTCCTTTTAATTGACATCTTAAAGTTGTCTCTGTGCTACTGGGGTTTAAGCAGATTTTTTTTTCGGTGACAGAAATTTCTTATTTTTTTGTCATCATTTTGTTGCCTTATTGATCAGTCAAAAAAACAGCTTCAAAACTTACGATCCTAAAGTTAGCAGACAGTTGCAAATTTTCGGATTTTTTTTTTTCAACAAATAAATTACACAAAAAAAAAACTAAAAATATACACATGTAGAAAATTTAATAAACTAGAGGTGCAATTTTGCAAAATATTGTTTTTTTAATTATTTATCATTTAAAAAAAAATCCAAAAACTGTCAGATGTCTGATAACTTCATTATCATTCAAAACTTCTATCTTATAGATGACACTAACCCAAGTGTGCTACTTGGGATTTAAAATTTGCAAGTGGCCGAAACCGATACATCTAGGTAGGCTGATAAATTATAATTGAAAATATTGATAAAGATAATTATTATAATTACCTCGCAGAGCAACGTCAAGTATTTTACAGGCAACTGCCATATATTTCCAACATTTATTACAAATATTAGCTTCGGAGCAACAGGTTCTTACTTCATCGTAATCTGTCAAATCTATATCGAAGACAAGTTCTCTTTCCATGGCTTCTAGTTTTTTTGTTCCTCTCGCTTTACCTGGGCTATAAATAAAATAACAATATATTTATTAATAAATTTGTTTAATTAAATAATATTAATATATTTTAATTTATATTTAAAATTACAAAATATTGAAGACTGCGCCGATATCAATTTTAACTGGAATCATTTTTAACAATTCTTTTCCTAAATGATTTTGATCATGGAACGCCTGGTATCTTATGTATACATCTCCATCGAGGGTAAATGAAAATTCTCTGTGTTTGAATAAATCCGCTAAAATAATTTATTACTCAATTAGTTAATTAATTAATACTGTTAAGTAGTATGGGTTTAACCTTTGAAATGTAAATTCAAAAAATTTAAAATAATAATATACATTACCGTCTCCGTAGCTAAGCCATTTGTAATATTCATCAAGTGGAAATAATCTTGAATAATACACTTTTAGAAGATCCATAAAATTATCCATTGTGATTTATTTTAATTTTATAATTATTTGATAAATAAACAAATAATTTCAACTCGTAAACAAATTTTTATGGTTAAAGATTTGGCGGGAATTCTGATAAACATCAACAAACTGTACATTCTTAAAGCTTATTTACAAGTATGCGATTTTGAAAAACTATAAATCAAATTTTTTTTGGCGCCAATTTTTGAAACCGGGTTTATTTTTAATCTGGGTTTAAATTGTTATTGCTGGTAAATCTTTATAATATTAATGTATATACTAGTAATATTAATTTAAACCCGGATAAAAAAAAACCCGGTTTGAAAATTTAAAAATCTTCCCTTAAACTTTTTGAAGTGAGTTTACAACAAATTTGTACTTTTTTAATTTCATTAGTATCAATTAAATTAAATTTTTGTCAGCCCGAGTAAAAATAATTAGATATGATCGCATATGATCGACCAGAATCATGTAGGAATACTTAGAATAGATAAAAAATAAAAATGATCTTATCTGATTACACATAAGCAGACATAATTACACATGAACAAATATAGTCATAAATAACCGTGAAAAAATCGATTAGATCTGCGTAGATCTAATTTGTTCCATTTTTGAGATCTACGGATATTGATGTAGATTAGGGTGTGTCATTTTAGAGAAACTTTTTTTTTTCAGCGCACAACTAGCTTCTATATTTGCAGGAAGGTAAAATAAGATGACTGTTTAAATTAGAGCCCTTAATATTAATATTAACAGGTGGCACATTGCGATTTTCTATTTCTCATTTAAATAACAAGGAAAAAAAATTGTAAGTTTGGAATTTTATACCCCGACGATGGCTCATTGCACATATAAGTTCAGGATATGTTGTCGTAGGAAATTAAATGCTCTACAAAAAAAGTCTCTTATCATTTTTTCATAAATTCATCTGTTCAAAAGTTATTGGAGCTTGAAGTCAAATTTGTAGTAAATTTCGAGATCTTTTGACTTTTCCGGCGAAACTATCAGATTTATCACAAAATGTCATAGAATTTTTTTTGTAGGCAATTTTATTTTCTACAAATTATTTTTGATAAAGGTTTTTAAAATTCCGCGTTGTTTTCTAGTTATTTTCATTTTAATGTTAAGCTCTTAAAATAGTAGTGCTCTGATCAATTTCAAGATCTTGACATTCAAATGAAAATAACTAGAAAACAATGCAGAATTTCAAAAAACTTTATCAGAGATAATTTGTAAGAAATGAAATAGTCTACAAAAAATGTTCTATGACATTTTATAATAAGTCTGATAGTTTCGCTGGAAAAGTGGAAAGATCTCGAAATTTACTATAAATTTGACTTCAAGCTTCAATAACTTTTGAACAGACAAATTTATCAAAAAATAATATGGAACTTTTTTCGTAGAGCGTTAAATTTCCTACAAAAATGTATCCTGGGCTTATTTTTACAGTCTCCCATTACTGAGGTATAAAATTTAAAAAATGACTTTCAATCGAATTCAATCAAGAATTTCCGATTGATTTTCAATCGGAAAAATAATTGATAATAAAATTGTTATTTTCCGTTTGAATCCGATTAAAATATTTCAATCGCATTCAATCGTAAAATAATCGAAAAACCAAATGATTATTATCCGATTAAATCTGATTAAAAATCAATCAGTTAATCAGAGCGCTCCCAAATTGCGATTGACTGATTAAATTAGATTGAGTTTCAATCAGTTTCAATTGGAGTGTTTTTAATCAGAGTGCAGTCAGTTGAACCAAAAAACAAAAATTTCAATGGCTAAAATTAATATTTAATAAAAAAATTAACTTTTGACGAAAGAACAGACATTTATCAAATTAACATTGATAAAATTTTAATTAAATTCTCGATCGAAAATATGTAAACATCTACCGAATATTTTTTTGAATTTGTAATTAGCAAATACAAAGTGAGTTAATTTAAATTTATTACTGCAAGTGATACTCGTAAATTAGTATTATGTTATTTTAATAAAATCATAACTTAATTATATACGTAAATTTATTTTTCTTTATTATTATTTTTCAATACATTAAATTGTGGTTGTACATAATTATCTAATAAATCTTTATCAAATATAAATCTTGAAAGAGTTTTATCTCCAATACCAGAAAGAATGGTTGTAAATTTTTCAAACTCATTAATACTTTTCATTTGACTTTCCATAAAACCACTGATTATAAAATCACTGGCATTGAGGTCTTTATGTTTTTCCGCAATTTCATTTGCAGCTGCTAGTTTATTTGATACATCGACTTCTAACTGCAAAGCTTCCTGAAGTTATAAATAATAATAAATAAATTAATTTAATTGTGAGAAATAACTAAATTAATAAATGTACTGCGATTAATTATTCAAATTTTTGTCAGTACTTTGAACGCATAGAGCGGACAGTTCCAGTTTTGATTAGATGGAGGTGTAATACCGCAAAGATTAACTGACCCTCCACGCATGTTAACATAATTTAAAAATTGTATTGCATGTTCATATTCCTCGACATACATTTGAGTAAAATAAGACTGACAACCTGGCAATGCTACATCTGCTCGGCCAAAATATGTCGCCTTATATCAGAAAAATAAATATTACATGTATATAAAAGATAAAAACTATTTAATTATCTTGATATTTATTATTTTTATTTTATACCATAGATAAATAATTGTAAAATGCTTTGAATTCGGTATTGATTTGTTGATTAAATGCTGTCTCTGTTTCAGGATGAAAATTAAATTTAATCCTCTTTTCTGTAGGCCATTTTTTAATTTCTCCATCACAATCATTTGCACTTTTTGATGAATAAATTTCTCCATTAAATTCATTTTTATTTTTAATATAAGTACGTTTTGGAATATTTGTTATTAATTTTGAAAAAAGTACTCTTTGTATTATTGACATTATTAGTTAAGACTTTTTTTTTTTTTTAATCACATTAACACATTAAAATTTTAAATTGACAACGAGGTTAAAAATTTTTCTAATAAATGAAGTAGTCCACTAAGACAATTGATCATTTAAATTTGAACTTATAATTTTTCTCCCACCATTTTATAATATTTTTTAAAAGATTCTACTCATGCGCAAATCATAATATTATGATGGAAATGGAAACATTGCAGTGGGAGCAAAATTTTAAATCCTTACCGAGACAATTTTATTTATTTATTTTTTTAAATTTGTATCGGAGTCTATATTATTTTAGTTGGATTGACAAAAGAATGTGACTGGTATTTTCGTTTCTGTTGATAAACAAAATAAAAACGTTTTTCGAGCTTGAAGACGCATAAATAATTGAATTTTCAGTGGGAAATTTTAGGGCGACCTACAGAATCAAACATTTTCCAGACTTTTTTTTTATTACAATTAATTATTGACTTTTAAGTCTTATATCTCATATATTGACGATTATTTTTAATATATAATATTATTGCGAAGCGTGAAGTTATATAATTTATCGCTTCATATTTTATACACAGGAAAAAAGGATTTCTTGGCCGAAGAAAAATTTTTTATTACGAAATAAAAACAAAAATTTTGTCAAGATTTAAAAAAATTGATTGGCGCGAAAAATTTTTTTTTCATTTAAAAAAAAATGTAGTTTCCAATTCATTTAAAAATTTTCTTGGGTATACACAGTAAAAAATGAATCGTCAAAGTGTAAAAAAAAGCAGGTGTTAAAATTCTGAGTGTTGAATTTTTAACACTTTTGTGTGTCAATTTAACACAGTATTTATTGTTTGAACTGCCGCAATCGAATGGTTTTTTAACACACAAAAATGTTATTTTATTCGAAAGTAAGACTTTTTATATGTTACTGTCAAATCAACACACAAAATATGTTAAAAATAATGTTAACCATCACAAAATAATTCTTAGAAAATTTTTACTTTTAACATATATCCTTGATTAAAAATACTCATTGAAAAGTATTGAAAAAGATGAGAATTGAATTCCTTTGGATAAATCCTATTCCACAAGGTTTTCATCTGGACATAAAATTAATACTTTTCAATTAGGGTAGAGGTACCGTTTTTGGCCACTTTAGGGCCAGTTTTGGACACTTGAAAAATTTTAATAAAATAATTTGTAAAAGACACAACGACAAAATTAATTTTTAAAATGTGTTCAAAGATACTTTTAACCCATTATTAAAATGGCAATTTTATTTTATACTTTTTCATTAATTAAAATAAAGTATCGAATGTCCAAAAATGGAGCAGTGGCCACAAATGGTACCTCTACCCTATATCGAATCTAAAAATAATATAAGAATTTCTAAACTTCCAAAGAATTGAAAAAGATTCGAATAAATTGATATTTTCAATCTTTTTGAATTTCCCTCAATACTTAAATAGTTCCATATTTCCAATTATGAATTGAATTGACATCAATTAAAATGAATTCACATTTTCCAATCTTTCTGAATCCTTCTCAATACCAAAATAGTTCGATATTTTGGATCGAGTGTAGGATTGAAAAGAATTGAAAGAAATTGAGAATTTGTAATTTTTCTGAAACTTTCTCAATACTAAAATAGTTCGATATTTCGAGTTATGAATTGAATTGAAATAAATTTAAATGAATTCACAATTTCGAATCTTTCTGAATCTTTTTCTAAAATTATGAAAGATTGAATTCTTTTCAATACTTTTAAATTCCATTATAAGAATTAGAAAGTATTCAAATGATCGAAATTTCAATTCCATTTAATATTTTTCAAAATCTCCGTACGGATTGAAAAGAATTTAAATAATTTTCAATGAGTATTTTTAATAAGGGATGTGTGTAACTTTTTTTTAACACTCACAACATGTTAAAATAACATATAAATAAGTTTAAAACGTTCGTTTTACACACGATATGTGTTGATTTTGACGAATCTTTTTCTACTCTATAGATTAAAAATTTTTTGTGCCCAGAAATCCTTTTTTCTATGTAGTATACATTGTATAGGCTTAAGAATAATATGATTTAAGCACCAATTTTTTTTTTTTTCAATGATTTTAATCGTTAGATCTCGCTACTTAATCAGCTCCACTGAGCAGAAAAAGGACTATTATAATCTCTTCAATAAAAAATTATCATGAGTGATAATTTTAATCAATTAGTAAACAAATTACTAATTTTTACATAAATAGAATAACTTTTTTGAATAACGATAACAAATTTTTGAAACAAAAGTTTATTTTATTGATCATCAATGAAGTAAATTCTTGTATCAAGAATATTTGTCTTGTTAAAAATAATTTTCGCTACATAAAATATGTAGATATGTAATTTTGACAAATGCTGATGGTATTAAAAAATTTTGCAACGCCTAAAAATAAAAAATATGTCTAACAACAGAATAAAATTTTAAATTATAAATGTTAATAATTTTCTAAAAGTTATTCTTTTAATGATTTATCAAACATAAAAACTCCCAGACCTTCGCCAACTCTTTCAAGATTTGTTACATGATCGGCAATTTCTTTTATTGCATCAACTTGTTCTTGCAAAAATTCGTTTTCCAAAAAGTCCACAAAATTTGGATCGTTGTGAGTCGACGCCAGACTGTGAAGTTCAAGAAGGCTCTAAAATGAAATAAAAAAACAAATATCATTGTTTAGAAAATACAATTTTGAAAAATTTGGAGTGAACTTTGATTTAATGGATCAATGTAAAACTTATTTTATTATTAATTGAATTTGTTTAGATGACGAAGGGCCATATCGGTTGTTTTGCTCAAGTATTCAATAGAAAAATTCAACGAAATTAAAAAAAATTTCTATTTTTTCAAAGAAGAATGGAATACGCGCATGTTTATTTAATTTTTTTTCTCTCCGAATATAAAAGTCCTACTTCTTCGCCATCTAAAAATGACAGGAATTCAGAATTTACGTAAATCTGTAACCTTACAACAATTAAATCATGTAATATTGACTTGATTAGATCACAACTTTTATAAAATAAAATTTCTATTAACAAAGATGGAGGTGCCGGTGTTTGAACCTGCGACTTCTCACTTGCGAAGCGAGTGCTTTTTAAATTCCCACGAATTCAGTCGAACTCCATTAATTCGGACAGTTAGTTTACGGAGGAACGGAAATTTCTTAGAATTTCCTAGTTAACGGATGCCCTTTCTCCCTTAAATAGTTAACTATGGCGCATGCGCTCTTACATCACATGTATGATGCAAATATAAACATATACAGACACATAAAAATGGGTGGGAAACAGTGTAGCTCGTAGTAGGAGTAAAGGTTGAGAGGAAGTTCCGAGATAATGGAATCCGAGTTAATGGATTTCGACTGTAAAATTTAAAATTAAAAAAAAAAGGCAAGTTGTTGGTTTCGGTCCGATTTTCGAAAACCGAGTTTTCAACAGATCATCAAAAGATATCAAGAGTTCGAAAATAGCGGAAAGTTCAGGGCTGACCCGCAGGGTCAGGCAATTTTAAGGTTTTTTTCTTGTTTTTCAATTAAAAACATTCTTTACTGCCTTTATCATTAAATAACAGGTCAAGATAATTTGTAGACGCCTCAGCTATCATACATATAAGCGTTAATTATATATTTTTGAGATTATGACATTGTGTTGTTTCTCTTTCTGCTAGTGAAGCGAGCGCTCTACCACTGAGCTACGCCCTCAATGCAAATCATGATTATTCGTATGTGTATAGATAACATAAATTACCATCCAAATAAAAAAATACTGATTCAGTATTTAAAAAAAAAAAAAAAATTAAAGCTTACAACACATTAGTGCACTAATCACCTTAGCTTCATATTAGAGTTACCGCCCCTTTAAATACGGATTACGTTTATGAAACATCGACCTGAAATTGACGGGTTCATTAATCGAAGACTCGAATTAATCCTTCATAAAAAACCGATTGAAACCGCTGAATTCCGATTGAAATCCGATAGACTTTCAATAGGAATTCATTGGTTTCAATCGGAGTTTTTAATCAGGGATACTCTTCACTCTTTTCAAATAGAAAAAAAAAAAATTTAATTGGACTACGACCCGAGTTGTGTCACAAATTATTTAAGTAAAAAAAAAAAAATATAAAAAATTAATTTAATAAATATAATATTTCTAGGCTCTAAGTCACGTTAATATTATCGTATCGTCATCTGATTTAAAAATATCATTAATTAAATTTTTATCATCGATCATTAATTGAGTTTCGTAATATACCTATATTCATTATCAATTCTTAAAAACGATGAATGTTACTTTAAAATCGTCGATAAATTTTGTTTACTCCATATTTAAATTTTACATATGTTTTTTGTTTTTATTAACACCAAAGTAACTCGACACTAATTTTCTTATCCTTGAAACTTCGATAACGTCGAACGTACGTCGATGACGTATGACAATATTTACATTTATTCAAACAACGCATATAGTAAAAAGGAGGGAAATTTAATTAATCAAAATAAATAAACTAAATAAATTTTATAAACAATTTCCAACTGTTAAAATAAATGGAATTCAAAATTATAAATAATGAAATTAATTGCGCACCATATTGACTTGTTTTTCGAGCTCCAATGCTGCAGTCATTGCATCTTTGGCGCTGCCCCAATTCATTTTTTCCGGTGACTTAATGTCTGTTAAAACGATGGATCCTCCTCTTTTATTTTGATATGTCATAAATTTCATGGCATGCTCACGTTCTTCGTCAGATGCTTGTTTGAAGTAGTGATGCAACCCTTGCAAAGCCACATCATTTTTATCAAAATAGAATGCCTTTAAAATTAATCAATACTCGGTAAATAATTAGAAACATAATTTTTTTTTTCTAGAGATTTAAAACAATGTCAGACGTATAGAAATAAATATTTAAAATATTTACCATTGATAAGTATGCATAACTTGCATATAATTCCATATTGATTTGTTTGTTAAGAGCCTCTTCGCACTCTGCATGGAAATTTTGTCTTACGAGACTCATTGCGTTGTAGTTTTAAAAAAGTTAATACGGAAAATTATTGTATGTACTAATAATTGTATTATATCGTTTTGCCGCGAGCTGGTTTTTAAACTAAACGTTATTAATGTGCGTCTCTTTATTTTATACGGAAAGTCACTGTCTATTTTTTATGTCACTCTTTATATATATTACAAATCTTAAAAGTCCTGCGCATGTACAAACATGAATTGACGAAGCTAGCGAATGAACGCTTGGTCAATAAAAAAACACTCACATTTTTTATCTAATCGTACTGAAAAAATTCTAGAAATTACAATTACAGTTTTAAAAAGTGTCAATCAAATAATTGTCGAGTATTGTCTCTGAAAACTTATAATTAAATGTTTTTTCATACATATTCGGATATGAAATTTAAATAGTTCATTTACTGGGCCCGTCATCCTGTACTTTAATTTTTTTAATAATAATTTTGTATAAAAATATTAATGTACATGTTATTTTTTTTTTGTACAGATGTATTTAATTATATATATATTTTTTACGTATATCTATTTATTTATATTTAAATAATTTATAAAAAAAATACTTCTTTGCATATTTAAAAAGCGCGCGCTTTTATATTAACCAATCAGATTGAAGTTATAATTTTAAAAATGTTAAATTTGATAATTGAATTTATAAAATATATAAAATACATTAATAAATTTATTCAATGTTTTTTAAATTTAATTGTTCATCGAATTTATTGCACAACTCAATTGCGAAGCTAACGCTTACTACTAATGTGAATGTAGCAGACATCAGACAAATTTAAAATTGTAAATAAATAGACGAAATAATTAAAGAAATAATATTTATAAAAAAAGCACTTATTAATTTCAAAATTTTTTGAACGCGCATTTTTCTGCAACTTAATTATTTACTTTATTTATTAATGAATAAAATGAACACAATTTTTAATCACTTTTTTGTAAAATAATGATTGAAAAAAAACATTCGTCAGTTTGTACGGATGTTGGTGAACAGAATAACTTAAAAAATTGACAACCGATTGATCTATTTTATTCTTTATTTCTCCAGAATTTAAAAATTAAAGAACCCTTTTGAAAATTATCATCCTAATCCTTTTGGTTTATTTATAATTAATAAAAATTTGAAGTTGGCACATCATGAAAAAATTTAGCTTCCATTTTTTTATCATTATTTTTATTATTCAATTTTGATTTTAATTTTCTATGAGTTTGAATGTAACAGACATCAGACAAATTTAAAATTATTAATATATAGAGTAAATAATTAATTTAATTTAATTAAAAAAAAAATGTGCAAAAAATGATAAGTACATTTTTTATAAATCTTATTTTTTAAATTATTTACTCTATTTATTTATAATTTTAAATTTGTCTGGTGTCTGCTACATTCACACTTGTTTAATTTTTTTTTTAGTCAAATTCAAGTATAAATTTAATTTTTCAATTTTCAAACCAAATCAAATTCATCAAAACCAGATCGAATTCAAAGGTCGGCGACACACGAAGAATCTCAGGAGACAGTAGGAAAAGAGAGCGACATCTATGACAAAAAGGCGGGATATTTTAAAAACAATGAAAATAAAACTAAAAAATTCAAATTAATAATTTAAAAGTTGAATAAAAATTTATAATTAAAAAAACAATAAATTAATATTATAAAATAAAAATAATGATTAAAAATAAAATTAGCGATTGAGGTATGCACTTTTAGATTTTCCAACATTTTTTTTTTTTAACTAGTAACGAAATTTATTTTATATATCACTAAAAAATACTCCAGATACTTAAAATAACATCACTACTCTAATAAAACTTCAAAACACATTAAATTTATTCGATTTTACCATCAATTTTATTTTCCAACCGGTGTCACTATAGTTATCTACGTAATTTGTCATGATTATAAAAGTATTTAAGGAAGAGGGGAGAATTATTCAGAACGTTCTGGATATACCTAAAAACAGTTTAAAATTAAATATTTTTGAATTAAAAACAAAATTAAAATTTTCTGCTCTAGGTGATCGTATGCAAAATTACATTTTTTTTTTCCTTTCAAAAATATTCAGTAAATCAAATTAAAAATTTTATTTCAGAAAATTAAAATCCAGGGGTTTGTTATCAACGACACGATACTGAACCGACATAACGGATTACGGACAGAGAACCGGGAATGTATTTTTGTCGGCATTTGTGCTTAGACATTAAGTAATTTTGATTACACATAAATTATCATCATATAGAAGACAAAGTACAAGAAAAAAAAAATTAAACTGAATAAAACACACACATATTTATTTAAAACCATATAAAAAATATAAAAATGGATCGTGTCGGTGGGGATGGTAATAGTGGTGGCGGTAGTAGTGGCGGTGGTAGTGGTGGTGATCATCGAAGTGCAGGCCGTGGAAGAGGACGCGGTATTTGGGGACCTCATCCTCCGCCCCAGCCCCTCCGCCGACCACACGGTATTGTCGCTCAACAAACAAGTATGTACATAACTCATTTTTTTATAAAACCTTTTTTTTTCATTTCTTTTCTTTTTTTTTATTTTTATTGTTCGTGTCAGCTGTTGTAAACTTTCGCATTTTGTTTTATTAAAGCGTCTGTACAACAAATTAACGAGATGTTCAACAACGTGTCGATGAATGACGTCGTCAAAAATTCGGACTTATCTGCTGATGCCGCTGAATTCGTACCCAGAAGTTTAATGACTTCACAGGGAAATGTGAGTAATTTTATTATCTTATTTAAATTTAAATACTCAATTTATTGTTGTCGTGGTAATTCCAACAAAGATCGTATGTTGAACACGTGGAAAAAAAAATCAAAACTCTTTTTTTAAATATTTTGTTATTTAAAAAGTTAATTGTCATTATAAACATTTAAAATAATTAAGTAAAAAAAATAAATAACTTCTGAGTCAAAGTCATTTAAATAAAAATATTGAATACAAATCTTATAACCTTTAATTATGGACAGTATATTTATATAATGTGAATTTAAACTTACTGTATTAGTTTATCTGCTCCAAAAAGTATATATACAAGATGGTTTTATAGATATTAATATAATCTTAAGTATTTTCTCAAGTATATTTATTAGTAACATTAAAATAATCATTTTTATAAATTATCTGTGGATGGTATGGAGATGTATACAAAAATAGTAGTCGGATTTCGTTATAAGACTCATTCGTCTTTTTTATAAACTAGGTATCACGATAGTTTGAGAGAGAAACTAAGTCTTATAACGAGGTCACTGTAGTGAAAAAATTTGAATAATTTTTTAAATGTTACATTTTATAATAAATTTTTTAGCAGCAAAACCAACCATGGCATCGACCATCAGTCCAAGACCGTTTGACTGCAGCGAGAAACCCACATGGACATCACGAATCACAGAATCATCAGTATGGTAATCAGCAACAGTATCCGTACCATACTCAACAAATGCAGTACCAACAATACGCTGATTCTCATTCGCAAGGATATTCGCAGTATGATGGTGGCTTCAACAACTATGACAGAAATCATGTAAATATTTTCACGATTTTTGTCAATTTAAAAAATTTATTTTCCCGGTAAAAAAAAATTATATGTAATTAGAATTACATATAATTACTTATATAGGCAGAGAAATTTTTAGTAAAAATTACCCAAAAAGATAATGATATTCAGATCTCAGCAAATAAATAACAATGAATGTTTAGGTTGCTTAAGATCATTGATTTATTTGATGTTTAAATTATATCAAAATCCGCAACGTTTCGTTGACAATCTCAACTTCATCAGGCGTCTATAAATGAATAACGAACTATCATTTATATGTCACATATATAGATATAAATATATAATACAAATCTACAAATTCTTAGATACATCAAAATTCTAATAAAATTAATTAAGCGCAATTTTATTTGAACTGATGTTTACATAAATTCGTTAAAAGGTATTAATTGATCTAATTGTTGTTAATTAATTTTATTAGAATTTTGATGTATCTGAGAATTTATAGATTTGAATATATATTTATATCTGTATATGTGACATGTAAATGATGGTTTGTTATTAATTTATGGACGCCTGATGAAGTTGAGATTGTCAACGAAACGTTGCGGATTTTGATATAATTTAAACA
Organism: Microplitis mediator; assembly: GCF_029852145.1. Classification (NCBI taxonomy): domain Eukaryota; kingdom Metazoa; phylum Arthropoda; class Insecta; order Hymenoptera; family Braconidae; genus Microplitis; species Microplitis mediator. Next base: position 8,297,238 of record NC_079975.1, read on the forward strand.
TCAAATAAATCACTGATCTTAAATAACCTGAGCATTCATTGTTATTACCCAAAAAGTTTGATACTGTGAGGACATGTGGTAAATATCTAAATCTTTCCCATATACATAAAATATACTACTCGATAGCATATAAATTAAGTGCAATTTCTACTATCAACATAAAAATTTAGCTACTGACTTGATGTACTTACAGTACCAAATTTGATGGGTAATTTTTACTCAAAAAGTCTGCGTGTATTTACATTTTACACAGTTTTCAGGATTAAAGAGACACTTTGTCTTTTAAAACGCATGGATTTTATAGCAAATTTTTAAATTCAGGCTTTTAAATTTAATGCACTTCTTGTGATAAATCATATAATTACATTAGCTGTTACCCGCCGCTTCGCCGGGCATTTCGTAATGTTGGATGACTTCTTATTTTTTTTTATTATTGATATTGATATCTTAACATTCACCGTTCAAGCATTCGTAAATATACTCATTCTCTTGCACTTTTCTATGTAAAAAAAAGTTGTGACTGGTGAAACCACAGGGTACAGATAATTTTAAATACTCTGGCTAGCCCTAGAACAGCCGAATTATAAAAAAAGACCACTACTGATTCGGAAGTAAATTTTCAATGAAAAATTTTTAATTGTATCATTAATTTTTTTGTATCTTAACTAACATTCAATTCAAATTTCAAGACTAGGCCTTTTGATTAAAGACGTCAAGATTTTAATTACTTACGCACCTTCACATCCTCACGTGTTAATTTAAAAAAAAAATTTACACCTTTTATTTTCCGGTATCCGAGGTAATTTTCATTTAGAAGAAATTTTTATTTCTTACGCCCCCGCACAACCCCACCAGTCAATAGACTCCTTGTCTTTTAGAATGTATTATAATTGTATATATGTCACCAAGATAATTGTATGCAATTACATACAATTATATATAATTATATATGAAAAACTATTATATATACTTATATATAATTAGATATGAATCGCATATTATATATAATTTTTTTTTTACCCAGAAATTATCATGCCAATATTAATTAATCAATTATAAATCGTTAATATTTTAATGCTGTTACAGGATAATCATAATATGGGTAATAACCGAGCTGAGAATAGTTTACCAAATGTCTTGAGTCAGCTCAATACTGCAATGCAAACATTAACCAGAAATCCAGATCAATTTGAGAATCTAGTCGTTCCACTTGTTTCTAGCATCACTCCTCATCTTAAAACTCAAGTTAACACCCAAGCGATTGTGTCAGCTATTATTTTAAAAGTAATTATTTACAATATTTATTTATAATATTAGACTGTGCTAAATAAAATCGATATTTTTTTTTCGGTCCCACACAAAAATTACGCTGTATGTAACATAAAAAAATTAGGTACCAAGTTGGGTCTATCAACTCAATTTAAATAACATGGGAAACATTTTTTTTTTAATTCAAAATTTTGTAACTCGTTAACCGATCAATGAATTGAAACGAACATTAGATTTTTTTTTGCAGAGAATTGCTCTGAAAAAAAAGTCTATTATGATTTTTTGATAAATCTAACAGAAGTTATTTAAGCTTTCATTTAAATTTATGATAATTTTCTCTTTTTGTTTTTACTTTTTAAGCCAAACTATAGTTTTTTTGTTTGTTACCAAAATAAGTTTTTTAATGATTTTTAAATCCCACATTTAAAAGTTACAAGTTTTACAAATTAATCATTTGGGAAGAAAACCGAAATTTTTATAAAAAAAAGTAATTTTTGAAAAAATTATAAGAGATCTTTTGTATAGTATTCAATTTTCTACAAAAAAATCTAATGGTTGTTTCAATTCCTTGATCCGCTGAGTTATAAAATTTCAAATTTAAAAAAAAATTTCCCATGTTATTTAAATCGGAAATTTTATTTAAGTGAGCGTGTTTTTTAATTGAGTTGGAGAAGAAAATATTGATTTTATTTGGTACAGTCTAATATACGTATTCTTTTTATCGAAGTATTTAATTAATTATTTATACAGTGTATTAGTGATTCCAACTTCCGGTACAGTGGAGCTAGACTCTGCTCTCATCTCGATGCCGTGGATACTCCCGCAGATGATTCCCCGTCAATTTTCCGATCTGCATTATTTGAACGGTACGTTACCAGATTTAAAAAACTAGATTTATTCTCACTTTTTAATCTCAAAATTCAAATTTAAAAAAATAATAAATAATTACAGCTGTCGTGAAGAAGCAGACACTTTATCTGAATCATGGCCTGCGTTGACTGCGCACTCACCTGAAGATGAGAAAAAATGCCACGGACTTATGCTTAGCTTGGCGGAATTGGTTGCTCAAATGGATCCTCACCCTGCTTCTATTTTGGGCAAACTCTTGATTGAAGTTATTTCAACTGCTTTAAAAAATCCTGGGCCTAATTCAGCAAAATTCATCTGTCAGTCGTTGAAGGTAAATTATTATTTCATAGAAAATGAAAATGTATAGTAAAAACTGACTCTTTTTACGAATAAACAATTTAATTTACAGTTAGCCGGTCAATATTTGGAAAGAGACAGTACTGCAAATCGACAAGAGATTGAACGTGTTATGAAAGAACTTTCTGAACTTGTACTTGACGGACGAGTAGACGTACACATAGGACGTATGGTAAATAGTGTAAAAGAATTACGAAGTGGTAATTGGGGACGTACGGTATCTTCCCATGGTCCTGTACCCTCTGAAATAAATCAAACAACACAACAGCAATTACAAGAACAGCTCCAATATCAACAACTCAACGAACCTGTACTTTATGGTCCAGATGGTAATGTTTTGTCAGCAGAAGAACGTCGATTTTGTCAGGACCTTGCAAATATGGATGATGGAATTGAAGAACCTTGGTAAGTTTTTTTTATAATTTATTTTTAAACAGCTTACCTGTTATTTTAACATGGTGGCCATATTCTGGAAAACTTGGTAGTGTCAGGGAATTATAAATATACTGGAATGATCAGGGAAAAATCAGGGAATTTCGTCACAAAGCTGAAAAATTTTTACTTTCTTTTTTTTTTGACTGAAAAAATTCGATAAATTTTTTATTCTGTCAAAACTGTTCAAAAAGTGGCGCGGCGCGAATGCGATTTTATTACCATTTAAAAAAAAAATTAGTAGAAATTGATTCCAATAGCGAAAAAATGAAGCAGTTAGAATTAAAAAAGCTGATAGAAAAAAAAGTCTCAGTAGAAACCAATCGTCAGGATCTTCAAGTTATTAACATGCATATTGACAAGTTAAAAAACCAAAAACATTTAAAGTATACACAAGTATTGAACTAATAAGTTTCACTATATTTATTATTCGCGTACTTGATTAATATTTTATTAATATTATATAAAACGTTCTTATTTATGAAATTTATTCTAGCGAAAATGAAAAATTTATTTATATTTTATTGTAGAGTAAGTTATATAAAATCATAGATTTAAAATAAAAAATATAAAATTATTCATTTAATACATAAAAAAAATCTATGAACATTGACAAATAATAATATAAAGTTTCATTTAACGACAATGATTGATTATTTATTGAACTGACTTATACCATTTTATTTTGAATTAAATAAATATTTCTAATGACTTAATATTCCTACATATGGTCAGGAATTTTTTAATTATTTGACTGGAATACCTGGAAAAGTCAGGGAATTTCAGTTTCAAAAATCTGTGGTCACCAAGTTTAATGTGCATTACTCAATCTAATTGTTTGAAAAATAAATATTTTTTTGTTTAAATTTTCAGGCAACGAGGAGGAGGTCATGAAGCTGATCCAGCAGAAGAAGATGAAGATGATATTATAGCCGCTGCTTATGAAGAATTCCTCAAGTTGACACCCAATAACGGAGTCAAAAAAGGATAATAAATAAACATATATATATACATATACATATATATATATATAAAAAATGCAACTCTTCCAGGCAGAGATTGATTTTTTTTTCACTAATATTAAAAATTCTCAAACGACCTGGTTATGCTAATTATTTATTTCTTCTTATCAGATATAAATAATCTTTTTATAGAATATAAATATGTATGTAAATGTTCTATCTATGTATATTTATAGGTAAACTATGGTCGATATATTGCACTTAGTCGATTATCTGATAAATACGTATTAATTAAATATTAAAAGTTAACTTCCGCACTTACCACAGCAAAATTTTTTTTTATTATGTGTATTGAAATGAAATAAATGATTTATCATTTTAAATTAAAAGTTTACATTTTTATGTTAAATTGTTATATTAGTATATTTTTTCTTTAGTTTCAGTTAAATAATCTCACATCAAATTAAACTGATTAAATATATTTATAATTTAATTTACTGTCAAACATATAAGATGTTAATTATTGAAAAAAATAATGAATTTATCATAATAAAAAATATTTGTGAAAAAAAACTTAAAATATCTTGTAGAAAATCGTGTATAAAACCGGCTTCAATTTTTTATATTACCATCAAGTTTAAAGATCTAGTACCCGATCAGGGAACTAGAGCCCGATCACTCCATGTATTTGTATTGATATATTTAGTAAATATAGGGAAGCGTGGGGTTGCCCCGGTCACCTAAGAAATAAACCTTCAGAATTTTTCGAATTATCCCTATTAGATCATAAAACGGACGTTATCTTATTCTATGTAATATAGAGAACCAAAGACACATAATTAAAAATGCTAGTATAAAAGTAAATAGAAATATTTGATGAATTAAAAAAATTGTAAGTTTGACATCCGGGTCACTGTTAATTTCAAATCAAAAATTAAGAATCTAAAGTCGTATTGCTGGAATTTCATCAAATTAAAATTTTATTTAGTCAACTGAAACTTAAGAAGTAAAGAAAAAAATGTAAAATTAATAATTAACAACATTTAACTTTTTTTTCCGTTTTCCGAACTCGCTTACGAGGCATCTATAATTTATTTATTTGTTCACCAATATTGTAACATAAATGTTACGATGTTGTAGAAGAAAATGCCCGTGATGAACAAAAAAATTTTTAGCTCAAATTTTAAAAAAGCTTACTTTAATTGATTAATTGCTTATTAAATAAGTTATTGGTAAATATTTTTATTAAACAAACACACGAATTGTCAGACGAAAAAACAAGTTAATGAATTGACCGTTGTGACCCCATAACTTTGATCGGTACGACCCCAACTAATTTTTGAGAAAATGAATTGAAATAAAAAAAAAGGATTGAAAATTATACTTTTATAAAAATTAAAATGGATTAAGAAATGTCTGTAGATTATATACATATCAATTATAAGATCTTTTCTTCTTGTAAAATATATAAAAAAACCTTATGATAATGTCCTTATATGATAGACTTTTCAAAATTTGGGTGAGCGGGACGACCAGTAATCGGGTACGGCAGGTATACGACCTAGCCATAAACGACCGTACCAAAAATAAAACCCTACCCAATTGAAGTCAGCCACATCATACCTACCTAGAAAATTCCCGCTCCAATAAAATATTCTACCATCTCAAAATCTCTACCAATAAAAAAATCTACCATGATATAATCACTACCAGAAAAAAACTCTACCAAGTTGCATTTATGAATAAACTCTACCGTTTGAAAATCACTACCATCAACTTTAAAACGTATATTTACAGACAATAAATTTATTTTTAATTAATTGGGAATCATTTAGGAAGATTTAGGAATATAATTTTATAATTCAGCACTAATTAATTAAAGGGTAATTATTCAATATTGTTTGAGCGTTTAGTGCACATGTTAGAAAATATAATTAACACGACTTTTTCGTTAGTTAATAGGAAACTCTTTGGGAAGAAAGTTATGAATTGTTTTGGTTTTAAAATCCGAAATGCTAATTATTCATTGATTAATTAGTCCTAAATAATAAAGTCATGTTCCTAAATCTTCCCAAATGATTCCCAATTAATTAAAAATAAATTTAATGTCTGTAAAATATACATTCTAAAGTTGATGGTAGGGATTTTAAACGGTAAAGTTTATTCATAAATGCAACTTGGTAGAGTTTTTTTCTGGTAGTGATTATATCATGGTAGATTTTTTCATTGGTGGAGATTTTGGGATAGTAGAATATTTTATTGGAGCGGGAATTTTCTAGGTAGGTATGATGTGGCTGACTTCAATTGGGTAGGGTTTTATTTTTGGTACGGTCGTTTATGGCTAGGTCGTATACCTGTCATCAGGTACTAGTTCCCTGATTGGGTACTGAATTTTTTTTATCTTAGTTCAAAAAAATCTTTATTTTAATTAATGAAAAAGTGTACACTGTATAAAAATTTCGGTGTGAACGCGAATTGAATCTGGAGTGAATGCGGAGCGGATGTCCGTGTATTTAATTAATTTCCGTGGAGTAAAATTCCCTCCAAAGGGAAGATTATTTTATTTTAATACTATGCGTCTGTAATTTTACGGCGTCGTATGTATACGTCTCCATATATTTACGGCGCTGTATGAATACGGGCCCGCCATATTTAAAAGTTTTAAAATCGTCTGCATACGGCATCTAGTTTGCTAGCATCTCCATTCTTTCTAGGATACCTAAAAAAAAAAAAACAAAAAGTGATTTAATTATTGAAATTAAAAATTTCGAATATTTAAAAAAATATAAATTTCAGTATAATTAAATAAAAAAAAATCATACCACTTCTATAAAAATTTTCATACACCGCTATGCCACCAGTGGTTGCTTTTATGCCAAGAACGTTTCGCATTAAATTAATGGCACCACAATTAACAGCCAATGATTTAACTTGTTCAGAATTTTCCTCGGTATAATAGTAGTTGATGATGGAATCTTCACACAAATTTTTCAGTCCTGTTAATTTATAGTTCGAAGCAGCTTCTAGCAAATTTTCTGCATGATCATCCAAGTCCTCAACTTTCCCAGTGTAGATATATTCTAAAACTCTTTTAAATATCTCTGGCTTGATGTCCGTAAGAGCTACTTGGTTATCATTGCCATCAGACATTTGTTGATGATGATCAACCATTTCATATAATTTAGAACACCGTGCTTTTAGTACTTTTTTATATACTGGAAATTTAATATCCTGCACACAAATCATAACATCACCATCATCTTGAAATTTATATAGCTCCAAGAAATCATCTGATAAATTGGGATCTAGTTTATAGGTACAATCTATACACTCGAAAGGAAATATAGGATCATCATCCAAGTAAGTTATGAGTTCGATGCCCAGTGTCATGATATCGTTTGGCAATAATTTATCGATTGTGTTTGGTAAATCGGAGCCATAGAAATTGCTTGAATTCATTTCAGGTCCATATAAATCTGTAGAGTCAAATTTCCGGTTTTTTCGTCCAAGAAAAAACTTATTTTTGTCGGCGTCGACCAGGTAGAAGTTACAGGTTACATGATTCTTAGGTTCCAATTCTTTAACAGCGTCGAACAATATCAAGAATCCACCTCTCAATTCATTATTGAAAAATTTCAATGTGACGTACCAGTCAACGGCATGACCTTGAACTTCTGTAGAAAAGTTGTAAGTCTTCTGAACAGGAAAATTTGGAAATTTGAACTCGTCCGGATCTACTTTTGAGAATATTTCACTTATATTTTTAAGTTCCCATGTGTGATATTCTTTATGAACGTTTTGTTCTATCTTTTTTAGTGGCATTTTTAAACTCGACACAACTCAAACCAACACAACTTTTTCTTAATTATTTTTTTTAAAAAAACACGTGGTAGAAAAGCTAGATATTTAGTTTTACTAGGTATCAACGATAAGATGGCAGTAACAAGAAGAACTGTGAGTGCTATTACTTTTGATGCAAGTGTGCGTTTTGTGCAACTTCCGTTAGGCACAAATTTTGGCACCCGAATGTACACGATGCCGTAAAGTTATGGAGCCGTATCGTCAAGTTATTCTTCCTATAGCCAATAAAATTTTAACTGTTGCAATCTTAACTGTATAACTTCCGTTTTCTACAGTTTTTATCCTTTACATATTTTACATTACATAGTCTTTAGGGGCAGGTATACGACCTAGCCAAAAGCGACCCTACCAAAAATAAAACCCTATCCAATTGAAGTCAGTCCCATCATACCTACCTAGAAAATTCCCGCTCCAATGAAATATTCTACTATCCCAAAATCTCCACCAATGAAAAAATCTACCATCATGATATAATCACTGCTAGAAAAAAAACACTACCAAGTTGCATTTACGAATAAACTTTACCGTTTAAAATCCCTACCATCAACTTTAGAATGTATATTTTACAGACATTAAATTTATTTTTAATTAATTGGGAATCATTTGGGAAGATTTAGAAATATGACTATTATTTAGGACTAATTAATTAATTAATGAATAATAAGCATTTGGGATTTTAAAACCAAAACAATTCATAACTTTCTTCCCAAATAGTTTCCTATTAACTAACGAAAAAGTCGTGTTAATTATATTTTCTAACATGTGCACTAAACGCTCAAACAATATTGAATAATTACCCTTTAATTACTTAGTGCTGAATTATAAAATTATATTCCTAAATCTTCCTAAAAGATTCCCAATTAATTAAAAATAAATTTAATGTCTGTAAAATATACATTCTAAAGTTGATGGTAGGGATTTTAAACGGTAAAGTTTATTCATAAATGCAACTTGGTAGTTTTTTTTTGGTAGTGATTATATCATGGTAGATTTTTTCATTGGTAGAGGTTTTGAGATGGTAGAATATTTTAGTGGAACGGGAATTTTCTAGGTAGGTATGATGCGGCTGACTTCAATTGGATAGGGTTTTATTTTTGGTACGGTCGCTTATGGCTAGGTCGTATACCTGCCGTCTTTAGGTTACGTTGCAAGCAATTTAAAGTCCTTAATAAATATATTTTCTACATATTTCTAACAAACTACTCTAAACTTTTTCGGACTATGTTTCCCGGCTATCTTTTTCCTTTTCCTATTCCATATCTCATTATTAGCCATCTGTTCCTATTTATGTTTCCATATTTTTTGCAATCAGGGGGAGTTTTTAGTGGGCAGGATTGTACACTTTTTATTTTTTTATTGAAAGTAATTTTTTTTTTTTTTTTTTTTTTTGTAAACGTTTAATTAACAAAATAGTTTTCATGTCAGTTAAAAATTTTAAATTTGACGCTCTTTTATATTTAAGTCAAAAGAAAAGTAGATGTCACTATTGTACATGCTTCTCGCACGTACTCGTTAAATAGGTAGTTTGAATATATAACATTTAGAAATCTCTAAGCTCGTCCCTGCCCTGTGGAAAAGGTCTTATAAAATCTCATAAAAAAAATTGGCTATGAGAAAACGATCAGTATTTGTCCACGAAAAATCTCAAAAATTCTGATACAATTATTTTCTCATGGATGGTGCATCAAAAAAATTTTTTTCTTAAAATTTTCATATAAATTATCAGAATCTATAAGAAACAGAAGCTGTAATATTGTGATTATAAGTATTTATAAGTTTTCGAAAAATGTAAAGTTTACAATTGAGTAGATTTTGGAAATGAATAAGATTGTATGAGACGATTTCTGAAGTAATCGTACAATTGTAATCTTAAGATTTGAATCTGATTAATCAATGTGAGTACATTAATTTTCCATATAGTAACGAAAAAATTTATGAGATTCATTAAGTTATAGTTTCTGTAGTATTGATTAAGGTTTATATGCTAAATTATTGAATTTTTTAACATGAATTGAAAAAATTTTTATTATGTATACTCAAGAATATTTGTATGAGTATTTACGCAAAAAACCCTTCGCAATCTATTTACGAGAAATCTATGAAATTGAGTCAGTTTCAAGTCAAGACCTATCTAATGATACCAATTCCAATAACATTAACTAATTCCATCATATCGATGTGGCGGAACAAAATTTTCCTTATTCTCTCAATAATATAGAATAGACAATATTTTAATATATTACAGGCAACAAAATTTAGTTAAAAACTAGCCATACATGTTTTTATTAAAAAGAATTAATAATATGTTTTGGCCATTTGGTCTCCTTGATTGGAGCAGCTTTGGGCCAATACTGATTTCTTGTTAGGTTTATAATTATGTTCTTCTTTGAGTTTATTAATTTTAATTGTTGTAGTAAAATACACATTGTTTATTTTTTTTTTAATAAATAAGTGGAAAAGACGATCCCCTTAAAAAACCATTTTAACTTTCTAGTTTCTTTTTTTGTTTTCCTTAATATATTAATGATAATAATAGTCTATGTACACTAGTGTTATGCACTCGACCACAAGTACTGGTTTCTTATAGAAATTATTTGAATTAAAATTTTTCAAGTGTTCAAAACTGGTCCTAAAGTGGCCAAAAACAGTACTCATCTATTCTATAGTGCCTTTAATTTTTTGAGTGCGAGAACGAAAATGGGCGAGCAGTTTTCAAGTTATCCAAAAAATAAAATTATTGAAAATATTTTCTTCACGTTTTTGTTAATTAATTTGCAAATTGCTGAATCTATTTGTCACACGATTGATTAAAACTAATTGGACACAAATCGATTAAAATGAATGGCATTCAATACTCATAAGCCTTAAGGCTGGGCCGTACTAAACAAATTTTTGAATTTTACTTTTCTTTTAATTTATTAATCAATTGTTACTACAGAAATTTTTATAGCTTCCGAAAAAATGTGTAAGACAAACTTTCGGAAGGTTTTCATCACTAGAGTGACGTAATTATTCTAAATGTAATTAGAAAAGTAAAATTCGGTTAGTACTGCCCACCCTCAAGAATTGCGATTACTCACTTGGGCATCTCAGCGTGCTTCCATTATCCCTATAATTAATTGTTTACTTTTACGCGTTAATTTTTTATTGTTAATTAGATTGTTACCTTATTTTGTTACGTTATTATTACTATTATTTTCCTATTTCCCACTGTTTTTTTTCGCATCTTATGTGTAAAATATAGCAGTAAAAATTCCTAATAAAGGAGGAGTGGTTACGACACTTGTGACATGGATCTTATTTTGGCAATTTTATTTTGAAAATTACCATAATCGCGGGGCAAGATAGCAATGTACACTTACTACTTTTATTTTACAGTTTAATTCTTGATTTAGGATGGGAAATTAGCATACTTGTGACCTACTTTAATATTCAAGATATTTATTGATAGAATCGGAATCTTAATTAGTAACTTCGTCACCGGCGGGTAAGAATGAGTACAGAGTCAGAGAAACTACTGGCTATCATATTTTTGCCGTAACATGGAGTATTTTATAAATTAGCTGTGAAATGTGTGGAATTTTATTTTTTTGGCCGTCAGAATTCTGCACACTGAGAAAAAGAATATCTTTTCGGAAGAGTAGACATTCTTGCTCAGAGACATTATTTTATTGCAAATTTTCGAGCAATTAACTGCTCAATACAAGAAGTACTTTTTTGGCTGAAGAAAAATTTATCTTAGCAAATAGAACACCCCCTGTGGAAATATTTTTCCTTAGAAAACTGAGAATAATTCTTTTAAAACTAATAATACGACTTTAAAAGTCTTATTTTCTCTGATAAATTCAAAATACGTATTTTAAAGTCTAAAGAATTCTATATTAGTCATTAGAAGTCTAATATTCTGTAAAATTTGAATTTTTCTAGAATAATTAAAACGTTCAGCAGAGAATTGGCATCCCGAATTAAAAACTCCGATTGAAAGTTAATCAGAAATCTGAAAGTTACCCGAGTCGAAATCTCAAACGTTCGTTGAACGTTTTAAATGTTAGAACGTGAATACAACGTTTCAGGCGTTAAAAACGGGAATTCAACGTTTCAAGCGTTAAAAACGGGAATACAACGTTTCAAACGTTAGAAACGTGAAACCAACGTTTCAGACGTTAAAAACGCGAAGACAAAGTTATAAACATTAAAAACTTAAATACGGTAATTGATTATTGTTATCTTGAAATGCAAATTATGGCTCATTAAATTGGTAATCTTTTATGAATTTTGATTCCTATTGAAATAACACTTGCTTGGATTCGAGCCGATACAGTATTAAAAATACTCTCAATGATTTCGTTTCACTCAATTGGTAGCCCTACGTATGACACCTGGGGCAAAATGGAATAGCCGAAAATTCCGAAAAAATGATTCTTTCATAATTTCATTGTCAAATTATAAAAAATTTAATATATTAATCCATTTTACGGCTTATTCTCTATAACTGAGGCAAATTTGGCCACTAAAAATATTCGAAAAATTTAGAGCGATCATAAAGCACACCAGCGCTTTCGCGCTTGAGGTGTGCAATAATAATATGTTTTTTAATTGATAAAATTTTTTAAATAAAGCAAAATTATCTGTAATTTAAAAAATCAACAAACACGTTTTTTGGGTTAAAAATAATGACAAATAAATATAGAATTATTATTTTTTATTAAATAACAATTAGTAATTTAACTAGTCGTGGGGGAACGATTTATTACACCTCAAATGATTTTTTTTGAGTAACATAAAACTAAAAATCGTTGTCAAGAGAAAGAAAGACATTCTTAATGATGAACACATTAAAAAAAAAAAAAAAAAATTTAATTATTTTTTGGAGGGGGGCCCTGCCCCCCCCCCCCCAAATTTTTTTTCAAAATTTCGGCAAAATGTCCTTAAATTTGTTCGAAATAGGACAAAAGTAAAGTGGTCTGATGATTGAATGCCACAAAAAGTAATAATCGGCTTAGAGGAGCCTCTCTGCCCCACCCTCCCCTATTTCAAATTCTACGGTATCGTTCGGTAGAGGTGACCATTAAGGGTAGTTTCGTTTTTCGTCGAAGAATGGTGATTTCTTTGTTGCCTCGACAATCGAGGAAAATCTTTTAACTCTTGTAGTATTTTATTTTTACTATCCCCGTTAGATAATTAAAAATAATCAAATGTCGGAAAGTTATCGTTTTTAGTCAGATTTTCGAATATCGAGTTTTCATCAACTCTTGATGTTTTAATTTGATGTTTCATCAACTCTTGAAGTTCATTTGTGTGGGTCTGTTTGATTGGAAAGCTCGAAAATTTCTAAAAGCCATATTTTTAGGTCATAAAGGTTCAATAGTTACTGGTGGGTATATCCTTTACCAATTTGAACTCAAAAATAGTGGGAAGTTTCAGAGATGGCCTGCAGAGTCAACAATTTGTCGAATTTTTTCATTTCAAATTTGAAACGTTCTGTTTGCGTTTTCGATAAATGTTCAAAATGTTGAATCCATGTTTGGACTAATAATTACGCCCAAAACGTTGTACACTGAGAGAAAAAACAGGTTTTCGGAACTAGGAAAACGTAGTAAAAAAACATCTCAGCTATAGGTTTGTAGTATCTGTAACTAAAGTGTAATAGTAAACAGTACTACAAAAAAGTAGTCGATTACACTATTGTGAAAACACTACGATGATACTAGTGAACATGACTGTTCTGAGTTGGATAATTTAAATTAAAAATTACTAGTCAGCAGAACTATGTTATTCATGTAAACTTAACACTTTATTTAAAGTTAAGTTAACTACTTTGGGCTGAGTCTATTAAATTAAAAATTTATAGTGAGCGTAACTATGCGATATGGTAATAATTTAATATTTATATCAAGTAATATCAACCAATTGAACATAGTCATTCAGATTTTGTGTATATGTTGTCTTTCGAAATTTTGTTTTGAATGTATTGATTTGTTTATAACATTAGTTAACAAAAAAAAAGTCTCTGGACGATACGATTGAAATTCGTTTCAGAAACAATGTTGTCGATTGGTGGTATCAACATTTTGTCGATTTTTTCAATCCAATCCGGACTTCGAAAAAATTCATTTGTTTATAACTTTAGTTAACAAAAAAAAAAAAAAAAAAAAAAAATAATGGTCTTTGGAGGATACAATAGAAATTCGTTTCCGAAAAAATACTGACGTTTGGTGATATCTACATTTTTTCAATTTTTTTTTTTTTTGTCTTTGATTTTTAATGTAAAAGCCTTAAGAGAAAAATTTGTTGGGAGAAGATGTATATTGAAGAGGAGAAAGTCACCGGTGCTAAGCAGCAGTGGAAGTAGTTCAGTGCTCGCCACTAGATGGTTAGCCAACTTATTGTGCTGTCCCTGGTTAGATAGGTATTTCAGAGTTTTTATATACGATGCTTGAAGACCATTCTGGCATGGATATTCCTCTGTTAATTGACGGAGTGACAAGTACCTGTTTTGGTGGTCATATAGTAGATGCTTAACTACATAATGACATTAATAATTCCGTAAATAATTTTTCTCGATATTTAAAAACAAAAAGCATTTTATTAACTCAAAATTGTAACTGATACTATTAACATGTAGTGAAGCAAATAATAAAAATATTATTGTCAGTACTACTCAAGCTTCAGTAGCAATAACTTTTTTTTTCAAAGTTATATCAACTACTCAACATTAACTAAGCCGAAGTAGTTACTAATACTATTTTAATTTATTGACGCGACTATGAAACGTAGTTATTATTACTATTACATCTTAAGTAGCGAAGTCTATTTTTTCATAATTGTTATAACCAGGTAAAAATGGTTCGTAAAGAATAGTTGGTGTTACTATTTTGTATTAGTTTTGAGCACTACTGTGTAGTACCAGTGACTACGAAAACTAGTTTACAGAACTAATATTTAATAATTGTGACGTCGTAGTTCAGGCTACTTTGCATTTTTCTCTCAGTGTAACCATTCCCTTTATATTCGTCTGTAGCACTTCGTTAAAGTCCATGAACTTTTTAAAATTTTTGTGGGCAAATTTGCGGTAATGGTAATTATTTAGTTCCGCGTCTTTTAGAAGTTGACAAAACCTCACCCAGAGTCCGTCAGTTCTTGTGGGTTTTGCAAATCTCAAGTCGTTGATGTGCTGCTCAAGTTCTTTATTTTGTGGGCGACTATGTAGAACTTGGTCGCAGACATCGTCATAATCGATGACCCATCGTGGAGATCCTGCATCTGTATCTGTTGTTGGGTTCGGTGTACACGGAAAAAAAAATATTGTGTTTATGGCTCACCAACGGAGAGCGACAAGTGTATCGTGATTAGTTCTAAATTGTATTGCTACTAGCACAATATATATATCGATATGAATGAAACACTAGATACTTATAATAACGATCTTATGGATTGTGCATATACTTAAATGTATAGTGATCGTCAGTTAACGTATCCATATCGTATCGAAACGGATCGTGATTTTCGCGATCTACTTCTCAAGCGCCACTACTCATAATCAAATTAAACTTCATAATGCATATCTTGCCAATTATACAGTGTTTATTTATAAAATTATTAATTATTTAAAGCGCACACAACGACAATGAAAAAGTACTAATTATTTATTTAATGCAAGAATTTCTGTTTTTTATCGATTAATTTTTTAATTTATCTTTGAAACAAAAAAAAGACTGAAAAATTTACATTAATTAATTACGTATATTCTATTACTTTACATTTCTTGATATTAAATAATAATTTTTTATTGCACCTATTAGAATTATTAATATGTGATTATTAATGACAGCTAAAAATAAAATTGTAATGAAGTTGAAGTTGTAAATTTATCTATTTTAACCTCAAATTAGTTATAATAACAAAACAGATCGTTACTATAGCGAAACGATCTTATGATTTCGGGATCCGCCTGGATCGTGATAGTCACGATCCGATAGACCAGCACTTTCCGTATACAACGGATAACCAACCGAGGAGAGTGAATATCACGATACCGTTGAGTGGTGAGCGCAATATTTTTTTCTCCGTGTAAGCCGTTCAAGAGATGAGTCAGATGAACTTCTACGTGGTCCTCTAGGTCCTGCAGGCGGTCCAGTTGGTGGAGTTGGCGGCTTCGCAGGTAGTTTGATTGGTGGTTTAGTCGGATTAAGTGATGATTTACCAGACGTTCTGGCTGTAAATTCACTTATAATATTTAGTATTCTAGAACTTTCATCTGCGGATATCGTAGCTGAACTCGATGATGAGTAAGGAGTTCCATCTGATGTTCTAGGATCTCTCTTACCAAGCGAAAAGCTTTGATTATAACTTGTTGGTAATTGACTTACTGATTGAACAATAGTTTTTTCCTTTGTAGCTTCCTTGGCCATTTGGAAAGCAGTGCTAACAACTTCCTTGATTTCTCTTTCATTCAAATACGATGGATCAACGATGAAGAATTGATTTTTACTCTGGTAAGCTTTTTTAGGTGAATGCTGACCCTCAATTTCGGTTGGACATTCTTCACTAACTTTGGCCACTGCAGCATCTTCACTGGATAAGATGGAATTATCCTCTAGAACACCTTCACTTACGGTACCAGTATGAATATCTGGTACATCTTCACTCGCGATCCCAGTTGGAGTATCCGATACATCTTTAGTCTCGATCCCAGTTGGAGTATCCGATACATCTTTAGTCTCGATCCCAGTTGGAGTATCCAATACATCGTTAGTCTCGATCCCAGTTTGAGTATCCGATACATCATTAGTCTCAAGCCCATTATGAGTAGTATTATTCTTATCTTCACAATCAAAATCTGAACTGATATCAAGCACACCACCATTACTACGCAGACGTAAATATTCTCTAGTGCATCTTATCACTGACTCACTGTATTTTTGTTTATTTAATTGACTACTTAGAAATGTATCAATAACTTTTGATTTATTCTGGTCATTTAGAAATGAAAGTCTCTTATAGAGATCGCGTTTAACTTCGACAAGTTTTGCCCTAAGTTGATTTTTCGCCAAAACGCGCCAATGATGATTAGCCGGTTCGTCGCCTCCTCTGATTGTGATACAAAAATTATTCCATTTGTTATTTTTTCCTTTACTAGATGAACTTATTAAATCGGAAATGTAATCCTGAAACGATGATGTGCGAGGACAAGTTGTGACTATTGCGATCACGAATTCATCAACAGTAATATTGAGTGTATTGTCCGAACACATTTTATTTATTTAATTATAATTAGAAATTTAATCAATTGTTAAGGTGAACGTTATTTATTTTAAAATTTAGATTTAGTCAGGACTAAAAGTGAAATACGCGTGCGAATTTTTTAACACGACCATCCGCCTCGACTGACCACCGAGTAATAGATAAATTTTATCTATTACACATACCCGTGTAATTATGTGAAAATTAATTGAAAGGGGGAGAGAAAATTGAGAGGGAGAAATTTTAAGTATACACTTTTGGGGACCAGAATATAGATTTATATATATGTGTATATTACCCAAAGTAATGTACAAGTCGATTACCTCTCTTAAGCCTGCCCTTCATAAGCCTCTTCCCCTCAATCGGGAGTTACTGAGTCCAAACAACTTGCCCCACTTAACCACTCTAAGGAGTTTCATACGAGAGAGCCCGTTATAAGCCTCCGTTAAAATTTTCCACATTATAAACTAAGAATAGGAAAAATAGACAAATTGATGATGAAAATTTACTCCCTATGTTTCGCGGAGAATAATTTAATTATTATTAAGCAAAATATAATTTATTATTCATAATTGTAATCATAAAATATATGCAAACCTTCTGTTATAACTAAAAAGTATTATTGAGCATTAAGTTCATCAATGAAATTGTTATTTTTATTATTAGTGTAAAAAGATAAGTATTTATTTTAGCGCCATAAGTACCAGGAAAATAGGGATAGTTGTGTATGCAACAATATGTCAATATAACGTTTAAAATTATATAAAAGAAAACAGGCTTATAACGCATAGTCAACAACAAAACTAAACGCACGGTAGTGGGAAGACTGAAATTCTAAGAAAAATTTCCCCTCATCCCCTAAACCAGGTTTATGGCGGGTAGTCGACTGTATACGAATGAATTAATACTAAAAGTAATAATATAGCAAATTATTAGATAAACATGCAGTAATTATTAGCATTCTGTGATTTTTACTGTTCATTTAGGAATAAACAGTAAAAATAATGTATTTATTGATTTCCATAATTATTTTTTATTGAAACATATCAAATATTACAATATTTTCTCCATGAGGTATTAGTCAAATAAATATTTTTAAACCACTGCAACTGAATTGCGGTTTAATTTAGCGATTTGGGCTAAAGGACGATTTTTGTAGATTAAAGTCTCTTTATAAAAACATACATTTACTTTATTTTTATCACCCATACGGAGTCGCCGATGCTCAAAAAAAATCTACGATCGACCGAGGCTCGGCTACCAATGCTCGGTCGAGCGTCGGTGTTCCATTATCAGCCTATGGCTGTGACACCATCGGTAACCGAACTATAGTAATAACAATGAAATCCGATCATCAACCGATTCTCGGTCGACGATATGATAAATTTTCTTTTGCGCATGCGCACTAAATATCACATCAGCTATTTTGAAGCATTATTTACCTGTAATACTTTTTATTAGACCGAAGCAATTCTTACTGAGTATAACCGAAAATAAATTTATCGTTATGATTAAAAAAAATTTTGTAATTTATAAAATCATGTCTGATCGTGTAAGAAAACATCGGGCATTATAAAAATACATGGATAATAGATCTCAACCGCCTAATACACCCTCAGTGTTAATTGTTAATCATCATATTATAAATGATGGTGATCATGATAATTTACACGGTGAAACAATTGTGAATAATGTTGTGAATAAAGAAATTAATTATAGTGTATTTAATAGTAATAATGAAAGTGATGAGAATAGTTTTAGTGATTGTGGAGATGATACACTCAGAGAAAAAAAAATTTTTTTCGAGTATTTTTTATACTTATTTGTGTAAATACTTAAAACAAGAAATTTTTCCTGAATTGAAGTATAATATTTCTTATTTTGAGCAACTATTGCTTCGATCTAATAATATATTACTAGATACATAAGTTACTTGTAACAAGAAATTATTTCTTGAATTGTGTTGACATATTTTTATATATTAAAAAAAGCAATTACGTAAGCCAAGAAAAATCTTTCTTTGACCAAGCAATTTTTTTCCAAGTTCGAAAATATTTTTTTCTCAAATCAAGAAACTTATTCTTGGCTAAAGACATTTTTTGTATTAAGTCAAAAAAAAAAGTTCTTGAACTAAAACGAAAAAAAATTTTAAACTAAGTAAAAAAATTTCTCAGCCCAAGTGATTTTTTTTTTCAGTTCGAGAGTATTTTTTTCTCAGCTTAAGGAATTTTTTTTCATGGTGTGACAAATCACAACAGTTACACGTATAAAAAAAAAAATTATTAAAAAAAAAAACAAATGAACGCAAAAAAAATAATGCGTGTAAAAAAAAATAAATAAATTTAAATGAATAAAGAGAGAGAGAGAAAAAATAAAGCGAGTGAAAATAACAAAGTGTGCAGACGCAGAGTGCAAGAGAAAAAATTAGTACCAAGAGTCACCGCTAGTCGCAGAAGAGCGCTGCAACATTTTCCTAGTTGGACAGTTAGAATAGAAGTAATAAGTTCCGCTCAAAGGAGTGAAAAGTCGCTCTGGCAACTACTCGCTACAGGAGAATATCCTAGTAGAAAAGAACAAGTACCCTTGGGGAAAATACTTAAGAGTAGATTTTTGGAATGCTTTTCAGTCATATCAAACAGCGCAGAGGAATCCGAAGAAGAATCCATACGGATTATGTTTAGATACAGAATATAAATGTTTGATTAGTGAACTTGAATATTTTATATACTAAATGAGAATATTTAATTATGTTTCTCAAGTATTGTAATTACTAAAGATAAATTTTTAATTTCTGAACTTAAGTTGTTCAAATACTAAATGAAAATATATAATTATTAAATTTAAGAATTTTAAATGCTAAATTAACATATTTAAATATCGATCACGAGTGTTGTAAATACTAATCTTCAATTTTTAATTATTGAACTTGAGTATTTAAACTTCTAGATGTGAATTTTTATTATTTAATTGGAGTATTTTCATTACTAAATTAAATTTTTTAATCATTTATTTCAAGTATGTTAGATACTAAATTTTGGTCGGTCAATATTCTTGGCTGAGACAAAATTATTAGGATGAGCCGATCCTAGGCAACTACAATAGGATAATCCTCGTATCATATCCTCGGCCGATACTCGGTTACTATCCTCGGCCGATGCTCAATCGGCAGCCTCGCGCTGATGTTAACATCCGATGCCCAGCGAGTCTTGCTCCTATACATATTCCGATCCTCAGCCGATGCTCGAGGATCGGACGGCTATCATAGTCCGATGATCAACCGATCACCGTGCTCTGTATGGGCAGTTAAATAAAAAAAGTTGTACAGATAAAATTAAAATAATGAAATTTTTCTATTGATAATACATAAAAAATCTTTTATTTCCAAATGCACCATTTCTGTGTTGAAGTTTCATAGCTGGACTTTACAGACAATTTTATATCAAAGACTCGATAATGTTGAGATGGCCGTGAAAGAAAAAATTCTCGATTTTTTTGACACAATCTAATATGTATGTATATGTTTTTTTACTATTAAAGGTTTTCGTTAATAAACTTGAAAAGTTTTGGATAGGCAGGGCAAACAATGGAAGAACTTATTTTAGAAGTCGCTGAGAATTTGGGAAAAATAATAGACAAAGTATCTAAAAAACATCAAGGGGTTGTTAAAAATCTTAATGAACTAACTGCTTTGGCTGTTCTTAATAGTCTCTGGTCATTATTCGGTGGCTCGAGGTAATTTTAATTTTAATATTTTTATTAAGTATTTTAAATGGTAGCACGACTTGTAGTTCGCGGATAAAATATCCCCGACAAAATATCCGCTATAAAATATCCGATAGACAAAATATCCCCGGACTAAATATTCAAGAGACAAAAATTTGTGACAAAATATCCTTTCGATAAATCTTATTTAGAAAAATATATTTTAAGTGGAAAAATAATTAATGGTTTCCGACAATCGGGTACCGTAACATTCCAAGCATCTGCGTTGACCTATTTCCAAAATAACACTCACCCAAAATCTGTGAAAAATATGTGTTGATTAGGGTGATTCAAAAAACAAACAAATTTTTTTTTTCTTCCAAACAGGTTCAAAAGTTTCGTTTAGATAAAAAAAGACGCCTGTGAAAATTAGAGCTCTTAATTTTAACATTAAGAGGTTCCTCATCGAACTTTTCTATTTCCCATAAGAATAACATGGAAAACATTTTTTTTACGTCTTCTGATTTTTATAAGTAGCTAACGATGCGTCATAGGAATGATTGGCAGGCATGTTTTTGTAGGTAATTGAATGCTCTACAAAAAAAGTTTCTTATCATTTTTTGAGGAATCTATTTTTTCAAAAGTTATTTGAGGTTGAAGTCGAATTCATATTAAATTTTGAGATTTTTTTACTTTTCCGGCGAAACTATCAGATCTATTACAAAATATTATTGGAACTTTTTTGTAGACAATTTTATTCCCTTGAAGTTATTTCAAATCAAGTTTTTTCGAATTCCGCATTGTTTTCTAGTTATTTTTATTTTAATGTCATGCTCTTAAAAAAAATAGTCTTCTGATCGATTTTAAGAGCTTTCAATATATTTTCACTGTCAATAACTAAATCTGATGATTAAATCATGCGAGAAACCAAAAAAAAAAGTCAATAAAATAAATTAATAAGGCCGACTTTTGATTATTCGATGTTAAAAATTTGTAAGTTAAAACATTTGATAAGAAATTTTATGATTACAACAAATTCAAAGTACACTACCCGAGTCGAAATCTCAAACGTTCGTTGAACGTTTTAAACGTTGAAAACGTGAATACAACGTTTCAGGCGTTATAAACGAGAATTCAACGTTTCAGGCGTTAAAAACGCGAAGACAAAGTTATAAACATTAAAAACTTAAATACGGTAATTGATTATTGTTATCTTGAAATGCAAATTATGGCTCATTAAATTGGTAATCTTTTATGAATTTTGATTCCTATTGAAATAACACTTGCTTGGATTCGAGCCGGTACAGTATTAAAAATACTCTCAATGATTTCGTTTCACTCAATTGGTAGCCCTACGCATGACACCTGGGACAAAATGGAATAGCCGAAAATTACGAAAAAATGATTCTTTCATAATTTCATTGTCAAATTATAAAAAATTTAATACATTAATCCATTTTACGGCTTATTCTCTATAGCTGGGGCGAATTTGGCCACTAAAAATATTCGAAAATAATAATTTGTTTTTTAATTGATAAAATTTTTTAAATAAAACAAAATTATCTGTAATTTAAAAAATCAACAAACACGTTTTTTTGGGTTAAAAATAATGACAAATAAATATAGAATTATTATTTTTTATTAAATAACAATTAGTAATTTAACTAGTCGTGGGGGAACGATTTATTACACCTCAAATGATTTTTTTTGAGTAACATAAAACTAAAAATCGTTGTCAAGAGAAAGAAAGACATTCTTAATGATGAACACATTAAAAAAAAAAAAAAAATTTAATTATTTTTTGGAGGGGGGCCCTGCTCCCCCCCCAAATTTTTTTCAAAATTTCGGCAAAATGTCCTTAAATTTGTTCGAAATAGGACAAAAGTAAAGTGGTCTGATGATTGAATGCCACAAAAAGTAATAATCGGCTTAGAGGAGCCTCTCTGCCCCACCCTCCCCTATTTCAAATTCTACGGTATCGTTCGGTAGAGGTGACCATTAAGGGTAGTTTCGTTTTTCGTCGAAGAATGGTGATTTCTTTGTTGCCTCGACAATCGAGGAGAATCTTTTAACTCTTGTAGTATTTTATTTTTACTATCCCCGTTAGGTAATTAAAAATAATCAAATGTCGGAAAGTTATCGTTTTTAGTCAGATTTTCGAATATCGAGTTTTCATCAACTCTTGATGTTTCATCAACTCTTGGTTCATTTGTGTGGGTCTGTTTGATCGGAAAGCTCGAAAATTTCTAAAAGCCATATTTTTAGGTCATAAAGGTTCAATAGTTACTGGTGGGTATATCCTTTACCAATTTGAACTCAAAAATAGTGGGAAGTTTCAGAGATGGCCTGCAGAGTCAACAATTTGTCGAATTTTTTCATTTCGAATTTGAAACGTTCTATTTGCGTTTTCGATAAATGTTCAAAATGTTGAGTACACGTTTGGACTAATAATTACGCCCAAAACGTTGTATTCATGTTTATTATGTTTTAGACATTGCATTCACGTTTTCAACGACTGAAACGTTGTACTCCCGTTTTTAACGCCTGAAACGTTGAATTCCCGTTTTTAACGCCTGAAACGTTGTACTCCCGTTTTCAACGCCGGAAACGTTGAATTCCCGTTTTTAACGTTTAAAACGTTCAACGAACGTTTGAGATTTCGACTCGGGTAATCAGAAAAAAAAATTATTATTTTCCGATTGAATCTGATTCAAATATTTCTATCAGAACTGATCCGATTCAAACGGAAAATAAATCTGTTAATAAATGCTTGATTTCAATTAAATCTGATAGAAATCCGATTGAGTTTTAATCGGATTTAATCGAAATTTTTAATCAGGGATAGCATCGAAAAAAAATTTTCAGTTATTCAGAGTTTTAAAAACTTCTAGGTAAAGATTTAAATCACAATAAAAAAAATTTTTTAGATATATTCAGTTTCAAAAACTAGTAGATTTCCGTTAGAATGAAGAAATTTTATGGGCATTCGAATTAAGCTTTAGTTCATACACGGAAAAAAATAATCTTTAAAAATTAGTATTTGAAATTATAACCCGGAACCCGGGTGTCAGTATGGGGAATTTTAATATTCTAAATATAAAAAATTTTATTATAATTTTCTAAGTATCAGTTACGATTTTTAAAGTTTAAATACTAATTTTTCTTGCATAGACAATAAATTTTCATACTTATCCTATAATTATTCATGTTTTAATCATAAATGAAAAAATTACTATTTAGAATGATCACGTTATCATTACATTACTTGTCGTTCTCAATTTCTATAGTTCATTTTTTTCCGTGCAACAATTAATTTATTCGAGTTAAGAAAGAAAAAATTTATTGACCCAATAAAATAATTTTTTTCCGCAGTACAAAATAACTTTCAGCTTCCGCACTTAGCACAGCAAAAAAAATTAATTTTGTGTATCGACTTCATTCATTATTTTAATTCAAAATTCTACATGTTCAAGTAAAATTATTATTTCAATAAATTTTATACATATAAATATAATTACCTATTAATTGATTGTTCAAAATATTTTTCATTATTTTGAACAATTTATTAAAAATTAAAATTTTATTATATCGATAATTACACGTAACTATTAATGAGCTTGAAGGTAAACCACAAAACGTTTTAATAATTTGATTTCTACAAACGATTATGTTAAATTAAATTCTTAAAATAATGTAAATAATCTGTGACGATGTAAATTTTGAATATTTCAAGTTCAACGTAACTCGTTTTAAATGTGGGCCTGAAATCGTTGAAAGTTATCTCACTCTGTTTGGAGGTCACCTGTACGAATCCAAGGTTTTTATTACCATTTAAGTACAGTATAAAAATTACCCATACGACACATATTACGCTGTATCATAACAATCAACAATACCATGATGTATTTTCTATTATTGGTCCGAGTATCTGGAGGCTGGAAGACCATGAGCGACAGTCAGTTAATATAAGGTGTGGTCTACTTACAAATATCATGATAACTATTATATATGAATTAACAAAGGCAGTTTAGTATATCGATATATTTATTATAAAATATAAAATTAACAAGAAGATGTAGGCGTAATGTTGAGTTTTAAGTCAAGGAGTTCGTCAGGGTTACGCGTGGGTCAGTTTGGAGAATCCAAGATCGGGTATGGTGGGGCTTCAATTGCATTTTACTTACTCTTATTCTTTAGATAGAGTTTAGGACAGCGAAAAAGTCTCAGTCATCGTTGTCGCATGCTGAGAAGTAGACTCTTTTCAATTAAAGTTGTAGTCATGTAATAGATTTAAATATACACTCGTTCTTACCCAATTGTTTCTAGATAATTAATATAATTTTTGTATTTATTGCAGATAATCATCAGCGATGACGAAAATATTTTTAATAGTTTTGGTAGCAATCATTGCTACTGTTTCTGCTGGCGGTACATATTATCATCCTAAAGTGGTATCTTCAGGTAAAAATACTAGAGTAAAATTATTAATTTAAAAAAAAAATGATAACGTAAAAACCCAGTACCCGATCAGGGAAACTAGTACTCGATCACTCCATGTATTTGTATATTTTTATTTATACAAATACATAAGTGATTGGGTACTGGGTCTCTTATCTTAAATATTATTTTTGAATTTGACACTTTATGTGTCATTGAATATGACCCTACTGATATTAAATCCTATCAGGGGTCATAATATCAGACATGAAATCCTGACCAGAGGGAATTTCCCATGACAGATGTACCCTTCAATCTTCTCCTCCATCTTACGCTTTTAAATAAATTAGAAATATTTTTAACTTGATACTTTATGTGTCATAAAAAATTTATTCATAAGAAATCTAAATACTTTTGATGGATTGTAGGTGGATGTGCCTCTTATACATGTGGAACGAACGCGAAGTGCTCAATGACTGATGGTCGACCTGTGTGTTCATGTTTGAATCTTCATATGGGTGACCCTTTGATTCATTGTCATCAAGTTGAGTGTATAAGTAAGTTTAAAAAATAAATAATTTATGAGTGTCAATGTAGCAGACATGAGTCTATGAATTTTAATTAAATAAATAAATTAATTAAAAGTAAAAAATTAGCGGAGTAAATCCAGAGTGAATGTGGAGCAGGTGACTGCTTATTTATTTAATCCTGGAGTGAATGCGGATTGAAATGAAATCCAGGTCACTCCGAAATCACTCTGCTTAAAAAACAGACTATTTACTCCGTATGCGAAATTTTTTTTTTTAAACTCCAAGTGACCAAGTGAATTCGTATTGAATTAAATTGTATAATCACTCCCAATTTTTTACAGTAAAATAATGAAATTTAAAAGAATGCGCGTACTGATTTTTCATTGATTTAAAAACGCATTTTTTAATTTTTATTTTACTTAAATTTTATTTATTTATTCAAAAATTTAAAAAATTCCCACGTGTCAGATACATTCACACTCAGAAAAATTTCTATTTAACTTAACGACAATGTGCTATGCATTTTTTTTTTTTTTTTAGTTCCTGAAGACTGTCCGAGTCATAAAACTTGTACTCACAATCACTGTGTGGATCCTTGCGCTGGTCTCTGTGGTGTGAATGCTGACTGTGAAGTTAGAAATCATATTCCGACGTGTTCTTGTCCACCAGGACATACTGGTGATCCATTTAAGTCTTGTCACATTGCTGATCCACGTAAGTTAATTATATTCTTTACTCATATTTACATAAATTGTATCTCTATATATGATCTGATTGCAATGATATTTATATGTTAATTTAAAATGAAGAGGCGGCTTGTAAGCCGAGTCCTTGTGGAGTAAATACACGCTGCGAAGTAGTCAGAGAGGTACCAATATGTACATGTCTCCCAGGATATCGGGGATCACCACTGAATGGATGCCGACGTGAGTGTGAAAGTGATGCTGAATGTGCCAGTCATCTTGCTTGCTCATCAAATTTCAAATGCGAAAGTCCTTGTAAGTGCGGTGATGGTGCTAATTGTGACGTAATACATCATCAAGCCAAGTGCACATGTCCAAGCGTAAGTTATACATTAAAGTATTGTTGAAATATAAATTAATTTGTGATTATTCTGTCAGAATTGGCTTGGAAATCCGTACTCGAGATGTTATCCAGAGTGTACTACTCACTCAGAGTGTCCACGAAGTAAGCCAGCGTGTCTTTACCAAAAATGTACGAATCCTTGCGAAGGAGCTTGTGGTGTAAATGCCAATTGCGAACTCAGAGGTATCACTCCAGTATGTAGTTGTCCAAGAGATATGACTGGAAATCCGTTCATTAGTTGCCGACCTTTTGAACCTGGTAAGAAAAACTGAAAAAATTAAATTTTTTATTTATTTAGAAGAGGGGGTAAAATGGGGTACTTCCAAAATTTTATAAAAATTTTTTTTTTCTTGAATGTTTTTCAAACATTCGAAAATCATTTTTGTAAATATGATTGAGCGTTTTTGAGTTTTTTCACGGTTTTCGAAAAATTGTGTTTTGGTAAAAATATAGTATGAAGTCAATTTGATTTTTTTTTTTTATCAATTTACAATAAAAGATCTCCCAGGGTCAAATTATTTCAGATGTATTTCAATAATCAACGAAAGTATTTACAATTTTTGAAATTTAATTAACTTTGAATCATTTTTTAATCTAGTACTTTGAAAATAAATAGAGAGGGGAAGGGCAAAACGGGCTACCCCCAAAATTTTATAAAAAAAAAACTTTTTTTAAAAATTCCAAAATTACTTTTGTAAATATAATTGAGAATTATTTTGAATTTTTGTTATTAAACTTTTTCAAAAATCGAGTGTCAGTCGAAAAATGATTATGACTTTTGGTTTATGATAAAAACTATTTTTTATAAAATTTTTTTTTTTCTTTGTATCCAATAATGATGTAAACTGTAATTTTTCTTTATGTAAATTACTTACAAGAAAATTTAATTTAATCAAATTTATTTAATATCCATAAATTTTTTTTTCACCTTTTTGGGGTGTACGAAATTTTTTTTTTAACAGCAGCTGAAAAATTTTTCTATTCACTTTGAATATAAACAAAATGATTTAATGTATTTGAGTCCCCCAAAACGTATTGCCTTAAGTACCCCGTTTTGCGCTTCCCCCCCTTCCCTATTTTTTTTTTTTAATTTTTAATGAAACAAAATTTTTTGTGATAAATTCTCAGAGGATCTTTGCAAACCAAATCCTTGCGGAGAAAATGCAATTTGTACACCTGGCCACGATAATACTGGAAAGGAAAGACCAGTATGTACTTGTCCTACTGGATATACCGGAAACGCTTTGGTCCATTGTCGAAGAGGTGAATGTCAAGTTGACAGTGAGTGTCCAGATAATCGAGCTTGCATTGATTATTACTGTCAAAATCCATGTACCGGAAAAGAATGTGCAGCTACTGCGAAATGTGAAGCTCGACGTCATATTGCTGTGTGTACTTGTTTAGATGGAACTCGCGGTGATGCAATTATTGGTTGCAACACTATTCAGTCTCGCATCAGCGGATATGGAAGATACTTGAGTTGAAACTGATATTTTAACACTAAACTATTTTTTTAAATGATTACAATCAACGAGTACTTTTTATTTAAGAAAAAAAAAACAACAGTACCTACAATAAGACTAATAATTAAATTAAAAATAAATATAAATTTTTGAAGTAATATTTTAATATTTATTATATAATTAGCATATTACTAAAAAGAAACTGTTAATTTAACTTAATTACAATATAATGTTAGATTTTTTAAATTTAATTATCTTGTGAATAACATTTATATTTTTTTTGTTTTTAATTAATAAAGTTTATTTGATATGAAGGTGAAATATATTTTCATCTCTGTATTTTAAAAAATTCGTTTATTTGTTTGATTACTTGTTGAAAAAAAGTTCAAAAAATCAGTCACTGAAATAAATAAATAATAGGAATAAGATAACATGAATTTATATAAATACAGGGCATTCTCATAGTGCCCCTCACTTTCTAAAAATATGCAATGACTTTCAACTGTCATAACCGTATCAAAATTTTGTTAATTAACTAAAAAAAAAAATTAAAACCTTGGGTATGTTCAGAAATACAATGGAAGAGAAATATTCAACTCCTGCGTTCAGAAATATCCTCTGGTCGTCAAATTAAAGGAATAATTCGACATTACAAAGGTACTAATCACCTGGAAAAGTAATTTTTCATCTCCAGAGTGTATTTCTGAACACGCCCCTTAATTGATAAAAGGACAATGTAGTTGTAATTTCGTCGAGATATAGAATTAAAAAAAAAGGTGGCATGTCTGAATATCCATAGACAAATCACCCGCGTTAAAACACCCGTTG
Organism: Microplitis mediator; assembly: GCF_029852145.1. Lineage (NCBI taxonomy): Eukaryota > Metazoa > Arthropoda > Insecta > Hymenoptera > Braconidae > Microplitis > Microplitis mediator. Next base: position 8,326,257 of record NC_079975.1, read on the forward strand.
CCAAAATACTCCGACAGAACACCTGTAAACTGAAAGACCCGCGACGAAATACCCGCGAATTGAAATATGTTAAATTATAGTGCAGCGGGTATTGTGTCATCGGGTGTTTTGATTCACGGTTATTTTGTCATGGGTATTATGACGTCGGGTGATTTGTTACGCAACCAAACAAAATTACTTATAGTTGATATCAATTCAGAGTTAAACAAAATTCCTTGAGTAAATTTTAGCCTACAGAACTTGAAAATTCAAATTTTAAAATTGACATGAAGATTTTACTGAAATTTATTTACCAAATTTCGTTTGACTCCCAATTCATATCAACTGTAAGTATTTTTTTTTCTTGTCTATATCTCAGCGAAATTGTCCTTTTTTTAATTAATGCTTTAATTTTTTTTTAATCAATTGATAAAATTTTTATACACTTATGACAGTTGAGCCATGGAAAATTTTTAAAAAGTGAGGGGCACTGTCTGTGAATGGCCTTAGTGATTAAATTTAAATTTACCGTTCACAGTTGGTGGGTTGTTTGGTGGTTTCTGAATATTGTTATCAGCAGGAATAGTTTTAGTGACAAATGAACTTGAAGCGTAAGATACATTAGATCCAGATCTTGAAGGTATCATCTTTAGCCAATTCATATCTGAATCGTCTAGGTTTGTATCATTCATGGTAGACAAGTTGGTACTACTTCCATAATGAGATCCATAATGCGGTGAATATAAAGCTGAAGGTGTTGGAGGGACTTCAGCCATCGGTGGCTTAATGTTGATGGCTAATGGCTGAGAAATTTTTTCAATACTTCTAACTTGTGGTCCAGAATTAGGAGGAAATTGAATGTTATTATTGACTGATGGTTTTGTTGGTAAAAATGTTTCTTTTTTAGACTTCTGCGAGGCTTGTGAACAACTATCAAATGAATAATCTAACTTGGGTTTTTTCTTTTCAATTTTTTCAAAATTTTCATGGCATAAAACCTCATCAATAGGAACCGCTTTCTTTTTCAAGTAATTACTTTTTTTATTCGAAAAAGTTTCTTGAGTTTCTCGTGGATCACAATCCATTTCTTCATCAACGTGAGAAGAAATTTTTGTCGGAGTTTCATTATTTGAAATCTCACATGTCTGCTCTTTGATGCTTAGTTGTCTACATACATTTTCAAGCATCTCCGTATTAGAATCAGTTGTCTCATCATCGACAAGTTTTTCAGAAGTATCAACATTTAAATCATCTTCACAAGTTACTGATGATATCGGTTCGTTTTGTTCTTCGCGGTCGTCTTCCGTTCTAAATGATTGATCATTTTGTTCCTCACGACATATTTCTTCAAGCATAATAGTATTTACTGAGATTGAATCTGGAAAATTATTAAAATTATATTTTTAATAATCAAATCATTTTAAAAAATTTGAAAACCGGTTGACCCTGACGGCCAACACCAAAACTTCCCGCTGTTTTCGAGCTCGGAGAGCCATAATAAAAAAACTTTACCTGAATCAGATCGTTTATGAAGTCTCTGTGAATAATCGAACTGATTTTTCGATGTAGATTCAGTGTATACTGCTCGCATAAAAGAAAAGTCTATTCTTGGTGGCGGCATTTGTAATCTTGCTAATGCTTTGTTTTTTGCTTCTGCTTCTAACTCAATCCTCATTTTTTCATGCTACAAAATATTTCCTGAGTTAATATTTATCTTAAGAAATAATTTATGACACATAATTACAATATACTAACTTGCTTAGATATTTTATCCCATTTTATTTTCAAATTTTTGTACTCAAGAGTTAATTCATCAATTTGTTTCTGATTGTCCCATCTTTTTAATAAGATTTCAGATAATTTAATAACTACTGATTGCATTTTTCGATTATCAATTTCATTTCTTTGTTTCAACATTTTATGATACTCAGTTTTTTTATACTCCTGAACCATACATTTTATTTTCATTTTTTCTACCTCAATTTTATGTTTTTTTCTTTCGATAGCTAATGGAAATTGTTCATATTCAGCCTGAAATATAAATTATTCATAACTATTATAGACATTCCAGGAAAAATATCGCTGCAAAAAATTTTTCATCTCTCCCCGAGTCGAAATCTAAGGCATACTTTGAACCTAAATAATTATTGAAAACCTAAATTACACTTTTTAGCCCTGGTGGAAATTTTTCGGAATTTTCTCTGAAAAACTCAGTTCTAAAGTTCTAAAGACTTTCTCAGAGTTTTTCAGAGAAAAGTCCGAAAAATTTGCACCAGGGCATTGTAAAAGTTTGAAATGAACCAACTTTGACTTACAAAGGAATGAATTAGACCTACAAAGACACGTATCGTGAAACGAACTCAGAATTTTTTACATCGACTTTGGTCTCAGGCTGCTTCTAGGTCCTATTCCACTCCTACGTGTCATTGATCTACTGATAAAATCGCTGGATTACTTGCAACAATTTTTGACTAGTCATAGAATTTTTTTAAATTGTCCCTCTGTTAGTTCCAGGCTGCCTGTGAGACCCAATCCACCCTTGGGTATCATTAGCCCAGTGGAGAAATGACTGGATCACGTGCATCAATTCTCCAGTCCGCGAATTTTACAATTTTACCCTTCTGCTATAACTATTTACGTTCGTTTTACGATTTACGTCTATGTAGGTCTAATTTCAGCCTTTGTAAGTCTAAATAGATCGATTTCAAGCTTTTAAAATATCCTAAAAAGTCTAATGTAGGTTTTCAATGCTCATTTGAGTTCAAAGTATGCCTTAGATTTCGACTAGTGTCAACAAAATTTTTACTCGCCCCAAGAAAAATTTGTTTTTTATTCATGATCCAAAAAATTTCTTAGGGCAAGTAAAAATTTTTGCGTCAAGAAATCCTTTTTTTCTGTGTACATATAATCAATAAATTCAAATAATTATTTATAATAACTAGGGACAAGATTTTTGCCTTAATTTTGAAATGAATGGTTCAAATGTTTGATATTCCGGCGAAAATATTGGTCTCATAAAAAAAGTTTTTAAACAAAAGTTGTAAGAAATTTAATTTTCTAAAAAAATGTCTTCTATGACTTTCTTATACGACCAATATTTTCACCGTAATTCCAAAATTAAGATTCATAATGAATGATTCAAATTTTTGTTAATTATGAAAATCTTAATTTTGAAATTACGGCTTCCTTATTAATCCTAAAGAAAAATTATAAGAGACATTGTTTTCAGAAAATTGAATTTTGAACAATTTTTACTTGAAAAATTTTTCTATACGACCAATATTTTTGCCGTAATATCACAAATTTGACATCATTAATTTTTAATTGTCATATTTTTTAATTAAGGAAAAAATCCTGGCCTTCATAATAACATATATACTTCATATTTTGTCCATGTTTCCTTGTATGTTTCTAGGATTTTTAATAATCTTTCTTGTTCAATTTGTTCTCTCAATTGATTTTCATCTTGTTTTTCTTTAACAAGACTCAACTCCAGCATTTTTTCATTCTCAACACTTTGCAAGCTATTTAAAAAAATTTTACACCAAAAAAAGATAAATAATAACATTAAATAATACAGTAAAAATATTAATATAAATATAAATATAAAATTTACACATTCAATGTTGCTTTAAAAACATTTTTTTTTCGCTGTTCAATCTCGATCAGTTGCTTCAATCTTTTCCGATCTTTAACATCACTTGCGATAGATATTTTCAAATTTTCAAGTAGTCGATTTGTTTCTTAACAAAAAGTATTAATTTTTTATTAATAATTATTCAAATAATTAATGAGTTTATTAATTCACTATTAGTTAGTTAATTAATACACTAAATTACCTTGGATTTCTTTTTCTTTGTTTGAGATTTCTAAGGTCAATGTAGCTGATAATAGTTGAAGAAATTGTGGATTATTTAAACATTCATCAGAAATATTACCATCCATGACTGAGTTTTTTTTTAACTACAAAAAAAAATATCTTAATTAATTATGAGTGTGACTGTAGCAGACATCAGACAAATTTAAAATTATCAATAAATAAAGAAAATAATTAATAAAATAAAATTTCAAAAAAAATGCGCATTAAAAAAATTTTGAAATTAATAAGCGCATTTTTTATAAATATTATTTTTTTAATTACTTACTCTATTTATTTATAATTTTAAACTTGTCTGATGTCTGATACATTTACACTCATTAATTAATTTGTTCAAAGAAATTAAATTTTTATAAAAACTTCTGTAAATCATTAAAAAAATTTTAATAACAATGATATTAAATTTTTTTCTATGAAAACAGTTAATTATATTTTCTTATTCGAATTATTTTGGTTTTGTAAATATATTAATTGTTAAGTAATTAATTTTTTCTGTTACACGAACAATAATTATTATTAATTTCAAGAACTCGTTAATTATATTACTAAATATGTAAATATATACATTAATATATATAAATATATGAATGGAATATGTATATCATATATTTTTCAAATTGTAATTTTAGAAATTCGAAAGTGGCGCCATTGGTAATTTAATATTTTGTCCTTAAGCCGGTAAGTAGAAACAGAAACTGAAGCGTGGCTGGTTTCCTCTCTCTCTTCAATCTTGATCCTCACTTTTCGCTTCGACATGTGGAAAGAAAGCGAATAGTGTTCAATTTGTTTGTGTAATTAGTTCTAAAGTAAGTTAATATTATAATTAAAATAAACTATTATTTTTTTCTTTATTTTTCTCCACGAATTTTCGTTCTGTGAAATGGATGAAATTTGCTAGCGTATGCAAATTCAAATTATATCGTAGGTTAGGTTAGTTTTTTACGTGTTACATCTATACGAGAAATGCCATTTAAATTTCGCAGTTTTTATAGTATTCAATCGTAAAAAAAAATTTATATTGCAATATTTATTCTATAAATATACATATGTTTATTTATTGTCATATTTTTGCAGTGAATTGATTTAATTTTTCTGGAGTAATTTTTTTTAAGATGCGGCTAAATTATATATATGTATATACATATAAAGGTATGAGTGTGGATGTATGACAATTAGCAATTTTTTAAATTTTGAAATAAATAAATAAAATATGAGTGGAATAAAAGTAAAAAAATGCGTAAATAGATAATTGGGAAATTAGTGCGCGCACTTTTTTAAATTTCATTATTTAAATTAATTAATTTATTTAAAATATAAATCGTCTTATTTCTGTGACATTCACACTCGTATATAGGGTAGAGGTACCGATTTTGGCCACTAAGGCCCAGTTTTGGACACTAGAAAAATTGTAATGAATTAATGTTACTGAAGTCAGCCGGCGTCGAATAAATTTTGGATTTTTTTCAAAATGATAAATTATAAAAAAAAATATATTTGAAAAAATTGCACCTATGGTTTTTTTAATTTTCTACATATGTAGATTTTTTGTTTTGTCTTTAGTCATTGATTTGTTGAAAAAAACATTCGAAAATTGTTGATTTCAATATCATAAATTAATTAGTAAAAGACGCAATGATATACCCTGATTAAAAGAAACGATTCGAAACGATTTGCAATGTTAAATACCCATAAGAAGGCCGATTCAAAAGTATTCAAAGTATTCAAGAGCATTAAAAAGTATTGGAAATTTTTTTTCTAATAGTTTTGAATCTTTTTTTTTGAACAAGGGTAATTAATTTTAAAAATCAGGACAAAGTTCCCATTTACTGCGCAATTGTAACAAGGATAGTACAGTTTGTCCACTTGAGATTGGAGAGAAAAAAGACCCGGCCACTCTTAATTAACGTTATTAATTATCAATTGAAAAACTATATTTTTTTTTTAGATTAATTAGACAATTTTGCATAAAAACGGTCTCTCCCCATTTTGATAAAATTGATAGTTTCTGAGAAAAGAATTTTTTTACGATAAAAAAATGTAAGTTTTTTTGTTTTTCAACTCATAAGTTTGGCTAATTTAACCAACATTTTTTTTTCTATGTACTTCCCAAAACCTCCATTATCAAAAATATGACTAAAATTTATAAAAATTTTCATTGCAAAATTATTTTTAGCCGGTATATTAGTAGTTTTTCGAAAAACTAAAAGATACTTTCGAATTCAGCAGGTCAAAATCTCTTAGTTAAGCCACACGTAAAAAAATGAACTATATAAATTGTGAAGGACAAATAATATAATGATAAAATGACCAGTAAATACTATCATTTTAAATATTAATTTTTTCACTTATGATTAAAATATAGATAATTACAGCATAAGTATGAAAATTTGTCTATGTGGAAACAATGAATATTTGAACTTTAAAAATCGTAACTGATACTCAGAAAGTTGACGATACGTATTACAAAATTAATTATTTGGAATGTTAAAATTCCCCATATTGACACCCGGGTTACGGGTTATAATTTCAAACACTAATTTTTAAAGTTTATTTTTTTCCGTGCAAAATTACCTTGTCGGCCTTTCAAGTCATACTGGCATCCAGACTTTAGCCCAAGTAAAACACTTGGATTTGTAACATTTATAAGATAGCAGTTTGAAAGCTGTATTTTCGGTATATTGATGATTGAAAAATATTTAAAAATTGATGTCATCTTAATATCGGTTTAAAAAACTTGATTCAAAAACTGCCTAAAAGTAAATTACAAATAATTACCAAATAAGTCACCTGTAAGACTTGTCAATTAATAACTTTCATAAAACGTCAGAAATTAATGTTCCTGAAGATCAAAACGTTTCTCCCGCAATGATAAAAAAAATTTGAAATATAAAAAATCTATTGGATGACTAGATTTCTGAAATGTTTCGCAAATAAACGCTGGTATGTCAGTTTGAAATCTTAGGCTGCCCCAACATCCGGAAGTCGCCCTTTAGCAGTTGAACTACATAAATTTTTTTAATTTTTGTTTCGCAAAAACGTTCCAATTTTCAAGTACATAGAAATGAATCTAATTTACGTCAGATATTTTTCATAAAAAATATGTTTATAAGTCAGCAAATTGCATTTCATTGAATCTAGACTTACATGACTTCTTCAATAAATTATTCAATTGTCAAATCTTGGTCATACATTATTATATTTAATTTTTTTTTACAGTTAATATTCAAACATGAGTAAGTTTTTTACTACCGGAACGGACTCGGAATCCGATAGCTCATCGGAAGAAGAACAAATTCAACGAGCACCAGCAACTAATTTTACAGTGAGTGTTAATTAAATTTTAAAAACTAATTTAAGAACAATTATATTCTATAATGCCTTATATTTATTGTTCTTTATAAATTTTATTATAGTTCAGTGATGAAGAAGAAGAAACGAAGCGGGTGGTCCGCTCTACGAAAGAGAAAAGATACGAAGACATCAAAAATTGTATCAAACTAATTCGAAACTACAAAAAAAATAAAGATATGAGTAGCATGCTTTCATGTACGTATATTTTATTGCTAATTATGTAATTTAATTGGTATTATTATTTATTTACTTATTTTTTTTAAATGTTATTAGGTTTCGAGGATCTTCAGAAATTTTATAATCGAGCTTTGCCAGTAGTGGCAAAAGAAGAAGGTGGTTTAACACCACGTTTTTTCATTCGAGTTTTAGTAGAAATGGACGATTTTATCAACGACCTTTGGGAAGATCGTGAAGGCCGTAAAAATATGTCCAAGAATAACTCAAAAGCTTTGGGTTCATTGCGTCAAAAACTTCGTAAATACACTAAAGATTTTGAGGAAGAAATTGCTAAGTTTAGAGAAAATCCAGACCTAGACGATTACGAAGAAGATGATAAACCGAAAGAAGATTCAGAATCTGAAGATGAAGAGGATCGGCCTCCAGTTGTTAAAAAATCTGGATCTGAAGTGAGTGTACCAGATATACCGAAGGTAAAAAAAGCTTCGATGCCAGATGACGATCAAAGCGAAAGTGAATCCGACTGGGGCAGTGATTCTGATAGCGATAGTGAAAGTAGTGACGATGATGGTCAATATCAGAATATTCGTGAACGTTTTATTAAAAAAGCAACCGATAAAGATGATGATGAAGACAAAGCCAAAAAGAAGGAACAGCGTAAAGAGCGTAAAGATAAAGAACGAAAGAAGAAACGCGATGAAGATGATGATGAAGGTGAATGGGAAACTGTCAAGGGTGGCCTTGTTGTGCCATCTGAAAAACCTAAAATGTTTGCTAAAGATGCTGAAATAAATGTACCAGCTGTACTAAAAAAACTTGGTGAAATAATTGCAGCGCGTGGTAAAAAACGTACTGATAGACGTGAACAAATAGAGCTTTTATATGAACTACTGTCCATTGCTGGAGTACATAATCTTGGACCAGCAATTACTGTAAAAATTATATTCTCAATAGTATCTTCTATTTTTGATTACAATCCAAAGGTATCTGATGCAATGAAACCTGAATACTGGTCTAAATTATTAGAGCGCATTTCAGAAATGCTGGATATACTTCTTGCTAATCCTGATATGCAAATTGCTGAACACATTAGCGAAGACGCTGAAGAATTTGAAAATACTCCATACAAACTTCATGGTTGTGTACTTACACTTGTTGAACGTTTGGATGAAGAATTCACAAAACTTTTGAAAGAGTGTGATCCTCATAGTAACGAATACGTCGAAAGATTGAAAGATGAAAAACAAGTTGCCAATATTATTGATAAAGTTCAAGAATATTTGGAACGTCATGGCAGCGTATCGGAACGTTGTCGTATTTACTTGCGGAAAATTGAACATCTTTACTACAAATTTGATCCGAATGTATTGAAACAAAAAGACGGTGAAATCCCCGCAAATGTTGTGACGTCTGTCCAGGTTATGGAAAAACTTTGCAAATATGTCTACGCTCACGATGGAACTGACCGTCTTAGGACCCGCGCGATTTTATCGCATATATATCATCACGCTCTTCACGATAATTGGTTCCAAGCACGTGATCTTATTTTGATGTCTCATCTTCAGGAGACTATCCAACATTCAGATCCTGCAACGCAGATTCTTTACAATCGAACGATTGCACATCTTGGTCTCTGTGCATTCCGACATGCCAACATCAAAGATGCTCACAACTGTCTTGTAGATTTGATGATGACTGGTAAAGTTAAGGAATTGCTGGCACAAGGTCTTTTGCCCCAACGGCAGCATGAACGTAGCAAAGAACAGGAAAAAATTGAAAAGCAACGTCAGATGCCGTTCCATATGCACATTAATTTAGAATTACTTGAATGTGTGTACTTAGTATCTGCAATGCTGATAGAAATTCCCTACATGGCTGGTATGTAATAAATTTTATTTTCATGATACCAGCATCGAAACTTAAAATTTCAGTGTCTGCAGCCAGTCGAAACAAGTTAATTTCAAATAATGCCGTGAATTAATATATTAAAGTATATTAGTATATTATACACTCAGGGAGGAAAGTAGGACGTCCCGATTCGCATGTCTGCTATTTTTGCCTTCGGCTCGGGTAGATAATTATACATGCGGGTTAAAATGTCCTACTTTCCTCTCTTGGCGTGAAATATATATTTTATTTATTTATTTTATTTTATGACTGGTATAAAAAAACAAATTCTAAAGAGGTGCAATTACACCTGTGCTTAGAACCAGTACATAGTATATAACAATTATACATAAATTATTTACAGTTTCTCTTACATATTAATAATACAGTGCAACGTACAATTAGTCAACTTGAGTTGCCAAAAACATTATTATGAATTAATCATAACTTTTATTAGAGATAATAATTATTAGTTCTTATCCAATTACTACACTTCTTTATTAATTGCTTCTTAGTACACATTAAAGTTTTCATGCTATTTGGCAATTGGTTATATATTTTTAATGCTACATAATATGCATTTTTATATCTTATTGATTTATTAATTTTGGGAAGGACCAGCAACTTGGATCTCGTATTAACAACCTTTTGTAAATATAGGTTTTTACACTCTTCATAATAGTAACATATAGCATTTACAATGAAAGCCTCTTTTATATTTAGAGGAGTACCAGTGTTTATATTACATGAACTAATTTTATTAAGCAATTTAGTTCGGGTGGAGGCTACACTTTTGACAGAGTTGTTATAAGCACCACCCCAAGCTATAATGCCATAGTTAATTACACTTTCAAACAGACCATGATAAATAACTTTTAAAATAGAAGGATTTAGATAATGACTTAGTTTGTAAAAGATGAATGTAAAGTATTTGACTTTTTTCGCTAATTCTAATACATGAAAATTCCATCTCATGTGGCTATCAAAAAGTAGCCCTAAATATTTACAGTTAGTTACTCTTGTTAATAGCTTATTTCTAATAGATAGTGAGAATTCTACAGGAAGACTGTATGATATATGTATATTTTTCTGCCCGGTGACCGAAAGTATTCGCAATTTAGACTCTGATAGTTGTCATTTGTCAAATAATAACTTCAATCCTGTAATTTTATTTACGTAAATGACAATTCTGACTGTGATTAAGTTTTATAATAATGAGAGTAAATAATAATTTAATATTTACAGTTTTTGCTTAATTTACAATTTACACTTACGCTAATAGTTGGCCTTAAATAAACTTATTTCTGACTGGGTGCTGACACTAGAACTTTAAGTTCCTATGCAAGTAACCATGAAAAATATTGTGTGTAACTCAGGACGAAACACGATTTCAAACTGTGAGTGATGTCAGCCAACTTCACTCTGGTTCGAAATCGTTTTGTTTCATCCCTTGGCATATACTATTTATTTTATTTAAATTTAAATAATTATAAAAAATACAATATGAGTTTATTTTTACAGCACATGAATTTGATGCAAGAAGAAGAATGATATCTAAAACTTTCTATCAACAACTGCGATCTAGTGAACGTCAATCACTTGTTGGACCACCAGAATCAATGAGGGAACATGTCGTAGCTGCTGCTAAAGCAATGCGTAATGGAAATTGGTCAGCTTGCAATAATTTCATTATTAATGAAAAAATGAATGCTAAGGTACTTATTTTGATGGATATTATTTTTTTTATTCTGATGCAATAAATGTTTTTATCAGTCTAATACTTAAATTATTATCCAATAGGTTTGGGATCTATTTTATCAAGCTGATAAAGCTCGTGCAATGCTCACTCGACTAATAAAAGAAGAAGCTCTGAGAACTTATCTTTTCACTTATTCTCATGTTTATGATTCGATATCCATGCCTACATTAGCTGATATGTTCCAACTAAAACGACCTGTCGTACATTCCATTATCAGTAAAATGATTATCAATGAAGAACTTATGGTAAATTTTTTTTTTATATATATTTACACTTATTTCAAATAAATATTTTTGTATTAATAATCATTTTTTAAATATTATAGGCATCTTTGGATGATCCATCTGAGACAGTTGTCATGCATAGAAGCGAACCAAGTCGTCTACAATCATTAGCTCTTCAGCTTACTGATAAAGTTAACAACTTTGTTGATTCTAATGAAAGAATTTTCGAAATGAAACAAGGTAAACAATATATTTATCATAAAAGAAAAAAAATTTATAAATAAGTTATAAATTTGTAAAAATATTATTTATTCCTCTAATTAATTAACGGGAAATAAGGACACTTGTACAGTAGAATTTCAGTAAGTTGAACTTGAAAGAAGACTCCAAAAAATTCGAGTTATAGTTTTCGACTTATGGAGGGCTTTTGTAAGGAAATATTCGACTTGTAGAAGTTTAGATTCATTCGAAATAATTTTAAATTAGAGAAGTGAAATATATCAAGTTTATTTTTTAAAGTCATAGAGGGAAAATCTGTACCCAAAAAGGGTTATAGGGACTCACTGATTATTTTTTGACTTATAGAGGTTTTTAATTATGATCCTGAAGTTAGCAGACAATTAGTAATAATAATAAAATAGTTTTATTTGCACAACTTTTACGTCTTTTACAAATTTTCACATAGTATTGTATTTTCTTTTGATATATTTTTATTTTTTAATATATATTATTTCTTTCTTATTATTTATTTTTGGTTTTTTATCATTCTTGCACGTCGCAGTCTTGGCATCCCACTTGCACCACGCTCCGTAACGCTGAGTTGACTCTCAGGATTTCCTCAATTCTCTTGAAGACCGTGCATATCTTTAAGTCTATCTCTCCTTTTAATTTTTCTATCAATTTTTGCTCTATTTTTTCATCCCCTAGACCTCTCAATTCGTCTAACAGCTCTTTTTCCTTCTCCACCTCCTTATAAATTCCTTCACATTTCATTAGATGTATCATCGTTTCCTCCTCTTTCCCACATCCTCTACAGCTCCAATCCTTGTACCCTTTTTTGCCTGCTCTCCCTATGTTTCCACACCTTATCCTCGCCCACATCTCCTTGTCCTCCCCTCTTACGTTATCTTTTCTCCAGTAATTATCTTTTTCCTTATCTAATTTTATTTTTTTATACATTGCACTATATGTTGATTTGTTTATCGCTTCTTCGTCCTCTTTTCTCGCTTTCTCTCTCATTTTCTTTATGCCCTCATTCAGCTTTTCCTCTATTTCCTCTGCTCCCTTATCCTTGAATATCATTTCTATCACCTCCTCGCATCCCATTTTCATTAACGTTGCTTTCACCATCTTGCCCCATTTCGTCGGACATCTATTCATAATCCCTCTCATTTCTTCTTTTATTGCTATCCTTGGCCATCTCTCTCTTTCCATCACCATACAATCCCTCATGTATCTCACTGCTCTCTCTTTTATTATCACTTCCATTTTTTCCACTCCCATCTCTTCTCTCCAGATATATCCTGGCGTATCTCTTCTTACACCTAATGCCATCTTGCATAGCCTCCTGTGCACCCTCTCAATTTCTTCCGACTTTTCCCATCCCCAGACCTCCACCCCGTACATAGCTACAGTCCTTGCTACTGTGTTCATCAGGTACATCCTGTCCCTCATGCCGTTTCTTTTGCTCCTTTTTATTACTCCCCATATCGCATTTGTGGCCTTTTGTGCTTTTTGTGCTAGTTCCTGTTTGTGTTTCCCTGCGCTATTCCTTGTGGTGAAACGGTACCCCAGGTATTTAAAATCTTTAACTTCTTCTACTTCTTTTCCATTATACATCCATTTCTTTCCCTTCTTTTTCCTTCCTCCATTTCTGCATATTAGAACTTTTGTTTTTTTCACGTTTACCTCCATCTTATTCTCTTTTGTGTATCTTTCCAGTTCCTTTAGCATTCCTCTTAGCTCCTCTTCTGTGTCCGCAACTAGGGCCACATCATCCGCATATTTCATGGCATGAATTCGTTTGTTCCCAATCATTGTCCCTCCTCTCTTCTTCTCTTCCATCGTCTTTTCTAGGTCGTCTATATCTATGCCATATACAGTTCCACTCATCGCACATCCTTGTCTTACTCCTTTTCTTGTTATAAATTCTTTGGTCAGTCTTCTTTTTCCCACTTTCACTTTACAGTATGTTTTTTTATATATCACTCTTATCATTCTATGCATTCTGCCTCTGATTCCTTTCCTCCATATCTTTCTCTTCATCTTTGGTCTCCTGACTGTGTCGAACGCAGCTCTGAAGTCTATGAAACCAATGCATAATTTTCCACCCTTCCTTTTCAATTTATTGTTAATTAGGCTGTTCAGAACGAATATATGGTCCCTTGTTCCTCTTTTTTTCCTAAACCCAGCCTGACTTTCTCTTAATATTTTTTCTTTTTCTATCCAATTATTTAGCCTTTCAGTCATCATCGTTGTCAGTAACTTGTACCCTGTATTTAATAACGAAATTCCCCTGTAATTTTCTGTTTTTTCTTCATCTCCAGCTTTGTAGATTGGAATTATGACTGCCGTATCCCATCCTTCTGGCATGCTTCCTTCCTCCCATATTTTATTTATAATTTCACCTATCCATTCTATCACTTCTGGTGCACTATTTTTTATAAATTCTAGCAGACAATTAGTAATTTTCGGATGTTTTTTTTAACAAATTAATTACAAAAAAACAAAAACTAAAAATATGCACATGTAGAAAATTTAAAAAACTACAAGTGCAATTTTTTTAAATATTTTTTTTTGCATAATTTATTGTTTAAAAAAAAGTCCAAAAATTATTAGACGTCGGCTAACTTCAGTATCATTTTTAATTTCATGGTACTAAAGTTAGCCGACGTTTAATAATTTTTAGATTTTTTTAGAAACGACAAATTATAGTAAAAAAAAATATTTTAAGAAATTGCACTTATAATTTTTTGAATTTTCCACATGTGCATATTTTTTTTTTTTTTTTTTTTTTTTAATTGACTTGTTGAAAAAAAAATCCGAAAATTGTTAATTGTTCGTAAACTTCAGAATCATTAAATTTCAAGTAATGAAGGTTTTAGGATGTGAAGGGAAGGGGACAAAACATTTTGTCGAGCTATGGAGGTTTCGAATTACCGAGGTTCGATTTAAAGAAGCTTTCCAATGGTCACAAATAATGGCGAAACGTTGGCAGAAAATACAAAAATAATTGCCCACACACGAGTCCTTATTTCCCGTTAATTAATTAGAGTTAAACTGAGTATGGACGTAAACAACAAACGTACATCTTATTCATTACAACAATTTCTTTTTTTTAGGCAATTTCTTTTCAAGAGGAAACCAAGGCAACTTCCGTGACCGTCAAAATTATAATCGTCAGGGTGCAGACTGGAACCGTCAAAGACGAGACCGTGAACGTAATCGTGAAGAAAATCGTAACTATTAAGTTGTTTTTAAAAAAAATTTGCATAGCGATGGTTTAAATTATAAATGTAACCCACCCAATCGTGGATATTGAGGTTTTTACTGCAATTAGTTTATACTTTTTTTTTTTTTTTTTTTTTTACCAATTACGCAACTAATTGGCGTAAAAAAGTCAATACTCCGAATTTTGTAGATTACGAGATTCATAACTTAGACCATCGGTAATTACATTTTTTAGTGAAAGTTTGTGACATTATACACTCGTATCAAAAAATAATATCCATAAAAAAATAAAAATAATAAAAAATGTATTCTCAAAATCATGTCATTAATTAATTAACCTTTACGTTTATTATCTATGGCTTTGTAATGTAATTCAATAGCAATTATAATAATAACAGTAATATTTATAAAAAAAAAATGATTAATTTTTACACATACACAATAAATGTAACAATTTTTGGATTTATTAAAAATATGACAAATCTTTTATTACTAGTAGTTACGCATCTTGAATACTTTTGAAAAGTTTATCGCCAGTTAGTAAACAATCTGATACAATAGCGAGTTTTATTCCCATTGATTTTTCTATAAATCTACATGCTGATATTTCCCCATATGTTATTCCTCCTACAATACAAACGATAACAATTTTCGGCTGTACTGCAGTATGGGGTCGGTTTACTTGACATTCTGGTAAGTTTATTAACTCTTCATAAGCTTTAGGATTAGACGTTTGTGCCACTACAGTTTTTAAAAATTGAGCCTGAAAAATAATAACTTATTATTACAAGTCAGATGATAAATTACAGGGGAGAAAAAAAAAATCAAGTGTTAACTAACAATAGCAGGTATGTATGCACCGCTGAATACATAACTAGGACAAGCTGTACTGTCATCTGATTTCTTTGATTGATTTGGGAGTAATTTCATACGCTGAGCATTACTGGTCCATTCTCCACTCCAAGTTGGTAATTTATTAAGAAGATTTTCCTTTTTTTGACGTAAAAATCCACAAGTTTCGAGTTTATAAAATAAAGGTATATTTTCATAACCATGGGCGTGAAGATGAGATTTTTGAATTACGTGAGACTCGTTTGAAGTAAGACCACCGCTGGTGATAGAAAGTAAACAGAGTAAACGAAGACTACGCATTGGATAGTCAACTGAAAAAACATGTCATAAAATAATTATCTATTTTCGGTGGATTTACTAAGATCAATAATATTATTTTTTTTATTGAAGGAATCACGTCTTTACTGATCACTCAATTGACAGATTATTCAAGATTCAAAACTTCGTATGAGTGATCACATTTGGATATAAATTTGATAATTATCACTGTAATAAGAGACATAAATAGAAAAGAATCGGAGACCTAAAGACCTCAGTAACATTCTTAAAGGAATCCTACGTAAAAAGATACCTTCAGTAAATCTGCTTAAGATTTCTGGACATGCTCACCCTCTTCGTTACTTCGCGAGCTGTCTATTCAGCATTAGTATGGTAAATTCAGTAGTGCTCACTTAATGTTCGATATAATTTTATCGAGTGATATTATCAATTTGTAGCACTTTAACTTTAAATAAGGATCACTGGTTTTGCTACAGGTACTGGGTTTGAGCTTAGAGAGACTGGGATATAAAGAAACCCGATACCTTAAGAAATTCTGCAGCAACTCTGACCTAAAATTTTTATATACTGATTAAGAATTGCTGCAGACTGTTTCTACAGATTTCCGTAAGTCTTTAAGAAGAATCGTAAGCAAAACTTGACGAAGTTTTTGGTAAAGATTCTTATGAAATCCATCTTGTTCAAGTCCTGTTTAAATCTTCCGCAAGAAACTTGCTGAAGGACTTTCCTCAAGTAATTTGCTTAAGACAATGCTACTAGGGTACTTTCTGGGCATTCTATGGACTTCTAGGGGACTTCTGAGCATTTTAAGGATTACGAATGTTAAAAATAACTTTTTTTCTTAAATAAAGACAACTTCGTAGCATATCAATCATTAATGCTTGTTGTAGTTTCTATATACTTAGGAAAATGTTATTTTCAAAATTTTTAATCCTTAAAACTCTATTCATAAGATCTAAAAAACGTTTTTTCAAAATATCTTCATAAATACACAATTTATGAAAAAAATGAAGATGACCTTTTTTGTCAAGAATTTAATTTCTTACAAAATTGTTCTTATGATATTTTCCTTTAATCTGCATATTTCATGAGATATTTAAAAAAAACCACAATTGTATCGAAAAATGAACTTTGATCGTCCTGAGGCACGTGTTCTTTTTACTTAAAAAGAAAAAACCAAATTCCCCACGTATTTTTTCACTGAAAAAAAACTTTTTATGGGGCATCTGAGAAAATTTAATTTTTAACGACCACCCTAATATCCATATGTAATCACTCATACGAAGTTTTGAATCTTGAATAACCTGTTAATTATTGATCAGTAAAGCTGTGATTCCTTCAGTAAAAAAGAATTATTCTTAATAATTGTTTTTTTTTTTATTGTATCTTACTAATATTTCTTTCGATGTAATCCAGACATTCTTTTCTCTTCGCACATTCAAGTATCGATTTTTCTGTCAACTGCAGTGTTTCAAATTCGGAACCCAATGCACCTATGATAGCTTCACATGCAGATATATGAGAAGCTAAAAGACGTTTAACTTCAGCAGTCTTCGATAATCTTGTTGCTACATAATGTCCCATTTCAGCTAGTTTCATTTCTTGGGTTGCTTCCTGTTCAGCTGACATCAAGTCATTATTATAAACATTGTACTTTTAATTATTTATAACAATATAATTAAATATAAAACATACATTTTAATGACTTTGCCGTTGCACGAAGTTTTGGAAATACATCACTAAAATGTATATCACGAACATCTTCATAAACTTTATCTCTTTTCGGATCTAATTTTATTTGAGATTTATCAATTGTTGCTGTGTTAACATTTATAGGCGCAACTTCACTTAGTAGACCCAAGTAAGAGACAGGAGTTAAAAGAGTTGACACTAAATCATAAGAACGATCCATAATAATAACTCCGCCTATTTCATTACCAGAATTTATCGATTTATTATCTTCTTGCATTGTGTCAATCATTTTTAATACTTGATCGCTGTGTTTGCCGAATGACATTGTGAATTTAGGCCAACCGAGAATCAATTGAAGAGACCACAGGCTTCGAGCAAGACTCGATAATAGACTTGTATCTTTGTGATAATATAAATCGACAAACATCGGAGTTTCTAAGGATAAAACATTGTCATCAATCCTAATTAATTCCCATGACAATGCACGTACTGTCACTAAATCAGCCAAACCTAATAAATTATACAGTTTAAATAAAATTCAAACGTAAGAAGTTTTTCATGATGCCAGCATCAGAACTTAAAGCTTCAGTGTCTCTACAGTCAGTTGAAAATATAGAATTTTAGTCCAATGTCGCGAATGAATATCAGCAAATGTGTAAATTTTAAATGTATTCAGTTAGCGGACAGAAATGAATAAACTTTCTGCTTAATTACTAAAGGCATTTGTAATTTAAACTCTGATACTTGTCATTACTGGGTGTCTTCTCAGAAAGGCAGAGGAAGAAACCACGTCCCCTCTTGACCAAGTGGTATGTCAATCAATACATGGCGGTGTTATGAGCGAATCCTTTCCAAGTCGGGATAAAGGAACCGAATGCTTAGGATTTGATGGGTCTGGTTGTTGGTTCAGCCCCACATGCTAAAGAATCTTTGATCTGATCGATCCTAGGGTAACGCCAATAAGGAGCTTATGCTCAATATTTCGCTATAATTATATTATAGTAGAAGATAGGGATGTATGAAGCGCGTGTATACCCAAAAGGGTGAGGAAACGGTTTCGTGTAAAAAGGAGGCAGACTTCGGTCTCGTTACATTAATTAATTAATTGATACTTGTTATTTGTTTAATAGTAATTTCAGACCAGTAATTTTATTTACGTAAATGACAGCCCTGATTAAAAATACTCATTGAAAAGTATTGAAAATTATTAAAATTCTTTTCAATCCATACGGAGATATTTAAAAGTATTGAATGGAATTATAATTTGAATACTTTGTAATTCTTAAAATGGAATTCAAAAGTATTGGAAAGAATTCAATCTTTCATCATTTCAATACCTTCCAATATGGAACTATTTTAGTATTGAGAAGGATTCAGAAAAATTAAAGATTCTCAATTTTTTTCTTTTATTCTCATCTTTTTCAATACTTTTCAATGAGTATTTTGAATCAGGGAGTTCTGACTGTGATTAACTTTTATAAAAATGAGTGCAAATAATAAATAGTATTTAGTTTCTGCTTAATTATAAAATGAAAATGACAATTTATGCTTATGCTCATAGTTGACGACACCATTGGTCTTAAATTAACTTATTTCTGACTGAAAGCTGACATTGAAACTTTGAGTTCCAATGCAAATAATCATAAAAAATATTGTGTAACTCAGGAAATCGTTTTGTTTCACCCCTTGTCACGCAATATACGATTGTAAGACTAATCTACATATGTATCACATGATAATATTTATACCTTCTTCTTCAATAAGAGAATGGACTACAGTAGGTATGTATGGATTTATTAATATATGAAAATTTAACCCTTCAGATTGGGATATTTCTGATTGAATTTGATCGAGTACTCTTTTACAAGATATAAGATCACTTGATACTAAAAATACTCTTTGAGAATTAGTTGGTTTTATACCGGGTTCTAGTTTATAAATTTTGTCAACCCCATGTTTTCTGTAAGCATTAAATCAATTAATTTATTAATATTAGGGGTGTGCGAATATCATTCGAATCGAATCGAATCGAATATTCGACTAATTCGAATTATTCGAATAGTTCAAATAATTGTCTTGTGCTCTTAAATTAATCGATTTCGATGGAAAAGTTGTCTTGTTCGGATGTATTTGACAATTTTAATATTTTTTTCATAGAATTCATTATTGAAATAATAAAAATTTTATTGTAAAAAAAGTGTCATCCGGTCATATCCGGAATGAAAAGGTAAATTTCGTATTTTGATTCAATAATTCTACATAAATTAAATAAGACATGCTACACGGTAAATTTTTTTTAAATTTTCCATGTCAGACAGTCTGCAAGATCTCTTAGAAATTCAATTTTCGAAAATCAGACCGAAATTAATAACTTCCCGAATTTTTGAAAATTTCTAATTTTCTTAGCGGGAATTCAAAAATGTCGATAATTACGACGAATACGAATTATTCTTTAATTTAATAATTAGTTTATTATTTGGTTTGAATTCAGATTATTCGAAAAATTCGAACTATTCGAATAATTCGAACATTTCGAATCATTCTAATTATTCGAACATTTCGAATCATTCTAATTATTCGATTCGAGACGAATAATTCGTGAATTCGAATATTCGCACACCCCTAATTAATACTTTAACTATAAAGTTTAATTTTATGATACTGAAGTTAGCAGACGTCTAATAATTTTTTGATTTTTTTTTAGATGATAAAACATTAAAAAAAAAATATTTGAAAAAATTGCACCTGTAGTTTTTTAAATTTTCTACATGTGCATATTTTTGTATTATTTTTTTGCAATTGATTTATTGAAAAACGAAAATTCAAAAACTTTTAAATGTCTGCTAACTTCAGGATCATTTAATTTTGTTTACTTGAGAACAGTTACTCCAACAAATGAATCCAATGGTTTCATCAATATTTGTTCAATAATCAAGTCTTTTTTTCCTGAAATCAAGTCTAAAATATCAACAAACTTTCTTTGACTTATTTGTTGCAAAGCATTTAATTTATCATCAAATGTTATGTCCATTTTATAAAATAATTATTCTGAAACAAATATTTGACATTTACTAAATAAAGTAATGTATTTTGTAAACAATATAAATTTTTAAATAACTTACTATTGTCATTAAATAAAAAAAGTTCAATTATAGTTTATTTTTTTATTTTTTCTTCATACTTTTTTTTAATATTTAAAAATTCTCATTTTGTTTATTTATAAATGATTTTTTTTTTAATAATAAATAGACTGATACATATACTGTACATATTGTACACATACATGAATCAGTGTTTAGAATAAGCAAGCAGCGCCTCCTGACTTGAAATTATTTCAAGTTTCCACACCAGAGGATCCGAAATTCCCTCGGTAAAATATGGATTATTTATCTCTTTCTAACATGGATATATTTATATTGTCATCTCATTCTAATTCGAATCAAAATAAATACTGAATTGAGCATTAGCCTGATAATTTTACAATCGAAGATACCCGAATAATATTCTCTTGGTAACTCAACTATATTTATTGAAACAACTTAATATAAATGCCACCACAATTATTATGATTGTTAATAAAAAAATATTGATTAATAATTTAACAAATCAATTAGTTGCACACTCATGAATTTTGTTCAAACAAAAATACTTTTTTTCAATAAAACCCAAACACTTTTTTTAAAATTTACTTATAATTCATATCATACAGTTTTTTTTTAAATACCACATTATTATAACCTGACAATAAATATCTGTCAATTACAGACATCGTTTGTGTATCGTGTGATTGAAAAAAAAAAGAAAAAAGTAATGAACGTAATTATTAAATCATTTTTCATATTTCTAATTATGACAATTTTTTTTAATTAAAGTCTCAAGTTTTCAAATATTTTTAAATTCAATTATTTTGTTAGTAATTATCAAAACTTACAAAATTAAATATGTTTATAAAAAAAATAATGAGTGTAAATGTAGCAGACATGAGACAATTTATAAATTTGATTTAAATACATAAATTGATTGAAATAATGAAATTTTTAAAAACTGCGTGTACGGATTTTGAATTTATCTATATATGCATTTTTGAATTTTTACTCTACTTACAATTTATTCGTTATTATAAAATTTAAAAAATTGATAAGTGCCTGCTACATTCACACTCATAAAAAAATATTTGTAACATAAATGATTTTGAATTTAACAGACAATTAATAATTTTATGAGTATAAATGTAGCAGCCATAAGACAATTTTTAAATTACACTAAAAAAAATTAAACAATTAAGTTGATAAAATAAAAAAAAATGCATGTACTGAATTTTGAATTTTCTAAGTCAATTTTTCAATTATTTTGGTAGAAAAATTTTTATTTCATTACTTTAAAATTTTTAAAATTGTCAGATGTCCGCCAACTTTACTGCCACAATAATTTTCGGATTTTTTTTTTTCATCAAATCAATTACAGAAAGAAAAAAAACTACATGCACATGTAGAAAGTTTTAAAAACCATGGGTACAATTTTTTGAAATATATTTTTTTTGAAATTTATCATTTTGACAAGAGTCTAAAAATTATTAGACGTCAGCTAACTTCAGTATCATTATTTTAACGTAATAGTTTTTAAAATTATTTGGAGTAAATGTACCAGACATAATTTTCACTTACGTTTATTTTTTCTTCATAAAATACTTGATAATTTAAAACCCATTCAACACTTAAGTAAAATTGTTTTATTACTTTTAATTATAAGACTAATGATATTAATAAATAATTTTAAAAAATGATTACAGAGTAAAATATGGCCTCGGCTGCAATGCCTCCAGCAGAAGATGACGAGTTGACGTTACCACGAGCATCAATAAACAAAATGATAAAAGAAATTTTACCTCACGTCAGAGTGGCAAATGAATCACGTGAATTAATTCTCAATTGTTGTACGGAATTTATTCACTTATTGTCATCGGAAGCAAATGAAATTTGCAATCAGCAACAGAAGAAAACAATAAATGCTGAACATGTACTCCAAGCACTCGAAAAGCTGGGCTTTGGTGATTACGTTGGTGAAGCTGAATCTGTACTAAGAGATTGTAAAGCAGTGGCTGCTAAAAGAAGACGTCAAAGTACAAGATTAGAAAATTTGGGTATACCGGAAGAAGAATTACTACGTCAGCAACAAGAACTTTTTGCTAAAGCGAGAGAAGAACAAGCTATTGCTGAACAACAGCAATGGCAACAGTTACAAGCTGGAGTTGCTCAAATGGCCTCAATGCAACAAGTTGATAGTGAACAGGAAGATTATTCTTAAGTTTTAATGAGTATAACTTATATATTTTTTTTTTACATAAAAAAGTAGTTATATAAATAAATAATACATAGTAATAAAATTAGGTCTATCGTAAATAAGCTCTAGGATTTTTGTCAGCAGGTATACGACTCAGTTATAAGCGACTCTACCAAAAATAAAACTCTACCGTCAAAGTCTGCCGCAACATGTCTACCTAAAAAATTTCCTCCAATAAAATATCTACCATCTTAAAATCTCTACCAATGAAAAAGTCTACCAGGATAAAATCATTATCAGAAAAAAACTCCCAAGTTGCATTTATAAATAAACTACCATTTGAAATTCCGACCATCAACTTACGGATGTATATTTAACAGACAAAAAATTTATATGAGTGCAAATGTAGCAGACATACGACAATTTTTTTATTACATTTAAAAAAATTAAATTATTAAAACAATTTTTAAAAAAATGCATGTACTGAATTTTAAATTTTCTAAACATGAATTTTTTTATTTTTAGTTTATAAACATTTGATTTATTATTTAAGTTTTAAAAATTGTCAGATGTCCGCTAACTTTACTGTCATAAAATTTATTTGTAATTAATTGGGAATCATTTGGAAAAATTTCGGAGTATGATTTTATTATTAAGGACTAATTAATTTGGCAGCACGACTTGTAGTTTGCAGATAAAATATCCCCGACAAAATATCCGCGATGAAATATCCGAATACAAGTCATCTGATAGACAAAATATCCCCGGACTAAATATTCAAAAAACAAAAAATTCATGACAAAATATCCTGTCGATAAATCTTATTCAGAAAAATATATTTAAAGTCAAAAAATAATTAATGGTTTTCGATTAACGGGTACCGTACCATTCCAAGCATATGTGTTGATCTATTTTTAATATTACACACTCAAATTTTATGTGCAAATGTATTAATCATTTCTGATGAAAGGGTACCGTACTATTTATATGAAAAGTATTTATATTATAAGATATTTTGTTTATCGGATAAAATGTATTCGGATATTTTGTCTTCGGATAATAAGTGACGGTACCATTTAATTAATGAGTAATTAGCATTTGGGATACTAAAGCTAAAACAATTTATAACTTTTTTCCCAAATAGTTTACTATCAACAGACAAAAACCTGTGATCATTTTATTTTCTAACATGTTTACTATCCGCTCAAAAAAATTAAATAATTACTCATTAATTAATTAGTCCTAAATAATTAAATCATATTCCTAAATTTTCCCAAAAGATTCTCAATTAATTTAAAATAAATTTTTGTCTTAAATAGACATCCGTAAGTTGATGGTAGGAATTTCAAATAGTAGAGTTTATTCATAAATACAACTCGGTAGTGATTATATTCGTAGATTTTTTTATTCGTAGAGATTTCAAGATGGTAGATATTTTATTGGAGGAAATTTTTAGGTAGACATGTCGCGGCAGACTTTGACTGGGTATAGTTTTATTTTTGGTAGAGTCGCTTATGGCTGAGTTATATATCTGCCTATTTGTCAATACTAAAATATCTGTTATTATAAATGTAGTTAAAGCCAATGTGCCTATGATTTATTTTATATCTTACAATGATAAGCAATATTTATAAATTATCATCTTAGGGAAGTAATCTTCCGTATTCTGAGGATAGATGACTTTTTTTTATGGCATCCACAACTTTAGAAGCATAATGATACCTAGAAATATATAATTATTATATAGAAAAAATAAATAAATAAATAAGGTATAATATATTTTTGAATTATTAAACTTTATAATATCTACCAATTTTTTTCTGTTAGTGCTGATGGAGTCAAAGGATTACGTGAAATTCCATGAATTTTATTTCGTAATTTTTGTATCAATTCTTTTTCATTTTCATGGCTTATTGGTTCATCTGAATTGTAAAATAATATTTTAATAATAAAAATAATTAAAACAAAAAAAAATATTGATAATTTAATTACATACTTTGTGAATTAATTACAGGAATAAGAAATAAATTAAGTTGTCCATCTGTTGAGCATGAATTCATATTCAGACCACTGTGAGTTTGTAATCTAGATCGTGCAAAAACTTTATCATAAAAATTCTAAAAGAAAAAAACAAAAATAAATTAATGTATGGTATTATTATATTATAAATTATATATTTGAATGTATTACCGTCATTGTCTTTAGAGTATCTGGCATGAAATCATGGATTTCTGCTTTATTATGTAGAAACAGTAAATGAGGATAATATTCAACGTAATCTTGATCTAAATTTGATGTTGACGATGGTTTTAACATTTCGGCAGTTTGAATAAATCTGTTTGGAATAAAAAAATATTAGTTTTATAGAATATTTTGTGTTACAGTTGACATAAGAGTGCATAGATAGACCATAAGGGTGTATAAAAAAAATTTGTTCTGGTAATCGTTTAATTTTTTATCAAAAAGAATAAAAGTGAAACATAGATTTTGAATTTTTTTTGTATGTCTTTATGGTTTCAGGAATAGGTACCAAAAACCATAAGGCTGTATAAAGATATTTTATCAAACTATTGCAATGGAAATTTTATTTTATACTGGTTTATTAATTAAAATAAAGTATTAAATGTCCAAAATGGAGCAGTGGCTACAAATGGTACTTCTACCCTAGTTAATGAATAAATTATCTGATGAATGATTAAACATGGTGGCCACATTTCTGGAAATGTCAGAGAATGATGAAAATACTGGAAAAGTCAGGGAAATTTCAAGGGATTCCGTCACAAAGCTGGAAAAATTTTCACTTTCTTTTATTTGACTGGAAAAATCCGATAAATTTTTTTTTCTGTCAAAACTGTTCAAAAAGTGGCGCAGCGCGAATGCGATTTAAATACCATTTTTAAAAAAAATTAGTAGAAATTGATTCCAATAGCGAAAAAAATGAAGCAGTTGGAATTAAAAAGGCTGTTAGAAAAAAAAAGTCTTAGTAGAAACTAATCGTCAGGATATTCAAGATATTAACATGCAAATTGACAAGTTAAAAAACCAAAAACATTTAAAGTATACATAAGTATTGAACTAATAAGTTTCACTATATTTATTATTCGTGCACTTGATTAATATTCTATAAAATGTTCTTATCTATGAAATTTATTCTAGTGAAAATGAAAAATTTATTTATATTTTATTATAGAGTAAGTTATATAAAATCATAGATTTAAAATAAAAAATAAAAAATTATTCATTTAATAAATAAAAAAAATCTATGAAAATTGACAAATAATAATATAAAGTTTCATTTAACGACAATGATTGATTATTTATTGAACTGACTTGTACCATTTTATTTTGAATTAAATAAATATTTCCAATGACTTAATATTACTACATGTGGTCAGGAAATTTTTTAATTATTTGACTGGAATAACTGGAAAAATCAGGGAATTTAAATCTCAAAAATCTGTGGCCGGCATGTTAAAATAAAAATTAATAAGATAATTTTAGTAGATACATGCAAGTTACGTACCTTATTAAATTGGGATCGACAAACCAATCCTGAACAAATATAATAACATGACAAACAGAATATAAAAAAGCAGTAAATTGTAATGATTGTATTTCTAAATTATATTCTGAGTTGACATAATGTTCTAATGTTGAGGATGTCGACGTTATTACTGAGCTTGAGAGAATTGGTTGAGTATCTAAATAAATCACACGATTTTTCGTTACATAAAAATCTATTCCACTCGTACAATTTGATCCATTTTTATGGTGGGATAAATTTTGAACAGGAAATAATTCCGATCTAAAATAAATCTTTATAAAATTATTTGTGGTTTTATTTTAAATTAAATTCTTTGAAATCTTTTATACCCATAGTTTGAAGTAAGAAGTGATAAAATTGTCGACTTTCCAACTCCTTGAGTTCCTAATATTCCAACAACCAAGAAATCTTGTTGATCAATTAATTCTTCTAGTACATTTTCGTAGAGTTGCATATTTTCATCCATAAATTTTATACTACTTGTCATTTCTTGGGGTAACGTCATTAATAATCGCGCTAAAATAATGTCAAAAATTGAAAATAACAAAAGAACTTCTATGAAAGAATAATATGACAGTGGAAGTAGCAGACACCAGTGAGTTGCCACCTCAAAATTCCGAACAGTCGGGAGATAAATATACTTTATTCACTAGATAAAATCTCAAGGATTAACAATAAATTGATATATTATTATTCTATTTTACGTCAAAATTGAATCGTTTTTTTTTAAATCAGGGAAGATTACTACAACTCGGCTTTTTTTTACGTAGGTATGAAATACATTGAGTTTTCACTTTGGTTTAGACTTAAAGTTGGTAAATCCAGTCGAAATTTACTTGGTTTAGACTTAATCAACTTCAAGTATAACTACGTGACTGCCCAAATATCACTACTAAATTTATAAAATACGCAGAAAAAAGGATTTCTTGCCGCAAAAAATTTTAATTTGCACCAAAAAATTTTATGCATTATGAATTAAATACAAAAATTGTCTTGGAGTGAGAAAAGATTTTTTTGGTCAAAAAATACTTCCTTGCACCAAGTAATTTTTTATAGTTGTAAATAAATTTTTGTTTTCAATTCATAATGCAAAAAATTTATTGGGGTAAGTAAAAATTTTCTTTAGTCGAGTAAAGATTTTTTATGTCAATGTATCCTTTTTTTTTCTATGCATACTTTTTTGGCTTTGAAAAGCTTCCTAAAACCAAAAGGGAGAATAAAAATCTGTCATTTTGGAATAAGTAACGCGATATAAATAATATAGCTGTATATTCAGTGATATTCAGTCATATTTAGTGACGGAATAATTAAAGTATTAATTTATTTATATAAAGAAAATAAATACGATCGTCTTTTTTCTCGCGTAATTTAAATATAATTCGAATGATATAGATAAATCTATTTATCTCAATACTTGGCAATTAAAAAGAGCTCAAACTATGAAAAGGCACAAATTCAAGTCAAGATCGATCTAATAATACCAATTTCAATAACATTAACTAATTCTATCATATAGATATGGCGGGAACAAAATTTTCCTTATTCTTTTAATAATATTGATAGATTAATAATATAGATTATATTTACTGAATTCGGGAGATTTTATTTTTAAATCGGGAGTCGGGAGAAACTAAGCGATTTCGGGAGTCTCCCAATCAAAACTGGAGAGGCGGCAATCCTAGATGTGACATCAGAAAATTTTTAAATTTTTGTAAACAAGTTACTTGTAAATAAATTAAAATTTTTAGAATATCCAGAAATAAATTTTAAAAAGTTTTTGATGTGCAACTTTTTAAAGTTTTTTCTATAAATATTTTATTTCTTTATTTAAAAGAAATAAATTTTTTAAAAGTCTGCTACTTTCAGTATCATAAAATAATTATCATACTTTCGGATGTTTTTGAAGATGTACTTGCAGAAGCATCAGTTTCCTTTCTTTAAATAAAAAATATACATAATTTAATTAAAAATAACAATTATTTACTATTAGTAAATAAGTTAAAAATAAATCATAAGTACTTTGCTCCATTGCGTTGACTTGGAGATACTGCTCTACTTTCACCTTCTCGTGTTTTTAATATAAAAGTTGGACGATCCGCAACTTTTATTACTGGTCTGCTGTCTGATTCTTTCGTATCATAGTCTTTTGTTATGACAGTTGTAATTTTTCGAGAATTCATTGTAATATTTTTAATAATTACATAAATATTTTTAATTATAACATTTTGTAAATTCAAATAATTAAAGGTTATGAATTTAATTATTATTCCAGGTTATGTTTTAAAAAGTTTTGTTTATAAATACCAACATAAAATATAAATATATATATCAAATTTAATATATTAAATATTTTAATTATAAAATCTTAGGATTTTTATCATTAAAAATTAGATAATTAATTTTTTATTATCAAAATTTTATTGTTTTAAATACAATTTTCTACATACATCAGTAATAGGAATATCCGAAACAGGTGGGATACTTCCTGGAACATTTTCATTTTGTACAAGAGAATATTGGTCTCTAATTGTTTTTACATCATCAATATCTGGTGTCATCAATAAATTCATTGCTGGGTAAATTATAAAAGCAAATACTGCGATTGCAGTTAATACCCATATTGGAATAGCTACTGCCCAATATTTAAGTGGCCAGTAAGTAAGTCCTAATTTATCGTGTAAAATTTCCTCTGGTACCACAGCCCAAATGATGTATAAAAAAAATACAATATTTGATCCAATATACAAAGCGTATCCATATACTGATCTCGGTCTATATGGAGCTGGTGTATGGTCAGTCATGATTATTTTTTTTTATAAATTAATAAAAACTGTAATTTGATTCTCGAGAATCAAATTCCTTCATAGTTTCAGTTACTAATGTAAGGCTATCAAAAAATGATGTTAAGCCAACTCTTATTTTTCTGATTTCTTTGCCGATGAAATCCCTGGAAAATTAAATTATAAATATTATTTATTATATTATTACCCGTATAACAATCTTTTTGGTGTGCCGTCAACTGATCCCAACAATTTTATACCACAAGTGATCCCTACAAATTGATCCCACCAACATTCGGTAGAAAATAATATTTAATCTCAGGAATTTGGACGAGGTTGAATAAACTTCATATTTAACTGCAACTTTGATTGCCACAAATTTACATAATAAAATATTAATTAAATGGATTACTGTTACTCGATGAGGTCTATCAAGTTTTGTTATTTTAACTTATGTGATATTTGGACATAAAGAATTTGTGTTAAGTTTTGCTGATGAAGTCTAAATTGAATTGACGAAACGTCCAAATAATTAATGATTTAATTCTTTTATTCAACGTCGTCCAAATTCCTGGGATTAAATATTGTTGAGTATATATCATGGACACGATTAAACAACAACATTCGGTAAAAAATGATGAAGTCAAAGGTTTTGTAGATGATGATGATAAAAATTAGAAAAATCTTGATGAAACTGATGAATTAGAAGATTAGTTGTTAGTTGAACCAATTGTCAGTTAAATCTAGTCTGTGGGATCACTTGTCGAAGATCAGTTGTCATGGAACCCAATCTTTTTCAATTCTTGAGCAAGTTTGCTCTCAAGATCGATAGATGTTAGTGTCTTTTTCTACGTATGCGTCTTGCAGCAGATACTTGTAACTAGATTTAAATTTCAAACTTTACACAAGAAATTCGTGCCAGATTATAACTCAATTCTAGAGGAAGACTGTAGTTGAAAATAGTTGCACATGGCTTGCTCAAGATCTGCTCAAGGCTTAACATTGACCTTGAACCTTGAGCAGATCTTGAGCAAGTCATGCGTAAGTAAGTTTCTTGATACGGGATCTTGCGAAAGACACTAGCAGCTAGTGGTCGTGCTCAAGATACTTAGTCCAGAATCTTGCTGAAATACGTGTTACTAGGGTTTAAAGTAAGAGACCCAGTACCCGACCAGGAACTAGTACCCGATCAATGATAATGAAGTTAACCGAAGTCTAATAATTTGTGGAACGATAAATTATTTTAAAAAAATATTTTAAAAATTGCACTTAGAGTTTTTTGAAATTTTCTATATGCGAATATTTTTTAATTTTTTTGTTGAAAAAAAAAATTCGAAAATTGTTAATTGTCTGCTAACTGCAGACTCATCCCAATCACTTATGTATTTGTTTATTTATTAAAATTTAGTAAATATAAATATATAAATACATGAAGTGTTCGAATATTAGTTCCCTAATCGGGTACTAGGTCTTTCATCTCATTGTCAATAAAATTTTATAAATAAAATTATACTTACACGTTTAAAATATTACTGTTTACTACTAAAGTTTTTGAGACACCGCTTCTTTTAGGTTCACTGTCAACTCTTAATACTTGATAAGCTATTTCAGCATCTCGTTCAGTTGGAAAATGTATAGATACTTTTCTATATCAATATTATAAATTTAAAATTAAAAAAAATATTGTTTTATCTGTTGCTTATTGTTTTGTTGTTATTTTATTTTAAAAAGGATACATTGACAAATCATTCATGACGATTTTTAAATTTTACAATTGAAAAGAATTACTGTATCGTCCAATAAATTAAATTTTTTTTTTTTAACATTTAATTGTTAAATAATTATTACATATACTCATGACATGTGCGTGTATTTTTACATTTGTACATAATCCTGAAGTTAGCAGACAATTAACAATTTTCGATTTTTTTTTCAAGTTTAATTTAAAAAAAAAAAATAAAAAACTAAAAATATGCACATCTAGAAAATTTAAAAAACTACAGGTGCAATTTTTTGAAATATTTTTTTCAAATTTATCGTTTTTAAAAAAATTAAAAAATTATCAGACGGCGGCTAACTTCAGTGTCATGTATAAAATATGAAATTACAGACTACACATTTAATTAAAGATTTAACAAAATGATTCGCGTAGATGGCGCTAAAGTTGTATTTTTCCGGCGGTCGATTCTTTCTAGAAAGAATAATAAAAACATAGTAAAGTAAATATATATCTATACATATGTATGTTTGTTTATCATTAAAGATCACATTAATTGATACATAAAATGGGACGAAGAAAAAGTAAAAGGAAGCCACCGAGTAGAAAAAAAGCTATTGAGCCTCTTGATACACAATTTAATTGTCCGTTTTGTAATCACGAGAAATCATGTGAGGTTAAAATGTAAGTAATGAAAATAAATTTTAAACTCGTTTACTATTAAATTACATTAGTAATTTAATTTATTTAGTTATAAATATTTATAAATCAGGTGTCATAGATTAAAATTGCGTGTTATTATTTAAGTAACAATTAAGTAATTTGACAAATAAATATAAGAAATGTATGTATATATAAAATATATTTTAAATATGATTGTCAACAAGGATGGATCGAATGACTGTTGACTTACTATTCACGTACTGTGTACATGGAAATTAATTTTTTGGTTTCCTTTTTTGTAATATTTAAAATTTGAATCTAAGGTAGACATTTAATAAAATTTTATGCATTATTCCAATAGATACCTGATGATATTTATTTATTTAATTCAATTTATGCCAATCGGCATTTGACATAAAAATTTAATCCTATTAATTTAAAGAAGAAAAAAAAACACATCATTAAATATCAATCATCAAAAGATATTGCACCAAATTGCCTATATGAATATTATTACGCAGAATCAACTAGTCCATACCCAGATAGCAAAATGACGTCTTGATTTCCTATTTATGATTTGAACGTCTCATTCAACATTTTAAAGAAGTCTTTAAGAAGTTCTTAAGATGTCGAATGAGCCACCTAGCGAACTCAGTAGGAGGTCTTTAAAAAGAATTCTCAAAGAGTTCTTTTTTCTGACTTCGCAAATAAGACTTCAGTATGAATTTACCATGACGTCTTAAGGAAATCCTAATTTTGACTTCATGAAGAAGTTAAAAAAAGAATACATTTAGACGTCACAAAACTGACGTCTTATTTATAAAGTCTTCAAGAACTCTTAATTAAGAGTTTTTAAAAATGACACCTTTAAGAAATTATTATAAGACTTCTTGAGAATGCCTTCAAAAAGACGTCGTAAAGCAGTCATTCCGACTTGAATGCTGTCTGGACAGTAAATTTTTCACAAACGTTGAAAACGAGGGGATAGATCCTCCAAAGAAGTTGATGTCAGTAGAGTGTTGATTTATCAATCTAGCGATTCTATTTCTAGGTCCATAGTAGACATAATTTTTATTTGACCTATCAACCAGTAGTAGCCTTCTTGTTCTTAGGTCAGTCTTTGAGCAAATAAAACCAAAATCGTCCGGAATTTCAGGCGCATCTACCAGCCTGTTCACCACTTTAAAGAAGTTATGTTAGAATAATACTAACGAAACGTCGTACACTGAATAAATGAATTAATAACACGCAATTTTGGTCTATAACACCTAATTTATACTAACTCTGCGAGTATATACTGGCCTTGCATTTGGTGAATGCAGCAGACATCAGACAAATTTAAAATTATAATTGAACAGAGTAAATAATTAAAAAAATAATATTTATAAAAAATGCACTTATTAATTTCAAAATTTTTTGAATGGGCATTTTAAAAAAATTTTATTTTATTAATTATTTACTCTATTCATTAATAATTTCAAATTTGATGTCTGCTACAGTCACACTAATGAAAAATTTCGTGTTTTCGATTATTCTTTAATTTTTATTAACAAAAATTTTTAACTTTTGACTTTGGCAACTTCTGGGCCATGTATTAAACACTTCAAAAAGTAATCCAGAATTTTTTTCAGATTTTTTGAAAGCCTAGAAACTTTGAAAACTTGACTATTCCCTAAAAGACCCAGTGCACATATCGTCTTTCAAAAAAATATAGTGTCCACTCGCAGGATTATATATAAACGAGTTTGAATGTAGCAGACATGGGACAATTTATAAATTTAAAATAATAAAATTTCAAAAAATGCGCGTACTGATTTTTCATTGATCTATAATCGAATTTTTCAATTTATATTCTACTTACATTTTATTCATTTATTCAAAAATTTAAAAAATTGCTACTTGTCAGTAACATTCAGACTCATTATATATAATACTAATTAAGACCTGAATTTTTTAAATATATATTAATCTCATTATACTTTTTTCCAGGGATAAAGCAAGAAATACAGCACGAATAACTTGTCGAGTATGTCTTGAAGATTTTCAAACTACGATCAATTTATTATCCGAACCACTAGATGTTTATAATGATTGGATTGATGCCTGTGAAAACGCTAACTGATTTATTATAATTTAATATCTTACATATTTTGAGCAATAATACATTAGTATGTACTTTTGTTGCTTGCTTTCTTCATATATTCTATTGTGAGATAATTATTTAACAATTGTTCAGTTTAAAGTTTATTTGTTGTTTTGTTTTTTAATTATAAGCCAAAGTCATTGTTTACAATCATAATTAATATGCAATAACTTGTGATTTATCGTAATAAGTCATTATAAAAATAATATATTAAATATTTATTATTAGATATATGTACTGTCATAGTTATTATTTAAAAACAAAGTATGTTATTTAATATATATACTTTATTGAATTTATTTATAAAAAATTTTATTCATTAAAATTTACTAATTAATATTGTAATTGGAATAATAATTTATAATTACTATTTAAATAATTATAACATATATTTAAAACAAAAAAAAATGTTTTAACAAATAAAAGGTTTTGAATCGATGATTGCACTAATTATTTGTTTTTATAATTTATTTAATCCATATATATATTTAATATCAGTAATTTTGAATAAATTAAACATTGATTGACACCTGTGTTGAAATAATTTATTCAATAAACAATTAAATAGTATTTTAAAAAATATATTAAGTTAAAATCATATGATCCAGAAGTTATCAGACAATTAATTTTTGGATTTTTTTGTTTAATATTAAAAAAAAAAAAAAAAAAAAAAAATGCACGTGTAGAAAATTAAAAAATTTACAGGTGCAATTTTGTAAAATATTTTCTTAATTTGTCTTTTTGAAAAAGAATCCAAAAATTATTAGACGGCTAAATTCAATGAACCTGAAGTTAGTAGACAATTAAGAATTTTTGGTTTTTTTTTTCAACAAATCAATTGAAAAAAAAGCGCGTGTAGAAAATAAAAAAATCTACAGGTGCAATTTTATAAAATATTTTTTTTATAATTTGTGTTTTTGAAAAAGAATCCAAAAATTATTAGACGACTAAATT
Source organism: Microplitis mediator (assembly GCF_029852145.1). Classification (NCBI taxonomy): domain Eukaryota; kingdom Metazoa; phylum Arthropoda; class Insecta; order Hymenoptera; family Braconidae; genus Microplitis; species Microplitis mediator. The sequence goes on from NC_079975.1 coordinate 8,360,865, forward strand.
CAATGATCTTGAAGTTAGTAGACAATTAAGAATTTTTGGAGTTTTTTTTTTTTTTTTTTCAACAAATCAATTAAAAAAAAAGCGCGTGTAGAAAATGAAAAAATCTACAGGTGCAATTTTATAAAATATTTTTTTTATAATTTGTGTTTTTGAAAAAGAATCCAAAATTATTAGACGACTAAATTCAATGATCTTGAAGTTAGTAGACAATTAAGAATTTTTGGAGTTTTTTTTTTTTTTTTTCAACAAATCAATTAAAAAAAAGCGCGTGTAGAAAATGAAAAAATCTACAGGTGCAATTTTCAAAAACATTTTTTTTTATAATTTGTCTTTTTGAAAAAGAATCCAAAAATTAGACGACTAAATTCAGTGTCATAAAATAATTAAACCGGGAAAAGTATAAAGGCAATGAACTATTTTGAAATTAATAATAATTAAAAAAAAAATTTTTACTTGCTGAAATATTATTTACTTTTTTTTTTTTTGAAAGTATATAGATATTAACGGAAGTACGTTTGACGTGGACAAAATGGCGGGGGTTTAGCCTGATCAGTCGGACGGTGTGTACACTCAAGTAAAAAAAGTTTTACAGAGAAAAAATGCCGCGTTAAGCGTTAAAAGTTAAAACCGCGACTTGTGTGAATGATCTGTTATAATTATCAGTGTATTGTAGAATATTAATTGCTTAGGAATATTTAAAAGCTAGTAATTAAAAGGTGCTATGGAATTGTTGTTGGAGTAAAGTTGGAATAAAAAGTAACTTGGAATAAATGTGATTTTCAGACATTACAAAACTGTGGTTGCCGCAACGAACAACGACGCTATGGCGTCCATCCACTGTGTAATTTTATTATTTCCAATTTTAAATTAATAATTAAATATTTTATTTAGTTGACATTCTGCATGTTTAATATTTTTAATGGCTATTTTAAATTACCCATGAGACTATCATCTAACAGGCTCATAATTCTTAGGTGAGGTCTGTATTTTAAGTTTATGTGTAATCATAAACATTTACATTATATTGCCTGTTCTATTTGACAGCTCTTACTATTGTTATTATATTATTGGTACATATTTTTTTTATTTTTAATTACTTTAATATCCAACTGTAAATTTAAATAAAATTTTTAATTTTATTGCTTTGAGTTTTATCTGAGTTGTGTATCATTTTATTTTTTACTTACTGCTTTTAATTTATTTTTATATTTTATTGGTTAGTTATCAAATTTCAATTTTAATAAATTACTTTTTTTTATTTGGATATTTGTTGATTAGTTTAAATATTAAATATATTATTTTTATGAGTGTGAATGGAGAAGAGATTAGAAAAATTTTAAATTATAAATAAATAGAGTAAATAATTTAAAAAATAATATTTCGAAAAAATGCACTTATTTATTTTTTAATTTTTTAAATGTGCATTTTTAAAAATTTTATTTTATTAATTATTTACTCTATTTATTCATAATTTTAAATTTGTCTTATGTCTGCTACATTCTCACTCATTTATTTTTATTCAAAGATATTAAATCTGTTAATTGTATTCCTGATCTTTCTTTTTTAAACAAGACAAGTTCATATTAATAATTAAACTAAATATAAAATATAAAATATATTATCATAAATTATTTTTATACATATATATTTATTTTAAATGTTTGTACTTGTGAATTTATTTTTGATATCAGAAAAAAACTTAAAGTATGTTTAGTTAATTGAATAAAATCGTTAAATAAAATTAATATATTTGATAATAATAATAATTGTGATAATAACAATAACATGACGCTCAGTATTGTTCCTTATAGTGGAGTTTAATTACTAATGAAAATAAGAATCAAATTTAAAAAACAAAAAATAAAATAATAATAAATGAGTGTGAATGTTGCAGACATCAGACAAATTTAAAATTCTAAATAAATAGAGTAAATATTTATAAAAAATGGACTTATTAATTTCAAAATTTTTTTGCATTTTTTTGAATTGCAAAAGTGCATTTTTTTAAATTTAATTTTATTAATTATTTACTCTATTTATTTATAATTTTAAATTTGTCTCATGTCTGCTTCATCTTCATGAGTGTGAATTTAGCAGACAGACAAATTTAAAATAATAAATAAATAGAGTAAATAATTTTTAAAAAAATATTTGTAAGAAATGCATTTATTAATTTTAAAATTTTTTAAATGCGCATTTTTTAAAAATTTTATTTTATTAATTATTTACTCACATCTTAATAATTTTAAATTTGATGTCTGCTACAGTCACGCTCATAATAATAATAATAGTTATAATTAACATCAATCCTTAATAATATAAAAAGTTAATTTTACATTTTTTAATATGACACTGAAAGTATCAGACATCAGACAATTTTTCAATTTTTATTACCAAATTACTTGTGAGTAAAGTATACTTTTTCAAATATGCACCAAGAGATTTTTAAAAGTTTTTGATATGAAATTTTATGAGTGAATGTATCAGACATCAGACAAATTTAAAATTATAAATAAATAGAGTAAATAATTAATAAAATTAAATTTTAAAGAATGCGCATTTAAAAAATTTTGAAATTAATAAGTGGATTTTTTCGAAATATTTATAATTTTAAATTTGTCTGATGTCTGATACATTTACACTCATAAAATTTTTTAAAAATTTAAACTTTAAGTTTTTTTAAAAGAACTATAGTATATTACACACCGAGGGAAGTAAAGTAAGAAATGTCTCAGATCACATGTAATTGTTGGCCGAGGCGAAGCCGAGGTCAACAAACATGTGATCTGAGGCTTTCTTATTTACTTCCCGAGGAGTGTATACTATTTTTCTCCTCGACGGAGGCGGGAAGCGGCAACTTCGTTTTGCACAGCGGGACGAAAGTTGACGCTTTCCGCCCGGAGGTGAGAAAAATATTTTTATTGTCTATGACTTTCAGTGTAATTTTTAAATGAGTAAATATATGAGTTGAAATTAATTTTATTGTAGCAGTAACAGATAATGGTGACAGTAATTTTATTTTGATAATACAGATGTAATTACATTCGATATATTTTAAATTTAAATGAAAAATATATAATTTTACGTCTGATAAATATGAAAGAATAAAAATGATAAATAAATGGGATGTTTTTTTTTAATTTTTAGATTTTATTACATTTGTGGAGCTGTAAAATGAAGACACGATGTGAACTATACGACATAACTATTAATAGTTACTAATAAAAAGGAAAGGTGAAGAATAAATGAAATAAAATTGTTTGTGATTCCACCAGTGGATGGTCAGTACGCAACATGTCAAACAGTTTGGATAGTTTTTTAACTCGCATAGGAGATGTTACTATTGAGCGAGTGACCCCTCGAGGAAACTCACGATCCTCTGATCGAGGAGATAGTTATAATGATAGTAAACCAAGTGGTAGTAATTTAAATAGCAGGTCTCTGAGCGACAGGGACTCTGAGGAAACAGGCGGAGAAAGTGATGGCGAGCAAGAGAAAAAAAATGAGCCGATGGCGCCTGATGATCTGGATGAAGTTCATTCAGAAGGATCTGGAGATGATATGGATTTAGACGAAACTATTGACACTGAAATCGGTGTAAGGATGGACTCTGAAAGACAAAACTCAGAGTCATCGTGTCAGGATGATGATGTAGAGGCTGTCAATATATTGGACACTCTTCCATTGGAAGGTAAGACATTTTTAAATTTAAATAATTATCATTTTATTTAATAAAATTGTCAATTAAAATTTAATAATTTTTAAAATTCAGGTGCTCCAATAGAAGGTCAGGAAGTGACAGAAGCAGATTTACTTGGCAAATCTCTTATGAAAGATGACGATATTGAAAGTATGGACAATGATAACATTCAATCAGAAACGCAGTCTGGCGATGAGGAGGATGATGAGGGCAGTAAGAGACGAGGGGAAGACACGAGTGATTCTGATCCAGTCAAGAAAAAACAAAAAAAAGACGACAGCTCTGATGATCCTGAGTGTGAGTTGAAGTCTGAAAAAAAATTAGCTAATATGAGGCGAAACATCCGGGAAGTAATGGATGAGACACAATTGGACGAGGCAACACTTGCAGCCCAACGTCAGGAAATGGAGCGGCTGCGTCGAGTTCAGGAACAACAAAAAATAATACGTGAGGTACAACGTCAAATAGCTATAAATCGTCATAATAATAAAAATCAATCACGCGTATTAAGTCTACTTCAAGGAAAAAATAATGATATTAGTACTTCAATACCTGAATCTTCCTCATCTTCATCATCGCAGGTTAAATTGCCGAGCACTGTCCTGTTGAAAGTTAATTCAAATAGTGGATCTGGAGCGCAAATTTCGTCTGGAGGATCAGCTGGTCAGAGTTCAAGAAGACCAATGGAAAGTTCACGATGGCCAAAAGGAGGCAGAGGTGGTTATCAAGGTATGCAAACATCAATATCACGTCTTTCTAATCGATCATCACCTGGACAAACTGTGTTGCAACAGAGAATCAGGATGATGACTCCATCAGTGAGTATTTCACCGGTGGTTCCTAAAAAAGAACCCTGTGATAGGTCTTATTATTATTCAGATTCTGATGTTTCGGAAGCTGAAATTGATGATACAGGTTATGAAAAAGAGTTACATTCTTTACACAAGATATCAAGTACACCCAAGTTACAAAAACCAGCAAAAGGTAAAGATGTTGTTACGATCTCTAGTTCAAGCGAGAGCTCTGATGATGACTGTATAGTTCTGAGTGATCCTAGTGGTGGTGAAGAGACTGATAATGAAGACGATCCTTCTAATTCCGGGATGCACACAAATGATCGTTACAATGTTCCTGATGAGCATGGCCGTGTATTGGTCAATGTCGGTCATCCAGATACTGAACCCGACGTCTTTTTAGCTCCTCAAGTAGCTCGTGTTATTAAACCCCATCAAATTGGTGGCATTAGATTTCTTTTTGATAATATCGTTGAAAGTATCGAACGATATAACGGTAGTTCCGGTTTCGGTTGTATTCTTGCACACAGTATGGGTCTTGGAAAAACACTTCAGGTTGCAAGTTTTTGTGATATATTTTTTCGTTGTACTCCTGCTAAAACAGTTCTCTGTATTATGCCAATAAATACTCTGCAAAATTGGTTAGCTGAATTTAACATGTGGCTGCCGTATGAAGATCCGAATGCTGTAAAAACTGACGTGCTTTCAAGTAATCAAAAATCCGAGTCTAGTGGAGTTGATGTAAAGCATGAAGTCAAGGAAGAAAATTCAAATCAGACTGATATATCTTCGACTGTATCATCCAGGCCTATAAGTACAGAGTCAGCTCATCGTTCCGTGTCAGATAGTTCCTCACAAATGCCAATGATGATGACCGGAAGTTCATTTGGCAGTTCAACTTACGATAGTCACAATATTTCGACAAATTATTATCATAATGACCCGGTAAATAAAACTGCTTCGAATCTCAATACTCCTAATCATCCAGGTTTTGGTAACACACCTCCGAATCCGATCTATCCAATGAATTTGGGACAAATGGATAATTTAACGGCCATGAAAAAAGAAACAGATTGTCATAACTCTAGTAATACTACTCCAGGTTCAAATACAAGTTACGTAATTGATAACAACAGTCAGTCATCGAGTAACATACATGGGCAAGTTGAAAATTTGATGCAAGGCCCATTGTTTCCGGGTGTTGATAGCACTCATAATCCATCAATGAGTTCAATGATAAATAATGAAGCTCCTCAAGTTCCTGGTTACTCGGATTTTCAGAATATGCAGAATAATCAGTTCTATGGAAACAATTCACAGTCACCAGTGCTGATGAAAGAAGAAATAAAATCAGAATTTATGCATGAGCATGAAGTTAAGATAAAAGAAGAGCCTAAAGAAGCAACGACAAAAGAAGAAAGTATGTCATCAAATAAAGAAGAAGTAAATGATGATAAAAAATCAACTCCCAAAGTATCAACACCTTTTAGTGTTGACGCATCTGTAGGAATGGAAGTACGTCCTAGACATTTTAAACTGCACATACTCAATGACTCACACAAAAATATGGCTGCTCGTGCTAGAGTTATTCAAGATTGGCAAAAAAATGGGGGTGTGTTGTTGATTGGATATGAATTATACAGGCAGTTGTCGTTAAAAAAACCTAACAAGGGAAAAAGAAAACGTGGCCAGCCGCTCAAAGATACTATTGACATTGAAGAAGAGGATAAAAATAAAGGTCTGTTAGATGATATGCACGCTGCCCTTGTAAATCCAGGTCCTGACTTAGTAATATGTGACGAAGGTCATCGAATTAAAAATTCTCATGCGAGTATTAGTATGGCATTGAAACAGATGCGAACAAAACGTAGGATTGTTCTTACCGGTTATCCATTGCAGAATAATTTACTTGAGTACTGGTGTATGGTAGACTTTGTCAGGCCAAATTATTTAGGATCTAAAAGTGAATTTTGTAATATGTTCGAACGGCCGATTCAAAATGGACAGTGTATTGATTCAACACCTCAAGATATCAGACTGATGAGATACCGCGCTCATGTATTACACGCACTCTTAGAAGGATTTGTTCAACGTCGGTCTCATTCGGTACTTCAAGTATCTCTTCCTAGGAAAGAAGAGTATATTTTTCTTGTCCGAATGACCCCGTTCCAACGTAAACTGTACGATACTTTTATGAATCAAGTTTTAAAAACCCGAGCTGTCCCTAATCCGCTGAAAGCATTTGCTGTTTGCTGTAAAATTTGGAACCATCCGGATATTCTGTTTCATTTTCTTCGTAAACGACAAGCTAATGAAGAAGACGATTTAGATTTAGAAGAAACAATGGCTGAGAAAGCTAATTCTGGAGGTAAACGAACTAAAGCACGACAACCTAAAGGAGAATCTAAAAGAGGTAAAAAAGTAAATGCTACTATTAAAAATAAACCAGCGGCCAGTGTGCCACCAAATTCATCATTGTCATCAACAACTAATGAAACAGCAACACTTGATAATTCACAGTCTGACACTAAAGATAATTATCACAATTTTTCTCAACAAAATATTAATTCAAATTTTACAAATCCCGGTCAGCAAAATTCATACCCTCAAAATTATCAAAATTTCCGACCTAATAGTCAAAATAATTATTATCGTAATGATCAGTCTGCTGGAGAATACAATAATTATTATAATAATCAAGGACAACAACAGGGCTTCCCTAATCAAGCTCCACCATTTCAATCTTATCAGTCAAATAATATTAATTATAATCAAACACAAAATTATTCTCAAAATCAACCACAGGTTTTTAATCCTAGAAATGAACAAACTAATAATAATAATAACAATAATAATAGTAACAGTAATAGTAATAGTAATAGTAGTAATAATAATAATAACAGTGGTAATAATAGTAATAATAATAATAGTAATAATAACAACGGTAATAATAATAATACACAAAAGTATCCACTGCATCAATCGAATACTGACTTCAATAATGACCAGAGTAACACTAATAATTATGGTGTATTTCCTAGACACCCATATGGTTTCCAAGAGCAAAACAGAAATTATCCTCAAAATTTGAACCAGTCATTTCCTCAAAATACTGGACAGCCGTCTAATTATAAAAATTCAGTATCAAATCAATCAGCAAATATGTCAATACCTGATTATTCTTATGGACAACCCAATCAATCACAAAATTATTTACCTGGAGCTGGAGGTAATAATACGCCACAAATTTACTCTCAAAATCAATCAGAAAACCAATCGATCCAAAATCAACCAGTAGGTTACTCTGCAAATCAACAAAATCCGACTTCCCAACCACTTCCGTCTCAAACTGGTTATATAGGCAACCAAAGCGGTCATATAAATCAACAGAATACAAATCCATTGATACCAAATACAGGACATGGATACCCTGCGCCAGGTCGTATGAACCCATCAACCCACTCGACTCAAAATCCACCGCAAGGAAATAATTTAAATCAGATGACTTCAAATTTACCCAATCAAACTCAACCGCTTTATCCATCTAATCCAATTAATTCTTCTAATCAGTCTACGTCAAGTGCAATGCCGCCGAATCAACCACTCGGATACATAACCAGCCAACAACAAAATCAAACCCATGGATATCAAGCTTCGCCACAGCAAAATCAATATACTCAACAAGGACCAGCTTCGTATCCACCAAATCAACAGCCACCAGGTCCAATTCCACCAGCGCAAGCTCATGGTTATTCACCAGCTGATCAAGGATCCTCACCTTCAAAACAAGGATACCCACCAAACCATATTGTCCCATCAGGAACTCAAGGAAATTCTTATCCACCTCTACCCCAGCAGTGTCAGATGCCGCCATCAGTCAATCAAAGCCATATTTACTCGACAAACCAACAAGCCCAACTGTCTTCAACTCAAAATCAATCACACAGATATTCCAGCAGTTCTCAAAACCCAGGTTCATTGCCGCCCAATCAACCCATGGGTTATACTCCTGGCAAACATTCTGCAGCCCCTCCTATAGGGCAAGAAGACCAACAAAATTTAACTGATAATTATCACAATCAAACACAGCAACAAAATTCCGAGATTACTAATTATCCTACAGACAGTAATAATCAAAATCAATATAAAAAACAAGGTGACAATTATCCATGGCAAGGAAACTACCCTCAGTCTATGCGACAAGACCAGTGCAATAATCAGTATTTCAGAGATTCAAATCCAAATCGTTATGATAATAATTATTTTCCATCACAGCAAAATTACGACCAAAATTCGTCTTATGATTACAGTGCTGGTAACAGTGGAAATGTTAATATTCCATCAAACAAAGATGGTATTACCCAGTCAGGATTGATGGGTCGTAATCAAAAAATTAACAGCGGCTATGAAAAGAATCAAAAAGATGTGGGTGCTATTAATGCTGGTATACAAAATCAACCTCAGTCACAAAATATTAATTCAAATACAAATTATACTGGTAGCAATGACGGCAGTAATGTTTCTAAACAAAATTTAAATCCATTTCAAGGGGTTAACAATTGTCACAATTCTTTTGAATCAATAAAAGAAGAGGATAAAGACAAAGATGAAATATCACAATTAGATAAAGACAAAGAAGATAAATCAGACGACGAAATTTTGGCGAAAGACGAAGAAAAGGATCCGAAAAATTCACCAGCTGGAAAAGAAGACGTCGGTATACCGTACGAGTGGGCAACGGAGCTTATGAAAGGATACGTTCCAGGATTGATTGACGCTTCTGCAAAAATGTCACTATTTTTTTGTATTCTTGAAGAAGCGATTCTTATTGGCGATCGTGTTCTAGCTTTTTCTCAATCACTTTTCACGCTGAATCTTATTGAAGATTTTTTAGCTAGAAATAATTTTAAATATGCTGATGGTCAAACAGATGCGTGGGTTAGAAATGTTAATTATTATAGATTAGACGGAAGTACAAGTGCATTGGAGAGAGAAAAATTGATAAATGAATTCAATCAAAATCCAAAGATTCATCTCTTTTTGGTATCGACACGAGCCGGCTCGTTGGGTATCAATCTTGTTGGAGCAAACAGAGCAATAGTATTTGATGCTTCATGGAATCCTTGTCATGATACACAGGCGGTGTGTCGTGTCTACAGATATGGTCAAAAAAAACCTTGTTATGTATATCGGCTTGTTACTGATAATTGTTTAGAGAGGAAAATTTATGACAGACAAATAAGCAAACAAGGAATGGCCGATCGTGTTGTAGATCAGTGTAATCCAGATGCACATTTGTCTTTGAAAGAAGCAACAACTTTATCATGGGACTGGGAAGAGGATAGTCAAGTTCAAGACTTTTCTTCGGCGAAAAATGACTATACTGATGAAATAATGCATTGTGTTTTGGAGCGTCATTCTTCATTACTCACAAAACAACCATTTCATCATGAAAGTCTACTTGTTGATCGAAAAGATAAAAAATTAAGCCAAGCTGAAAAACGTCTTGCTCGACGTGGTTATGAACTTGAAAAGATGGCAGCTAATTGTTCTAAACCAAGTTATAATTATGTTCCTGGAAACACTGCAACTCGTGGTAAGTATTTTTATTACGAGTGTAAATGTAGCATGATACTGAAGTTAGCAGATGTCTAATAATTTTTAAGTTTTTTTTTAGACGATAAACCATAAAAAAAAAATATTTGGAAAAATTGCACCTGAAATACGAAAATTCAAAAATTTTTAAATGTCTGCTAACTTGAGGATCATAATGTAGCAGACATCAGACAAATTTAAAATTATAAATTAGTAGAATAAATAATTTAAACAATAATATTTATAAAAAAATGCACTTATGAATTTCAAAATTTTTTAAATGCGCATTTTTGAAAAATTTTGTATTATTAATTATTTACTCTATTAATAATTTTAAATTTGTCTGATGTCTGATACATTTACACTCATTTTTTATTCATGATTTGAAGTTAACAGACAATTAATAATTTTCGGACTTTTTTTTTCAACTCAATTACAAAAAAAAAAAAAAAAAAAAATTCTTAAAATATGCACATGTAGAAAATTAAAAAAACTACAAGTGCAATTTAAAAAAATTTTTTTTTTTATAATTTATCGTTTTGAAAAAAAATCCAAGCATTATTAGACGTCAGATAACTTTGGTATCATTAATTTATGATCTTGAAGTTAAAGGCAAATAACAATTTTTGGATTTTTTTTTTCAACAACTCAATTTAAAAAAAAAAAAAAAATGTACATGTAGAAAATTAAAAAAACTACAAGTGCAATTTTTTAAAATATTTTTTTTTTATAATTTATCGATTTGAAAAAAATTCCAAAAATTATTAGACGTCAGCTAACTTCAGTATCATTTTAATTTTTATATGATTCTTTATTAATAAATTTATACTTGATATTAAACAGCTGGTGGATTACAAATACGAGCTATACGTGGAGGTGATACAGGTGTTGCACCAAAACCTGTTGCATCAGTTAGACCAATGCAACAACGTGGTGCTGAAAATCTTGGAACTCGAGGTATTGTTGGTAGCCGATGGATCCCTGCAGAAGTATGGCAACGACAAGGCATGAGTGCACAAGAAATGACTTTACCATTAGACGTCGTCATTCCAACAAATTCACCAGATAAAAGTAGTATTGTATTGAAGTCTGGCCAACGAGTGATGGTTTTAAAGAGTCCGAAGGGAATTTATATGCAATTGGAGTCCGGAAAAATAATAGCTATTCGAACTGCATTAAAAATAAATCAACAAAAACGTGAAGAAGAACCAAAAAAAGGTAATAATTATAATTATTTAAACTATTTTTAATAAATAGTTAATAGGAAGGAGGGGGGGGGGGGGGGCGAAATTGGTTACTCCTAAAATTTTATAAAATTAGTTTCGTAAGTACAATTGAGCATTATTTTGAATTTTTTTTCACTGTTTACAAAGAATTTTATTTTTTTTGTAAAAAAATAGTATGAAATCAATTTGATTTTTTTTCGTATCAATTTACAATATAAGAACTCCCAGTATCAAATTACTTCAGGTGTATTTTAATAATCAACTTGAAAAGATTTACAATTTTTTAAATTTAATTGACTTTTAATAATTTTTGAATCTTTCACTTTAAAATTAATAATAATAAGTCCCATTTTGTCCGCAAAAAATGAAAATTTATTCTATTTACTTTGACTATCATTTAAAAAAAAAATATTGAACGTATTTGAGTCCCCGAAAACTTAGTACCCCGTTTTGCCCCTCCCCCCTTCCCTATGTAAATCAAAATATAAATTTTAAATAAAATTTAATTGTTCTAGCAGCCCAAAGAAATATGAAACCAGAAGTTAGTTTTCCATTGAGAAACAATTCAGCGATTTCAATAATTCCAAAGGTAGGCGGTAATTCAACACCAGCACCTCGAATACCACCTAGACCGAACAGTGGTGTGGGCTATAGATCACAATCTGACAGAGAATTGACGAAACGATCAAGAGCTATTCCTACGCCTGCCACGAAAGTCAATTTGAATAATCAAGTATCACTTCAGCGAATCGCAAAAGGTAAACTTGATTCACTGGATCATTCATCTGTTGGAGAAAATTCAAATTCGTCAGATAGTCAACCACGTACGGATCAACGGGTTGAAGAAGTTAGATTAGAGGATATAGTAGCTGAAGCAAATTCAAATCCTGCTTTTAGTCCTTCAAATCAAAGTCGAACAACTAATTCAGATACTGAATCTGGGGTACAAAAAAGATTTGACGGAAAGACACACGATTATGGAATGAGTCCGATGTCAACTGGTAAATCAAGTGAATGTTTACAAAGTCAACATGGTGATATTGAATCTGAGATTATTTCTAAAGACGATAAAACTTATAGAGCACCATGTGAATCTAAAGAATCTGAAAGTTCGTTACCAAGTTCAAATTATCATCATCAGTATTCAGGCCAAGTAAATAAAAATGATAATGACGAAATAATTATTGAGGAACCATCTGAAATTCCATCTCAATCGCCGTCACTTTCTAATCAATCGATGCAACAGCAACAACAAAAATTGCAGCAACAATCTTTACAGCAACAAAAACCACTGCAGCAGCAGCCGCTACAGTCACAACAGTCGGTACAGCAACAACAGCCGGTACAACAGCAACATCAGCCGATACAACAGCAGCTTCCGTTACAGCAACAACAGCCGGTACAACAGCAATTGCCAATGCAGCAACAACAATCTATACAGCAACAACCACTGCAGCAGCCGTTGCAGTCACAACCGCTACAACCGCAACCACTACAGTCACAGCAACAGCAGCACCAGCACCAGCTACAGTATCCACAACATCCCCAGCAACCGCCTCAACAACAGCAACAACAACAGCAGCCGCAACAACATCCTCAAGAGATTCATCCAACTCGGTCACTTTTAAGACCTCAATCTCATAATCAGAAACCTTCTGAAATTTCAAAGAACTTAATGGACTCTAGTGAACCTTCAGTACCTGCATTCTCTGGTACGAATGTCGCTTCTGTCAAAGATCGAGCTCCAGATCTACAAGAAATTCCTGCAGGAGAGTCTCATGCGCTCCCGCAAGCTTATCCATATACTCAGTATCCAAGATATTATGATTATCCAGATCCACGATCACGAAGTATAACTGCACCCTACGGATCTTATTTTCCGAACGTTTCACCAACGCATTCAACAAATCCTCGGCCATCGGAAGTAACAAAACTGCAACCTGAAGTAGTTAAACCTACAGAAGAAAGAATGCCGATACCGACACCTGCAGTATACTCTCAATCTCCAAGTACAGTTATTCCACCACTGCCTCCTCCTATTGAATCAAGTGAAGCCAAAAATCCGGATGCTATATCTACGATCGCGATTCCGACAACTACACCAAGTAGAACTGATCCACATATATCAACAGCTTTTAGTCATCCATCTAGCAACAGATACACGGGAGCTTATCCATCAGCACCATACAATCCGTACTCTCAACACTATCCAGCCGCTCCGAATTCATCTGGATCTTATCCACCTAGTGGTAAGTTTAAATAGTAATGAGAAACAATATAATTTATTATATTCTTCTATTATAGGTGATTAATTATAAATAGTATTAGTCAAGGCCGACTGATATTTATAGACTGTTTTTTAATTTTATTTTAATAAGTCATGATACGACGTTTTATCTACAGTAAGCTTGTGGCGTCTTCAGGTAGTGACAGGCGTTGAGGGGACTACGGACTTCAGCGTGAAGAAAAAACACTTTTTTCGCGAATTTTTTTCAGCTACATGGATAGAGTAAATTAATTTAAACTTTTTGTTCATTGTCAAGTGTCATTTCAAGAACATTCTCTGAAATTTGTACGCGAAAATATCCACAGACAAGCCGGTGAAAGCTTTCCCAAGAATCCCTTTGAAAAAATATGATTTGTGATCACTGTATCTCAGCTAAAAATTATCCGAAGTCAAGTACCCTTAAGATTTAGTCAATCATCAAATTCTCTGCTTAACGATCTCTGATGATTTCTTTTTTCATTTCTAAATTTTTGGTGGTCATGTAAAGTGAAAAGTGCTATTTTTCACGAAAAATTCCGCCATTTTGGGGCTGAAAAACCCCCTCATTGTAAAAAAAATCTCAAACTAACCGTTGGGGGGAGGTATTTTGTATATAGAAAGTGTCTACCAAGTTTGATATAAATCGGTCATGTAGTTTTCAAATGACAGTGATCGCGGACTTTAAAAAAGTGGTTTAGAGAAAAACGCGTTTGACGTTTTAGAAAAAAAAATTTTTTTTTACTTAGGGAAGGGTGGGGCAAGAAGGCTCTGATTGACTTGCAATTTTGGGATTATATTCTTGAAGTGTTTAACTACTACACGGAAAGAATTTTTTGATAAAAATTACTCTGTAATTTCGAGTAATTCTGGGCCGTTGCAAAAAATTGGTATTTTTTGTTTAAACATTAACGTTGCTAGACCATGTTTTACTCTTCTACTGAGTAATTTTTTAAAAGTCTTATATTTAATCGATTATTGTGAATATCTCATCTTAATCTATTAATTTTTACTCCATGCGATTAATTTTTACTCCCCAATATACCATTCTTTTAAACCCATTAGCTTTTTGATGAAAAACTGCTTATAACTCAAATAAATTTTCTTATCTATGGAAGTAATTTTTACTCTAAACTGCAGAGTAATATTTCAGTAGTCTCCGTTAATCTTCGGTTAATATCGGCTTCAATTAAATGTCTTTTATTGTGCTCGCGACAACTTAGATGTTACGCACACAAACGTAGGCTTGGAAAAAAAGACGATCTCTGTATCTCTCTATAACTTGATATTTATTTTAAAATTAAAAAAAAATTTGTATCTTTTCTTTTTCAACACAATAAGAGTAATTTTTTTTTTATTATTTTTCAAAATATTTATTTTAAGTCATATTCTAAAGCAATTAGATGATTTTAGATTTTTTATGAAAATTTCAGCCTATTAATTGTAATTTTTATTGTAATTCAACATAAATTTTATAAATTGAATCATCAACTTTTTATCATAACCTACGAGTAAAAATTGAATTAGAGAGAATTTATTTAGACAGGCGCTAGGTGTAATTTTTACTCGTAATTGTGAGTAAAAATTAATCTAATTGATTTTTACTCACTGAAAGAGTAAAATTTCGTAATTCGGAAGTAAAAAGTCGTAATGGCCCAAGATTACTCGATTAAGAGTAATTTTTAGAATAATTAACATTGCAATATTCATGCGAAAATTCTTTCTGTGTAGAAAAGATAAAAAAAAAAAAAATTGATTTTTCCAAATTGCAAAACCCTAGTCCCCTCTTACTATCATATAAAATAATACCTACTATCATATAACTATATAAAATATACCTGGAAAAAATATCCTTATGGTAAAATAATTGAAAAAAAGGGCGCAATATTATTGCAAGCGGTTGCATTTACATATTTTTGTATTTACGCACACAAAACACGCGAACAAAGGGCACAATACCATTGCAAGTCTGTCCGGAGATATAACGCGCGTAGCCTATTCAGGTATCTAATAAAAAATCATGATAGTCTGAAACAGGAGAGTAATTACAGAAAGAGATTAATTTGCGAATCAATTAATATACAGCAGCATAATAACTCAGTTAACAAATGAAAATATATTGAAAATGTTGATGTGGCACATAAAGATCTAGTAATAATGAATGAATACTAATTAATTAGATTTGAATTTTAGAGGTATAGGGTAGCGGTTTTGGTTACTTTAGTGTCAATTTAAACTTTCGGTGCAGGTATGGTGAAAAAATTATTGTGATGTTGTTGTGGAAAATTTTTTTTGTATTACATGACTTTTTAGTAGATACCTGAAGATGCTACAGGTTGGCCTTGACTAATATTATTTATAATACAATTTACTAAATAGAATTATTTGTATTACGATTTATAAAAAATTTTTCTAGGAGCTCCAGGATACGCAGCCTATGGTGGACCAGCTTATAATGCAGATTACGCTCATATGTATTCAGCATTTCATGGCCCTCCTCCTGCAGCAGATCCTTACATACATCGCGGTTACGCGCCATCACCTTCAACTCATCCGCCGAACTACTATTCGCCATTTTCTCATCCGCCGCCTCCTCCTTATCCTAATTATTCATTTTTACCACCATACCCAAATCCGAATATGCCAAATATGCCTAGTGAGTCGCAACCACCTGCTCAGTAGGATATTTTTGGTGTAACTTATTTATTTTAAAGTGAATTTCTGTATGGGGGTTAACCAGCCCTCGTTGAAAGAGCGCGGAAATTAAAAAATGAACTGAAGCTTTAAACACATCTTTGTAAATGGTTGGTCACAAATAATTTATCTTGGAATAATATGATATGAAAACGATTTTGATAATAATCATATACAGTGCAATGTTTCTTCAAAAATTTTAAATAATTTTTGATGAAATGAATTTTTAAGAAAAATAAATGATTTGCATTTTATCGTCAATATATATGTGACAATTAATGATCAAGTATTTTATTAAAACTACTAATTACTCGATCATATTAAATGTATTGAACTTACTTCTATCAATTGTTCTGCATAGATAAATTTATATGCAATCATTATTATTATTATTAGTTATTATATTAGTATGATCATTTATATTATTTATTTATTATTTTATATTCTTTATTTTAAAAATACTTAATAATTGGGTTATAAATATGGCCTGATATTTAAAAAAATTATTATAATAATTTAAATTAAACATTTATATACAAATATAATGTGAATAGCATATTATTTTCTATATATTTTTTGACATGGATCATAAATACCAATACAGTTTAAAAATATTTTTCTGATACCATTTTACTTTTTTTTTATCACCGTAATTTTTGTGTTTTATTTTATTTAAATTTTCTTGAGATAATTAACTGCTGATACAATATCGATGTGCAATTAATATAATTGCATTAATGACCTTTTTTTAATTTTATTTTTTATTAAATATACAAACAGTATTCACTTAAAACATTTAGTAGTCAGTATATATTTAATTAATTGCATCATTAGCAAGTTGTATATGACTCGTATTACTATCAAACATGATTTCTTAAATAATAAATAGATAATATTCTGGTAGTGCGTAGCATTGTTGCTAATCAGATTATAATAAATAAATAAAAATAAATTAGTTATCTAGGTAATGGAATGGGGAGTGCTTTTATACTATATTGCGGTTCATGATCAGTACTGTGATATTTCGTCATAAAACTCGTGCTATCCTTTATTTAAAATATGTTATATTACGTTACTAGCTGTTGTTTGTAAAGAGAAATTATTAAAAACAAAATAATAATTAACTTTATATACATGTATTCAGTAAAACATATACATATAAGACTTGTTATAAATATGATAAATGTGAAAAAATTTTTTTTTCTTTGTTTTTCATTATTATTCAACTGATTCATTTTTTATATTGTCATCTATGGTATAAATTTATATGTAAGAGTGAATATATATATATATTTTTTTTTTTTATAATTATATATTTTGTTCATTAATACAACGATCGATGGAGGCACGAGCTCGAGATATTTTATGAAATATCGAAAATCATTTATAAATCTGTATTCTTATTTCGGCGCTCCCCCTTGCCCCTCTCACAAAATATATATGTATAATATATATATTATATATATATAGAAAATTTATTATCACACACTGAACATTTAAATGGTCAGTGATGTATGATTATGTTTGCAACATTTTTGTTTTCGAGATTATAAATAAAATTTACCAACTTTAAAATAGTAAATGAAAATTATTATTTATTATTGTGATTAAGCGTTATGTACATAAAACATTAGGCGAAATTCGCTAGCGTTTATTAACGCCAATGACATTTTTGACAATTATTGAATAATAATATTTAATTAGAGACTTATTATTAATTAATTAAAAAATAAAAATAAATTTATGTTTCTGTTAAACGTATTTTTTTGCCATTTACATACTTGTAAATAGTTATTATTTGCCTTTCATACTTTTATTTATTATTATACTCAGAGATTTTTTTTATGTCAGAGTCTCTTAGATAATATAAATCATTTAAACTGATGTATGTAATTTCATTTTCTTTAATATTATTAATAAAATTGTTGTATAAAGATTAACAAGCTATATTATAAGCGTGAAATGACAAAAGTTACTAATAAAATATAAATTAAAAAATTTAAGACAACTTCATTTATTTTTGTATCATGAGTTTATTTTAAATTTTATATGACATAGATAGATAGATAGATAGATAGATAAATATATTTATTTGATCCTAGAGCCGTAGCTCCCTGAGGACTAGGGTGGGTTGAAAAAAAACTTTTTTTTTGGTTTTTCTTAGCATGGGGGTAGAATTTGTAGCTTATAAAAAAAAAAAATATTTCAAGAAAAAAAAAATTTGTTTACTCAACATTTTGAGGTGGCCCACTCGTTTTTAAAATAAATAATTGATTAAACGGGGTAGTTCCAACGAAAAAAATTTTTTTTTGTCCAAAATCGTGGAAAACATCTAATAATTGTCGAATGTGATTTTTTTTTACTTCACTTTCATTTTAATTCAAAAGAAAATGCTTTTCATTTTTGAATTTTTTACTTAAATTACAAAAATAATAGGAAAAAAATTTTTTCAACTCCTGACTTTCAATTAGCTTTCAAGGGGACACCCTACAGATTCTAGAACACCATGTAATTTTTTTCGTTGGGACTACCCCATTTGATCAATTATTTATTATAAAAACGATTGGGCCACCTCAAAATGTTGAGTAAAAAAATTTTTTTTTCTATAAGGTACAAATTCTACCCCCATGCTAAGAAAAACAAAAAAAAAGTTTTTTTTCAACCCACCCTACTGAGGACCATCAAAAAATACAAAAAAATCTTATAAAATATATACATGTGTATGTTTTACGTTTTAACAAAAAGATTAATTAATTAATTATTGACATTCAAAAAATTGATTGAAACAAGCAATCTTAAATTCTTCAAAAGTTTGCATTGTCGTTAGTTCTGGCGGTAAAGAATTCCATACATGCATACCATGAATTAAAAATGAGTTTTCATATATTGATGATCTACATTTTGGTATTCTTAAGTAGTCTTGCCTTATATCTCCTCTACGTAACAAAACAGGCAGAAACTCTAATTTCGATCTAAATAGTTGGTTAAAGTTCAAATGTATTTCTTTGTAAAATATGCAAGCAATAAAGTAGTCTCTCCTCGATTTTAACTTTAACCAACCTAATCTTTTATAATACATACTGACATGTTCAAACCTAGCAATTTTATAAATAAATCTAACACACGCATTCAGTTTCCTTTGTAATTTAAGTTGTAATCTACTTATAATATTAGTAAAAGCTGCAGTACAATAATCAAAAATCGGAAAAATAATAAAAAAAAAAAAAAAAAAAGAAACATACAGTTGAAGTCTGTTGAAAGTATTTACAAGAGAGGTGCTGCAATATGAACAGGGACAATTGAAACACTACAAATAATTAATGACGAAAACTTTGTTATTTAATATTCATAAATTTTATTTTTGATGAATGACAGTTTACATTTTCCGGTTGCATTTGCCAGTTATGAACAGTTTCCGTCCATTCATTTTTTAAAGGTTTGAAAAGACTAACATCAGCAGGTGGCATCATATGTGCGGTATTTGGTGGTAGAGCATATAATATTATTCCATTATTAGCACAATATTCACTAATTTTTAAAGTAAGATGGCTTTTGTGTCCATCAACTAACACAAGAACTGGTTTTTTAATTTTTTTGTCAGTTAACCATGGATTCAATGATTTGACAAAGTAATCATAAAATATATCTGTTTTCATCCAGCCAGACTCTGATTTACCTAGAATCCATCCTTCAGGTAAACTTTCAATGACGTCACATGGAGGACGTATGTGAGGCAATACAACACATGGATTGAGTGTTTGTCCACTTGCAGTGAAAAAAAGTAGAGCAGTAATTGCTTCCTTCTCTGGACCAGTTGAGACTTGATGAACATTTTTGTATCCCACTGGGGCAATAACTTTTTCTGTTTTTGGGCAGATTTGAAGACTCATTTCATCACCATTTATTATCCTCTCTGGGTCCTCAAGAATGTCTTCAGCATTCTCTTCTTTGAGAAAATTTTTGAGCCCAATGAACCAGCTTTCAATTAATTGTTCAGTAATCACAGCTCTTCCTTTACTTATAGTTTCCGGAGTTTTAGGTGTTAATTTATTGCGATTCATAAAAGCTTTATACCATTTTATCCCCGGACGGCCGTCTGTGAATGGTGTTTGACGTCCATCACTTTTGATTATTTGAGCTACCGTATTTAACAAATCTTCTTTTTTCAAAGGAAATCCGCATTTTACAAGATTTCTACACCAATTTGCCAAAGCATCCTCTTCAGCTTTTGACAATACTGTACTTGGTCCCTTCCTATTTACACCTTCAGCTACTCTACCATGAACCCGATCTTGTAAAGTCCCCCGTGGAATGTTGTAATTACGACTGGCAGTTCGTATTGCCATACCATTTCTAATGTCATACAATGCTTTCTTTAATTTATCTTCATCATATTGCTTTGTTAAAATAGATTTAGTAGCTTTATTTTTTTTTTGTAACGGTTGTTCGTCAGGTTTAATTTTTTTTTTCTGATTAGGAGCCATATTTATAGTCTGAAAGATTTTTTTTATAATATTATTTAATTTATTGAACAAACAATAAATAAGTAATAACTATTCAAATTAGACATTCATTAAGAGGCTGAGTACTGGTTTGAGAAAAAAAAATTACAAATCCAGTACCCACCCCGGCTGAGTACTGGATAATAACATATTAACATAACCCTATACTCAGCCCCTTTATTTTTTAAATAATTTTTTACTAATTATTAAAAATAAGGACTGAAATCATGAAAATGAAGTATTTTAGGTTGACTATGACTCACCTTTGTAACATTTATTACATTAAATCTTTTGTAATTAATTTGAAAACGGGAACTGACCGCAAGCGAAAAATTACAAAAATGGCATCTGTGTCGATGTCGAATATGACGGCAATATGGAGATGGAGGATAGAGGGTAGAGTAGGGTGAGCCAAAAAAACCAACCTATCGAATTTACGTCTTAAAAAGGACCTATATATCGAGAAAAAAATTCTCCCATTAGGAAAAATTTTTAGCTCAATTTTAAAAGGTGTCGGTGGCCATTTGAAATTTCCCATTTAAATAACATGCAAAAAAATTTTTTTTGATTAAATATATTATAACTTTTGAACCGTGTGAGACAAAAATTCGGCTCTAGAATATTCTTGTAGGGCATCAAATTTCTTGAAAGAAAGTCCTGGGAGTCGAATTTGTAAACTTTATATTTTGTATACTAACAGGCCATCAAAGTCTAGAGTAAACAGAATCATACAAATTTAAGGCTTTATTAATAAAAATATCAATACTACGAGAAAATTTGTTCTACATGTAGTGCAATGAAATCACCAAAAATATCCACGTTGCAACAAATAATACTTTGTTATCGATCACAATAAAAAAAAAGTATTTGGAAAATCCAAATAAAGCCTTAAATTTGTATGATTCTGTTTACTCTAGACTTTGATAGCTTGTTAGTATACGAAATATCAAGTTTGGAAATTCGACTCCTTGGACTTTCTTTTAAGAAATTTAATACCATACAAGAATATTCTAGAGCCGAATTTTTATTTCACACGGTTCAAAAGTTATGATATTTTTAATCAAAAAAATTTTTATTGCATGTTATTTAAATAGGAAATTTCAAATGGCTACCGACACCTTTTAAAATTGAGCTAAAAATTTTGCCCAATGGGATAATTTTTTTCTCGATATATAGGTCCTTTTTAAGATGTAAATTCGATAGGTTGGTTTTTTTGGCTCACCCTAGAGTAGAGTTGAGGAGGACTATCTTTGTGTATGAAAAAGTGTTCGTCGAAATGCGTTAAATTGGGGTGGCGCTACAATTGCATCAGTGTAAATTTTAAGAACCACGCCAAAAGTTATTAGAGTAACAGGGGTTCGCACTTTTCTCTCTATTACACTCAAGTCCACGAACGGTACTATCTTTGTTGCACTTGTACAGTAAATGGAAACTTTGGCCGAGTTTTTCTCTCAAACAAACGATTATTATGAAACAATTAAAGCGCACTTCGCTAGATTAGACAGTAATGCATCAAAGTGCGGTTTGTGTTTTGTATTGAGAGATTTTGTTTCCGAAAAAAACCCAGCCGAAAATATCTGATAACCCTGGTAAGATAGAAAAATAACCCTGATTAAAAATATTGATTGAAAGCAATTGAGAAGCGGTCGCTCCATGCAAACTGTATATCTATATATACAAAAAAAAAGTTGAAATCAATTGAAATTATTGAAAAGAATTCGAATTTCATCACTTTTAATTCTTTTCAATCAATA
Source organism: Microplitis mediator (assembly GCF_029852145.1). Classification (NCBI taxonomy): domain Eukaryota; kingdom Metazoa; phylum Arthropoda; class Insecta; order Hymenoptera; family Braconidae; genus Microplitis; species Microplitis mediator. Next base: position 8,383,393 of record NC_079975.1, read on the forward strand.
TTTTTAAACAGGGAAACAAGAAAAGAACAACTTCCGCTTCGTTATGACACACTTTTTTGAAATAAGCATAAAGTAAGAAACAATGGTATATACCATACATTAATTATATATATAATTGAAGTTGTGTGTATTATTTTTCAACGCTTAATTAGTAAATATTAAAAAAATAAATACATCTATAAGATGAGAAAATGGTATGTTCAAAATTAGTGAACAGCAGTTCTTAAAAAAGAAAATGATAGAATAAAAATTTTACAATTGTCAATTTGCTGGTTTGCATAATAACTAAGGGTGTGCGAATATCATTCGATTCGAATCGAATCGAATCGAATATTCGACTAATTCGAATTATTCGAATAGTTCGAATAGTTCAAATAATTGTCTTGTGCTCTTAAATTAATCGATTTCGATGGAAAAGTTGTCTTGTTCAGGTGTATTCGACTCAATTTGAATATTTTTTTCATAGAAATCATGCTTGGTAAAGAAAATAGATTTCAGGTGATGATTTAAAAAAAAATAAGAGGATCAATAGTATATTACACATCGAGGGAAGTAAAGTAAGAAATGTCTCAGATCACATGTAATTGTTGGCCGAGGCGAAGCCGAGGTCAACAAACATGTGACCTGAGGCTTTCTTATTTACTTCCCGAGGAGTGTATGCTATTTTTCTCCTCGACGGAGGCGGAAAGCGGCAACTTCGTTTTGCACAGCGGGACGAAAGTTGACGCTTTCCGCCCGTCGAGGAGAAAAGTATATTTTAGTTGAAAAATGATAAAAGTTATAAATTACGATTCAGAGCAATTTTGGAGAAAAAAAATGTATTTTACAAAATTTTGGGGGTGTTCCCACCAAGTCACGTTTTTCCCGCCCTTCCTCTCGAAGATATGTATGTATATTTATACATGTATCTGCATGTACATTTTTTATAATGGAATTTACAATTGAATTATTGGCTAATTTAGCTATAGTCATAAATCACATAACATTATACAAGGCGTAAGATACGACCATAGTGTTTTGAAAATTATAAGACAGTACCACCACAGTCTACTGGCGCTGATGAGCTCTTAGCGTTTGCAAAAAAAGTAAAAAGTATTCGGCTTTACAAGATGTTTTACGACAACCAATATTTTTGGGACGCATTTTCTCTTTGCGTGGGAAGATCTTCAGTTATTGTAAGCTTATTGCATATTTATAAATGCTGATTATATATATATACGTTATTGTAAATTATAATATATAATTATTAGTATTATTATTTTCATTGATAAAGCACGACATGAATGTAAATTCACCCAATACTCAAACGACAAAAAAAAATACCAATCGAACATTACAATACTGAAGGTACATAATATGTAGCACTTTCCATGTAAAAACAATATCGGCAATATTCTTAACATGTAACTGATCTAAGTTCAACACATTCTTTGTGTTATTTAAACGAAGTAACCCGAATTGTATGTTTCCAAGTAGCACAGAGACAACTTTAAGATGTCATAAAGATGTCTTTCAAGGGGAAACGCGACTTAACTTCTGCCTCACACTCTGAAAAATAAACGGGACTGTCTTTTTTGCAATCGTAGAGTAGAGACATTTTTTAGTTTGGAATTTTTTACCTCGGCAATGGCTCATTGTACGAATAAGTCCAGCATCTATTTTTGTAGGGAATTTAACGCTCTACAAAAAAAGTCTCTTATCATTTTTTGATAAATCCATCTGTTCAAAAGTTATTTGAGCTCTTAGTCAAGTTAGAGTGAATTTCGAGATCTTTTTACTTTTCCGGTAAAACTATCGGACTTATTATAAAATGTCATAGAATCTTTTTTGTAGACAATTTTATTTTCTACAAATTATCTCTGATAAATTTTTTTTAAATTCTACATCGTTTTCTAGTTATTTCCATTTTAATGCCAAGCTCTTAAAATCGATCAGAAGACTATTTTTTTAGAAGCTTGGCATTAAAATGGAAATAACTAAAAAAAAACGGAATTTCAAAAAAATTTATCAAAGATAATTTGTAGACAATAAAATTGTCTTCAAAAAAGATTCCATGACATTTTATGATAAGTCCGACAGTCTCGCCGGAAAAGTCAAAAGATCTCAAAATTTACTCTAACTTGATTTCGAGCTCCAATAACTTTTGAACAGATGGATTTATCAAAAAATGATAAGAGACTTTTTTTGTAGAGCGTTAAATTCCCTACAAAAATGTATGCTGGGATTATTCGCACAATGAGCCATTGCCGAGGTAAAAAATTTTTTTTTTCCCATGTTATTTAAATGGGAAATCGAATTTTTCGATGCGCTAAGCCCCTAATTGACTTAGAATTTTTTTTCAAGCGGGAATATTTTTTTTTGTTCTATAAATTGTTAGTTTTTCAGATAGGACAGAAAAAAAAAAATATCGCCTGAATATGAAACACTCTAATGCGCAATAATCAAAAATCGGAAATACAAGACTCATAACAAGTTGAAGCTCAAATGTGTTTGTCCGTGAATTAAATTGAATTGAAATTCGGTTGAAGTTACCCCTTAAAAGAACAAGACAATTTTTTTTTTTGTCTCAAAGCCAAGTGTATTTATATAAATAAGACATACAGATGTTGGTCCTAGGAGTCATAGAAAATTTTGACTCAGTCTCAGCATACTAGTAAGAAGTTTTTTGTCATTGTGGAGTAAATTTAAAATTTTATCCTTGGGGTATGTACGAAGTAGGACATTGCCAGGAATTGAATTTTTTGGTTTCACCAAATGATATAATAAGTATTATAATAACACGTATGTTAAAAAAAATAAAGGTTGTTTTTTATTTTATTAAACTTACATATTGATGTTTGCTACACGAAATCACAGTCCAGTGTGAATATTATTTACGAGGGCGTCGTTGGAACCACTTCCCGCCCACGCGACCACCTCTTGAGTAGAAAGGAATCCCACAATTGTCGATGATAAATAAATATACGAAGAAAAATAATAATAACGAGGCGTTGTGTGGCACACGCGAGAGAACGAGCCACACTCCCGCGGTTCAGTCAAGAAAGAGAAAGAATCCAACGATACATTTTAAAAAGAGTAAATAAGAAAGAGTAAAAGACTTGGTTAAAGGAATAGATTGCACTGTAATTCATGCACCCTTTATTTGAAATTTTTATTCTTTTTTTTCCCTTTATACTTTAAGATGCTTTTTACATATGTTATGCTGGACCTTTCCGGAATCAATACAGCTAATTTTATGATATAAATTACACTAAATAATCAATTAGTAGAATTTTTTAGAAACAAACTTTAATAATTTACATATTAATTTATCATTATCAATTTTACTTCTCTCAATAGTTTCAATTATATCCATATTATTATCCATCTATGATAAAATAATTTTAATTTAAGAAATGATATATACTCATCTTATACACGGAAAAAGAATACAATAAGAATTACATTTCCAAATATCAGCAAAGTCCCTCTACTTTGAAACTGCAAAAATTACAAGACGTAGCAATTATTACATTTCATTAGTTCAAAATATATGAAAAATTGTAAAATTTGGTATCTATAGTAGTATTCTTAATTATTATAGATTCAAACTATAATACTTGAAGTCTTTCTATTCGAGAGCCCTGTTTTTGCACTAAAAAATAAAATTTTTCCTTTATTCTTTTTTCCTTGTACCCAGAAAAAATTAGTGTATTACATTCCAAGGGGGGAAAGTAAGACATTCCAACCCACGCGTAGAATTGCTTACCCGACCCGAAGCCGAGGGTGGGAAACCCGCGGATTGGGACGTCGTACCTTCCTTCGTGATGTGTATACAATTTTTCACCAGATCTACACCTGAAAGTTTAAATTTTTGCCTGTTTGTGGGAAGAATGGCACATGCGCTATTTTTTATCATTTGTTTTCTTATTAAAAAAAAGAACGACTTTCTCTCCCCTAAACAGGGTAGGAATTTAAATTTTCGGTGGAGGTATGGTGAAAAAAATTTCTTGGCGCAAGACAATTTTGCATTATGAAATAAAAATAAAAATTTCCTGAGGACTAGAAGAAAGTTCTTGACGCAAGAAATTTTCTTCTCGCCCCAAAAAATTTTTTCTTTGCTCGAGAAAATTATCGCTTTCAATTTATAATCCAAAAACTTTTGTACACGCAGAGAAATTTTTAGTAAAAATTATCCAAAAAGTTTAATACCAAGGACATGTGGTAAATATCTAAATTTTTTCCATGCACATTGTAAAATTTACTACTTAAGTATCAATTGATAGCATGTAAATGAATTGCAATTTCTGCTAACAACATAGTCAAAATTTAGTTACTGGCTGAATGTTTACAGTATCAAACTTGAGAAGTAATTTTTACTTAAAAGTTCTCTGCGTGCAGGGCAAGTAAAAATTTTCTTTGGGCGAGTAAAAATTTTTTGCGCCAAGAAATTCTTTTTTTCTGTATATGGGTTGTTATTTCTACTATTTAATATATAACTAGATATATGTAGACAAAAAAAGTAAAAAAAAAAAACTTTTTTAAAAAATCATTTAATGGTAAATCATTTTATTCGTTTACCGATAGAATCATTTTGCTAACGACTTATCTCTAAGCTGCGAGGATTAAAGTAAGTACAACCAGCAATCAGATAAATGGATACATGTAGGTGTGAAAATAATTTATACCACTAGATATACTCAGAATGTTTAATAATAAAATTTTTTATTTTACACAACTCTATTGATTCGTAATAATTATTTATCATACGCACTATGTCGTTATTGTTTCTTTTATGACTTGACTTTATTTATTATCTTGGCTTAATAGACAAACAGATAATCATAAGAAAAATAAAAGGATATATCAGGCTTTTCTTAGGTAAGAGAAATATTTCCTTTTAATTATTACAGAAAAATTTTTAATGGAATTATATTTAACTTACGATATTTCACGAGTTCAATTGATTAATATTCAGTCTTAATACTTTTTTTTTTAGTCATACGTATCTAAAGAATTTTTTATTTTATATTTTCTTTGAATGTTTTATTTATATATTTGATGTCAAAATTAATACTACCGTAATTTATACTATTCCGTTGGAGTCTAGACAAGATACAAGGTAATCTAAAATGATGGCTTTGCGTAAAGCCATGGCATCGATTAAGAAATGCCGGAATAGATCGGGACCACACAAGTGGGTGACGATTAGTGTGTCAAGTTTTTGGTCAAATTTTTAAATTTTTTATTTTGAAAATTGAAAAGCTAGTTTTGTACTTTTTTTTAAACTGTCATGGTTTGTCACTATGAATTCTAAGTGTTTATTTAATTATTTAATAATTACACTGTAAAAAATCCGACGTGAATCCGGGTTGAAATTAAATTCGAATTCACTCCGCCACTCGGAGTTCCGGAGTTTAAAAAAAAATCACTCCGCATCCGGAGTGAATTGGGAGTTTTTTTCAGCGGAGTGATCTCGGAGTGATGCGAATTTTATTTCACTCCCAATTCACTCTGGTCTGGAGTTTTAACATTTAAATTAATTTATATTAAACTGTTAAACAGCGAGTGCGAGTGCGTGCGTGCGTGCGAGTGTCTGTGTGCGCGGGTCTGTGAATGTGTGTGCGTGCGTGAGTGCGCATGCGAGTGTGCAAATGTGTACGTGTGTGTGTTCGGGTGTGTGCGATTATGCGAATGTGTTCGTGTGTGTTTTCGGGTGTGTGCGTGTGTCTGATCGGGTATGTGCGTTTGTGCGAATGTGTTCGTGTGTGTGCGTGTGTGTGTGTGTGCGTGTGTGTGCGCGTGTGTGCGTGCGTGTGTTCGGGTGTGTATGCAAACGTGTGCGAATTTCACTCCGGAGGGATTAAATTAATAAAAAATTATCCACTCCGCGAAAACTCCCCTGCGGAGTGAATTTCACCCCGAAGGAGTGAATAATTAAAAATTCATTTACTCCGCATTCACTCCAGATTTAATCCGCATTCACTCCGCGAATTTTTTACAGTGTATGAAAAAGAAAAAAAATTAATTACAATTTTACATTTATAAAGTGAAAAAAATAAAATTGTTTTTTGTTTTATGAACCCTAGAGTAAAAAATGTGAAAAAAAAATTATCAAACTACTTTTATAATTTATGAACAAGTAAATTTCGACGATGCACCATGATTGGGGGTTCTGATTTATCGGCGTTTAAGCTTGGAATTCGAACGAGTGAGATTCACACAAACGAAGCTTAGATAGTCTTGCTCGTCATATATACATATATATATAAAACGGTTAAATATTTCGCAACCTTTTGCTCTGTCTTTTGTGAGTGCGAAGAAGTTTCTCCTCCCGCGCGTAATCTCGTTTGAAATTTATTCATGATTCGGTATATGGCCGAGGCCATGGTAAACTGGTCGAACTGGTTGATGGTATGCTTGGCTATGGGAATTTCGTATACTCAGATTGTTTTTTCAATGTTCCAAAAAGATTATTTATGACAGTTAAAGCATTTATATTATGGCGTTTTCACTTACTTTACGAATGTACGTCATTTGTTAAAAAGATTTTATAGTTTTTATTGTAAGAATTCAAATTCGTTCTTCAATTATCTATTATTTGAAATAATGTCTACTGTGTAAGAATTTTAATTTATTTTATGACGTTAAAAAGTTTTTGAAGCTCAAAAGTGTCCGGCTATTTTTTACACTTGAATATCTGTACTACTCTTGTGCAAACTTTCAAATTTTAAGTGATTTCGTACGTTGCCATTTAACAGTTTCTTGGCTTGGTTGAGGTAATAAAGTTATATTTTTTAAACGTCACTAGCATAAAAGTTTCATATATTGTCGCTATGGATGACAGCTTTATCGATTTAAATATCGGATTTACTGTTTTATTTTTTTTTTACATCATCTTTTTCGGTTTACTTTTTAGCCGGTTGTAAGTTTCTATTGAGAATGGTGTATCCTAGCGCCTCCGTTGGGCTTGTAGGCGACTGCCGCCTTCTGTCTTTATACCTTCAATTTGTACAATGGTCAACAAGACGTTACGGCAAAAATGATGCAAGGAAGAGCACGAGTGAAAAAAGGAGAAAACGTTTTCGCCCACCTGGTCCAACTAATAAGTGTTGTGACCCTGTTATAGATTACTTTTTTTTTACATTATAAATTTTTGATTTATGATGTTGCTTTATTTTTTCACATTATGTTTCTCCTGCTTATAAATTTAAAATTAATTCTTTTTCATTTCTTCATCATTTGGTTGCATTTTTATATCTACTGCATTATTTATTTAATTTCGAGCAAACTTTTCGGTGTAAAAATTAAAATAACGAAAAAATGAATTTGCTTTCTAATTCATATCGAATTTCGAAAATCAAATTTTTAGATGGATCTCAACGTTTTCAAGCCGCAGGAAGCTGTTCTGACCTTTTTCAGTGTAATACCTGAGTACGTGTGTGTAAATATTCCATATCTTTTAAATAGCTTGGCCGAATAGGCCAGACATTTGTAGCATTGGTTACACGCAAAAAAATAAATGATAAATTTTATTCGGATTTTCAATTCATTTTTATTGTTTGAACACTAAACTCGCATCAAAAAAGGTTATTCATAAATAATATAATATTGAAAGCGAAAAAGTATAAGAATGATTCCTTAAAATATATTGATATGAAAAAAAAATAGTCACTCTTAGCCTTTAAATTTTATTGTTTGAAATGATAAAATACGTCATCTTGCGATATAGATAGCCGCATTAAAAGCTTATAAACACAAGTAAAATTTTATTGTTTCAAACTATAAAAACTGATGCGCTTAAGATATACTTTTTGACAATTTGAAGTACTTGTAACATAATTTATTTACATACACTGTAAAAAATCACCGGGGTAAGTCCAAGCGGTGCAGGTGGTAAAATTATCGGTGTTAAATTTACCCCCGAAAGCGGTGTAAATATAACGCCGCCACCGGTGTAAATATTCTGTACCGGTGTTAAAATAACGCCGCCACCGGTGTAAATATTCAAGAACGGTGTTAAAATATTTTATTTTGTGAATATTTTTACTTACTCGATCACTATACATGTTGATAAATGATATTTGTTGTTAATTTTCATAAAGAACTGACATTTTTTGTGTTTTATAATCTTTAAAGTTAATACTCCAAGCGGACGCAATTTACCCCGCTTTTACACCGGCATTACTCCGCTTTTACACCGGTATTACTCCGCTTTTACACCGGTTACCCCGCTTTTACATCGGTTTTACTCCGCTTTTACACCGGTTACTCCGCTTTAACACCGGTATTTTTAACACCGGTGTATTACTCCTTCTACACCGGTGTAATTTCATTTTTACACCGGGCGGAGTTAAAACGAGTCCATTTTTAACACCGCTCGTTTTACAGTGTATAAGCTTTAAATTTCAATATTTAAACTAAGATTATTATAATATATTTAATGAAACCACGAAATTAGTGTTTGAAATGATATTAAATTGTGACCACATTCTTAATTTTTAGTTATTAATTACTTATTTTTATAATTCATTTTTTTGCATGTAATGTGTTCAAGAAATGTCGATAAAAAATGTGTTGCCAATTACAGTTAGATTCTATAAATTTAAATGAACTTAAATTTTTTCTTTGATTTGATCAAAATAAAGAAATCAAAGGTGAGTAAAATTTATAATGATTGGAATAGTTTTAAAGCTTATCTACATATAGCTTTTTCAATATATTTTATCATTTACATATGGTATATTTTTCGAATGTCTCTTATTACACGACAATGTTTCCCGAGTGACATTTAATCGTGCTACAAGGAATTCACAATCGTCCAGCCTTTCTCGTGTTCATTTGTACATATGTTAAGCGATATTAATATTTCCGATTACTTGCCAGGAGCCAAACCAACCGGTTGTGAGCCATGACATTCACTGACAATTAATCTTTAGGTATTCATCATCAATCCGCATTTCATCTACATGTACTTTTTTTCGAGCAATGGCATAAACTGCACCTCCTTTTTAACAGTTATACTTTTCTAAAACTATTATTAACTAGTACAATTTTTTATCTTCTTACTTGTAAGATTGAGTACAAGATATATTGTTTTTATTGGAAACTGATTAAGAGTAGAGAATTTATCGCATCTTTTTTTTATGACTATATTTTTTGATAAGTTGTCTTCTACAAAAATGTAAACTTGACAAATTGATCTATTAATCAAAATTTATAGACAATTTTTAGAAAATCCTTAAATATTGAGGTAAAGTAGTTTTTTGCACACCTCAATCGCGAAAGCGCTGAGGGTGTTTTATTGGCGCTCGATTTTTTTCGGGTACCTCACTCACTTTCAATCATTTTTACACTTTCTAAAGTATATTTAGATAGGTTGAAACTCATATCATCATATAGAGAATTTATTAAGGGATAATTATAATACAAAATAAAGTTGATTCCTCAATAGATTATTTTTAGAATAAATAATTTAATTGAGGGGAGCTTTTATGTCAATTAATTAACTGATTTTTTGTGATCACGATAGATCTTGAATAAAACAGCTCACGGACCTAATTTTTAACTTCCCGTTATGAAAATTGCAAATTTCCAAAAAAGGGAAGTTATTGGTTTTGGTCCGATTTTCCAAAATTGAGTTTTCATCAGATGTCGATGTATTGAGGTCCTAGGAAGCTATTCTGACTATTTATAGGTGGACGTCCGCGTGTGTGTGTTAACTTTTTTTGTCCGACGATATCTTTAGAACGAATCAACCGATTTTAACGTTCTTGGTGGCAATCGAAAGGGCTTACCAAGACTTAAAATTGATTAGATTTTGGACTCGATCGGTCATGTATCCCTAGTCGAAAAATAGAACCTCGTTTGAACCTCTATAGTGCAAAAACGGAAATAAGCGCAACATAGAGGTTCAAATGAGGTTCTAGAATACGTCTATTTGCAGCCGCAATTCGAGGTTGAAATTGAAGTTCGTTTTTTCGACCCGGGTAGTTTACAAGTTATACGAAAAATAAAATTGAAATTTTTTTTTTAGGTTTTTTGCTTATAACTTATAAACCACTTGCCCGATTCGCCTCAAAATGTAATCAGTTTCAAGTCTTGGCGAGCACTTTCGATTGCCACCAATTGTTAGTTTAATGTTTCGTTAATTTTTTAATTGTAATGAATCTCTTTTTGTTTTAATTGTAATGAATAAAAATTAAAAAACTTGTAATTCACGAAAAATTTAGCTGCCATTTTTATTTTTACTACTATATTTTTCTTTTTTCTCTCCATCAACCACTGGGCGCACTGGCAGCAGCACTAGCGTAACAGTAGGATTGAAAAAAAGAGCGATATCTAAGACAAAAAGACAGGATATTTAAAAAAAATCTGTGTCGGTTGACCCTGCGGGCCAGCCCCAAAACTTCTCATTTCATTTTTTACAATTTCTTAATATCATAAATTCTTTTGTCTATTCATAGGCAAAATATTATTATTATTATCTATCGTTATTGTGTCATTAGCAAGAGATTAAGATATTATTTCTTTGGGCCATTAAAAAACTAGATGACACATAAGCTGAATTGGTAAAACCACTTCCCGAATCTACGAACCAAAAACTTAAAGTGATTAAAAAATGTATTTTTACAAAGTAATTGTTATCTGCCTAAAAATTTTTTAAAAATTAATTCTTTCGATACGTTAAAAAAACAAATTTATGTGCACGTATTTTATTTTTTTTAATAAAATTTAATCTATCTTTCGAAATGTGTAACCAATTAAATTAATTAAAAAAAAAACCAACTTTATTATCTTTACGACTTTGATTTTTATTAATTTTTTCTTTCCCACTAAATTATTATTATTATTTTATCATTACTATTATTATTATTATTATTATTATTATTATTATTATTATTATTATTATTATTATTATTATTATTATTATTATTATTATTATTTGGCTTAAATCGACAATAATTCATCGTAGATCACTAGTACAATATATATATAAATCACATATGATTTTTTTTCAATCATAGGCGTTAAATTGAACGATTGACGATCATATTGACGTGGAATCCGAAGGATTCATTCAATTCAATATGAGTAAATATATTTTTTCATACGCTACATTTACTTGATATATTCTTTATTAAATGAGTTTTATTACACTGTAAAAAGTGTGAAGAGTAAACAGGGATTAAATCCGGATCGAAATAAAACCTTATTCACTCCGAATTTACTTCAGATTTTTCACTGTCTACTGTAAGACGAGCAAACAAAATTAATAAACTTTCTTTTTGCTAGATAATTTGAATACCAAAGTAATAATATCATGGGTATTATTGAGTGCCGTGTTTTTTGTTATTTCGAATTCGGTGAGTACTATAAATATATGAATAAATGAATAGACTATTGTAATTAATAAACTTAATTAATGAATAGTTAGAGACTGACGATCAATTTGAAAATATAGATCGGCATGCTGACTCTCAAGGTAATTAATTATTCATGAGTAACAAGTAGTAATTAAATAAAAAATTTGAAAAATTACTTGATTATTTGTACTATTAAAAAAAGTAATAATATTTCGGGTAATTTTGATTTCTTGATAAATAACTCTGCTTAAACATTTATAATTAGCGATTCGAGACTATACAGAGGTACCCCGGGTCAAAAATAAAACTTGATTCGGGCTCGCTTCACCTTATTTTCTTTTGAAGTTATCGATTTGCCGACGATTTTCGATAATATCTTGACTTTTTCGACTTAAATTAAATTTTTTTCAACTTTTTGAACTTTTTTCATCTCAGTTTCAACTTATTTCAACTTATTCGTATTTTTTTATCTTAGTTTCAACTTATTCGTCTTTACTTCGAGCACGATAGTCATTCACCTTACTATTGACTTGCTGAACCGAGTCGAAAAAATGTTATTTTTTCGCCTTACTTTCGTCTTAATATATAAAAATTATTTCACCTTAATTTTAACTTTTTCGCCTTATAATTTAAATCGAATGAGTTTAAATCAAATTGATATCGACTTGATTTAGACTTTCTCGCCTTATGTTTTAAGTCGAATAAGTCTAAACCAAGTCAATTTCGACTTGATTTAAACTTTTTCGTCTTAAATCGTGACTAAGTAAGCCAGTTAAGTCTAAACCAAGGTAATAACTAAATGTATTTTATATCTCCGTAAAAAAAAGTCGAGTTTGTCTTATGAAAAACGGCTCCTAATTTCGACTTGGTAATCCAAGTCTAAATCAATTTTTATTTTTGACCCGGGACGATAATATCATTTATCTATGTTGAAAAAAAAAAATTAAAACTAGGCACGGAAGATGAAAATTTGAAAATCATATGTAAGAATATCACTGATAAAAATTATTATTTTACCGTAGGAAAACGGGAAATTATCGAAATAAAAATTCCACGAAGACGTAAACGATCAGTTGATTCCACAATTCGTTTTCCACTTAAAGCATTTGGCCGAGATATAAATTTAAATCTACGACAACCGACCGGAATTCTTTTCAGCTCAAAAACTCCAGTTTACTTTACTAAAACCAGACGATGGGGAACGTCAATTGATATGACATACAATGTATGCATAAATATATTATTTTTTATAACAACATATGTCCAAAAAACACTCAAACAGAAATTATTGTTTAGATGTTCAATTCCAGCATACTCTCAAAGCTTTACGTGGACGAAGAAAAAAAAGCGGCATTCACGCTAAGGACTAATGCCACAGATGGATCGACTAAAATTCAAGTAAAATTATTATTTATCTACATTGACAATTGATTAATAGCTTAAAAAATAATTAATCATTTCATTCATCATCTAGTACGGATTCATCGGCTCTGAGAATCTAGTAATTGACCAATTAAAACCCGATGCATTTTTGGACAGCCGTTCAGATATTTCTTACAATCAAGATCATTATGTGGCAACATCCATCGCTGATGAAATGTCTAGAGCAGCATCTGACAGTCAGTATTTGTATTTAAAAAAATTTTATAAATAAATTAAATTGCTAAATTACGATACTGATGATAATTTTCTACTGATCAGTTATTGGAGTTGGAGTAAATCGTCGACAACAATTTGAAGCAAGTACAAGACTTCCCGAGACAATCTACCCTGAGGTATTGATAATCGTCGATTATGCTGTTTACAGACATTTCGGAGAAGAGGGAATAGTTCCATATTTGACACAATTTTGGAACGGAGTCAATTTATATTATCGTCCATTACGGAATCCGAATTTCCGATTAAGTATTGCAGGAGTTATAATCGCTCAGGTACATCAACAAAAATCTTTTTATTCTTAAATTATTATTCAAACATTCAAAACATTCTCCCCAAAATGCCCATTCGCTTCCTAGTTTGTACACTGTAAAAAGAGCGGTGTTAAAAATGGACTCGTTTTAACTCCGCCCGGTGTAAAAATGAAATTACACCGGTGTAGAAGGAGTAATACACCGGTGTTAAAAATACCGGTGTTAAAGCGGGGTAACCGGAGTAAAAGCGGAGTAATGCCGGTGTAAAAGCGGGGTAAACTGCGTCCGATTGGAGCATTAACTTTAAAGATCATAAAACACAAAAAATGTCAGTTCTTTATGAAAATTAATAAAAAATATCATTAATTAATAAGTATAGTGATCGAGTAAATAAAAATATTCACAAAGTAAAATATTTTAACACCGGTAAAGAATATCTACACCGGCGACGGCGTTATTTTAACACCGGAATAGAATATTTACACCGGCGGCGGCGTTATTTTTACACCGCTTTCGGAGTTGAAATTTAACACCGCCGATTTTAACACCTACACCGCTTGGACTTACCCCGGTGATTTTTTACAGTGTATAGTTATTAAAAAAAATTTTGAGAAGCCCAATCTCCCAAACTTTTTCCGCAATATTTCCGTTGATTATTTTCTCCAGTATTCTGACAAAGGAGTTACAAAGTAATTCATCCGCATTTCGATTATTATTGAGGAGATTTTTTAATCCATCTGATTATTACGAATTTAAGTAAAATAATTGTTATGTCTTCATGATATAAATACAAGAATAAAAATTAATTATTAATTATTAATAAAAATATTTTATTTAAAAAATATAGGATGAAAATGTCTTTGAATTTTTATTTCCATTATTTTCACGGAGGGGACAGGGTTTAATTAGATACCATTCGGTATTATCCGGAATGAGTTCATGGTTGCAAAGAGCTAGAGATGCAATTCCGTTTAATACCTACGACTCTTATATTGTTATGACGCCGTAAGTATTTTCTAAAAATATATGAATTCACAACTTTAAATCCTTAATACACAGCAAATTAATAAAGTAATTATATATCATTTAATTAATAAGTTATCTTAATGGCGTTGAGAGACCAAGTGGTATGATTGGATTAGCATCAATGTCAAGTGCTTGTAATGGTGTAAATGGCGGTGAACCACTTGGAGGAGTTGTTTACGAACCTCTTAATTTACAGGGTATTTTAACGGCCGTTCATGAGTTAGGTCACGTGTAAGTTTTTTTTTTCTCTTCATTAATTTCTAAAAATAGTTATTTGAACTAAACTTGATTTTTTAAATTTTATTTATAGACTTGGTGCAAATCACGATGAACATCGGCCGTGTTCTTCTCATTCTATAATGGCGCCTTATGACTCTGCTTCAAATGAAATATGGTCACAGTGTTCAATAGATTCATTTCACACGAACCTTAGGTACCGAAACAATTATCATGTTCATTGATCTATGAGAAAGATTACAAATAATTCATAGCGATCTATTATCTTGAATTACAGAAACAAAGATTTCTCATGCATGTACAACGAACCTGATCTAGATAATGGTGATGCTGGTTGGAATGATAATCCACCTTCACCGCCACCATCACCACCAGTCAACACTCAGATACCCCATGATCCTGATCGTAATAATGGTCAACCATCAGAATTTCACGTCGAAATAACCGATGATAGAGATCAGTTAACTGTCAGTTCATTACAGTTTTTACCTGACCGTAAAGTGTGGGTTTATTACAGAAATAACAAACTAGTGATAACCCAATTTAACACTGACGAATCGCTGACGATGGATGATCCAAATGTGATATTGCTAAACCTTCGTATGTATGTGCCTGATAATAGAAGGATCACTATAAGCCCATCGCGAATAAATCCATCAGAATTGATTTATATTTATCATGAAAATGGGCATATTTACGCATATCAAGGCAGTAAACCTATGTATAACACCAATCAAGTATCTCAACCATCAGATAATAACAATTTAGGACATACTGGTATACGGCCGCCGAGAAATTACATTCGAATATGTTTTACCAGGTTTAGTTTCCAATTAAACAAATTAGTAGTAATATATTATTTAAATATCGACGATGACGTGCACGCATCACAACTTAATGCTCCAGATAATCCATATGTGAATTACCCACCTCCACTAGATGAATTGTTCTACGGTCAATATGTTAATCAGTCAATACTTTTTCCTCCCAATTTTATAAAACCTGGGAAAGTCCTTTGTATATGGCATGTGAGTGGTAAGATATATGCTAAAACTGGTTTTTTGAGGGATGAAGAATAAAAATGTTGTAGGTCTGTCTTAAATGAGATGACCAGAATAGAGTAATAAAAACTTTTCTTATCCGAGATGATAATCATCGCTATCTCGAATGGAGAAATTTATAAATTTTTCTAATATAAGAAATATTACTATGTAGATGGTAACTATTACTATCGGCAATAAAAAATATTACTATAAGATAAACGAATGCTTTGCATATGCATGGTAATCATTATCACCTACAATATGATAATCATTCTCTGTTGCAATATGGTAATAGTTGTTAGTTTTTTTAGCGTGTAAATAATCTAAACCTGATCATGGACGTCTAAAAAAACTCACTGGTACTCAATTATTAGTCACTTGAATCAGGACCTAGAAAACCGTTGAATACCTCTGAGACTAAATTTCGTTATAAATCCTGATTTTTTATTAAATATCCTGAATAATAATTTTCACAATTTGTTATAAAAATAATGTTATTATTTGTATTAAAAATAATTACAATAAATCAAATCTAAAAATCTGTCTATCGGTTGACCCTGCGGGCGAGCCCCAAAACTTCCCGCTGTTTTCGAGCTCAAGAACCTCGAAAACATTATCGCGAATTCATTTTCGAGCTCTTTGAGCTCAAAAATACGTTTGTATGCTGTTATTTTCGAAAAAAAACGTTTTTCACCATTTTTTCTCCAACGATATCTCTCAAACGGATAAACCGATTGAGACGGTTAAAGTGGCAATCGACGCGTTTTATCAAGTTCTAAAGCTGATCAAATTTTGAATTCGATTTATCGAGTCGTTTTTGAGATATTTCAGAAAAAATAAAAAAAATTTGTTTTTTTAACTCTTTCGACAACGGTTTTTCTTGAACGAATGAACCGATTTTGATGGTTGAGGTGGCATTCGACGTGGCTTATAAAGCTCTAGAGCCCAGTCTATTTTGGAATCAATCCATCGAGCACATTAAAAGTTATCAAAAAAAAACATTTTTGAAAAAATTGTATTTTTAGAATATCTCTGAACGAGACCTACCGATCAAGCCCAATTTCTCACGGCTTCAAGATATTGACAATCCGCGTCGAATGACACCTTAAAGTTCAAAATCGGTTCATCCGTTCAAAAGATACAGGTATTTACATACGTACGTACATACATACATACATACATACACTCGGACATCATCTTGAAATTAGTCAGAATAGCTTCCTAGGACCTCAAAACGTCGACATCTGATGGAAATTCGATTTTCGTAAATCGGACCGAAACCAATAACTTCCCGAATTTTTGAAAATTTACAATTTTCTTAGCGGGAAGTTAAAAAATTTTTTTTTTTTCGTAATTCGCCAATATTTTTGAGTCTACTTGATCAAATGATCTGAAATTTTGAGAAAAGTTGATGGGCAACAAGTTCTTTCGATTGCCGCCCTAACCATCGATATCGGTTCATTAGTTAAAAAGTTATAAAGAGTTTACATACATACACACACACACCCACACACACACACACACACACACACACACACACACACACACACACACACACACACACACACACACACACACACACACACACACACACACACACACACACACACACACACACACACACACACACACACACACATACATACATACAGACACTCGGACATCATTCTGAAAATAGTCAGAATAGCTTCCTAGGACCTCAAAACGTCGACATCTGATGGAATTTCGATTTTCGCAAATCGGGGTGAAAACAATAACTTCCGGTTTTTTTCGAAAATCGTCGATTTTCTTAGCGGTAAGTTAAAAATTATTATTATAAAATAAAATGAGCGATTGAGGTGTGCACTTTTGGATTTTCCAACATGTTTTTTGTTTTGTTTTATAAAATTCATATTTACTATTTATTTTTCTGACATTTTGATATGCCTTTGGGTGCATATTTGTCGGCCTATATACAACAGTCAATGAATTATCTACGTGGCGGTCGTGCAGCTAATTTCATTTTGATGAATTTCGAGAAGACCCTGCGGCTACAGAGCATTAGTCACGGTGTAATTGACGATAAAAGGATTCAAGCGTGGTGCTTCACACTTTTCGTTCCCGCTTATATACCTTTTCTCTTCATCAGAGTTCATTATTTAACATCAAATGGAAACGTGAATTGGACGATCAAATTTTATGAAATTATAAGAAGTTTTAATTTGCTCACGAAAATAATTATTTTATAAAATTTTATATACAAATAATTTGAATTTGCGATTTTAAATAAAAAAAACTGATTAAATTACAAGAAAAAAAATATATTCATAAATTTCAGTTCAAATTTTCCCGCTTCAAAATGAAGAGTTTTCGGCACACGCGCGTGCTTCGTCTTGATGTACTGATAATGTTTTCTATTAAAATAATGACAGATATTGATATAAAAAAAAAAAAAAAAAAATTATTGCGAGCATCATTATTATTATATTTTGTGTTGCCGGAATGTACTTTGATATGATTT
Organism: Microplitis mediator; assembly: GCF_029852145.1. Lineage (NCBI taxonomy): Eukaryota > Metazoa > Arthropoda > Insecta > Hymenoptera > Braconidae > Microplitis > Microplitis mediator. Next base: position 8,401,454 of record NC_079975.1, read on the forward strand.
TCGGACCATGTTATAATTTACATATATTTATATATGTAAGAGTTACACTTGGGTAATATCGTTGATCGATATTCGAGAAGAAATGGTACAACATGAAAGATGGCGAAGTTAAAAAAATGTGCAGAAAAGTCAAATGGAGATTCTTGAACATAAATAATTCTCTTCCTGCGGCCAATTAAGTCGAGGACGAGAATGAGAGAGATAGAGTTGAGAGAAGGAAAGTCTGTTTCGCGCGAGAAAAGTTATGGAATTGTCGACAGAAGAAACTCTTGAATATCCATTCTTATTTATATCGAACGACCGCGTAAGAACTTTTTAAAGCCAAGTCAATTTGGAGCGGTAAAAAAAAAATTATATATTTCTGATCGAATCTCTTTTGCTTGAAGAATGTAGAGATTATTTATTTTAATCGAAACTTGAATGGATGAATTTCATTAGCATGTAATTAGTGAGATTGTATACTCACTTGAGTAGATAATGAGCAATCAACGAAAATCAATTGATGCTTGTACAAAAGGTGGTTTACATTTATTATCTTCTTATGAGATAAATTGCTTGTTTTAAGTTCTACCATATTGCCTGATATAAACATAAATATACTAGAATAATGCAAATAAAGCAGGATTAACTTACAGCCGTGTACGAAGAAGTAAAAGGAGCAATTGCAGCAAAAATATAAGTCAAGTATTTTATATTTCTTCATTACTTCGATTACTCTCTGAATAAATCTGTTTGTTACATATTGTACTTTATAACGTTATTGTGTCAAATAGTTATTTGATTGTTTTTTAACTGTGTATTTAAATATTGTTTAAGACTTTCGATACGAAGTTGGAGTAGCGAATAATTTTTTTTAATCTTTTCAATGTAAGATATTAATTAACGTATTTTCGATACAAAGTCAAAGCACTTTTTCTACTACATACTTGAAAAAAACAGAATACAAAAAATCCACATAAAGTGTAACAATTTAAATTTACCATCAATCGTTAATGTTTTTATATATTTAATGCAAATTGTTTACTAATTTTTGTGGATCAAAAATTACTACTATGAATAAGTTCAAAAACTAGCCAAATAGGTCATTGTCTTTTAATGTTTTATAATATATGATAAGGATGGGCAAAACCGACTACCCCAAAAATTTTACAAAAAAAAATTTTTGTTTCCATAATTGTTTTCGTCATTTGTGACTCCTCTTATCATTTTTGTCCGATTTTGAGTGTTCAAACACTTTTTTTCTACACATAAATAGCTACAGAGCTTTTTATAACCATATTCAATTTTTTTTTGCCAAAACAGTGAAAAAAGAACTCGTTTTTTTTTAAATCTCCGCCATTTTTTTTTTATCAATAAATATTAATATCCATAGAATGCGCTAGAGCCACAGTCATACTGAATTTAAATCTTTTTGACTTTTTCGTTTTAGATGAGCCGTAGTCGAGATATCGAGGTTACCAGCGACATATCTATTTTTCAAAGGGTTAAATTGCACAGTTATTTTTGTGTACAAAAAGAGTTTAAAATAAATAAAAAAAAAAATTGTTTTGTGTATTTCGAGAGTGTATTCATTAAGCTAAACGAATTTCATATCAATATCTATCATAATTCATTCTTAAACAAATTTACAAACATAGCCGTTTTTTCCCGGGTCAAAAATAAAACTTGATTCAGGCTCGCTTCGCCTTATTTTCTTTTGAAGTTATCGATTTGCCGACGATTTTTTGATAAGATCTCGACTTTTTCGACTTAAATTTAATTTTTTTCAACTTTTTGAACTTTTTTCATCTTAGTTTCAACTTATTCGTCTTTACTTTGAGCACGATAGTCATTCACATTACTTTTGACTTGCTAAACCAAGTCGAAAAAAAGTCATTTATTTGTTTTACTTTCGCCTTAATATATAAAAATTATTTCACCTTAGTTCTGACTTTTTCGACTTATAATTTAAGTCGAATAAGTCTAAATTCAGTCAGTTTCGACTTGATTTAGACTTTTTCGCCTTACATTTTAAGTCGAGTAAGTCTAAACCAAGTGAATTTCGACTTGATTTAAACTTTTTCGTCTTAAATCGTGACTAAGTAAGCCAGTTAAGTCTAAACCAAGGCGAAAACTTAATATATTTCATACCTCCGTAAAAAAAGTCGAGTTTGTCTTGTGAAAAATGGCTCCAAATTTCGACTTAGTAAACCAAGTCCAAATCAAGTTTTATTTTTGACCCGGGTTTGGGCATCTAAAGCAGAATGATCGCATAGCATCTCTAAAACAGAATTAGTGAATATTTACTAATTCAGAATGATAGTCGTACCACTTATTCCAAAAAGTGGTACAACTCTAAATTAGTTAATATTCACCGTTTGCTTTTAATTCACTTTCAGAGAGTATAGATTTACTTCTGAATATAAGCTTAGACTTAGACTTCTTTATTCAAATAATTAATTTTTAATTTATGTATACAAGTTGACTTCAAGAGAGAAAGCCTTTTCTCAGTGTAAGGTAATATAGTATTTCGATAAAACCGTGGTTTCCAGTGACCGACTAAGTTAGAAAATATATTAGAACTTCTGGTTTGAATGGACATAATTCCGATAAAAATACACGTCGTACGAACATGTACCTATTAATATTCGAGCGAGTAAAGTATTTAGGAACTTCTTTTGGAATGAGAACCATGTATGTCGGTTATTTGCGGTCTTCTCTACAAATTATAATATTCCGTCTGAATATTTTTTTTTGTACTTGATATCATTTAGCAATGCTTTAGGACATTATTATATAGAAAATAGTTTTAAAAACTTCCGCATAAGATTTGCTAGGCAATCAAACGAGTCTTATGCACGATTAAATACGAGTCTAATGAAACACATAGCTGTTTACGAGCCAACAATCTAGATGCAAGTAGGCGTATGATATTTTATGTGACGTCAAGGAATATGTCAAGTATTCCACCATATGTATTTCTTTAATCAGACTTTAATCAAGTAATAAACACAAAATATAACTCTAATGATTAATAATAATTAATTACAACTTTCTATGCAGTCATTGAAAATCTTTTGGATTATGAAGTTATTATGAATAAATGACATCGTAAAAGAAATTTTAAGTATAACAACATCAATTTCATTGTTACTGAATTTTGCGGTAGGGATAAGTTAAGACAAGAGTTATGATTTCCTTGAAAGTTGATGTATATTTCACATTACCAATGGCAGCTGCTTCTTAATCTTTATACATAGATTATTACTATATATATAACTATCATATTCGTGGTTGGATTGTATACGGGGTCTGCTTTTATTCTTGCTTTTTACGATATACACAAATATGCAGATTAAATTTTAAAGATACATTACTTTTTGGTACCCGGGTCGAAAAATTTGATACATCCCTATTCAAAAATTCCCATAGAATCCACTCAACTGCGACAAAAACCGCATAGAATCCTATAGACTGTATTGGTTTCTATGCGGTTTTTGTCGCAGTTGAGTGGATTCTATGGGAATTTTTGGATAGGGATATGATTTTAACTTAACTACACTGTCAAAAATTTTAAGTCCGCGGTGAAATGTGAATGATTTAGTGTTAAAATTTTTAACACTGTTGGTGTGAAAGTTACGCATAGTACGGTGTTACTTTTTTGATCGTGTGAATTGGAACTTTTACACCACTAATGGTGTAAATGTATAAGTTCATTATTTAAAGCTCTCGATTACTTCGACATAATGATATACTAGTACTGCAACCTATATATTATTTGATAATTTTCAATTACAGAGTATATTATCAGACAATATTTGAGGTAATAACATCGAACGGTGTGAACAGAACACTTATGCCGTGTCAAAAGTAGACCGCTTGATATTCCACACCAAGAAAATTTCATTTTAAAGAAGCTCCAATTACGGCAGTAGCAAAACTACCTAATAGAGTCTATCATTAGACCCCAGAAGAATTACTGATCGAGCAATAGCATAATTATTATCTGTACATATTGTAAATATTACATAAACCCGTACCCATCTAAACCACCCATCCTTATCCTACCCTTTACCTCTCCCTAAGATTTTAATGCCGTAAAGGCAACCTAATGTTACAATGGTTTTTTTATATTGAATATTTATTTTTTTTTTTACCATAGCTCATAATTATAACGAAGAACTTGATTCATATTTAAAAATATTAATGATCAAAAATAAGGAATAACTAAATAAGTAAGTTAAGCAAATGTTAATTGGTAAGACTCATCGCTTGATGACAATCAATCATAATATTAAAATTTAGCTTTAAGTTGCTTTATTAATTATTTATTATGTAACTGAAAAACTTTATAAATGAACATCCTTTTAAAAACAAAAAAAAAAACCAAGAAAATTTCACACCATCAATTCACACCGAGCAGACCATGTAAAGTCATCGGAGACCATTTTCACACCAAAAATTTTTTACAGTCTAGACTGTATTTGGATTAAATTGGTCTGTATTGGAACTAGTCGATCTGTTTTTGAATTTTTATAAAAATTTTAAGCTGTTTTTGATCTAAAGACGATCAAGAACAGACTAAAAAAACAATAGTAGGCAGAAAAATTTTAATTTTGGTCTGCATAAAAACAAAAAAATCAATATATTTTGACGAAAAAGTCTGATTTTGATCTATAGGCTACCAAAACTAGAGAAAACAAGTCTTAAAATAGTCTAAATATGGGACAATATGGGTAAAATTCGATTAAATTTCACATGTTAATTAAATGCAAATAAAAAGTAAAGTTGAATAGAAATAACTTAAAATTTTATTTGATTTAAAACAGGTCATATTTTTCGACCCGGGTAATTTGTGTATATCCGTAAAAATAAGTCGATAAAATACTAACTTCTTATAATCAGTAAGAATTAATAGAGTATTCTAAAATTACATTTATTTTCTGATTTGTTGATATTATTTTATTCATAAAAGTATAATTTTCGTATTAACTGTCAAATTAAATCACATATTTACAAACAACAAACTTTGTTTTCGTGATTTATTTAAAAATACGAAAATATATAGTGACAAGAAATGTAAGTTTTTTATGAGTAATATAATAGTTAAGGTAAATATTTATCACTTTATATTAGCATCTTTGACGTATAAGAGAATCACAAAGAATCCACGTGGTTTTAATAATTATTCTATACACATGTTATGTTAGACCACCTTGGCGCAATGATAATAAAAAATGATAAATTCATTACTGTTGTACTAAATTAACAAAATATTTAATAATACAATTTTGATGGATTTATTTCAAAGTTATAATCAACCGTATTATTCATTTATCTATATTCTTTGGTCAATTAGATTGAAAAATAATTTTTCTTGTGTTGCGAAGACACTCAAAGCGGACGTCAAGTTAGGAGATTGTACCTTCCTTATACGTAATGAGTGGTTCTTGCTGTATAAGAGGAGATAGAGAATATTAGAAAGACGTGTATATGTAAGCAGCTGAAGATGAGGGTAACGGAGAGAACTAAGAATAAAGAGAGAAATGTTTAAAGTGAATGGCGAGAGTCAAGCCCCACCTAGACGCGTGGGACATCCACCCACGATTTCCCATCGCTGGATCTCTCAGACGATGCTCTCAGCCTCTACGGCAGAACTTGGGACATAAGACGAGCCGTCCAGGTAATAAGACCTTGGCCACGCGTACAATCTTCACTGTTGTTTATCCATCTTTTTTTAACATTTTATTTTCGTTTCTCTCCTCTCGAGTTTTAGTACTGAAATATCGAACTTGAGATACTCGTAAAGATGTTACTAGCTTTTTGTCTCTGATCTATCTGATAATAGAAGCTATGTAGAGATCGAGTTTTAACGTTTGATTATTTGTATCTCGACATAGATATGTTCGTATTTAGAACTACATTTATTTTAAAGCAAATAAATTTTATTAGTCATCTAATAACTTAGTACCCACTTAGCGAAAAAGATAAAGTCAACAGGAGATTTGTTTTTGAAGAAGCGAATGAGTAATGAGATAAGATGTTATAATTTAAGAGAAGGTAAAATGAGGGATTCTTGCGTAGATATTATTCATTTCCTTGATCCACCGCTCATATTAAAAATTACGTTTCGATTTATTGCGTCGGCAAGCTGAGTATAGTCGATGGATCACACGTGGATCAAATATCCGATTGGTTGTTTGCGGAGTCTAAATATGGTCATGATTTAAAGTTTTATAGATGTGAGATTAAGAGCAGATTATTCAAAATAAATAAAAAAGAACTATCTCTGCGGGTTAGACTTAAAACTCCACTGCCTTCGAGCTCAAAAATTAATTTTAAAAACTTTTCCTTCTTTTGAAGGGAAAATAAAAAATCTACTAGATGACTAGATTTCTGAAATGTTTCGCATTTAGATACTAGTATGTCAGCCAAAAATTTTCGGCGACCCTTAACCCCCGGAACTACCCCTTAAGCAGGACATGAATTTTTTTATTTTCGTTGCATGAAAATCGTTCCGATCTTCGGGTACATAGTTTTTGAGATTAACTGAACTCGAAAACATTTTTAACTAGGAGTTGTGAAGATTGAAAATTTTTAGAAAAAAATAATCTGAAAAAAAGTGAACCTTCTCAAACAGCTCTAAAACTTTCCCCTGTCTTCAAACACGGAGAGCTTGAATTCATTACAAGACAAATTTTTTTTAGCTCATGGAGTCGTTCAAATCATACATCGTTTTTAATGAGAATATTTTTCTTTCCTCTTAACAATGCAAGCTGGTCAAAAATTGTGGTGTATTTTACAATATGTAACTCATCATTTTTAGTAATGTAAGAAATATGGTTTGCAATAAAATTAAATTAAGATAGAGCGTCGGAAATGAAATCTCGGGAAAAATATGTCTGACAGTTCAAATTGTTTATAAATGATTGTAAAAGTAATAAATTATGATTTAGAACCACTTTTGAAAAAAACGTATTTTAGTACTTTTAGGAGTACCCAAGTTAACTTGGAATGAATATTTACTTCAGTGGTAGTAGAAAGTTTGTTTAATTTTTTTGAATGTAACTGAAAATTGAAGTTTCAGCAGACTAAAGTTAAAAAAAATGGCATTATTACCGTTGCGTCCTTATTGTGCTCAGTACTCCCACATTTACATATAAATATTTATATGTATAATTTTTTCATATGTATTAAAGTGAGACCGAATTTACAGCTATGTATATTTGATTCTTTTTTTTTTTTCAAATGATTTAAAAATCTACGTAGGTGTTATATTTTATTTTCATTTAAATAAGATCATTTTTATGTATAGCAAAATTTTATATCGTAATATTCAATCTTAAAAGTTAATTTCGTTACTACCGAATACTTCTTGAGGTATATAATAATCATATTTTTCGCTTTTGATTCATTCGTTGATCAACGATAAGGTAGAGAGATCTTGTGAATTATGATCTATATATCAAAGAATCAATTTCCTAATCGCTTTTGGCTACCGATTTTTTTTTTTTTTTATGTATTTTTTATGCTGTAACCCTCTAGTTATCCCACGAATCGTAGTTGGAAATATATTAATTTAAGTATCTTACATTACATTACCAACAAATATTACCCTATTAACATTTGAATAATTAGTTTATTTTATGTAAGTGAATTAAATCTTTTTTTTTCAATTATAAGCTTGGTGAATATAAAATGAAAAGAAAATAAGAATCGCAAAATCATGTTTATATTATGATAGTATGATCGATTCACAATGAAACCAATTGGCTGTAGGCGGATAAGATTTTATTTTTTTAAAGACAAATTCTTATTATTCATATTTATTTTCAGCAAATCATATTACTTATACATACACGGAAAAAAAATTCTCGTGACCATCACGAAATAAGATCGTTACTATCACGATACTCGTTTAACGAAACATTGTTTCCTCAGATCGGATCGTGACGGTCAGGATCCGCTAGTCTTTAGTTCGTAATTGCTACAGTAGCGGTACCGTATCGTCACAAAAACGATATATTGAATTACTCGGCGGAAGATAATGTAGAAACAGATTTGAAATAATGCCTATGAGTTGACTATCGAAATGAATCAAATCAATTTAAGGTTATACTTAATTTATTTGCAAGATTTAATGAAATATATTAATTAGGTAACAATGTACGCTTGTTAATACGAGTGGACTGGTCAAAGATTTTTTTGCTTTTTCAGGACAATATTCATGAAATTAAATTAAATTTAATAATTGTACATAGGGTAGAGGTACCATTTGTGGCCACTGCTCCATTTTTGGACATTTAATACTTTATTTTCATTGATGAAAAAGAGTAAAACATAAAATTTCCATTTGAATATTGGGACAAAAGTATTTCTAAACACTTTTAAAAAATTAATCATCTGATTGTGACATTTAGGAATTAATTAATTAAAATTTTTCACGTGTCCAAAACTGGCACTAAAGTGACCAGAAACGGTACCTCTGCCCTATAAACATAACAAACAAATACATGGTGGCCCGAGTTTCGACTACAAAATTGGCGCTGTATAAGTGGATCGTTACCATCACGATTCGCTTAGTTGTTAGCAGGAAACATTAAGTCATAGTACGAATACGAATTATTATATCGACAATACGATGAATTGTTGTAACGTCCATTTAACATATAGTATCTTTGAGTATATATAATGTAGTAGTAATAAAAGTTGATAACCTGAATGTAAGAATTCAAAGTATGTTTTGTGTTCATATTCGCTTGCTTAAAAGTACCAAATACTCCTCAGATGGTCACAACCCGAATCGTTCAATTAGTAATACCTCTGTAACGACCCGATAGATAGTGAAGGTAACAAAAATTTTTTTTCTATGTTCATATATATTTTTTCGACACCATATTTTTTATCTTTATCTCATTGCGTTTAGATTAAATCAATTTTGGTCAACGCTAAAATAATTATTGGTTAGTTACGGAACAGAAAAATATGGATATCGCCGAGTAAAAACCAAGAAGCTGCAGTTACCTGAGTTCCGACTGAGATACAAGTAAATGATATCTAGTAACTCACGAGAACCTAGCAAAAGCACCCAGAGAACGAGTTAGCTCCACGAGCTTTTCCCATCGAACTTATTACCTAGCCTTTCCGCCGCAAGTGTGGAAAGAATTAATTCCGTCGCCCTCTACTGCCGCCCGCGGTAGTATCGTGAGAGAAAAATTATTAAGTCCCTATCGCTCACTCTCTCATTTCCCTTTATTCGCTTCATTCGCTGTCGCGAGTAGTTAGCTCGGCTGGCCAAATTCCAAGTATTTGTTATTTACTCAAACTCTTAAACGCATTCTTTTTCTTTCATTTCACAATTTAGTTCGTTAAAATTATTTTTTTACATTTCCCTTTGATTTTATCGCTCAGGACTTATAATAATTTTACTCGGTCGTGCATTCATACATTCACATCGCACAATCGCATAAGTAGAAATTATTCACAATAATCATAGTTATAGTAAAGATAGCAATAGTCCCTGATTCTGTTAATTCGGTACCTAACTTAAAAAAGAATTCTGTTTAATTCGGCAGGAAAACCAGAATTTATTCGAATTGAAACGAATTTAAATAATTATATTCGGTTTAATTCGAAAATAATTCTCAAATTTCTAGTTCTGACTCCGAATTAAACTGAATAAAAATAGATACCAAATTTATTTATTACCAGATATTAAATTTCAACACCGAAAGCGGTGTGAAAATAACACCGCCGCTGGTGTAGATATTCTTTACCGGTGTTAAAATATTTTACTTCGTAAATATTTTTACTTACTCGATCACTATACTTGTTAATAAATGATATTTTTTATTAATTTTCATAAAGAACTGACATTTTTTGTGTTTTATAATCTTTAAAGTTAATACTCCAAGCGGACGCAGTTTACCCCGCTTTTACACCGGCATTACTCCGCTTTTACTCCGGTTACCCCGCTGTAACACCGGTATTTTTAACACCGGTGTATTACTCCTTCTACACCGGTGTAATTTCATTTTTACACTGGGCGGAGTTAAAACGAGTCCATTTTTAACACCGCTCTTTTTACAGTGTAATAATAGCCATAAGTATAGTTACAGTCACAATAGGAATAAGAATAGTAATTAACAATAAAAGTAGTCATAGTAATAATTAGTCATAGTAATAAGAAAATAATAATAATAATACTGGCCCGCTGCCATCTTCTTCACAACTACTAAGAAATATTTTTAAATGCTAAGAAATCCTTTTATCAATGCAGTTTCTCCATAATGATGATTATCAGCCTAAATTCTACATGTATGCGTTGCGTATGAGACCAGTCACAAGTTGTTTGATATAATATAGTAGATATACTAGCACCACAGCTCCCACATTCTTGAAAGCTTGCTTGATCCGCACGTATACGAGTCCAATTTCCTCTATCCGTTGATTCAAGCGTTGCCCGATGATAAGGGCAATACGCTTCTGCAGTTACTTTGATCTAAGTAATTGCCCTTTTTGGATAGCATAAATATAATGACTCTAGTCAACTCAGTTGGTGTTTCATCGGTTGCCGAAATTTTACTATAAAGATTCAAAGTGTATAGTCATCATGAATTTAAAAAGAATGAAGAAAGTGTACTTGCAACAAGTATGCGGGCAAGAAGTATAAGTTCTTTGACATTACTTGGAATGTTGTTTAATTAAGGAAGTGATACGAAAACAATTATGAAATAAAGACTAAATTAGTTCAATATTTACTTCTGAAAACAAAATTTGGACTTACTTTTTGATTGGTAAGTTGTCTTGGGTTTTTCGGTTCAAAAGCTATTTTATTTCATCGAAATCTGAAGTAGGAGGAATGTCTATATAAGAATAATAATTTTTCTTGTTTCAAAGAACGGATTTCTGTTTAGAATTAAATTGAGTTTTTCATGTTTAAAATTAATAAGCTGAGCTACATTTTTCCACGTGAAATTCATATTGACAGTACATAATTAAGTTAAAAATTGGTTATTCATGCCTTTATCGTCCGAACACACACATATGCACACAAATTCGTATGCATACACATGCATTAATTTAAATATGTACTCTCTGCTCGGATAAACATATATAGGCCCATTCATGTTCATTGGAATTCAAATAAATTTTCATTAGCAATTTATTTGTTGATTGATATTGTTGAATGTCAATAGACTTTAAAACTATTTTTCGCATACTTGTTATGTTCGCATTTTGAATGTCTTTCTTAAATTATACATCACAATCGTTTCTATTTACCCGATTCGATGTTTTTATGAACCATTATCATATTCGTGTCCTGATAAGTTATGCAGTTATCTTGCAGCCAATATAAGTTACATTCATAACCTGCCCAACAGTCGTAACCTTGCTGAGCGTTAATACTCAATAAAAACAGTAAATTAATTTTTTAAAAGTACATAATTTTCTAGTAAGAATTTTCTTAGTATTTCTGCAAAATAAGTACTCAATTTTTTCAACTTAACAGTATCAAACTTTTTGGGTAATTTTTACTAAAAATTGCTCTGCATGTAGTCGATGATCCTAGGAAAATTCGGGAAGTTATTGTTTTCATCCCGACTTTCGAAAATCGAGTTTTTATCAAATGTTGACGTTTCGAGGTCATGTAGGAAGCTATTTTGGCTATTTTTAGAATGATATCCGAGTGTTTATACTCTTTAAATATGAATTAGTGATTTTTCACTAATTTCAAGTGACTATTCACTAATTGTCAATGCTACAATTGTACCACGCAGAATTAGTGAATATTTACTAAATGAATATGTGAATATTAGAATTCACTGATTTGATAAGTGAATATGAGAATTCACTAAATTGAAAAGTGAATATGCGAATCCACTGATTTCATCGGTGAAAAAAAATATTATATTGCGAAAAAAAATATAAGACACTTGTAATTAGATCCGAAATTTGATTAATGTATTAGAATCATTACTAAGAGGAGGTATACAAGATTTTGATTGATGAAAATATCCCGGTGACTGCTGGGCTCGAACCTGCATCCTTTCGATTCAAAGTCTTTGATGCTATCCACTGCGCTGACCTACGCATAGTGAGAATTCACTAATTTGTTATTTAAATACACTGATTATGAAGTGAATACTGCTTCACTAACGTAATTAATGAAATTTCCACTAATTCATGTTTAGAGAGTATGGCTGTGTGTGTAAATTTTCTATAACTTTTTAATAAATCAATCGATTTAGATCGATCGTTCTTGCGGCAATTGAAAGAGCTTGTCAGCCGCCAAATTTCCTGCTGATTATTCGATCGACTAGGCTGAAGAAGAGGAATTTAATTCGCTGTTGGTTGCAGTATCATTATCGATACTTTGTAAATATTTCGTAAAATTTTTACTTATTTTTATGAAAAAAATGAAAAATTATAGCGGTGTGTGTACATCTATTGTTACTTTTTTCAATCTTGACAGTTTATTTTTATCCTTTTCATACTACAATTTATTGACGGAAAGTGTGTTATACAGTAGATTTCACGTTCTCATGTAAGTTGAAATGTAAAGAAAAAAAATTCTTATTGTGATACTTCGTAAATTTAAAAAAGATCTTATTATATTGTATATTTGTAAGCATTTGAGCTGTGCACTTTTTAAATTTCCGAAATTTTTTTATACGATTTTCAAACAGAGTTTATTGATGCGACTTGTTGAATAAGGTAAGAAAAGAATGTGTATGCGCGCGTGACATTTAGTTTCACCATCATTTAACAGTATTTTTTTTATTTTCTCCTTCTTTCAATATAAAAGTGACTCAATTTTTTTTTTACAATTCCTGTTCAGTGTCTTATTCTCGTTGTCGTTTCTCACTCTTCGACACGGCTTACTTTTTTTATTCCGCTTCTACCACTCTCGCTGTAGTTTGCTCGTTTGTTCACGTCATTAGAGTCTTCTCTTTCTTTCGTGCGTGCAGTAATTTGCCCCGCCCTTATATGAGAATTCGCGCCTTTGGCATTACTCACGAGGGTGTCAATCAGTGAAAAATACAAAAAAAATATACATAAACACATTAGGGAAAGTAAAATAATTATTTCTCTTCGGAATATGAACTATACTTTAGATTACTTTTCTTACTTAACATAAAATTATTCGAGTCGAAATTATTATCCGAGTTAATTAAGGATAATAAAAAAATATGTATGTATTATTTAAATAAGAAAGAAAAGAAATATGGTGAGAGTGAACAGTAAGTGAGGTTTTAAATAATGTACCCGTCGACCGGTTGACCCTCGCCACTTACAGACTAGCGCCGAGAATGTCTTTGTGTCACGCGAGGTGTTTTTTTTTTGCGACAAAAGCCCACAGGTTTTGATTATTTGTCTATCTTACTTGGATTCCGAAGAATTCAGGACCCCATTACACTTTTGTACGTTACAAGAACTACGATACTTGGGATTTAGTTTTTACGAAAAGATGAAAGTTTTTCTTTTTTTCCTATATTAAACGAACTTTTACTCACAAAAATATTTAATTAATTTTAAAAATGTTTTTTTTGCACACCTCGAATACGAAGCGGAGAGGTAGAGCTTTACTATCGAAATGTCAAAGTCGTGCCATTTTCTCACATTGAATCGTGTTTATTATTTTCAATTTCACATTTACACTTAATAAAAAAGACATTAAAATTAAGAGGAAATATTAATTTAGAAGGCTGTTGCTTTTTTTAAACTGAGCAACACGTATTATTATAAATTAAAGTCCAATCAAAAAATTTGATCGTTGCCGACCCTTAGTCTGTGGTTCAAAAATAGTGCGGGGCACAGATATCTCCAGAACGACGACGAAATGATCTAATTTTTTTTTCACTGTCTTCAGACATCAAGATAAAATGTACATACGTATAGATTGTAGATTAAGTAATTTATTTCCATAAAAAAAACTTAAAATTTCGTGGTTTCACATAATTAATTAAGAGAAAAGAATGACAAAGTTCTGTTTATTTATAAATTATACATGAAATATATTTACTGTATAATAGAGCAGAGTTGAACCGAATCATAAATAAAACGTAAAACGGCGGTAGTCTTATAGCGAGGCTTGGGTGCAAACACTCAAGTACGATAGTGGGGGAACCTCAATTCTAAGAATTTTTTTCCCCTGCAGCTCCGAACTAGTCTTGTAACAACAAGGTCCAAGTGTATTTTTTTCGGTTAAGTAAAGAAGAATTGTCGGTAACGTACAGTGAAGAAACGTTCCATGTTAGTTGAACAGATAAAATATGTTTAGCTTTAAAAGGAGTACACCTTTCGATCATTTATAAGAGTGAACTAATTATTCAAAATATAACATGAGCGAACTGAAAAAAAAAAATTTGCTATCATAACAAAAATCAAGACTATGCAGCTATTTGTTATAATAACAAAACTATCTTGGTTAACGCAACGAAATGACATTTGTTGTGGTAAGTAAAGTGAAGTTGCTGTTGTAACAAATGATATGTGTTGAGGAAAAATTTTTCGAACACGCATAGAATTCTGTGCTTTAATTAGGTGAACAAAATCATTAAGAATTTATCACGAGTTTTTTATTTTTGACATAAATTGCGTTTGTAAATTATGGTTAAAATATTAAACGCTATTTATTTTGAAAAATATACCAATATGTCTAAGTATAGCTAAGGGCGCCTTGAAGAAGTGATTTTTTTGACTCAAGAGAATATATCCAGAAGCGATAATATCTTAGGTGAAGTAAAATTTTCCCGAGTCAAGAAATTTTTCTTATCTTAGGAATTTCTTTCTGTTCTGAAACAACTCAGATCTATCTGAAAAATTCCTGGTTCCAGTAAACTTTTTTTTTCCATCTAGTACATTGCTAAGGTTGATAGTCTGTATTGGATATAGTTGTGAACGTGATGCTTGGCCCAATTTGGACAGACAGTTATTTTCCAGATAACAATTGTGAACAAAGTTTTTTGAGTTACTTTTTTACTTATTTACTAATTCGTGCAAAATTAGTAATTCTTAATGACATTGTTCACCTAATTACAGCACAAAATTCTATGCGTATTCGAAAAATTTTTCCGCAACACATATCATTTGTTACAACAGCAACTTCACTTTACTTACCACAACAAATGTCACTTCGTTGCGTTAACCAAGATAGTTTTGTTATTATAACAAATAGCTGCGTAGTCTTGATTTTTGTTATGATAGCAAATTTTTTTTTTCAGTGCGATTGAGGTGTGCACTTTCGGATTTTTTAACATTTTTCTTTTTTTTTTCATTTAACATTAATAGTTTTAATAAAACTCGCGACACATATCACGACAACTTTAAAAATAACTTTTTTTATTCCTCGTGTAAATATCATGTTTAGAAGACTTCATCCGCTTGCGACAACGTAATCAATTACTTTAATGTAAATTTTATTACATTTTATTCGATTAATTCTGTAAATTTATGGCGCAAAAATTCTTCGCTTTTTGACAGATTTTTATTGCCGCTCGTGGGTCCTTAAAGAGTGGTCATTATATATATTAGATACCACTGTGAAGGCCTTGGCTCGATATTTAATTGTATTTGAATAGTTTCTCGGTAATTAAATTTAATGAGTTTATTCCTTTTTGGTTTTTCAGTAAAGTAAGCTATTCTCATCATTAAAATAGCTTCTGTTATTCATAAATAATAACAAGTTATGTTTTTAGTGGCATTACAGAGCAATTTTTCTTGTCATCAGATCATTCTAACTAATGCAACGATAAAAGAGCCGGTCACTGACATATGTAAAATAAATTGACACCGCGTTCTCCTGCTTAGAAGCCATATAAGGTTCATATGTTTTTTATTTATTGCAACCTCTG
Source organism: Microplitis mediator (assembly GCF_029852145.1). Lineage (NCBI taxonomy): Eukaryota > Metazoa > Arthropoda > Insecta > Hymenoptera > Braconidae > Microplitis > Microplitis mediator. The sequence goes on from NC_079975.1 coordinate 8,417,290, forward strand.
TTGCTCAGCATGACGTTTGCATTGATATAGCTGAGTAGTAACTATCGAGTTTTGAGGTATATAAAAATTGTTGACTTCACTCTCAGAATATAAGTCGATAAGGCGGCTTACCATAGTCTAATCAAGTTTGTATATTTTAACCACTTCATGTACAAAAATAAAAAAAATTAAATCATGGAGAAGGGCTGTCTGTGCGTTAGGATCTTGATTAATTCGTAAGTTTTTATCAAACAGAAACGAGACAGCTTTGTGTTGTGATTCAGGCGAGTGTCTTATTGGGTTGCTCTTATTGTGGAATGTAGATTAAATCAGGGTTTTCGATTACAAACCTCCCGGTTGGAATTTCGGAGGCAGGTTTTATAGTTTCTTAAATTGATATCCCAGACTTATCAATTAATTATAGGTACTGTAAATAAATATTGTTTGTATTTGAAAACAATTTATTATGTATTTTATTAGTTATACGGAAAAAATTTTATTAAACTATTTGGGATTTAAAATTTTTCAACTATTTGAAATGGTAGTAAAATTTTTCAATGATAAAATAATTAGTTTTACTATTGAGAATAATAACAGTAACAATTGATAGTATTGATGATAACTATCGAAGATGCTAATTGTAGTTATGTACAATGAGAAAAATATTATAACTCGCTGAAAAATAGGCGTACAGCTATAACTTATACTATTTTTTGTAGAAAAATGTACCGCTGTTCAAAAAAGGTCTCTTGTGTTTTTTCCGTAAATCCAACCATTTAAGAGATATTGAAGCTCAAAGTTTGATTTGTTTCTAAAAATTAGCGGTTTTGTTTGAAATTTGATTACTCTCTTACGCATAGACATACGATTAAGCGCTATAAATTTTATTAATTTTGTTACTTATAGGGGAGGGTGGGGCAGAGCGGCCCCCCTGAAATTTTGATCAAAAAAAAATTTTTTTTTTTTTCGACTAATTACTATAAATCCGATATGTTTGCGCATTTTTACCCCTACGCATGACATTTGGGGCAAAATGGACAAGCCCAAAATTTTGAAAAAGTGATTTTTTCATATTTTTATCGTCAAATTAAAAAAAAATGATTATAATTCCGAATTTCTAGCCCTACGCATAACACCTGGGGCAAAATGGACCAGCCGAAACTTCCAAAAAAATTATTTTTTCATATTTTTCGGCCGTTTCTCTATGTAAGAGGCAAATTTGGTCACTAAAAATTTATAAAAAAAGAAATTTTTTTTTTTTAGTTGATAAATTTTTGAAATAAAGTAAAATTATAGAATTGATTTTTTTTTTATTAAATAACAATTAGTAATTAAGGTAATCGCGAGTGAACGATTTTTTACGCTTTAAAACATTTTTTTCGAGTAATATAAAACCAAAAATAGTTGTCAACAGAAAGAAATACATTCTTAATGATGAAAACAATTTAAAAAAAAAAAAAACGAAAAAAAAAAATTTTTTTATCACTTTTTGGAGGGGGGCCGCTCTGCCCCACAAAAAAAAATTTTTTTTTCAGAATTTTGGCAAGATGTCCATAAATTAATTCGAAATAGGAAAAAAGTAAAGTGATCATATGGTTGAAAGTCACAAAAAAAAATAATTGGCTTAGGGGGGCCGCTCTGCCCCACCCTCCCCTATATTAATTATTTTAATCAATTAAATTTACATGCGGATACTTGAAGACGAGAGCGAGACAAAATGCTTGTTGCGGACATATACAGAGGGTATTAAAAAATTAATAACTGTCCATTGGTGGGTGAACGACTAAACGTTGAAATTAGGGGAACGGACATTTTAAGGGTGACCACATAGAGCGAGTCGACTGTAAAGATAATAAAAATTATAATTTCTGATTTTACCATAGATCTAGTATAGATACTACATTTTAGATTGTTTATTTAATAATTTAAATGATATTCACTACTATCGAATTCAGTTTAAAAATTTTACAATTATTAGATGAAAACTTATGCTATAAAATTCTCTCCATGTAGTAAAATACTATCGGTGTTATTAAATTTTATGAAACAGAGCATTTTTTATAAAAATGGATTAAGAAAACAGTATTTTGATTTTCATATGAAAAATTTGTTTTTGTCTTATCTCATGATAGATAACGTCACATAAGATCGACATATCAGCCGACACCTACGCTTCGATATTGTCGGTAATAAATAGTTATGATAGATGGTGTACAAGGTGAGTGATGGATGATTCGTTACGCTCAAGTAACTCCTACGATAAACAACTTCAGTAAAGATTTAGTTCAGATAATTTGCGACATACATATTATTAAAAGCTGATACTCGGCGCCAGGAATTTTATCTTACTTTGCAGCGAACTGCTTCTTCCAGAATGCTAATTAGAGATTAATGATTGAATATATTAAATATATCAATACGTATATACTTGTTATGAAAAATTGAGAAATTGGCAGAAATTTATATTTATATTCACGCCTATGATTTCTTGATCTGCTTGATTTTTATCTTATTAACTTATAATTTATTTGCTGAATTTTTAACTTCCCGCTAAGAAAATTGTAAATTTTCAAAAATTCGGGAAGTTAGTGGTTTCGGTCCGATTTACGAAAATTGAATTTCTATCAGATGTCGACGTTTTGAGGTCCTAGGAAGCTATTCTGACTAATTTCAAGATGATGTCCGAGTGTATGTATGCATGTATGTACGTACGTACGTACGTACGTATGTAAATACCTGTATCTTTTGAACGGATGAACCGATTTTGAACTTTAAGGTGTCATTCGACGCGGATTGTCAATATCTTGAAGCCGTGAGAAAATCGAGTTTGATCGGTAGGGCTCGTTCAGAGATATTCCAAAAATAAAATTTTTTCAAAAATGTTTTTTTTGGATAACTTTTAATGTGCTCGATGGATTGATTCCAAAATGGACTGGGCTTTAGAGCTTTATAAGCCGCGTCGAATGCCACCTCAACCATCCAAATTGGTTCATTCGTTCAAGAGAAACCGTTGTCGAAAGAATTAAAAAAAAAAATATTTTTATTTTTTCTGAAATATCTCAAAAACGACTCGATAAATCGAATTCAAAATTTGATCAGCTTTAGAACTTGATAAAACGCGTCGATTGCCACCTCAGCCGTCTCAATCGGTTTATTCGTTTGAGAGATATCGTTGGAGAAAAAATGGTGAAAAACGTTTTTTTTCGAAAACAACAGCATACAAACGTATTTTCGAGCTCGAAAATGTATTCACGACAAAGTTTTCGAGGTTCTTGAGCTCAAAAACAGCGGGAAGTTTTGGGGCTGGTCCGCAGGGTCAACTGACAGACCGATTTTTTTTTTATTGTTACTTGAGTTTTAAAATATTTTTCGCGGCAAAAATGCAAATGGTGATTTGGTAAATTATTACTATTGAAAACGATGAGATTTATGGGTAAGTTTATTTTACGCGAGTAAAGAAATTTAATGGATTAAAAATAGTAGAGGATAAATGAAAGTGTTATTTAAAATGAAGTGGATATTGATTTGTTTTAACAATATAATTGTAGGAAGTGTAAAAGAAGTTTACTTTGATGTAACCGATCATGGATATCGGCGAGTCGTTAAAGAGAAAAAAATCTGGGCGTCGGTTGGCCCTGCGGGCCAGCCCCAAAACTTCCCGCTGTTCTCAAGCTCAAGGAGCTTGAACACATCACTGTGAATATATCTTCGAGCTCTTCGAGCTCGAAAATGCTGTTACATGCAATATTTTATTATGAGCCTTTTAAGCTCTAACAAGTTACGTTTTATGCTAGAGTTTGAAATGTTAAGAATCGAAAATCATTAATGAAGAAGCGGCTTTTAAATTTTTATTATCGATTATGTTCTCTGAAATAAATGTATTGAGGCAGAAATCAATGTCAGTGATCAAAATCGTGATTTAAATAAGTTTTGACTTAGGTCAGAGCACTAATAGAAAGAATATCCGAGAAAAACATTAACGACTGGTTTTTTTCAATTTTTTGCTGACGATATCTTTAAAACTAAGGAACAAGTTATATGACATTGTCTGATAATCGAAAGAGACTATAAAGAGAAAGAGTTGGTATGATTTCAGACACATTTTAGCACATTATATTTTGATTTATCCGGAAAAAATAACATTTTATGTTATTTTTGTAACTTTTCAGCGCCGATATCTTTCGAACTAATCAACCGATTTTGACGTTTGAGGTGGCAATCGGCACGTTTTCTTGAATTCTAGAGCTGATTAAATTTTGAAATTGATCGGATGAGTCACTTCAAAGATAATCGAAAAAAACCGTTTTTTATCATTTCTTTCGCCAACGATATCTCTCGAACAAATGAACCGATTGAGATGGTTGAGGTGGCATTCGACGCGGCTTATAAAGTTCTAGAGCTGATTAGATTTTGAAGTCGATCTTTCAAGTCGTTTCTGAGAAATCACTAAAAAACTAAAAAAAAAAATTTTTTTTTTTTTCGTAATTCGCCAATATTTTCGAGTCTGCTTGATCTAATGATCTAAAATTTTTAGGAAAGTTGAGGGCCAACAAGCTCTTTCGATTGCCACCTCAACCATCCAAATCGATTCATTAGTTAAAAAGTTACAAAGAGTTTACACACACACACACACACATACATACACTCGGACATCATTCTGAAAATAGTCAGAATAGCTTCCTAGGACCTCAAAACGTCGACATCTGATGAAAACTTGACTTTCGAAAATCGGGGTGAAAACAATAACTTCCCAATTTTTCGAAAATCGTCGATTTTCTTAGCGGGAAGTTAAAAAAACGTTGGAAAATTATTTTTTTCGGTAACTATTTTAGAAAAATTTTTTTTTTTTGTGAGAAAGCGATAATTGGGTTAATTAATAATTAATATTAGCGGTGGTATGAAGTAGGATTCTGTTCTTAACCTAGGGTGATTTAAATAAAATTAAAATTTTTATTAAATTTTGTTTTTTATTTTAAAAAAAAAGTTGATGTCAGATTGTTACAATTACAAATTTTTTTTTGTATATTTAATTCAGTTCAAAATACTTATAACTAATTTACAAAAAATATTTTTTTCATGGAGGGGAGGGCCGAGCAAAACGGGGTCAGTCGAAAAATGACTTTTTTTCTATGATAAAAACTATTAAAAATTTTTTTTTTGTATCAAATAACCATGTAAAATATAATTTTTCTTCATGTCAATTACTCACAACAAATTTAATTTAATTAAATTCATTTAAAACTCAGAATTTTTTTTTTACCTTTTTAGATGGTACCTCATTTTGCCCGCGAAAATAATTTTTTTTTTTTAACGGTAACTAAAATTTTTTTCTGTTTACTTTGACAATCATAAAAATAAAAAAGATTTAGCGTATTTTAATCCTCGAAAATTTAAAATTTCCTTAAGTACCTCGTTTTGCTCGGCTTTCCCCTATATTATAGTTACAATGTTTTATATAAATTAAGTTTAAAAGCGTTGACACATAAATTCACAATTTAAGAAAAGTTTAAAAAAAAGGTTTTTGATGTTTTTGATGACTTATTTTTAATTTCTTTAATTCGTATCCTTGGTTACGTGATGAGATGATGAATCGGGGTATTAATGATATTCCATTCGGAAAAATCGGTATACACTTCGGAACATTCGATATTCGATTCGCTAAATTCCATATTCGAATCGCAAGATTCGATATTCGATTTGGGAAATTCGATGATATCACTGAAACGAAATAGGTTTTGGTGTTAAAGCTTTTTATGGTTTATGTTAATGAAATGATTTTTATAAAAAAATTTTTTATGTTAATAATGATTGAAATGAGTCGTATGAATTAAAATTGAAAACGTTGATGTATGAAACCACGATTAAAAAATCTTTGAAACAGAAATTGCAAATATTTTTGAATGTCCTAATCCTTGACCACGTTTTTTACATTTGAAATTGACAAAATACCCATTTTCCGGACCATCCACCAAAATTATTTTTTTTTTATTACGACGACGTGATTGTTTTCTATAATAATTATAGAAACATTTAATTATTACAGTGTAAATATTAATTACTATTGATTCAAATATAGTAAATTATTAAAAAAAATTTTGTTTTCTAATCATAGAAAAATAAAATAGTTATTAATTTAATAAATTTAAAAAATTTTTTACGAGTACTGCAGTAAAATTTTAGTTGAACATTTTTACATATCGTCGTTACTTGTTTTCAAAAAATGAAATAGATCAAAATTTTCAATTTTAAATACTTTGAATACTAAATATTCAATTAAATATTCAGCATTGATATAAAAATATTTTTATATTATATAGTTAATAATCAAATACGAACAAATTTTAATCGAAAATACCTTTTATTGTCTGGTGTAACTAGCCAATTCTGGCAATGCCTCTTGTCAGCTCCGTAACTTAAAAGCAATCTAGTAATCTTAATGTCTTTGTTATCAACAGCCAGATTGATTGGTTGATCTTTCTCTTCATTTTTACAGTTAACGTCGGCTCCTCTTTTTAATAAGAACTTGACTGCCTTGCGGTTCTTGTTATCCACAGCAAAATGCAACGCAGTCCACCCCACACACTCTCCTTCATCGTTGTATTCCACATAATCATCTATTGCATAGCCCACAAAAGTCGTATATATTTCTTGAGCTAAGTCAAACTTTTTGTTTGCCAGAGCCAAATACATAAGTCTTGCAGGGTTCATTGCATTTGGCGGAATGTCGGGTACTTGGTCCATGACGATTTGATGGATTTTTGTCAAATCTTTTGTCTTTACTGCCTCCAAGAGATATACATCGAGACTGTCTTGAAATGCTCTTCTTATTGATGATAATAATGCCATGACTTAGTTGTTATTTGAATAATGTTAACGTTACTTCACTGAACTGTCGACTATTGCACTTGACAATTTTTCACAAATTGATTTGTAACAGAAATTTCGGGTTTATATATGCTCCGGAACTATGGGTTTTACTCCTACCCCAAAATTTTAACCAATAAGATGCATACAATAGTCATTACTTGAATTACAAATTTACTGACGAACGTGCTTTAATTACCCTCATAGAGCTTAGGCGTCAAATTATACCTGAACTTGTCTGTTAAATGTGTCTGCATATAATTGTTGATATTATCGTAATTACAGTAGTCTTTATGGATTCATTTAAGTTATGACTAGACATTTAATCATGTGTTAATGAGAAAATGTTCAGTAATTTGGTTTTTTCTATGGCAAAAATTATATCTCGATATCTTGAGGCTCTGGGTCAAAGTTATAGTTTTTGGATTTCTCAATTTCTCAATATTATGCTTTTGATTATCTTATATTCTTTTAACATTTCTTTTGATGCTGTGACATTCTCCTCACAGTTTTTTGACTTTTTTTTAGTTCTCCATGCGAAGTTTTTAAAAGAAAATTCATGTACGATGATTCGCTTTTGGTTCTCTTTCGTTCTCAAAAAAACAAAGTCAAAAATTTATTTAAAAACTAAAAATCGGCGCCATAAATCGGACAGTATTAGAATAATACACTAATGCAAAAAATTAAAGGAGCAGAAAAATTTTATAAATTTTTCAGTGATTTTTGGAAGGCTGTAACTTGGTGAAAAAAAATCGTATCGAAAATTTAAAAAAAGCATTTTATAGCTTGAAATCTCTAGTTTAGGTGTATTTTTTTCAAAAATTTTTAAAAGCTCCGATTATTGCGCAAACATGAGAAATACCGCGAGCCAAAAAATTTCTAAATTTTTTTTTTTTTTCCGAAGAGCCCACGGACCGCGGAAAAATTCTTTCAACTAAACGAATGCATACATCGTTTAGCAAATTTATTCAGCTTCAATTTGGTTTTTTTTTAACCTCGTAGGACGATTTATCGCAGAGATATCATCCTTCAAACAGAAAATGATCCTTTTGGCTTTGATCTTCGATATTTCAGGTACCAATGATCGCACAGAAAGTTAAAGGGTGGCGTTGAGAACTTGAATAAATTCTCTACAAGATCCTGTCATCGTTTTTTAAAAAACGATGTAGATTGAAATTTTGTAAAATATAGCAATTTTCATGTCCAAGTCACCCCAACATAACAGTACATACACTGAAAAAAAGATTTATTTGAGCCAAAGATATCGTATATTTTGATATGGCCAAATAAATATTTAATTTTGAGAAAGATATAATATATTTGAGTAGTTTAATTGCGTAAAATAAGTGATTTATTTGTGGTAAAGCAATGATCCAATTGCTACAAATAAATGGGGGCTTCAAATATATGTATAGTATCGCCAAATTTTGGGTTATTTGTCACAAATTTAATATCTTTACCACATATATATCAATTACTTACCACAAATAAATTATACATTTCCGTCAAATTATAAAATTATTTGAATCAACTGTCATATTTTGTTGTACCAAATATATTTATTTGCCATAAAGAAATATTAAAAAAAAAAACCACAAATAAATTGATTTATTTGGGGCAAATATTTATTTTTTTCAGTGTAAATAAATATTTGAATGACTTAAGTATTATATTACTTTCAAAGCAATACTTATGTCATTGCAAAGTAGAAGTTTAAAATTAGTAGAATCCAAAAATTTAAATCGCTCATGAGTATTCAGACTAAAAGATCTTAAGTCTCATGATGATGATATACCCATTAAGTACTTAAATTTAAAGTGTGAATTTTTCGTTGTAGACTAAAGCAATTAAAATAATAATTTACGGTTGTAATTGTTCAGTAAAGATTATCCGTGCTCAAAATATCGTTTGAAATCGTAATCCGATTGAACACTTAACAAACTATGCGTCAAACATTACGGGGAAAACCCTACTGTCTAATGGTCTCCCAGTACATTGTTTAGTGGTATACCTGCATTATTTTCAAAAGAATCATGGTAGCCCTAGACAGGCGCCATCATTTTAATTGTTAAATAACGACTGCTTCATTATGTATCTTGAGAGTGTGAAAATGGTCAATTATACTAAGTAAACTAAATTAAGTCGAGTTCGGAGAATAATTATCCGAGGAAATATTTATCATTTATAATTTTTAAAATATAATCAGTCCTTTTATTTATTTATAAATCTCAATATTTTTTTATTCTGATTGTTTATTAATAATTTTATCACATGATTGATGTTTATTACATTTTTTAAGTTAATAAAATAAAAATAACATTGTTTTTTAAACTTAAATCTAATGTCAAGTATATAATTAAATCACAAAAATAAATTATCGAAGTTGTGCGCAAAAAGTATCTTTTTGATCGTTCGAGGTTAACCACATACATATTTTCCTTTTACATTTTTCTTAATCCCCACAACAAAGTCCTAGTATCCCTCTCTCTCTAATCTAAATCTTTCTTTTTCTAATAAATACAAACATATAAGTTATAACTATATTTATGTTGTACATGTATATTAGGGTGTTTTATATTTAGGCGATATTTTTTTAACTTCCCGGTAAGAAAATTGACGATTTTCGAAAAATTGGGAAGTTATTGTTTTCACCCCGATTTTCGAAAGTCGAGTTTTCATCAGATGTCGACGTTTTGAGGTCTTAGGAAGCTATTCTGACGATTTTCAGAATGATGTCCGAGTGTATGTATGTATGTTTGTACACGGAGAAAATTTTATGGTAAAAGTGTGTGTGTGTGTGTGTGTGTGTGTGTTTTTTTTAGTTTTTTTAGTTTTTTAGTGATTTCTCAGAAACGACTTGAACGATCGACTTCAAAATCTAATCAGCTCTAGAACTTTATAAGCCACGTCGAATGCCACCTCAACCATCTCAATCGGTTCATTTGTTCGAGAGATATCGTTGGCGAAAGAAATGATGACAAACGGTTTTTTTCGATTATCTTTGAAGTGACTTATCCGATCAATTTCAAAATTTAATCAGCTCTAGAATTCAAGATAACGCGCCGATTGCCACCTTAAACGTCAAAATCGGTTGATCAGTTCAAAAGATATGAAAAATTAAAAAAATAACATTTTATGTTATTTTTTCCAGATAAATCTAAATATAATGTGCTAAAATGTGTCTGAAATCATACCAACTCTTTCTCTTTATAGTCTCTTCCGATCATCAGATAATGTCATATAACTTGTTCCTTAGTTTTAAACATATTGTCAGCAAAAAATTGAAAAATCCAGTCCTTAATGTTTTTCTCGGATATTCCATATATTATTGCTCTGATCTAAGTCAAAACTCATTCAAATCTTGATTTTGATCACTGACATTGATTTCTGCCCCAACACATTTATTTCAGAGAACATAATCGATAATAAAAATTTTAAAGCCGCTTCTTCATTAATGATTTTCGATTCTTAACTTTTCAAACTCTAGCATAAAACGTAACTTGTTAGAGCTTGAAAAGCTCATAAAAAATGATTCCATGTAATAGCATTTTCGAGCTCGAAGAGCTCGAAAATATATTCACAGTGATGTTTCCAAGCTCCTTGAGCTCGAAAACAGCGGGTCGTTTTGGGGCTGGCCCGCAGGATCAACCGACTCCCAGATTTTTTTTTAAGATATATTGCTAATTGTGAAATTTTTTCTATAAAAAGGTAGAAGATTTTTACTAACAGTAATTATAAAAAATTAATTAAAATAAATAATTCAATTGATCAGAAAATTTTTTATCCCTTGCAATATATTTAAAATTAAATAAGCGATGACTATACACAGCAAATTATCTGCAATTAATTTTTTTACATCAACGTTATAAATATATATTACATAGAGTGTGCAATAACTCAATAAATAAATTCCAATGAGGCTTTAACAGTACAAAAAAGCTGTTGGTGGTCTCTATGTAAGTCGCTAAAATGCCGGAACGCGACGATTACCAGCTGCGTTTTCAAGACGAACCGAAACACGAAATCTCAGCTGCTCACGAATCTTCAGTGTACATAAGCACATGCGTTAAGTACTCTACCAACTTCGTGTGTGATCCAAGTTTATTCGCACGTGACCCATGGTCAACTTGTCTCTTTCTTTTTCTTTATTTACTATACAGTGTTTGTATTTCACATCCTTTCGTTCCCTTGCCGCCCACACTTGGTACAGTGGCGTTCTCCCTTGATGTTGGTTTATTTATTTTTTTTATTTTTTTTCAGGCTTCTCTCTGAAGATTTTGCCGGATTTCGCGATGGAATTAAGTGTCTGATTTATATCCAAAAGAGACGTCGAATTACAAATAATTTTATAAAATCAAAACACAAGAGATTTAACATATAAGAATTTTTTTATTTTTTTTTAGTTAACTAGAAGTAGAGGCTGTAGATTTTTTTTAGGCAGGATTATTATTAAAATATTGTAGTGTATCAGAACTTATAAATTAATATCACTTATACTACAATGATAAAACACTTAAACTAGATATAATAACACCACAGTTAACAGCAGTAAAAGAAAGGCAAAGAAAGATATAGTTTATTCAATACAAGATGTATGCTGTTATGCTGTCAAATTCCCTGATTAAACAACTGAATTCGATCGAATTGAAAATTTTAATTCTGCTTAATTTTGTCGAATTCCACAAAACAAAATTCAACAATTGAAAATTTAAATTATGTTAAATTCGGTAAGACAGAATTTGAAAGAATTTGAGGATTATTTTCGAATTAAACAGCATAAAACCGATTTAAAATTTTTGAATTGGTTTCAATTCGGTTTAATTCGGAGTCAGAACCAGAAATTCGAGGATTATTAACGAATTAAACCGAATAAAACCGATTTAAAAATTTGGTATCTGTTTTTATTCAGTTTAGTTCGGAGTCAGAACCAGCAATTTGAGAATTATTTTCGAATTAAACCGAATATACACTGTAAAAAATCCGGAGTGAATTCGGAGTGAAATTAAATCCGAATTCACTCCGCATGAGGAGTGAATTGGGAGTTTTTTATGGGCGGAGTGATTTCGGAGTGACGCGGATTTTATTTCACTCCCAATTTACTCCGGTCCGAAGTTTTAATACTTAAATAAATTTGTATTAATTTGTATTAAACTGCAAAACAATGTGTGTGTGTTTGCGTGCATGTGTGTGTTTGGGTGAGTGCAGGTGTTTGTGTGCGTGTGTGCGAATGTGTGCTTGTGTGTGTTCGGATGTGTGCAAATATCTGCGTGTGTGCAAAGGTGTGCATGTATGCATGTGTGCAAATGTATGTGTGTGTGTGTGCAAATGTGTGCAAGTGTGTGCATGTGTGTAAATGTGTGCAAATGTGTGTGTGTGCATGTGTGCAAATGTGTGCGTGTGTGCAAGTGTGCAAATGTGTGCAAATGTTTGCGTGTGTGCAAGTGTGCAAATATGTGCAAATGTGTGCGTGTGTGCAAATGTGGGCGTGTGTGTGCAAATGTGTGCAAATATATATATATAAAATTCTTTATACAACTCGAAATTACAATTTTTTATTTAAAGATATTTTTGGTTCTGATATAACAGAAGATTATTCTGTATATCTACAAAAAATAAGGGAGGACACATAATTAATGACTCGATTATAGTACAATTTACTTTAATATTGCAATTTTAGTTGTTTTCATACAACTAAAAAAGACGTTAATTATTCGATTCCATGTACACTGAAATAGTACATTTTTACATTATAATGACGTTGGTATGAGTAGATCTTATCTTCCGATCATAATTAGAATAAATATATTTTCTCTAATAGATAACTTAATATCATATTCTTATATATATTATGTAATCATATTTAGAATATATGCTGATAGTAATACTTTGAAATTTTTTTCAGATTATTTTTTTTGTTGATTGTATTGATAAAATTCAGTAATTATTGAAGGATAGAAGAAATTTCAGATATTAATTAAGGAAGACAAGGTGTAGAAATGCAAACGTTTTACTTGAGACATTTGATACTGAAGGTAAAAACTGTTTATTTTTTGGTATAATTAATTTTGTTCTTTTTATATAGAGTTTCGCTTTGAAGTCCAGCGGGGTTTCCAGTTTCTTCTTTCACTTACTAACTCATGCTTTTAAAAAAGATCCTTGATCTTTATATTTGAACACACAGTATATATATTTATATATATGATACGCGCATTAAGCTGGTTATTACTTTTTTTCATTATTTTTATTAGTGTAAATATTGTATTACTGTTTTTATTTTTTAAATAAATATTTACAGAAGAAAAGGGGTAAAAACGGGGTACATAATTGAGCATTATTTTGAATTTTTTTTTCACCGTTTTCAAAAAATTTCGTTTTAGTAAAAAAATAGTATCAAATCAATTTGATTTTTTTTCTTATCAATTTACAACAAAAGAACTCCTAGTGTCAAGTTGCTTCAGATGTATTTCAATAATCAATTTTAAAATACTTACAATTTTCAAAATTTAATAAACTTTTAATAATTTTTTAATCTATTACTTTAAGCAATATATCATTGCTTTTTTAAAAATACCTTTTTCGCAATCAAAACTAACTCAAATCTTGGACTCTGAAGTTAACCTTCAAACAGTAACTTCAGTCTGACAGACCGCTAATCAAATTTCAAATCAATAAAACTCTTTTCAAAATGGTTATGTTAAAATATTAATTAATGTGTAGTTTAAAAATAAATTAAATTTACAATATCATTAAATCATGCCTTTTTCATGAAAATATAGTTTTATTCGGGTAATATATAAAGTCCCCTTCGCAAAAGTAGGGAAACCGAGTGTACTTCTAATAGCGGTCTGTCAGACCAGCATTACCCGTAGCGTGCAAATTTTTAGGGTTACTGATTAAAGGTTAATAATAAACAATGATTGACAAATAAAAAATTAACAATTTAAATAGGTAGTTAAACTTTTTCAAAAATCGAAAGTTTCGGTCGACAAATGTTTATGACTTTTGTTTTATGATAAAAATTATTAAAAATTTCTTTTTCTTCCTCTGCATTCAATAATTATGTGAAATGAAATTTATCTTTGTGTAAATTACTTTCAAGAAAATTTAATTCAATACCCAGAAATTTTTTTTTACCTCACTTTGCCCGCAAAAAATGCAAATTTTTTTTTTTTAACGACAGCCGAAAATTTTTTTTATTTACTTTGAATATCATTAAAAATAAAAAAAAATATTAAATGTATTTGAGCCCCCGAAATCTTAGTATTCCCTTATCCGGAGTCGAAATTATTTTTAACTTAAACTCTATTTCAACCTTGTATAGTTTTTAGTCTGAACGTCAGGGTGAAATGGGTTTTAGAAGATAGAGAACTCCATTGAAATTAAACCCTATTTTAGTCCAGTAGCGCCTACATACGTTCGTTTTTAGACGAGTTAGGTTGAGAAAGGTTTTAAATTTAAACTCCTTTTTGGCCCTACTCATGTTCGTTTCTAGGCGGCAAATACCCTCATCAAAAGGTTCAGGCTCTACAAGGCTCATATGGGGTCCTAATATTTCGACTCGGGTAAGTACACCGTTTTGCCCCCTCTTACCTCTATCTACATTTACCTTAGATCTTAATCTAAATAGTTCCAATCAAATTGTATTTGATGGGATCTCTTTATCTTATATATAAAGTGTTGGAGAAATTAATCTAATTCAATTTTATTCCACACATTCTAAATAAAAAATTTCATCTCACGTTAGTTAACAAATAGCTTTATGATAAGGATTTTAATATTCAGCACGAGAAGAAAGATAAAAAAATTTTGAGTGTGCAAGAACAAGTTCAAACTTCAACACCAGGTTATCTCGTTTTTCTATGTTGTATATGTCCTGAAGAGAAGCCAAGGTACAAGACGTCGACAAGGTGGGGCAGAATCAAGAAAGTTAAGAAATGTACAAGGACGAATGCGGAACCCGTTCGGTCGCGTGGCGCGCCTACGCTCTGCGTGCGTGAGATTCACTCTGTATTCTCTGTATGATAATTCGAATAGTCACGATCCAAAGCAGTAAAGAACGGATTTTCACGATTTCGGTTTAATTAGTGTTATCTATATTTACCTTGTTAGCACGCGTTCTTATCATTACTAAGTCGGTTTACATGGATTAGTGCGGTAAAATTTCAAAGCTATTAGTTTAAATCGGTTTAAATTGATTTTATTTTAACTTAAAATAGTCGTATTATAGATAATGATCATTTTTTTTAGTAAAATGTACAATAATTCTTGGATTTACAATATTTTACATGTATGGGTATAAAATTTATAAATAATAAAATAATCTCATGTTATGAAAGATATCACAGAAAACAGAAAACTATATTTCCTATTGTAAATCATTTTCAAAATAAACATGTTACTATTTGATAAAGGGTGTCGTGTGGTTTCAATTAATGTATGTACCTAAATTGATCGGTACTTTCAATAGGCTCGAATAGCTCAACTGGTGGATCACTGGGCGCTTTATGCAGCAATAGTTAGTTTCAAGTCTATTCAAATCCCTCGCAACGTGAATGCTATAGTGAAAAAAAAGAAATATTCAAGCTAAACAGCATTTATTTGAATCTGGAATATAATAAATTTTTCGATTATCACTAAATTATCAGCTCAAACGAGTTTCAATTGATTTAGTTTGTACTTACAATTTTCTCCACTGATTTAATTATATGATTCGTTGATATTTTATTTTTCATTGGAATTGAGGAACGTTTACTATAATTTGAATTCTTGAAAAAATGGACTCGGAAAATATAGACCTGAAAAAAATAGCAAGTTGATTGAAGATAAATAAACTTTCTTTCGGGGTTTCAATAATTGCTAAAAAAAATTCTTCTTTTCCCGTATGATGTTACGTTCGCAAAATAATGAAACTTCTTATTATTATCTTGGGACCTTCGCCCTCTGGAACCCTTTGAGGTGCCCTTTTTTAATGAAAAAAATTAGCAGGAGAATTGAAAGACATTGAAAGACATGCTACGATCAAATAGTAAAGCAGAGTATGAAGTTCCATCTGAAAACGATAGGTAGTCAGTTAAAAAATTGATTTTCCTGGTTTATTTTTTCCGATTGTCCCATAACTTGTATAAGTGCCATCCTTATAGTCGATATTTCCAAAAAACCTGTTACTATGCGATATGGAAACCATTCCCATTGTATATTGTAATTGTTACCATAAAATTTTCTCTTTGTATGGAGATTTTCCTGTATTTTTCAAAGCATATATACATAAATATGTATATATATTTAATAATCTCAATAACGGGATAGAGTGGACGTACGGTTTATTTTTACAGTGTACAAATCAATTCCGCTTTCGAAAACAAAGGAAAGTTTCAGAACTGACAAAGGGTCGACCGTTTCCCAGACTTTTTCAATTTTGTTTTGAATTGACTTAAAAGTTTTTATTTCAATCTTAGTCTGACACGTAAACTATTAAATTTAAACTTACAACTATAAGAAAGCGAGTTTAAAGCTAATTAAATTTATCATCAATTTATTTATATAAATTTTGACGTTATCATATTTTATAGCTTCGTTAGAGTTAAAAACAAAGTGATGTCGTTCAACCACTCCGTCACAAAAAAATATTTGTTGATAAAGTAATTTTATAATGTGACGACGTTTTTGAAGCAAAGAAATTGATTGGAAAAACCCCGAATAACAAATAAATTTATGAAACTACATATATATATATATATATATATATATATATATATATATATATATATATATATATATATATATATATATATATATATATATATATATATATATATATATATATATATATATATATATATATATGTATACAAACATTTTAGTAAGTGCAGTACACGAAACGTATCAAGAAAAAAAGTCTGTTAAAAAAAATGTATCAACAAATTATTTACTCATTGTTAATAATAATTATTAATAATCTAATAATTAATGTGCAATCATGTCCATCATCAAAATCAACTTGTCCAAAATATGAGTACAAAAAATTAGAAAATCGTGCGAGTATTTTATCAAATATATCAGATTCGTACCTAATTGGTCACTTATCATTGACTGGGACACATCAATCGATGACGTACTTATCATCCGCATTAAACGTACGTAAACAAGAGTTAACTATCTATAGACAATTAGTCTTCGGTGTACGTGTATTCGACATTACGGTGGTTAGAAGTTTGAAACAATTTCATATATTTTCAAATGGTGTTTACTTAGGAATTTTATTTGATCATTTGATTGATAATATAGATCAATTTTTAATTATCAATCCACTTGAAATTGTTATCGTCATTATTAGCAAATTTGATTATAAAAAACATAATTATACTGATCATAATAAATACTTGACCAGTAATTATTGTGATATATTAAACAATTATACAAACAACAACATAAGTCAAAATCGTTTTGTAACAAACTGGTCATATGATGATCCAATCGGTCAAAGACGTGGTAAAATTTTATTAGCTACTTATGATATTCGATTTATGAAATGTGCTAAATTTTTACCATCATCTTGCTTAATACTGGACAACGTGGTACAACCAACTGAAGATAATATGTATATTACTGGTGACTTTGAATATAAGTGGGAAAAATATTTACAAATTACAAAAAAACAAATATATGATAATTTCGCTTGTTATATTTATGATTTAAGTATTGATGGTGATTATACATGGGAAATTGCTACTTATGGCCGTTATTATGATGATGTATATGGAAGATGTATCGAGCCAATTAATTATAGAATTGCTAAATATTATCCAGGTAATCGTCCATCAGCAATGACTATTTTAATGATAGATTACGTAACACAAGAAGTAATTGACTCCGTTCATTATAGTAATACTTTGAATTTATATTTTCCATATGATAACTGAATTATGCATTTGTATTTTATATTATTCTGAATAAAACAATTGATTCAATTTATTGTAAGATACTCTTATAAATGTTTAAGACTGTGGGTCTGAAAGATGTGTTTATACAAATAAAGATGATTTAAATGCATAAACTAATTGTATCATTATTTCCCGAAGAGAGAAGCGCGAAACCATAGCAGTAATAGTATATTGTGTAACGAGTGGACTAAGTCAGCCATAATTCGTCAAGCACAAAGGCTTTAGCACGAGTCGGAGGCGTGTATGCATGAGCCGTAGGCGAGTGTTTGGTCCGTGCCAGAGACGAGTGCTAAAGAAATTGTGTTTTACGGATAATGATTTAATTCACGTGTGACGCACTATACTTTATTCAAAACGCATGCCTGGTTATCCTGATCAAACCTGTAAATAAAAATCATCGTTGCCGTTTAACGATACGGTACTAATTTACGCTTTAGTAGATATTGAAAATTTTGCGGTTAAAATGTTTTGCCAGAACTATAAGTTAATATAAAATATGAACAACTAATCAAAAAATCTCAAATATGATAGTGTATGTCGTTCTAAAACTATTTGACGTCAACACTTTGTGATAGCAGAGTACATGTAACAAAGGTATTCAATAATGACTTTAAGGAAGTGCCATTATGAGCCCATTATGTCACGGTGGTAGAAAATTTAGAAATCTGCATTGACTTCTTATTTATTATAATACACCGGTCGATAATCGATCACTTGGGGTTCGTTTTTTATTAGTTTTTGTTTAGTTTCGTAAAATCAACCAAATTCTGTCTGTATTGGTCCATATTCAAGCTAGTTTTGACATGTTTCTTTGGTATTTTTCTATAATCATTTTACATAAATAATGTTGTGATTATAACTTCAGCAGAGATAGATTTAGGTCTGGGTTCGATTCCCAGTTCAGGCTATCTATATTTTTCTCAATTTATCTATAAATTGTCTTCTTGAGGTTCGCATGTTTAGGTTTCCACTATAAAAATGAGAAAATAGATCATGTTGACGTAATAAAATTTAGTTGTCCCAAATAAATTTTAGTTTAATAGAATTTAACAAAACCAATTTAATTGCCGAAGAGAAATTTTTTCTCAGTGTATTAAAACTTCTTGTAGAAAATTTGTGCAGTTGTGAAAAGTGTTATTTGGAGTTTATTATATTTATTAAAATTAAAAAAAAATATTCTACCTTATCGAGTCAAGAAACAATGTCTCAAGCTAAAAAAACAAAGTTTTTGTACTAAGAAAAAAAATTTTTTAAACCAAGAAGAAACTTTCTTGGGCCGAGAAATTTTCAACTTCTCGCTAAGAAAATTGGAAATTTTCAAAAATTCGGGAAGTTATTGTTTTCACCCTGATTTTCGAAAATCGAGTTTTCATCAGATGTCGCCGTTTTGAGGTCCTAGCGCAGTCTCGTTGTGGCCCGTTAAGAAATCATATAATTTTTAAACACGGCAAATAAAAAATAGAATAATTTCTCAAATAGATTATTGAGTACAATAATAGATCAAAAAGACTCAAAACATATAGAATTTTCCGACCCGGATGAACTGTTGGCTTTTATTTCTCCTTTCTGATAGTCTATTTCGGTTCTGTAAAAAATTTAAAAAGCACCCAGGCTTGAATGTTTTGTTAAATTCGAGTATTATTTTGATCATTCGATAAAGATTAACAAATTATAATGTGATTTTAATTTTTACCAAAATATTACATAAAATATTTACCTGTTATTTTTCCACGCAGAGATATTGCATTTTAAAAATTAATTTCATTTTGCCGAGCAAGGAGATATTAATTAAGAAGTGAGTGATCGGATTTGACACAATCACTATATTTTAAGAGCAGTTCATTAGAAAGTTGTTACGGACGTAACTTAATCTTAGAAGTAAAATGGATAAAATAAACAATTCTTTTTATTTTAAAAAATCATGAAGTTCATGAGCGTTCACCATATAAAGTCGTAAGAATGTTGTCTTTTTCATACCTTTTCCAGAAAGTTAAAACGAAGTGAACGTTTTGTATGCAGAAAAAAAATTTTTCCCTTTTATTCCTCTAGATACATATATACTTATATATGATCTGTATTCCTTTTTTAATTCAGATGCAAAACTTGCAGGCCATTCGATCGTATCTGTCGTTCTTTCAGGATTTACGTATCGATTCTCCTATAACCATCTATGTTTTTATTATCTTTGTGAGTTATTTATCGAAGAATATAACCGAAATACTTATCTTTGATTTAACAGATAGTGTACTTGCAAACGTAGTACGAGTTCTCGAAATAGAATGAGATAAATGATAAGTTTATTATTATTATTTTTCATACATCCTCTATTTCAGAAAATACGACGCTTTCCAATTATGTTAAAAAGGCTAAAATTTACTTCTCAATCGCTCATATTTAAATAGAAGTGTACAGTCGAAATCATGTATTTAAACCATACTTAATCACATGTGTACAAATAAAATCTTCTGTGCTAAAAGACTTATCCACACGTAACTTATTTTAAAAAATTTCTACTCTATCAACTACACACAAATAAAAATATGTCAGTACGCTCGTACCCTGCTCAGCGGGTTGCAACAACAGTCAACGAACGAAATGGCTGTAAAATTTATATCCAAAGTCAGTGGTTTCGTCAATTCAATATTTATAACAACGAATTTTAAAAGATTACACGAGTGTTGCTTGATAGGATTCGATCTTTCATTGGTTCTTTTTCAGAATATTCCGTAGTGATTAACTCTAAAAAAAATTTGGTTTCTTTATAAAAGTTTCTTCTCAGTATATGGGTGGACTTTTCATAGGAGAAATGTGTTATAAAATTAGTATGGAATAAAATGGATGATAAAGGCGATGCCCTGTGACCCTAGTGATCAGTATTTTCAATCTTCTACATTTTCGGTCTTACATAGTAAACTCTAGGGCAAGAGATCTCTTAAGTAAATCTATTGTAATACTTGGCTAAGAAATTTAAGCAAGATTTGCTGGAGAATTGCTTAAGATACTTTCAGATTTCCACCATTATTCCGTAAACTGTAACCCTAGTAGCAATAGTTTTTTCAAAGTCTCTCGAGCATGACAATTGAACAAGTTTTGTGGACTAGAGCTATAAAATTCTCACGCAAGAGCTAAAGATTATAAGGTTATACTAACAGACTTATTGCCCAAGTTTCTAACGCAAGGTTGTTGGACAACCTTGTTAAAATTTGCTGCGTAATCTTGAAGCAAATCTTGTACAACCTATTTGCTCCAGAATTACAAGCAAGACTATAGAGAGGTGATGAAGGAAAGCTTAAGGTCATAGAAATCTAAACCCTCAACTCACCTCAAATAGATGACATTCCGATAGTTTCAATGTAGATGCTAAATTGTAATATTAGGACAATATTATATATGGCGTTAGCTTTTGTTAGTTTAGCTAGCCATAAAAATCGATGAGACTAGACATGTAGGAAGAAGCAGTCTGCAATCAATTAGCTGCGTACATAGCAAGGAAATCAGCACTAAGAAAGCTTTGAACGAGACCCTCAGTTAGTTCGTTTTACGTTAGCAAAAAACTATGATTAAATGTTTAAGACGCGTTTTCATGTGCTTCTCTATTTGCACTTAAGTGGATGAACGGTACTATCTTTGTTGCACTTGTACAGTAAACGGGAAATTTCTCCAAGTTTTTCTCGTAAACAAATGGAAGTTATCAAAAAATTAAAATGCACTTCGCTAGTTAATAGAGTAAGCATCGGGTCCGTGTTTTAATTTTGCGTTTAGGGATTTTATCTCAGAGAAAAGCTTGAACAAAATTATCTGAAAACGGTTCTTAAACAACTAATGGCCCAGGTTAAAAAAAAAATATCTCATCAAGTAGAAGATTCTTGTAGTTTTAATCGAGAATCTTACCATCGCAAAATCAAGATAATATCAGGAATTTTGGTATAGGTGAAAGGAATATAGTAAAAAAATTGTATAAAATATAATAGTCAAAGTATTCAATGAAGTAATATTGCAAAAAATTCATGATAGTTCAGTACATAAATAATTTTATCATGGTTTGAATGTGTAATTGAGTTCGGATAAAAAGATCCCGATAATTGCTGTCGTTGTAATCAGTGTTAATAATAATTGAAGGGCGTGAGTTCAAAGCACTTAATATTCCCTCGTAAAAATTTTATTGTGTACAATAAATTACACGAACTTTAAAGTGCATTATAAGGGTTCTCTTTCAAAACTTCGATTATTAATAAGATTTATCACTGTGGCAAAATTGTTTTATAATCAAAATAATTAAAGTAGGTGAAATTCACAAGTGAATAGAACATTGAGTGTGCTCTACTCTTGCAGAATCCAAAACATGAGAAACACTCAACTTCAATCCACTCTAAACTTAGAGAAATGTAAATAGTTATAGTAACTAAGCAATTGACATGTAATGTTAAACGCCCATCTAAGTACTTCAACTAAACGCTTTAGTTGAGGTGTTTTTGTTTCTGCAACTAGAAATTTCTCTGAGTGTGCATACCTTTATTGCGCTTATACGGTTCCTTTATTCTTGGTGGCCTTCAATTGATAATAATTTCAGGGCATGTGAAAATTTCATTACACTACCACACTTATTCTTTGCGGTTTTTTACTTAAACTAGCTTGATCATTCGAAAAATTTTTATGACATTTGTGACTTATTGAGAAATGATCAATCGAAGATGAACCCGGGTCAAAAATTTGATCTAATTTTAGCTTAACTAGACTGTATTTGGACTAATTGGTCTGTATTTGAACTAATTGATCTGTCTTTAAATATTTATAAAAGCTTAAAGCTGCTTTGATCTAAAGCAGATCGAAAAAAGACTAAAAAAAAATAAAATACAGGAAAACTAGACTAATAGTTATTGAAAACGAGTCTGAAAATAGTCTAAATAAGGAATAGTACTGGAAAAACTCGATTAAATTTTACATGTTAATTAAATAGTTATTAATTGTTGTAGTCGGAGTTTAAATAGTAATTGTAATTCATTTTGATGACCGTCAACATTCAAAAGCGATTAGGTTAACGGGGAATAAGGATTAGATTCTTTATAAAATATTTTACTTTACTGCCAAGTAATTGTACTTTTATTTGAAAATATCTTGAGGAACCTGCTGCAAATAATGTCGATGATTTTATGAACATTTTTTGTGTGATATAATTATTTACAGGCATAGAATCAATATTTTCCACAATATTTTTATTTAATTTTAATTCTTACGATAATCGATACTTATTTGAAAGATTCAATGTTCATCAATTTAAATAACTGCGTACCACAGAGTCTGGCTCACACGAGAGAGAATGGGATAGTAAGAGTTATGTATCTTAAGTGCGTAAGTTCTCTTTTTATGAATAAGCCTCGCTGTCGACTCAAGTGGTT
The DNA here is from genome assembly GCF_029852145.1 of Microplitis mediator. Taxonomy (NCBI): domain Eukaryota; kingdom Metazoa; phylum Arthropoda; class Insecta; order Hymenoptera; family Braconidae; genus Microplitis; species Microplitis mediator. Next base: position 8,440,469 of record NC_079975.1, read on the forward strand.
GAACGATGTGCTGAGCGGCTTGATATCGGTATAGAATTCAAAAAACGTCCAAGAGGATGTTGCCATAAGATCGTTAATAAAATCATAATTAAAGTTTATTCTGAGACACGCCTAGATTAGTCATCCTACTGAAATAATAATATATATTATTAAGAGGATAAAGAAAATCTTATGACAACCATATCTTTATTATAAAATAAATTAAACTATTTTAATTTCGTTCCATTTAGAAATCTGTGATATGAATTTATATAGGGGAGATTGGGGTAAAATGGGCTTACTAAATATTACATATAAGCCCTTTTATCTTATGGGGCCCATTTTGTCCCACTCTCCCCTACTTATTGGCTCCGTGCACGAAAATACTAATATTATTAAATCATCAGTGTGAGACGTATACATGCATAATGACAGCGCCACCAACAAGGAGGATCGGAACTTCTGGAGGATCGGAACTTCAATACGTATACACAATACACATTTACTTCTATAGTAGTATACGTAAGCGCACGGAGCCAATAGTTTAAGTTGTTTCCTAACGGATCACATAAGAAATTTGCTCTATAATCCTGTATTATTTTAGATTTTGCATCATTCATACAAGTCATTATTTGGGGTATGTTCCGATATGCACTGCGAGCATTGTTCGGTACTCTTATTGGTGAAAAATTCGTTCCGTTATGGACTGCCAGTGTACTGCCACAGTACTTTAGGGAGACATATAACGTCATAAATTGGCGCCATTTTTGTACTGTGGGTAATAAAATTTTCGAGGTAAGACGCTCACAGTACTTTGATCATGTGATCAAAAAAAGCAGCAAGTTACAGTTTGCATCAATTATTAAGTCAAAAATTTAATCATAACAATATTAAAGCAATTTTTTTTTCGTTGAATGGAAAAATTTTAAATAAAATTCATTTTCATTTGTAAACGGCGTCACTGGAGAGGAAGCAGTATGCTGAGCTATGTTCTGTTTTAAACAGTAACCAGTATAGCTGCCTATACAGGAACGGCTTTACAGTATACTAAATTAATGTCATACTACACGGTGGCCACAGTGCATATCGGAACATAGCCTTGATTTCTGCTTTCTAGGGTGGAAATCGGAAATAATAAAAAAGTCAGACAAACGGTTGATCCAGTGAGCCACCAAAACATTTCACAGTTTTCGAGTTTAAATAGGTCTGTTCTAATTTTGAGACTAATTGGAAGAGTTCGCAAATGACAGGAGCTGTAACACTTACAATAAATATAATAAACACACTGCAAAATGAGAACAGTGATAAATACCGTCACGGACAGGTTTCAAAATCAATCACCAGAAATCCGAAATGTTTGTGCTCATACTACAGACATCTTACCGAAAGCAGTCATCAAGCTTTCATCAATGGCGCCCATATCATTGTGTTTCAATCAGCTCATTATTTCGGTGTCATGATTAATAAGATGCTCACGTTTTTGGATTATATGGTTGCTAATATTTCTAGGGTCATGCTGAATACAACAGGTTCTATAAGCTCGAAGTGCCTGATCCTACTTAGTTTCGTTCAGTTAATTCTACTGTATAGAACTGAAATGTGGGTTGGCAGTTTTGTAACAGAAAGAAATTGATGAAAGTTTGCTGGCAGCTGTGCAAAAAAGAGAAGAATTGCAGGTTATTTTAGCAAGTCGTACCGCCTTAGTGGCAATAGTGCTTGAAATAATTGGGGCTTCAGTTATCGACTTTTTGGCATATGAAAGTAAGCTCAGATTTGAATGAAAGCTGCAGAGGCCCATGCAGAAAACTTGAGACTCAAAGATAAATAGAGACTTTTAGGCTTTGGAAACAAAGATATAATTAAGGAACTATGGAGAGATGAACAGCGAAATAAATTCCAAGTGAAGAAGCTTGAACCAATCGAGAGTATGGTAAGTGAACTTTCATTGATCGCGATTCCTTACATGGTTTATTCAACGCGTACATCAACAGGATGGGGATCAGAAATGACGCGACACATAAATACTGTACGAAGTAATCGATGATGTATAACACACGTTTTTTAAGATTGGTCAACAGAACGTCGAGAAAGTGGAGACATGAGACAACATTGGAACAGTGCCAACATCAAAGACCATCGTTTCCTTTATAATTTAAGATGCTAAAGAATGTACTGTCATTCCTGATCTTGCTGGAAGAATCGTTATGGCAAAAAATAAAAACAAAAGCGATTAAAGTAGAATATTGCATTGTAATGTGTATCGAAATAGAATGGACTTTATCAAAAGAGTGCGTGAGTGGTTCTAGCTAGGTTTTTTCCCGGAAAGAACAGAGAAGAGGAGTTCTCCAGTGGGTGGAATTCAACACTAATCCCAAGATTGCTTTTTTTAAGTCAGCCCGTCATGTCTGGAATCGGGAAATTGATTATAGCTTTTCAAATTTATCTCAACGCTACATTTTTTTTATTGTAGCTGAGTCATTAGCCAACTCATTTCTGATACATCATGCAGAATGTGTAAACCAAGACTAGAATCTCTAATGTACATAATGTCGGCATGTACGACACGTGCAGTTACTCGTTTCAAGTATCATCGAGACGCTCCTTGAAAAATACTGTATTACTACCTTCGGAACTGCGACAGAATAGATAAAACGTTTGTCCCGAGTTACATTCCAGAAGATATTCAGTATATTGTTGAGAATTATCTGCACGAAGTCATTCCGAATCAACAGGCTAGTTATTCATAACCAGCCTGACTTTATTATTTTCGATAAAATTGCTATGGAATTAAATTGAAGTTGTTAATTGGAGAGGGCCTTACTCATGTGTATGATTTTTATTCAGTGATACAGTTCAAATCCAACACGGAGAGAATTTTATAGTAAAAAATATCATCTGGTTATAGTAAAATTTCTTTGGTGAATTCGATAGTAGCGGATATCATTTATATTATTGACAACGGTATGGTAAAATCTACAATTATTTATGATAATCAGAAATTACAGCTTTTATTATCTTAACTAATTATAACTGTTATCAATATCGTAATTCTTAATAACTTAATGTTAACAGTTACCATCAGCCCAAATAATAATTACTATCTAAACTAATAAAGAATTTAAATATCGGCATTACAGTCTGAGGCTTGTCTACATTTAATTTTCTCTTTGTTAAACTGTATATGTGATGAATTTCACTTAACAAAGGGTTATCAAATATTTTTGGCTGAGTTTTTTTTCGCAAACAAAATCTCTAAATACAAAATACAGGCTGTACATCGATGCACTACTGTCTAATCCAGCGAAGTGCGCTTCAATTGTTTGATTATATTCGTTTGCTTAAGAGAAAAACTCGACCAAAGTTTCCATTTACTGCACAAGTGCAACAAAGATAGTACCGTTAGTGGACTTGAGTGTAACAGAGAGATAAGTGCGAACCCCTGTTATTACTTGGATAGTTGTTATTTTGATGACTATACCCAATCATTTAAAGTTATCAATTACAGCTCCAATATTTGAAAATTGTTATTATATTCGGACTTAAACGATTGTATCGTTACTTATTTTCATTACTTAAAAGACAAAATGTATTTTTTTTGTTTCAGAATTTTTTCAACCTTGAATGGTAACAGTTACCATCTTCGATCATAACAATTATAATCTTTAATAGTTGCAATTAGCATCTTCGATAGTAATCATCACCACCATCAATAGTTACTGTTATCATTCTTAATAATAAAACTAATTATTTTACCTCTGAAAAATTTTGGTACCATTTCAAATGGTCCTTTTAAAAAATTTAGTATCATAGATGGTATAATAAAATTTTCTCCGTGAAGAGATTATTTATTGACCATTTGACTGAGATTACAATTTTATATACTTTGTAGAGTCAAGTCAACGTCATGCTGGAAATAATAATAGCTTTGTTTTCTCATGTTTTGCTACCTCCTGTCTTCTTGGTATTAAAAAACTTGTTATAAGTTATAGATTCGTAAGTAATCGGATTATTTAACTTAATATGACAATTTGTTTGCTAACTTATGGCAGATGTCTCATTTGTTTTCTGCATTATTATTAATATTCATCTGTGTATGAGAGCGAACTCAAAACTGATTCTTGGTATTATGGATGAAAAGACCGTTAAAAGTACACGTAAAAGAATACGTTTAAATTTGTTTGTGAAGTTGTTTCGTGGGTATGAGAATGGGAGAGTGAGAGGAAAGTCCAGAAGTATGCAGCAATCGTAGTGTGTATAATCAGGTACCTTGCCATTCGTATACGCTGTACTAATTGGCCAAACAGTATATACACTCCGATTTATAGTGCGATTTACATCAGCCGTAAGGAATTTGTAGTCTACGATTTGTTCCACCTGCTATAAAGCTAACTATTACCGAGGTAGTGGTTGGAGGTGTGTATAACTTTATGTACCTAAAGTAAGTATCGCTCACTGTATCATTGTACGGAACAATAAAAAATCAAACCTAAAGTCAAACTAAATGCAATCTGCTTATTAACTTTATATCAACAAAACTAGATCAAATTATTTTTAAAAAATAAAATTGTGCAGCTAAAACACTTATGTTATGATTTATGATAAATCATTTATAAAACATTATGATGAAATTATTTTTCATTTAAAATATAATGAAACCTAAACTTACAATTAACTTCCTCAATATGACAATTTATAGATAAATTGAGAAAAATATAGATAGTCCGAACCTTGAGCAGATCTTGAGCAAGCCATGCGTAAGTACCTACTGTGCACTGTTAAAAATTTTTGTAAAATTACAAATCAGTGTGTTGCCAATACAATATACAATACAATTCAAGTAATCTACCAAAATGTGTTAGGAAACCTACCAAGATGAGTTGGTGTTTTACTATCTTTATGTAGTAATCCTACACGTATTGTGATTTTACCGAACCGTTGATCAGTTTCCAATTAAAAGTTTTTAAAATTTATAAACATTGTAATTTGATTTACTACAATTTTTTGTAAACTTACAAAAAAAAAAAAACAAAATTGTAACTGAAATTACAATAAAGTCATTAAAAGTTTACAAATATTTTCAGTATTTTTACAACTCTGACTTGTAAGTTACATAACCCATTGTAATTTCGCTAAAAATTTTTATTTTTCTTATTCGTTTTGTAATTTTACCGAACCGTTGTCTAGTTTCCAATAAAAAGTTTTTTCCAAAAAATATCTCTCATACAAAGAAATAAAAACACTTTAAGCAATTAAAAAATTTTCAATTTAAGCATAAAAATATGTAGATTTGAAAAAAAAAAAAAATTTTGACTTGAGATTAAAATATCAAGATAATTATTTACTTGGTGCAAGATAATTTTGATTTTCTGGATTTTTCTGGATTCAAGTTAACTGTTTTTTCTATGTAGTTATAATTTACAAAAACATCAGATAATTGTAATATGTATTTTTAATCAATACTAAAAGTTGACATTATTTTCTAATATAAAAATTAGGGTGTGCCGAAAAACAACATTTTTTTTTGGGCACCACCAGAAATTGATGAAATATGTCAAAATAAAAATTTTGTCAGAAGATCGGCTTTTAATCTGATCTTAAACTCAAGTTTTAGAGGTAGCCTATTGCATTTTTTGATTTCCGATTAAAATAACATAGGAAAAATTTTTTTTACAATTTGGAATTTTATCACTCACCAGGGAATTAGTGTATCGGAAAAATCACTAAATACTTGTGTTGAAAATTGAACGCTCTACAAAAAAGGTCTCTTATAGTTTTTCGATAAATTTAATTTTTCGAGAGTTATTCGAGGCCAAAGTTGGATTCATAGTAAATTTTAGTATTATTTGACTTTCGGCGAAATTATCAGACTTATCTTAAAATGTGATAGAGTTTTTTATGTAAATCATTTCCCTTCCTACAACTTATTTTTCACAAAGTAATACAGTTCACTTGAACCATGAAAATTAATCTTGAATCAAAATTTTTTTTCCCTTAAGTCAACATATTTTGATGCTTAAACAAAAAAAATTTTTAATTGTTTTAAGAGTTGTTTTTTCTAAATATCAGAGATATTTTTTTTAAAAAAGATGTGTTAGTTTTTTGAAGCAATATTCCATTTTTTTGTTTGAAGACAATAAATTTTTTCGGAATAAGTACTATTTTTTAAAGGCAAAAATTTTTGTATGCTCCAACCAAAAAATTAAAAAAACATGCTTAAACTAAGAGAAAAATAACTTGGGAGTAAAGTTATATATGTATATATGTATATATATATAGGAGAGGGAAGTCACTGGTGCTATAAGCAGCAGTGGAAGTAGTTCGATGCTCGCCACGAGATCGCGCCCACGGGTTGTAGTGTCCCTGGTAAGAAACTTATTTCAGAACTGTTATATTCCAATGTTGGAAGCAATTTTGGCACGAGTACTCGTCTGTTATTTGACGGAGTGATAAGTATCTTTTTTGGTGGTTGCATAGTATATCATATTTTACATCGTGGCATTAGTATTTTTTATCAATGCTTCCATGAATAATTTTTCTAACTTATTCACAATTCATTTAATACATTGTATCGGAATGTAATTATATATAGTTCTATATAATTATATAGGTTCATCTTCAATAGCGTTGTGATCATCTGCACCATCTAAAATGTCTAAAGTATTATCAACGGACATCTTTGACACCACAGTAAGTTTACAAAAATCTCTAAGTTACAGAACTGTAGTTTGGTATATGTCTGCAACTTCAAGCATTTTTATAGCTTTTTCGACCTCATGACTCGCTTTAGTTTCTCCTGTATAGAAGTATTGCAACATTTCTAATATAATTTCAGAGTCGAGATCTTTGATATTTATAATAATCTATTTTGATTTTCGCATCTCAGTCTGCAGCATTCTGGAAAAAACTGGACTATGAGCAGATAATATAACTTAGTGATATGGAACCTTATCCGCACCAACAACTAACGTTATATCACTGAAATCTGGGGAATTGCAAAAATATTTCATTTTGTCAAATAAATTATTGCGAGGTGGATTTTTTATGTTATTATACGATGTATTTTTTATGTACGACATATTTTTGTTGTTGATAGCCGCAAGAAGTCATGACTTCATGGCCAAATAAATTATATTATCTATCTACTTTTCCAGAATATTTCACATGTAATAATTAGGCTCTTGGCCATAGTCTGAAATGAGTTTATGTTTAATTAATTTGTCATACAAGCTTATCGCTCAAATTACATATCTATTTCCAATCATGAACATTGACTGTTGATTTGATCTCCCCAAATGATGTTTTAATAATATAGCATGAGCTTTTTCAGAACTGGATTTTCTTATTCATAGATGAATACATGATCGTAATTCACTAACAACTGTTAAACCCATACTAAAAACAACGTTTTCAAGATTTTCAATTTTAAATTGATCATAATAATGTTAAAATTTAATTAGAAGTTATTATTTACTTGTAAATGCAATCTTACATTTCTGTATTATTATTAAATCACAACAAATCGAAGTGATTTATAAAATTATCATTAAAAATAATGGTAATTGTTTACAATCACGGATCCACCTATTTTCGGCAATAAAAAATCGAAAAATGCATATTTTCAAACTTTTTTTTTTTTGAAAATATTCTACTTTTCGGCGCATTTCAAGCTATGAATTCATTAATTCGTGAAAATATAATTTTCTATCAGCAAATTCAATTTATAACGTCATCATTTTTAAAAACTATGTTTTTCGATAGTAGTAATTGACTCTTCTATAAAACAGTAAATTTATAATCATTTGTATAAGTGATTTAATGAATAAAATTGAATTTGGATACTTGAAATTAAAGAAAATAATTTGTTTTTATTAATTTTATGTTGGTCATTAATTGGTGTACTTTATTACTGTGCTCAGGCAGTGAACGTCTGACAAGTCATTTATTGGTAAGTCAGAAATTATCAAGCCCTGTAAATGACCATGTGTTTGTTTTTATTCGTTTGGTGATTTTATGAAATAAAAGCGGCCTCTGAATTCAGGGCAACTTTTTGTTAAGTTACAATTAATCGAAAATTTCTAATACTGGCCGAATCATTTCATATCATAACCCCTGACAGAAATTCGCGCATTATTTTAGCGTTGAAAATTATTCGAAATGATTAAAAATTTTACATTCTGACTTATAATTGGTCGTGAAATTTCAAAAATGATTTGCATGATTCCAAAGGATTAAAAATGATTAAAAAATTAATCCTTTTTAATCCAATCAAATGATTTTGTTTGATCATAGTACTCTGAGTGCCAAAAAAAAAAAAAAAAAAAAATTAGACTGTAGAAGAATAAGATTCAATTTATAGCACCAAAGATTGTATCGTTAATTTCATTTATTTATTTATTTAATTACGCTTTCAGCAATTTACAAATTTTCATTTCATTTCCCGGGAAAAAGTTGTCATGCACGATCATGCTTGATCATGCATGATCATGCGAATCCATGTTCAATCATGCCCGACGAGGAAAGAATAGTCGTGGATGATTCATGCATGAACCATATATGGCTTAGCTCAATCATGAATAATCATGCATGACCATGAAAAATCATGGCCATGTAATAAGTTGTTGATTCAATTTTCATTATGTAAATTACATGAGAATATTCAAGTATTTAATATTTTATTATCAGAATATGAATTGAAAAAATATTGATTATTGTATGGTGACATTTTGTCATCGAGATATTTTGTCCGGGGATATTTTGTCTTGGGGATCCTTTGTCGGGGATATTTTATCCGGGGATCAAAACGCATGCCAATTCGACAATATCGCCAGTTTCACGGTAACTGACTTGAGTAAATATTACGGTAATACGAAGAGATCGTTAAGAAGAAAGTCCAATTTGTAATTTAGTAGGAGAGAATCATTGATGCACTGTAAAAAATTGGCGAAGTGAACGCAGATTAAATGCGGAGGATTGAAATAAAATTCAGATCACTCCGAAATTACTCCGCTGAAAAAAACTCTCTATTTACTTTGTATGCCGAGTGATTTTTTTTCAAATTCTAGAATTCTGGATGACGGAGTGAATGAGGATTGAAATAAAATCCATATTCACTCCCGATTTTTTACAGTGTGTATTCAACTGAATTTAAAAAATTAATTTTCATGAAAATGTGCACATTTTTAATAATTATAATGTAGCTGTGATTTATTTTCTATTACTTATTAAGATTTGTCTGACATCAAAAACCATAATTCTTATTAATTTGAAACCGACGGCACGCTTGAGTTTATACCTATGAGCACGTGTCGATTTCTTTCTTTGACAGTATTACAGTTATAATGCCCACGCGGAAGTCAACGTTTCGTCCCACTAATAAAGAACTCAGTTCACTGTAACGTCTAACTATTGCTGTTCGATTTATACCGCCCAAAAGATACTAACATAATTAGTAATTTTTTTTTTTTCCTATTGTAATTTATTCTGAATTTCGAACCTTCATTAAACCATTTCTCTAATTTTGAACAGTAGGAGACTAAAGAATAAAATATCTTTCTTATATGTTACTCACGGACGCGCTGTACACTTGCATGTGCGCGTGTGTTTACAATATTGATGACTCAAAGGTGAAAATGAGTTTAGAAAGAATGACTAAGTTATAGATGTAACGTAAGAGATACTTATTTTTTACCCATTGAATTCTTAGTCTCTTATCGCATCATTGTCGATAAATTAATAAACACTTTTTTGCTCACCAAGAGAAAGATCTTCCAGCCATGATATTAACGTTTATTAATTTATTTTTTCTTTATTAACTTAAGTTACGCCCACTGCGGTAATCACGGATCTGTAATTAGTCGAACATGCTGTTTGTCCGTGCAATTTATGCCGTACCCGTGGGCCATGTTTTCTTTATACTCTTTTATTTTTCAACCAAACTTCTCTTCAGCTTATTTTCAATCTCCATGACACACAGCTACAACTCGACGAATCTCGTCTGTCATCTTCTACATTCCATCAAGTCATTCGTTAATTATTTAAACTCGAAAGTAAGTTGACATCCTTTATAAAATTGTGTGTTCAAAGATTTTATTTATTGATAAATTGTTTCAGTAGTTTTGTTATGAAAGTTTTAAAAAATGATTTTCTGTTTTATTTTAAATATTTTTAAACTCATTATTTATTATATAATCAATGACGTATACATATAACAAAACATAAGATAAAATCACCCTGTTAACTCACTAAGAATATTACGTTGAATGAATGGATCTTATCTTCTACCACAAGTCAGGTTGATTTTAAGATCTACAATAGTATCGGTCCATTAAGAACCACGCCTCTTCGCGCCTTCGTTATATGCCTTACTTGATCGTACTATTAACATATTTATATAGTTGAAAATAGTTGCAAGTGACGTGAATGTAAGCAAATATATGGGGCAAGGAAAGTTTACTTAGTTCTTATTTAATTATAATTTGAGTTGTTTATTAATGATTTTATAGACCTACTTGCAAAAAATTCTAATGCAATTTGTTAATTTTTTCTTTGTTGCTTGTGAGTCAGAATAGGAAAAAGATACTGCAATTTTTATGCTGTTTTGAGCTTTTAGCCAATCACGTTACGAATAGTTTGGCTTCACACATTTCTCATGTTTTTTAGATTATAGGCCCTGATTAATGTATATCAATGTAGTATTAAAATCGAATCGTTTTTTTCAATCAGGGAAGATTTATTTTAGAAATATAGATATTGTAGAAAGTTTCATGTCGCGATTTACAAAACATTGCGTTATAATAAGTTTTATTCTGTCAAAAAATGCCGAAAAAATAACACTGGTTTGAAAGTTTATATATGTATCTATATATATATGGATATAATTGTTCGGCTCGACTTCGCGAGATGGCATTATACAACTCATGCCTCTCGCAGTAACTTTTCCCTATGCCTGTTCCAATATATATTCTCTAAAAATGAATTAGTGAAATTCACTGTTAATCACTGGATAGTCACTATTTCTCCAGCTATAATCAAGTATACCACTAATTCAACCAGTGGTATACTTACAGCTGGTTCCCAGTGCATATTCACTAATTCATTTATAAGGAGTAACAATTCTAACTTGTAATTTCCAACACAGCGTTTGTTTTAGTTTGAAAAGCTAGTTTTTATATAGCACAAAACATTACATAAAATTATACAAAACAATTCTTTTAAATAATAAGATGTCAACTGAGAACTGATAAAAACATCTGATCAGTTCCAACACAGCGTCTTAGGTGGGGTATACGATAGACACATCTAACTGAGAGATCTCAGCTCTCGTAACTTAGACGAAACACTTCTCGACATTCTCGCTTCTAGATTTCTATGACATCTACCTGAAAATCGATGGTGGTACTGATCCGACGCGGAATATTATATGGAGTAAAAGTCAATGAATATTTATGAATGTTGAATAATCACAACGCAAAATAAAAAGTAAAAAAAAAATGACTTTTAATGTTTGATCAATTATTAAATACTTTAGAGCAAGCAAACATTGATAAAACACAATAAAATAAATAGGCTAATAAAATGTCCTATTAAACAACGTCATCAATTTTATTAAAATATTTATTTACAGTACTGATACAAATATAAAAATCCATACGATAAATGAGGTTGTCAACTATTCATGTTCCCATATAAATATTTTCACTTTCTTAATTGCCTAGCTTTACTAGTACCTATTACATTTATTTTTACTTCAGTCTTACAATTTATCAAGTCAGAACACAATGGATATAAATCCAGAAAAAATATTTAGAATGGCATTGGTTTTTAGAAAAATTTTACTCTTAGTGCCACCTGATAATTATCAAAATAAATATATCAAAATAATATACCATATAATATGGTGGATTTTTTCAATAAATCAAACAATAATTATTATCACATTAGCCACAGAAGCATATAGTAAAAGTGATGATATCAATTTGTTAGTAGACGCAATAGAAAAAGTATCAGTGCGTGTTTATGTATTATTCGATTATATTTTTTGGAAATTTAATGAGCGGCAGTTAAATGTAAGTATTTCAAAAAGTGAATATTATCTATGATTGTAAACGGGAAAAAGAGCAGTTGAAGAATTACAGTTTCTACAGTAAAAATAGGCCTTCCGGGAAAAAATCTTTAAACATTAAAACTTAAACAGTAATTTTAGAAATTTGATATAGTAATAAAATTAATACAATTTTAAGCAGCAAATTTTATAGTTTATGTCGATAATATCGAGTTTGAAACTGTAATATTTGTTATTTCTGGAAAAAAAATGTAATTTTTACAGTTTCAGACTCGGAGCGCTTTACTACTATACGAAACTGTAATTTTTCAACTGCTCTTTTTTCCGTGTAAACATTTATTAAGTATATTTTCATTCTCTGCAGCAACTACTGTCGGACGTTACTAAATATTTTGATGAACTAAGTCTGAATAATAAAAAAATATTTACTAGATATATTAATCGGTATATATTAATAATACTAATAGATGGTAGTTTCTATTTCTTAGCCATAACGACATACGTCTTTATTCCCTTATTTTCATCACGACTATTACCGCTAACTGAGGCATATCCGTTTGAAATTAAAAAATATTCGATGGTATATTTTATTATTTATTTGACACATATTGTATCTACTTTTCAAGTAAACGTATGTTTTGTTACTATTTTTTGTATGACTATAATGTATAGTCATATATTGACGGAATTGAAATTGTTGTCATTAAAATTAAAGAAAATCAATAATGATGATTGCGAATTGAAGTTGTGCAGAGAGAAACATTTAAACTGCATTAAGTGAGTAATTTTTCATACTTACTGATATAACAATAATCAAATCTTAATATTCCATTTTTTTGTAGGTATGCTCAAACGTTAAATCACGCAGTACAATTCTTGACTCTTAAAATATATATTTTCGCTACAATCATCACTATATTTAGCGCTGTACCTATTTTAATTGTACGTATATTTGTAATGATCGGCAAAATTGTAACGTTTGCACAAGCTTAAGCTACCCTGGTAGTTTCACGTTGGAAAGATGGTTATTTCGTAGCTATGTCACGGTATACCAGTTATAAAACAGTACATTTATGCAAATCTTCTACGGGCTTAAACAGTAAACGTTTCGTGGATTCATAGTTCTTTATTACTCATATTATAAGTACTATCTTAGTGCACACTTTATTATTCGACCACTAGCCGATTGTGTATTAAACTGTCACTTCGACTTTTGCGTGTTTTATGCGGTGATTTGCGTGCAACATTCACTTTGTTCGTGCGCCCAACTGCGCTCTTGTGGGCAATGCACAACATTTCTTGCACAATATACTAATTTTGGCATCAATACACGATATTACTATTACAAAAAATCTGTCTATTGGTTGACCCTGCGGACCAGCCCCAACACTTCCCTCTGTTTTCGAGCTCCTTGAACTGAAAAATCTCCGAACGCACTTTACCGATCAAGCCCAACCATTCACAGCTTTTAGATAGTGACAAACCGTGTCAAATGCCACCTTGACAATTAAAATCGGTTCATCCGTTCAAAAGTTACAGATATTTACATACGAACGTATCAGGCCGCAACCTGATTGCAGGTTTCTGAGAAAATTGAAGGCAACTTTCCGTCAACTTATGGAATTGCCAACTTTTTCAGAAAGTTCCTATCAACTTTGGAAATGCCAATTTTTGCGGCCAACTTGGCGATAGGTTGCGGCTGTTAGTTTTACACCAGTTTATCGCCAACTTGACTATCAGGGTAAAAATGAATTTATGAATGATACACATAATTTATTTTTTTTTCTTTCATGTTACATGGACATCTACGGTTGACTTCGTTAAATTATAAAAAAGTATCGAAACATTTTTGAAATGACGAAAGGAATTTTTGTAGTGGGGGGTTGTTTGTTTTCTGCTTTTGCATTCACGTTACCAGCCGATGATCTACATGCAATGGTAAAATAAATTAAATTGCTAGCTAATAATCCACAAAATGAAATTATTTGAATGAATTAATTTTTCCATTCCGTTAATTTATTGAATTCGTGAGTTCAGCTGGCTAAAGAAGCATGAAAAGTTATACAGTTTTAAAGTATATGCTTTTAGAAAATTATAGTGTAGTGTACACTATAAAACACTATTTCAGGCTTCTGATAATGTCAGCCGACTTCACCCTTGTCTGAAATCGTCTTGTTTCATCCCTTGTCACATAATATACAATTATAATTTTCAGAGTGTTAATGTAGCAAAAGCAATTTATGACTCAAATTGGATTGGCAGCTCGTTGTCTATACAAAAATCAATGGTCATTATGATGTGTCGCGCACAAAAACCATTAGTTATGAATGTTGAAGGTGTTTTACCAGAAATTACTTGCAAATTTTATGCTACAGTAAGTTTCAAGTTTGCATACATTGTTATTGTTTCAATTTTTCAATCATTTAATCAAAATATTTGTTATTATTTTCAGTTTTTGTCATTTACTATGTCATACTTTATGACTCTGCGTGCATTAATTTATCGATATAACGATTAATTCTGTCACTCACAAAATGTTTGTAATTATTTTTGAATATGCAATAAAATCTATAATTCTGAGTCCATACATTCGGTTTATTTATGATATTGAACCATAATTACAACCACGTTAGCTATACAAACGCATAAATTTCTTGTACAAAACACTATTTGTATTGAAGCTACATTTTTTTTTCTGTAAAATTTTTTTTACCATTTGCCTAGCTGTTAAGTTCTATTTTAATAGAAAATTACAGCCTAACAGGCGGACAAATTTGAAATTTTTTTCGGGAATACTTAACTAAAAAATTTTTAATGATAAAAAATATTGCTCACGTAAAAAAAATTATGCTGTGGAATTCATAGGGTGCTCTGCATTATGAACCTGCCACTTGTAAGCCAGTCGGGAACATTGACCAGTCACAATTTTGTAAAAGTTTGAATAAATGAAACGACTTCACAGTAGTTTTAATTATTTATTAGCAAATTATTAGACGTTGTAGCAATACGGATTTCGCGGGAAGATACAAACAATGAACCCTAATAAAATTGTTTGAATAAATGTATTGTTTGTAATATAATTAACAATGCAGGTGGCCAAATACTTTTGAGCGATAGAGTGTACATCAATTTATAAACTTATGAACGAATCGTTTTTTGGAAACATACCCGACGAATTATGATAAACTATGGCGAAATTCTTTGAAAATTCTACCATGAGGACAAATGTAATATATATCTATGAAATTTGTTCAAAATGACTGAAAAAGTTTGATAAATTATTGAATCATTTATTGCTGTTAAATATTAATAATACACAATAAAATGAATAGGCCAATAAAGTTTCCGATAATATACTGTTTACAATTTTATTATAATTATTTATTCACAGTACTTATACAAATATAAAAATCTATACGATAAATGAGGTTGTCAACTATTCATGTTCCCGTATAAATATTTTCACTTTCTCAATCACCAAGCTTTATTAGTACCTATTTCATTTATTTTTCTTTCAGTCTTACAAGTTATTAAGTCAAAACACAATGAAAATAAATCCAGAAAGAATATTTAGAATGGCATTGGTTTCTAGAAAAATGTTTCTCTTACTGCCACCTGATAATTATAAAAATAAATCTATCAAAATAATATATCATATAATGTGGTCGATATTTTCAATAAATCAAACAATAATTACAATAATATTAGCCACAGAAGCATATAGTAAAAGTAATGATATTAATTTTTTAGTAGACGCAATAACAAAAGTATTAATGCGTGTTTATGTATTATTTGATTGTATTTTTTGGAAATTAAACGAGCGGCAGTTAAATGTAAGTATTTCAAAAAATTAATATTATCCGTGATTGTGAATATTTATTAAATATACATTTTCATTATTTACAGCATTTAGTGTCAGACGTTACTAAATATTTTGCTAAATTGAGTCATGATATCAAAAAAATATTTACTGAATGTATTAATCGGCATATTTTAGTAACACTGATAAACGGTAGTTTCTATTTCTTAGCCATAACGACATACGTCTTTATTCCCTTATTTTCATCACGACTATTACCGCTAACTGAGGCATATCCATTTGAAATTAAAAAATATTCGATGGTTTATTTTATTATTTATTTGACACATATTTTATCTACTTTTGAAGCAAACGTATGTTGTGTTAGTATTTTTTGTATGACTATAATGTATAGTCATATATTGACGGAATTGAAATTGTTGTCATTTAAATTTAAAAAAATCAATAATAATAATGATTGCGAATTCAAGTTGTGCAGAGAGAAACATTTAAAGTGCATTAAGTGAGTAATTTTTCATACTTACTGATATAAAAATAATAAATTCTTAATATTTTATTTTTTTGCAGGTATGCTCAAACGTTGATTCGCATACTAAAATTCTTGACTCTTAAAATATACGTTTCTGCTGGAGTTTCCGCTATATTCAGCGCTGTACCTATTTTAATTGTACGTATTTATAATAACAGTCGCAACTGTAACATTTACATATATAGGATTACCCTGGCAGCTTCACGGTAAAAAGATGGTTATTTCGTAGCTAATTCACGGTACACAGTAAAAAATATTGTGTAAAATCAACACAGTTTGTGTGTTAAAAACGGTTGACACAAAATTTGTGTTGAAATTTCGACACAAATATTGTGTAACCCCTTTTTAACACAAAGATTATGTTGAAATATCGCCACAAGAGGGCGCAAAGAATTCCACAGTAACACACAAAATGTGTTAATAAAGAGTGTATAACACATTTTTTATGTTACAAAAAATGACACAAACTTTGTGTTACTTTAACACAAACCGTTTTCGACACGAATACACAATATTTTTTACTGTGTATACAAGTTATAAAACGGTATGTTTGTGCGAATCTTCTATCGGGCTCAAACGGTAAAAATTTCGTTTGTATTCATTAGTTTGCGATTAATTTGACAACGACTTGTCGACAACTTTACCTGTTGTAACTGTTGGCTACAGGTTACCGACTACTTTATGAGAAAGTTAGTGCCAGCCAGCAGCCGCAACCCAAACGCAAGTTTCTGAGAAAACTGAAGGCAACTTTCCGTCAATTTATGGAATTGCCAACTTTTGCCACTAACTTTCTCAGAAAGTTCTTATCAACTTTGGAAATGCCAATTTTCGCGGCCAACAGATTTTGGCTGTTAGTTTGACGCCGGTTTATCGCCAACTTGGCTGTCAGGGTAAAAATGAATTTATGGATGATGCACATAATTAATTTTTTTCTTTCATGTTACATGGATCTACGGTTGACTTCGTTAAATTATAAAAAAGTATCGAAATATTTTTGAAATGATGAAAGGGATTTTCGTGGTGGGGGGTTGTTTGTTTTCTGCTTTTGCAATCACGTTACCAGCCGATGATCTACATGCAATGGTAAAAAAATTTTCGATCGTAAAGCACACTGTAATGCTTCGCATCATGAGTCGTGCAATAAATTAAATTGCTAGTTAATATTCTAC
This sequence comes from Microplitis mediator, assembly GCF_029852145.1. NCBI lineage: Eukaryota > Metazoa > Arthropoda > Insecta > Hymenoptera > Braconidae > Microplitis > Microplitis mediator. The sequence goes on from NC_079975.1 coordinate 8,458,027, forward strand.
AAAGTAAAATTATTTGAATGAAAAAAGTTTTCTATTTCGCTAATGTATTGAATTCGTGAGTTCAGCTGGCTAACGAAGCATGAAAAGTTATAATTTATTTAACTTATAAGGTTTTGCAGCAAATGTTATTAGAACATTAAAGTGTATCCCTATCCGAAAATTCTCATAGAATCCACTCAAATGCGACAAAAGTCGCATAGAAACCAATACAATCTATAGGATTCTATGCGGTTTTTGTTGCGTTTAAGTGGATTCTATGGGAATTTTTAGATAGGGATTGCACACTATAAAACACAATTTCAGATTTTGGGTGATGTCAGTCAGCTTCACTCTTGTCTGAAATCGTCTTGTTTCATCCCCTTTTCACGTAATATACGATTATAATTTTCAGAGTATGGATGTAGCAAAAGCAATTTATGAGTCAAATTGGATTGGCAGCTCGCTGTCTATACAAAAATTAATGGTCATTATGATGTGTCGGGCACAAAAACCATTAGTTATGAATGTTGAAGGTGTATTACCAGATATTACTTGCAAATTTTATGCTACAGTAAGTATGTAATTTATATAAACTGTTATTTTTTTCAAATTTTTTACTCATTCAACAAAAACAGTTGTTTATATTTTCAGTTTTTGTCATTTACCATGTCATACCTTATGACACTGCGTGCATTAATTTATCGATACAACGATTAATTCTGTCACTCACAAAATGTTTGTAATTACTTTTGAATATGCAATAAAGTCTATAATTCTGAGTACATATATTCGGTTTATTTATGATATTGAACCATAATTACAACCTCGTTAGCCATATAAAAGCATAGATTTCTTGTACAAAACACTATCCGACTAGAAATTTTGTTGAGGCTTGCCGAAAAATCAGTTTGGCCCGAATTAGGCTTGCCTAAGTTAGGCAAGCCTGATTCGTATCTTATCAGATTCTCATGAGGCAAAACGAACATTGGCATGCCGAAAAAATTCTAAACTCGATTGTGATCACGAAGCTCTGTGGCATTGCCGAAGTACGGCAGACTATTGGAATTCCTGACTGGTAGGTAGCAATAGTAACCTAAGGTTTGCCGAAGTATGGTATGCCAAAGTCAGATGACACGAGGACATTCTGTGGCAAGGCCGTACTCAGGCCTAATGTTGGAATTTCTGGCTGGTAGGTAGCAATGGTAACTATACTCTATATATCTCGACTGGAATTCCAGTGTGGCATGCCGAGATACCGATTCGGGACGAATGCCGCTTTTCGAAATACGACAAGCCTAATTTGAACCTTATCCGCTCCTTATGAGGAAAGTCGAAACTCAATATACCAACACTTTTCCAAACTTGGTTGTTATTAGAAATTTTCGGTTGGGCGTAAGTTCAGTGTATTTTTGGAATTCCTGACTAAAACGCAATAAGGATAACTAAAGGTTTGCCAAAGCTAGGTATGTCAAATTTGGCTGTTATTTGGAAAATCTTCGTCATTGCCTAAGTTAGGTATATCTTTGGAATTTCTGGCTGGTCCCGAATAATATTTAAATAGCATAAATAAACAGGAGCCACAATCGGTAGTGTAGCGTAGTAGTTAAAGCGTCAGTCTTTCGTGCGTAGGGTCCCGGGTTCGAATCCCACGATATCGGTTTGATGTTTCGCGTTTTTCCTTGAATTAAAAATTACTAATTTAATTAGACATTAAAATAACATTAAATTAGCACATCTAATGATAACTGTCCTGCAAAAATGATTTTAAACGATGAAAAAAAAAAAAAAAAAAAAAAAATTTAATTTAGTTACGCGAAATTATATGATCATTACAGTGATACATTAGCATATATCGCCAATTTCTATGTACAAGCATAAGGATTGTATACAATGCGAGCCTTACCCGGTTGCCTCATTTGGCGTGAACTTGGTTTAAGCTACCACTAGCAAGTATGGTTTCCAAACTGCTGCCTAAGGAGAAAGCCAAAAGAGACAGGGCCTCGCAACTGCGTTATTTTCGGGATCTCGACCTAGTTTGGTTGCCTTATTTGGCGCAAGTCTGGAATTTGGCATGCCTTACTTGGGCCTAATCACCGCCTAGCTTAAATTTCTAGTCGGGCAACCCACTAACATCCCCCACGGGAAAGCCGAAGGGAATTGATTTTGTCCACCTTTTTTAACATTAAATATCTAGATGACGATTTCAATGTAAAATACTTCCGACTTACGATTCAAATTTCAACTTGGGAGTTCATTCAAGTTCCTTTGGGTTATTTTATTCCAGGTAAGTTATAATTAAGTCAGTATTTTTATTTGTCGATTCAAGTTATAATGAAGCCCAATAAGTTCTTTAAGTTAGATGTAAGTTCTATAAGTTAACGTAAGTTCAATATTTCGACTCCGGGATATCTATGAAATTTTTTCAAAATGACTGAAAAAGTTTAATGAATTATTGGATACTTTATTGCTGTTAAATATTAATAATACACAATAAAATAAATAGACTAATTAGATTTTCTATAATATACTGTCTACAATTTTATTAAAATATTTATTTACAGTACTTATACAAATATAAAAATCTATACGATAAATGAGGTTGTCAATTATTCATGCTCCCGTATAAATATTTTCACTTTCTCAATCACCAAGCTTTATTAGTACCTATTACATTTATTTTTCCTTCAGTCTTACAATTTATTAAGTCAGAACACAATGAAAATAAATCCAGAAAAATTATTTAGAATGGCATTAGTTTTTAGAAAAATGTTACTATTAGTGCCACCTGATAATTATCAAAATAAATATATCAGAATAATACATCATATAATGTGGTGGATATTTTCAATAAATCAAACAATAATTATTATAATATTAGCCACAGAAGCATATGGCAAGAGTAATGATATTAATTTTTTAGTAGACGCAATAACAAAAGTATCAGTGCGTGTTTATGTATTATTCGAATATATTTATTGGAAATTGAAAGAGCGACAATTAAATGTAAGTATTTCAAAAAATTAATATTATCTATGATTGTGAATATTTATTGAACATATTTTTATTCTTTATAGCAACTACTGTCGGACGTTACTAAGTATTTCAATGAACTAAGTCTGAATAATAAAAAAATATTTACTAGATGTATTAGTCGGCATATATTAATAGTACTGATAAACGGTAGTTTCTATTTCTTAGCCATAACGTCATACGTCTTTATTCCCTTATTTTCATCACGACTATTACCGCTAACTGAGGCATATCCGTTTGAAATTAAAAAATATTCGATGGTTTATTTCATTATTTATTTGACACATATCGTATCTACTTTGCGAGTAAACGTATGTTTCGTTACTATTTTTTGTATGATTATAATGTATAGTCATGTATTGACAGAATTGAAATTGTTGTCATTAAAATTAAAAAAAATCAATAATAATGATGATTGCGAATTCAAGTTGTGCAGAGAGAAACATTTAAACTGCATTAAGTGAGTAATTTTTCATACTAACTGATATAAAAATAATAAATTCGTAATATTCTATTTTTTTGTAGGTATGCTCAAACGTTGAATCACGTAATAAAATTCTTGACTGTTAAAATTTATGTTTTTGCTGGAGTTGTAGCTATATTCAGTGCTGTACCTATTTTAATTGTACGTATATTTATAATAACAGTCAAAATTGTAACATTTACATAGGCTTAAGCTTACCCTGGCAGTTTCACGATAAAAAGATGGCTATTTCCTCTTAATACACAAATACACACAGATAATTTTTTAATACAAATTACCCAAAATGTTTGGTGCTGCGAGGACATCTACTAAACATGAGAATTTTTACCATGCACATTGTAGAATAAAGTACTTGTTGGCTAGATGTCCTCACTGTATCAAACTTTTTGATGAATTTCTGCTAAAAAATTATCTGCATGTACACTCGTTGTCATTAATGTCTGGTCCCCCAGACTATAGACTCTTAGCCATACAGGAGGCCAGGCGTTAATGACAACGAGTGTACCCTGAGAACACGAGTTGTTCATCAGAAAGTTGGTACTCATTAGTTTGCGACCAACTTGACGACAACTTTAGCTGTTGTAACTGTTGGCTACAAGTTACCGCCAATTTTCTGAGAAAGTTGATGCCAGAGAGTAACCCCAACCCAAACGCAGGTTTCTGAGAAAATTGAAGGCAACTTTTCGTCAATTTATGGAATTGCCAACTTTTTCAGAAAGTTCCTATCAACTTTGGAAATGCCAATTTTTGCGGCCAACTTGGCGATAGGTTGCGGCTGTTAGTTTTACACCAGCTTATCGCCAACTTGGCTATCAGGGTAAAAATGAATTTATTAATGATATACGTAACTATTTTTTTCTCTTTCATGTTACATGGATCTACGGTTGTTGTCTTCGTTAAATTATAAAAAAGTATCGAAATATTTTTGAAATGATAAAAGGAATTTTTGTAGTGGGGTGTTGTTTTTTTTCTACTTTTGCATACACTTTACCAGCCGATGATCTGAATACAATGGTAAAATAAATTAAATTGCTAGTTTATATTCTACAAAATAAAATTAGTTGAATGAAAGAATTTTTTCATTCCGCTAATGTATTGAATCCTCGAGTTCAGCTGGCTAAAGAAGCATGAAAAGTTATAATTTGTTTAACATAAAGTGTTAGAGCATATGTTATTATAAGATTATAATGTGTTGCACATAATAAAACACAATTTCAGACTTCGGGTACTGTCAGCCGACTTCACCCTTGTCTGAAATCGTCTTGTTTCATCCCTTTTCACGTAATATACGATTATAATTTACAGAGTATGGATGTAGCAAAAGCGATTTATGAGTCAAATTGGATTGGCAGCTCGCTGTCTATACAAAAATCAATGGTCATTATGATGTGTCGGGCACAAAAACCATTAGTTATAAATGTTGAAGGTGCATTACCAGAAATTACTTGTAAATTTTATGCTACAGTAAGTTTCAAATTTATATACATTTGTATTATTTTAATTTTACAATCATTGAATCAAAATAATTGTTTTTATTTTTAGTTTTTGTCATTTACTATGTCATACTTTATGACACTGCGTGCTTTAATTTATCGATACAATGATTAATTCTATCACTTCTAAACTATCTGTACTAATTTCTAAATATATAACAATGCCAATAATTCTGAGTCCATACATTCGGTTTATTTATGTTATTGAACCATAATTACAACCACGTTAGCCATATAAAAGCATAAATTTTTTGTACAAAACACTATTTGTATTAAAGATATATTGATTTATCTGTAAAAGTTTGTTTTTATCATTTGCCAAGCTGTTAAGTTCTATTTCGATAGAAAATTACAGTCTAACAGGCGACAAATTTGAAATTTTCCGGAAATTCTTCACTAAAAAATTTTTAATGATATAAGAAATATTGCTCACGTAAAAAAATGTGCTGCGGAATTCATAAGGTGCTCTGCATCATGAACCTGCCGCTTGTAAGCCAGTCAGAAACATTGACCAGTCTTTTCGAGGATCGATTAATTCAAAGACGAAAACTCAAGTTCCGCAAAAATTCTGAAAAAATCACATCGCATCCATGGCGAGGGGAATCTTGTGCTGTGAATGAATATATTTTCATAAGTTCATGGGGAGAGTTTTGTTATCATATTTTGAGAACTTTTCATGATTTTCATCCCAAATTCTTGTAAAGGGGTATTCTGGGGTAGAAATAAAAAAAATCGAATTTTTTCATTTATGTTTTCAAAGTTTTACTATTCACGAATATGTCTACATAAGGATTTTTCAATATTCAAACTATTTTTGGAGATATAGGTATTTTCCTGACGCGGCACTCAAACTGGCTCGGCTGGAACTAATCGAACAAAAGATTAGGGATTCTCCGTGTACCTGAATCCATATTTCTCAATAAAACTTTTTGTTCCTTTATATATAAATTGTAATACAATAACCTAAGGTAAGTCCAAAATATCATTTTATGACTGAGACTGCGAAAAACTTGACGCGAAACTTTAAACGCGTTTTTCTCGAAACTGTCTTTTTCAAAACGATACTCACGATTTCTCATGTTCTACTGGGCCGATTCACCTGAAATTTTTTGAGAGTCTTCTTTATAGACTTCTCTATAGCCGGAACTAGCGTTATCCCCAAATTTCAATTTTTACTATTTTTAAAAAACTCGAAACAGTCGAAAAAAGTGGTACAAAAATTTTTTTTTTTTTTCAGACAGTCGATGTTGATCCTATTCTTGCCTGTCTGTTTTATAATAATGATTATTTATTACTAAACTATCTATTTTACATTTTTCAAATTTGACTTTGAAAAAATCCATTTGTTTGTAACTTGAGTTAACAAAAAAAAAAAAAAAAAAAATGGTCTTTGAACGATACAATAGAAATTCGTTTCGGAAAAAATGCGGACGATTGGTGGTATCTACATTTTGTCAATTTTTTTTTTATTGTCTTTGACTTTTAATGTAAAAGACTTAAGAAAGAAATTTGTTGGGAGAAGATTTATATGAAAGAGGAGAAAGTCACCGCAGCAGCGGAAGTAGTTCAGTGCTCGCCACTAGATTGCACTCAACCTCTTGTGCTGTCCCTGGTTAGATAGTTATTTCAGAGTTTTTATTTTCGATATTTGAAGACAATTCTGGCACCGTTATTCCGCTGTTATTTGACAGAGTGACAAGTACCTGTTTTGGTCGCCATATCGTAGATACTTAACTACATAATGACATTAATAATTCCTTGAATAATTTTCTCACTATAAAAAAATAAAAAATACTCGCCAGTTCACAAAATAAAATGGTTTATGATTCAAATCGAAATTCCGGAAGACAATATATATACAAAATCTAAATGATTATGTTCAATAGGCTTATATTACTTGATATAAATGTTAAATTATCGCATAGTTATGTTGAATATAAATTTTTAACTAAATAGACTAAGCCTAAAGTAGTTAACTTAACTTAAAATAAATTGTTAAGTTTACATGAATAATATAGTTTTGCTGACTAGTAATTTTTATTTTCAATTTAAATTATCCAACTCAGAACAGTCATGTTCTCTATTATCATCGTAGTGTATTCATAATAGTGTAATCGACTACTATTTTGTAGTACTATTTACTATTACACATTAGTTACAGATACTACAAACCTATAGCTGAGATGTTTTTTTACTACGTTTTCCTAGTTCCGAAAACCTGTTTTTTCTCTCAGTGCATCCACTTAGTGTATTCTTGATAGCACAATTTATATTTTGCATTAGATTTTATTGATAACAAAGTTTTAAAAATCTCGTCTGCTTCACTTTCAATATTTCTTAAAATTTCTTTATCTATTTCACTATCCATCGATTCGTCAGAGGAAGAGATTTTTTAAATTTACTTAATTAAATATTTTTGATGAGTAGTTAACGTTAAAATAAAATCACTAAATTATTAATTATAATTTATTGAAAATTTTGTTTAAATAAATTAAATGTAAATATTAATGGTTGTAAGGATGATATTTCATTTATTTTTATTTATTTTTTATGGAGAAAAACAGTTGACATTCACGTTTGTTTTGTTATTTATTTTTTCCCGGGTTAATTTTTTTTGTTTTTGTTTTTAATAACATGAATATTAATCAAATGAAAAGAACAAAAAAATAAAGCTCAACCTTTTTTCTGTAATCTAAATTTTTTAATTTAATTCATTTCTATTTTTATCGAATTTTCGGTCCTGGTATGATAAAAAATCGTATACTGACCATGGGAAGAAAGTATGACATCCTGACCCGCGATTTTGTCACCCGAGCCGAAGGCGAGAATGTCCTGTGACAATGTTACACGGGTCAGAATGTCATACTTTCTTCCCTTGGTCAATGATATACTATATTAGCGAATTATTAGATGTAATAACAAACAATGAACCCTAATAAAATTGTTTTGATAAATGTATTGTATATAATATGATTATAAATGCTGGATACCAAATACTTTTGAGCGATAGAGTGTACATCCATTTTTGAACTTTTGAACGAATCATTTTTTTTAAAACTCACCCGACGAATTATGATAAAATATGGCGAAATTCTTTGGAAACTCTACCATGAGGATAAATGTAATATATATCTATGAAATTTGTTCAAAATGACTGAAAAAGTTTGATGAATTATTGAATACTTTATTGCTGTTAAATATTAATAATACACAATAAAATAAATAGGCCAATAAAGTTTTCTATAATATACCGTCTACAACTTTATTAAAATATTTATTTACAGTCCTTATACAAATATAAAAATCCATACGATAAAAGAGGTTGTCAATTATTCATGTTCCCGTATAAATATTTTCACTTTCTTAATCACCTAGCTCTACTAGAACCTATTGCATTTATTTTTCCTTCAGTCTTACAAGTTATTAAGTCAGAACACAATGAAAATAAATCCAGAAAAAATATTTAGAATGGCATTGGTTTTTAGAAAAATGTTACTCTTAGTGCCACCTGAAAATTATAAAAATAAATATATCAGAATAATATACCATATAATATGGTGGACATTTTCAATAAATCAAACAATAATTACTATAATATTAGCCACGGAAGCATATGGTAAAAGTAATGATATTAATTTGTTAGTAGACGCAATTACAAAATTATCAGTGCGTGTTTATGTATTATTCGATTATATTTTTTGGAAATTAAATGAGCGGCAGTTAAATGTAAGTATTTCAAAAAGTTAATATTATTCATGATTGTGAATATTTATTGAATATATTTTTATTTTCTACAGCAACTACTGTCGGACGTTTCTATATATTTTACTGAACTAAGTCTTAATAACAAAAAAATATTTACTGAATGTATTAATCGGCATATATTAATAATACTGATAAACGGTAGTTTCTATTTCTTAGCCATAACGACAAACGTCTTTATTCCCTTTTTTTCATCACGACTATTACCGCTAACTGAGGCATATCCGTTTGAAATCAAAAAATATTCGATGGTTTATTTTATTATTTATTTGACACATATTTTATCTACTTTTCAAGTAAACGTATGTTTTGTTACTATTTTTTGTATGACTATAACGTATAGTCATGTATTGACAGAATTGAAATTGTTGTCATTACAATTAAAAAAAGTCACTAATGATGATTGCGAATTCAATTTGTGCAGAGAGAAACATTCAAACTGCATTAAGTGAGTAATTTTTCATAAGTTACTGATATAAAAATATACATTCTTAATATTCTACTTTTTTGTAGGTATGCTCAAACGTTGAATCACGTACTAAAACTCTTGACTTTTAAAATGTACGTTTTTGCTGCAGTTGTCGCTATATTCAGCGCTGTACCTATTTTAATTGTACGTATATATATAATAACCAGTCAAATTTTTAACAATAACATAGGATAACCTTGGCGGTTTTACGGTAAAAAGTTGGTTATTTCATAGCTAATTCACGGTATACAAGTTATAAAACGGTATACGTTTATGCGAATTTTCTATCGGGCTCAAACACACGGAAAAATATAATCGGTAGCAGTTACCGTTTGGCAATCAGTAGCCACTGCCGATTATTTTTCGGTAGCCACTACCGATTACCAGTCGGCAGCTGGTACCGATTTCAATCGGTATCGGCTACCAAAATAATCGGTAGCCGTTACCGATTATTTCGGTTCTACTAACGAATTTCAGTGGACATAAAAAAACTATTTCTGAGGCATGTTACAAGGGATGCATGTACAAGTGAGCGTGTGCGTGTGCGTGCGTGAGTGTGCGTGTGTGTTTCCTTGTGTAAGCGTGTGTGCATCTGTGAACGCGTGTGTGTGCGAGTGTGTGTGTGTGTGTGTACGTAATTGAGACCAAAAAAATCAGTAATAGCTACCGAAATAATCGGTAACAGCTACCGATCATTTTGGTAGCCGTAACCAAAAAATAATCGGCAGTGGCTACTGGTTGCCAATCGGTAGCTGCTACCGATTATTTTTTTCCGTGCAGTAAAAGTTTCGTGGATTCATAGTTCTTTATTACTCATGTGTCATAAGTACTATCTTAGTGCACACTTTATTTTCGACCAATAGCCGATTGTGTATTAAATTGTCACTTCGACTTGTGCGTGTTTTATGCGGTGATTTGCGTGCAACGGTCACTTTGTTCGTGCGCTCAACTCCGCTCTTGTGGGCAATGGACAACATTTCTTGCACAATATACTAATTGTGTCGTCAATACACGATATTACTATTAAAAAAAATATGCAAATTGTTTGACCCTGGCCAGCCCCAACACTTTCCACTGTTTTCGAGCTCAAAAAGCAATTTTTCACCTTCCAACGATTATAAAAATTATTAATGAATTTAAATTAAACTAAATCTAATCCATCGAACGAACATGAAAGTTTTCACCATGTTTATTGTAAAATATAGTACTTTATAGCATGTTGATGAATTGATTCAGACTTTTACACAAATACACACAGATAATTTTTTAGTATAAATTACGGAAAATGTTTGGTACTGCGAGGACATCTACTAAGCATTGAAATTTTTACCATGGACATTGTAGAATAAAGTACTTGTTCGATAGATGCCCTCACTTTATCAAACTTTTTGAAGAATTTCTGCTAAAAAATTATCTGCATGTACACTCATTGTCATTAATGCCTGGTTCTCCAGACTGTAAAATCTTAGCCATACAGGAAGCCAGGCATTAATGACAACGAGTGTACCCTGAGAGCACGAATTTCTCGTCAGAAAGTTCGTACTCATTAGTTTGCGACCAACTGGTTGACAACTTTAGCTGTTGTAACTGTTAGCTACAGGTTACCGCCAACTTTCTGAAAAAGTTGTGCCAGCGAGTAGCCCCAACCCGAACGTAGGTTTCTAAGAAAATTGTACGCAACTTTCCGTCAATTGATGGAATTGCCAACTTTTTCAGAAAGTTCCTATCAACTTTGGAAATGCCAATTTTTGCGGCCAACTTGGCGAGAGGTTGCGTCTGTTAGTTTGACGCCAGTTTATCGCCAACTTGGCTATCAGGATAATAATGAATTCATGGATGATACACATAAGTAATTTTTTTTCTTTCATGTTACATGGATCTACGGTTGACTTCGTTAAATTATAAAAAAGTATCGAAATATTTCTGAAATGATGAAAGGAATTTTTGTAGTGGGAGGTTGTTTGTTTTCTGCTTTCGCATTCACGTTACCAGCCGATGATCTACATACAATGGTAAAATAAATTAAATTGCTAGTTAATATTCTATAAAATAAAATTATTTGAATGAATGAATTTTTCCATTCCGCTAATGTATTGAATTCGTGAGTACAGCTGGCTAGAGAATCATGAAAAGATAAAGTTTTAGAGCGTATGTTATTAGTAAATTATAGTGTGTTGCACACGATAAAACACAATTTCGGACTTCGGGTAATGTCAGCTGACTTCACCCTCGTCTAAAATCGTCTTGTTTCATCCCTCGTCACGTAATATACGATTATAATTTACAGAGTATGGATGTAGCAAAAGCAATTTATGACTCAAATTGGATCGGCAGTTCGTTGCATATTCAAAAATCAATGGTCATTATGATATGTCGCGCACAAAAACCATTAGTTATAAATGTTGAAGGCGTATTACCGGAAATTACTTGTAAATCTTATGCTACAGTAAGTTCCAAATTTATATACATTGTTATTGTTTCTATTTTTTCATCATTTAATCAAAATAATTGTTATTATTTTCAGTTTTTGTCATTTACCATGTCATACTTTATGACACTGCGTGCATTAATTTATCGATACAACGATTAATTCTATCACTTCCAAAATATTTGTACTTATTTCTAAATATATAATAATACCAGTAATTCTGAGTCCATATATTCGGTTTATTTATGATATTGACCATATAATTACAACCACGTTAGCCATATAAAATCATAAATTTCTTGTACAAAACACTATTTGTATTAAAGCTATATTTGTTCTTCTGTAAAATTTTATTTTACCATTTGCCAAGCTGTGAAGTTCTATTTCGATAAAAAATTACAGCCTAACAGGCGACAAATTTGAAATTTTTTTTGGAAATCTTCATTGAAAATTTTTAATGACAATAAATATTGCCTACTTAAAAAAATTGTGCTGCGGAATTCATCAGGTGCTCTGCATCAAGAACCTGCCACTTGTAAGCCAGTCAGGAACATCGACCAGTCTTTTCGAGGATTGATTAATTCAAAGAAGAAAGCTCAAGTTCCGCAAAAATTCTGAACAAATCACATCGCATCCATGGCAGATGAATATTTTGCTGTGATATTTTTCATAAGTTCATAGGAGAGTTTTGTTATTATGTTTTGAGGACTTTTCTTGATTTTCATCCCAAATTCTTTTAATTGTATACGTTAATCATCTCTTGATTTTCTGAAGGCTTATAGGGGAGGGTGGGGCAGAGCGGCCCCCATGGGGCAGAGCGGCCTCCCTGAAATTTTGACCAAAAAAAAATTTTTTTTTTTTCGACTAATTACTATAAATCCGATATGTTTGCGCATTTTTACCTCTACGCATGACATCTGGGGCAAAATGGACAAGCCCAAAATTTTGAAAAAGTGATTTTTCATATTTTTATCGTCAAATTAAAAAAAAATTATCATAATTCCACATTTCTAGCCCTACGCATAACACCTGGGGCAAAATGGACCAGCCGAAATTTCCGAAAAAATTATTTTTTCATATTTTTCGGCCGTTTCTCTATGTAAGAGGTAAATTTGGTCACTAAAAATTTATAAAAATTGAATTTTTTTTTAGTTGATAAATTTTTGAAATAAAGTAAAATTATAGAATTGATTTTTTTTTTTTATTAAATAACAATTAGTAATTAAGGTAATCGAGAGTGAACGATTTTTTACGCTTTAAAATATTTTTTTCGAGTTATATAAAACCAAAAATAGTTGTCAAGAGAAAGAAATACATTCTTAATGATGAAAACAATTTAAAAAAAAAAAAAACGAAAAAAAAAATTTTTTTTATCACTTTTTGAAGGGGGGCCGCTCTGCCCCACAAAAAAAAAAAATTTTTTTCAGAATTTTGGCAAAATGTCCATAAATTTGTTCGAAATAGGACAAAAGTAAAGTGATCTTATGGTTGAAAGCCACAAAAAATAATAATTGGCTTAGGGGGGCCGCTTTGCCCCACCCTCCCCTACATACTACAAAAATTCACTGTACGATATTATTATAATTTTAAAATGAAACTTTTTGGATTGTTAAGGAAATTAGAATTGAACGAATGTCATAGGAACGTTCCTAAATAGTTTCTTATAGAATAAGTTTTATTGAGATCCAATTTGAATTGTAAGCGCCATCGTCGCAATTAGGCGTGTTATATTACATATTTATGTCGTAGTTCAGCTTCACTCCGTGAGATGGCATTTACAACTCGCGCCTCTCGCAGTGTATCGTCCCATGCCTGTTTTAATATATAACATTTCCAACATGTAACTTCCAACACGGCGTCTTAGGAGGGATATACGATAGACACACCTAACTGAGGACTTTCAGCTATCGTATCCTTAGACGAAACGCCTCTCTCCCCACAAATACTTTTTTCCATCTCTGCTCTTCTCATAGTCTCTCACAACGTTTCACTCTTTGGTATTTGGCGATTCGGACAGTGATTGTTTCAATCTAATCCCAAAGTATCGTCGCCAAATATATGCGTACATATATACACTAACGCTCAAAAATATTTGGCCTCTCAGAAAAAGGTATTTTGTAAAAGTTTGAATAAATGAAACGACTTCACAGTAATTTTAATTATTTATTAGCAAATTATTAGACGTAATAACAATAATTATTTTGCAGTAAGATACAAATAATGAACCCTAATAAAATTGTATTAATAAATGTATTGTTTGTAATATAATGATAAATGTAGGTGACCAAATACTTTTGAGCGATAGAGTATACATCCATTTATAAACTTTTGAACGAATCATTTTTTTGAAAGCTACCCGACGAATTATGATAAAATATGGCGAAATTCATTGAAAATTCTACCATGAGGATAAATGTAATCTATATCTATGAAATTTGTCCAAAATGACTGAAAAAGTTTAATGAATTATTGGATACTTCATTGCTGTCAAATATTGATAGTACACAATAAAATAAATAGGCCAATAAAGTTTCCTACAATATACCGTTTACAATTTTATTAAAATATTTATTGACAGTACTTATACAAATATAAAAATCTATACAATATATGAGGTTGTCAACTATTCATACTCCCGTATAAATATTTTCACTTTCTTAATCACCTAGCTTTACTAGTACCTATTTCATTTATTTTTCCTTCAGTCTTACAATTTATTAAGTCAGAACACAATGGATAAAAATCCAGAAAAAATATTTAGAATAGCATTGGTTTTTAGAAAAATGTTGCTCTTAGTGCCACCTGATAATTATCAAAATAAATATATCAAAATAATACATCATATAATGTGGTGGATATTTTCGATAAGTCAAACAATAATTATTATAATATTAGTCAGAGAAGCATGTGGTAAAAGTGATGACATCAATTTGTTGGTAGACGCAATAAAAAAAGTATCAGGGCGTGTTTATATATTATTCGATTACATTTTTTGGAAATTAAATGAGCAGCAAGTAAATGTAAGTATTTCAAAAAATTAATATTACCCGTGATTGTGAATATTTATTAAATATACATTTTCATTATTTACAGCAACTAGTGTCAGACGTTACTAAATATTTTGGTAAATTAAGTCATGATAACAAAAAAGTATTTACTGAATGTATTAATCGGTATATATTAATTATGCTGATAAACGGGAGTTTGTATTTCTTAGCCATAATAACATACGTCTTTGTTCCCTTATTTTCATCACGACTATTACCGCTAACTGAGGCATATCCGTTTGAAATTAAAAAGTATTCGATGGTTTATTTTATTATTTATTTGACACATATTGTATCTACTTTTCAAGTAAACGTATGTTTTGTTACTACTTTTTGTATGACTATAATGTATAGTCATGTATTGACAGAATTGAAATTGTTGTCATTAAAATTAAAAAAAATCAATAATAATGATGATTGTGAATTCAAGTTGTGCAGAGAGAAACATTTAAACTGCATTAAGTGAGTAATTTTTCATACTTACTGATACAAAAATAATCAAATCTTAAAATTCTATTTTTTTATAGGTATGCTCAAACGTTAAATCACGCAGTAAAATTCTTAACTCTTAAAATATACATTTTTGCTACAATCATCACCATATTTAGCGCTGTACCTATTTTAATTGTACGTATATTTATAATGACAGTCAAAACTGTAACATTTACATAAGCTTAGGCTTAGCCTGGCAGTTTGACGGAAAAAAGACGGTTATTTCGTAGCCTATTCACGGTATACAAGTTATAAAACGGTACGTTTATGCAAATCTTTTACCGGGCAAGAACAGTAAACGTTTCGTATATTCATAGTCCTTTATTACTTAAGTGTTATAAGTACTATCTTAGTGCACACTTTATTGGTCGACCAATAGCCGATTGTGTATTTAACTGTCACTTGGACTTTGGCGTGTTTTATGCGGTGATTTGCGTGAAACATTCACTTTGTTCGTGCGCCCAACTCCGCTCTTGTGGGCAATGGAAACATTGCTTGCACAATAGACTAATTGTGCCGTCAATACACGATACCCTGGCGGTTTTGAATCACCCTGGAAACACCCTGGGAGTGGAAACACGGTGGAATCACGGTGGATCCAGGGTGGTTACACGGTGTTTTCACGATGGTTGCACGGTGTACCCACCATGATTCCACGGTGTATTCACCGAGATTCCACGGTGTATCTACGGTGATTACGCGGTGTACGTGGAATCACGGTGGGTACACCGAGTAACCACCGTGGAATCACGGTGATAAAATGAAAAAACCTACCGTGTAATCACCGAGGATCCACCATGATTCCAGGGTGTTTCCAGGGTTATTCAAAACCGTCAGGGTATTACTATTAAAAAAAATATAGAAATTAATTGACCCAGCGAGCCAGCCCCAACACTTTCCACTGTTTTCGAGCTCAAAGAGCAGTTTGTCACCTTCTAACCCTATAAACATTTTTATTCAAAGCAGGCCTGATTTTTGCAGCCAACTTGGCGACAGGTTGCGGTTATTAGTTTGACGCCAATTTATCGCCACCTTGGCTATCAGGATAATAATGAATTTATGAATGATACACATAATTAATTTTTTTTTTTCTTTCATGTTACATGGATCTACGGTTAACTTCGTTACATTATAAAAAAGTATCGAAATATTTTTGAAATGATGAAAGGAATTTTTGTAGTGGGAGGTTGTTTGTTTTCTGCTTTTGCAATCACGTTACCAGCCGATGATCTACATGCAATGGTAAAATAAATTAAATTGATAGTTAATATTCTGAAAAATAAAATTATTCGAATGAAAGAATTTTCCATTCCGTGAATGTATTGAATTCGTGAGTTCAACTGGCTAAAGAAGCATGAAAAGTTATAAAGTTTTAGAGCATATGTTATTAGAAAATTAGTGTGTTACACGCTATAAAACACAATTTTAGACTTCGGCTAATGACAGCTGACTTCACCCTCGTCTAACATCGTCTTGTTTAATCCCTTGTCACGTAATATACGATTATAATTTTCAGAGTATGGATGTAGCAAAAGCAATTTATGACTCAAATTGGATTGGCAGCTCGCTGTCTATACAAAAATCAATGGTCATTATGATGTGTCGGGCACAAAAACCATTAGTTATAAATGTTGAAGGTGTATTACCGGAAATTACTTGTAAATTTTATGCTACAGTAAGTTTTAAATTTATATACATTGTTATTGTTTCAATTTTTCAATCATGTAATCAAAATAAATGTTATTATTTTCAGTTTTTGTCATTTACTATGACATACTTTATGACACTGCGTGCATTAATTTATCGATACAACGATTAATTCTATTACTTCAAAAATATTTGTATTTATTTCTAAATATATAACAATGTCAGTAATTCTGAGTTCATAAATTCGGTTTATTTATGACATTGAACCATAATTACAACCACGTTAGCCATATAAAGGCATAAATTTCTTTTACAAAACACTATTTGTATTAAAGCTACATGTGTTTTTCTGTAAAAGTTTTTTTTACTATCTGCCAAGCTGTTAAGTTCTATTTCGATAGAAAATTACAGCCCAACAGGCGACAAATTTGAAATTTTTTTTGGAAATTCTTCACTAAAAAATTTTTAATGATAAAATCTATTGCTCACGTAAACAAAATTGTGCTGCGGAATTCATAAGATGCTCTGCATCATTAACCTGCCGCTTGTAAGCCAGTCAGGAACATCGACAAGTCTTTTCGAGGATCGATTAATCCACAGAATTAAGCTCAAGTACCGCAAAAATTCTGAAAAATCACATCGCATCCATGGCGAGGGGAATATTTTGCTGTCAACGAACATATTTTTCATAAGTTCATGGGAGAGTTTTGTTATTATGTTTTGAGGACTTTTCATGATTTTCATCCCAAATTCTTTTAATTATATACGTTAATTGTCTCTCGATTCTCTGAAAGTATATACATACCACGGAAATTGACAATTTTATTATAATTTGAGAATGGAACTTTTGGGATTGTTAAGGAAATAAGAATTGAACGAATGTCATATTCGGAACGTTCCTTGATAGTTTCTAATAGAATGTGTTTCATTAAAATCCATTTAGAATTGTAGGCGCTATCGTCGCAATTAGGCGTGATATATTACATATACATGTGTACATGTATACACTAATGCTCAAAAATGTTTGGCCTTTCAGAAAAGGGTATTTTGTAAAAGTTTCAATAAATGAAACGACTTCATGGTAATTTTAATTATTTATTAGCGAATTATCTGACGTAATAACGATACGTATTGTGCTGTGAGATACAAATGATAAACCCTGATAAAATTGTTTTAATAAATGTATTGTATATAATATAATGATAAATGCAGGTGACCAAATACTTTCGAGCGGTATAGTGTACATCCATTTTATAACAGAGCTAAGCTGCTACTCTGGTCGTCCTTACTAAGGGCGCCACTGGAAGTAATAACGGCCTCCCAGAGCCGGATCTTGGATCATCAGGGTCGTTGTAAAATTGATTTGTAAGAGAAGGAAGAGGACGGATAATTTATAATTAATTACTTTATTTCACAATTAACAATTTTAACCTCTATTCAATTAACCTTGACAATATTTATTTAAACCTTTATTTTATAAACCTTATGACCTTTATTTTATAAACCTTATTACCTAATGTCAACTACCTTTGACTATCTTAAAACAATAATTAATAAACTCTTAATAAAGTCACTACCCTTGGCTATGACACACACACACTCATACTAAGTCCCCTGGACTTATAATAAACACACAACTTTTCTTAACTATTTTCCACGCGGTCGACAAGACCCTCTACGTGGCTAAAACCTTATTTTCCCGCGCGGTCCCCTGGACCCTCTACGTGATATAAAACTTTTTCAACAATTTCACGCGGTCACCTTGACCCTCTACGTGATAACACCTTATTTACTTATCCATAGATTTACTAATTACACTGTCCACTCTCACACACTTTACAATATAAAATTCCATTACCTATTTTCTGACTAAGATTAACTACCATATAATTAATTACTACACTTTAGAATCACAAATCCATTAACATTAATAATTTATAACCACTACCACTTTCTTTATCAATTTAATCAATCATTTTGTTAAGACGGTTTTAGGATTATTTTGTTTTACCGCTTAACATTCAAATCACCGACTCTATATCCAATACTCAAAACTTGAACACGTTTTACTTTACGACACATTCAACGTTTATATTTTATTTATTTGATTTTATTTAATTTTATTTTACTTAATTATAATTAATTTATCCTATTATTAGTGACTAGATAATTTTGACTAGATCGCAATTGCTTTTCCGGCGAATGCCTTACACAACCTGCCTGGAAAATTCCAGAAGAATTTTCCGGCGATGCTTTATACAACCTGCCTGGAAATAACAAAGCTACTTATGTTGAGACCGGTTTCCGATTGCATATTACACGAAAATAGACCAGACAATACTTTGCGGACACGAATTTTAATTACGTATTTAATTAATAAATTTTCTGGGAATATTTAACAAAATACCTATCACGATTTACGTTTATTCTTTCCCCATCGGTTGTCCAGTATTAGCTGTCCTGGTCTGGTAATGGTCCTGGTCCGTGTAATTGTCCTAGTCCGTGTAGTTGTCCTGGTGGTTACTTGGTCCTCCCGGCTCGGTGCTTCCCGGTAGTAACTTTGGGCGTCTGGATGTTTGCCCGATCCTACTGACTCTGTCCTGAACGTCTGTTCAGTCTGGTCGTTCCGGTCACTACTCTCATTTTCCACTGCTGTCTTTTAGTTTTATTAATTCCTCTCGATTATTTTCGGCAATGATCGGAGAACCTCTCCCTGAATTAATTATGATTGGGCCTAGTGTAAGAGTGTTTTCTATTAGCGCGCCCGGCGACAAGTCGAAAAACTTAATCGAATGCTCATTTGGGGTAGCAGGTAAGGTAGGTGGCCATCAGTGACAAATCACGATTTTGGTCAATAAAATGACCCAATTTACCCCGTTACAATTTATAAACTTTTGAACGAATCATTTTTTTTTAAAACTTACCCGACGAATTATGACAAAATATGGCGAAATTCGTTGAGAATTCTACCATGAGGATAAATGTAATATATATCTCTGAAATTTGTCCAAAATGACTGAAAAAGTTTGATGAATTATTGAATACTTCATTGCTGGTAAATATTAATAATACACAATAAAATAAATAGGCCAATAAAGTTTTCTATAATATATCGTCTACAATTTTATTAAAATATTTATTCACAGTACTTATACAAATATAAAAATCTATACAATATATGAGGTTGTCAACTATTCATATTCCCGTATAAATATTTTGACTTCCTTAATCACCTAGCTTTACTAGTACCTATTTCATTTATTTTTCCTTCAGTCTTACAATTTATTAAGTCAGAACACAATGGATATAAATCCAGAAACAATATTTAGAATGGCATTGGTTTTTAGAAAAATGTTACTATTGGTGCCACCTGATAATTATCAAAATAAATATATCAAAATAAGACATCATATAATGTGGTGGATGTTTTCAATAAATCAAACAATAATTATTATAATATTAGCCACAGAAGCATATGGTAAAAGTAATGATATTCATTTTTTAATAGACGCAATAACAAAAGTATCAGTGCGTATTTATGTATTATTCGATTATATTTTTTGGAAATTAAACGAGCGGCAGTTAAATGTAAGTATTGCAAAAAATAAATATTATCCATGATTGTAAACATTTGTTAGGTATATTTTATTCTTTACAGCAACTACTGTCGGATGTTACTAAATATTTTAATAAGCTAAGTCTGAATAATAAAGAAATATTAACTAGATGTATTAATCGGTATATATTAATTATACTGATAGACGGTAGTTTTTATTTCATAACTTCATTAATTTACGTCTCTATTCCCATATTTTCATCACGACTATTTCCGCTAACTGAGGCATATCCGTTTGAAATAAAAAAATATTCGATGGTTTATTTTATTATTTATTTGACACATATTTTATCTACTTTTCAAGTAAACGTATGTTTTGTTACTATTTTTTGTATGACTATAATGTATAGTCATATATTAACGAAATTGAAATTGTTGTCATTAAAATTAAAAAAAGTCACTAATGATGATTGCGAGTTCAAGTTGTGCAGAGAGAAACATTTAAACTGCATTAAGTGAGTAATTTTTCATACTAACTGATATAATAATAATAAATTCTTAATATTCCATTTTTTTGTAGGTATGCTCAAACGTTGAATCACGCAGTACAGTTCTTGACTCTGAAAATATACATTTTTGCTACAATCATCACTATATTCAGCGCTGTGCCTATTTTAATTGTACGTATATTTATAATAACAGTCAAAGTTGTAACGTTTGCACAAGCTAAGGCTACCCTGGCAGTTTCCCGGTGAAAAGACGTTGATTTTGTGGCGAATTCACGTATCAAGTTATGGAACCCTTCCATTTATGACACCAATACAGTGTTTTTATTTCGAAACGTCGGTCCATTTATGCAATTCTTCTATCGTGCTCAAACAGTAAATGTGTCATGGATTCATATTTTTTTTTACACTATTTTTGTCGTCAACACACGAGATTACTACTAGAATCCCACGGTGTAACTATGTTCTTCTCTTGTTTTTACTTACACTCATTGTGTGATTTCACTGGGAATTCGTCGTTATTACATTGTGGATTTATGGTTCTTTCAGTAATTTTACCTTGAGTTAACTGTTTTTTCACAGTCATTGTCACCGACTTACTGCCATAAAATAGTTCGATAAACAGTTAACCCTATGGGCCAAACTGAATACTTTCCTGTTTTCGAGCTCTCTAAAACGTTATTGTTCATAAATTTTTTAGTTCTTCGAGAATTCCCGACCAATTCAATGTAAAATCTGAGCGTTCTTACGGTGAATATCGATTGAAAACCTTATATGTCGGCTATAAAACTTAGTAAATCTATGGTGCAAAGAAGAGATATTCACAATGTATCTTCTGTTTGTCACCGATTCAATAGTTGCACAAAATAACTCTTTTTCGCGGAGAAAATGGAATTAACTGTCCGTGAGTTGACCATAAGATCACGGTAAACTTACATTATTTTCGCCGTGACCACGAAATCGCCAGGGAAATGTTACCAACGTATAACTAACTTGTGGTTCCTACCGTACATACACTGTAAAAAATCACCGGGGTAAGTCCAAGCGGTATAGGTGTTAAAATTATCGGTGTTAAATTTACCCCCGAAAGCGGTGTTAAAATAACGCGCCACCGGTGTAAATATTCTGTATCGGTGTTAAAATAACGCAGCCGCCGGTGTAGATATTCTTTACCGGTGTCAAAATATTTTACTTTGTGAATATTTTTACTTACTCGATCACTATACTTGTTAATAAATGATATTTTTTATTAACTTTCATAAAGAACTGACATTTTTTGTGTTTTATAATCTTTAAAGTTAATACTCCAAGTGGAAGCTATTTACCCCGCTTTTACACCGGTTACCTCGCTTTTACACCGGTTTTACTCCGCTTTTACACCGGTTACCCCGATTTAACACCGGTATTTTTAACACCGGTGTATTACTCCTCCTACACCGGCATAATTTAATTTTTACACCGGGCGGAGTTAAAACGAATCCATTTTTAACACCGCTCTTTTTACAGTGTATAGTACTCGTTGTAACATTTGGCACATCAGGATGAATTTGACCGATGACTTTACACTGTAAAAAATTTTTTGGACCCGGTGTAGTGTAAATGTCTCGGTGTAAAAATTTTGATGTGAAAATGACACCAAATTCGTTGTTAAATTTAGGCGGTGTAATTTTAAAATTTGTCCATCGCAAAACGTATAAACGTATAATTCATGATAATTTTGCGTTAAGAAAATTAATTATAAAAATATTGAAATGTTTAAAACATTATTCAATATCTAAATAAAATTAATTTTGTAATTTATTAAGTAGTTAAAAATATTCAATGATCGTTTGTTGCCCATTAATCAAAATTACAACGAGTACCACGAAGTGGTGTAAAAAAAGTAAATTCCACCGTGTTAATATTACACGGATGGAAAATTTACACAAAGAAAATTTTACACTGTTATTTCACTACACGGCCGTGTAAAGTTCTCCGGGTCCATTTTTAAGCCGAATTTTTTTACAGTGAATAGTCAGATTTACCCACAAATACACAGAAAATTTTTAAGTAAAACTTGGCCAAAGCGTTCGGTACTGTCAGGACATCTAGTAAACGTCGAAATTTTAGCCATGCACACTGTAGAATAAACTATTTGTTCGCTTGTATGTTAAGTGTTATTTATACTAACAACATAGTTGAAATATAGTTACTGTCTAGATGTCCTCACAATATCGAATTTTTTGGAAAATTTTTGCTAAAAAATTCTTTGCATGTAAACATGAGTTTATGAATGATTTAATTAATTTTCTTTTCTTTTATGTTACATGGGCCTACTGTTGAATTTGTTGAAATATTAAAAAGTATCAAAATATTTTCGAAATGATAAAAGGAATTTTTGTAGTGGGGTGCTGTTTGTTTTCAGCTTTTGCATTCACATTACCAGCTGATGATCTCCATACAATGGTAAAATAAATGAAATAGTCAGTTATTATTAGCTAAAGAAGCATTAACAGTTAGATCTCAGAGCGAATGCTATAAAAAATAAAGTGTGACATACTATAAAACATAATTTCAGATTTCGGGTAATGTCAGCCGACTTCACCCTTGTCTGAAATCGTCTTGTTTCATACCTTTTCACGTAATATACGATTATAATTTTCAGAGTACGGATGTAGCAAAAGCAATTTATGACTCAAATTGGATTGGCAGCTCGTTGTCTATACAAAAATCAATGGTCATTATGATGTGTCGGGCACAAAAACCATTAGTTATAAATGTTGAAGGTGTATTACCGGAAATTACTTGTAAATTTTATGCTACAGTAAGTTTTAAATTTATATACATTATTATTGTTTCAATTTTTCAATCATGTAATCAAAATAAATGTTATTATTTTCAGTTTTTGTCATTTACTATGACATACTTTATGACACTGCGTGCATTAATTTATCGATACAACGATTAATTCTGTCACTCACAAAATATTTGTAATCATTTTTGAGTATGCAATAAAGTCTGTGATTCTGAGTACATATATTCGATTAATTTATGATTTTGAACCATAATTACTATTGTTAGATTAGTAGTTTAATAATCTCCCGAAAAAATTCTTATTTGCTAGCAATTCGTTCCAATCTTTTTGCCTTAAAATATAATGACCGAAAAGTCTATTATTGTGTTTTACGATGTTGATTAGTCAATGTGCTCCGCACAATTCCTTATCTATTGCATGTTTAGTTTTTTTTATTTACCAAACCTATAGCACAGTAAGAGATGCATGGCGTTCAACACCATGCTAGTATGGTCTTAAGACAGATACTAAAATAGTATGTGAAATATTCCAAGACAGTATTGTAACGAATCCCAGAAGTATGGCGTTATTTACTATACTGTATAGTACTGGAGCTATTGTATTGCTCACACGTATGCATAGCAGGTACGGCGAAACAGCATGGCCCTGAGACCCACTCTACAATGCCAAGGGCACAATGCTACTAGTTTTTCCCGCCATAATTTCTGGCGTGTCAATTAATGCATGCCATCGTATTACCACCAAGACTATATAGATGTCGTTAGACTAGGTTTATCGGCCAGAAGCATATAATTGTGGATACGGCAACGCAGTGTGGGCCTGACGGCCATACTGACATTGCGGCGTCCGCAAAAACTATTGCCAATGTTACTATTCCCGGAATGGTTGAATCATCTATGCATACAATTTTATAACCTATAAAAATCTTCGATACCATACAGTATGGCGTTAACGCCCACACTGGCGTAGTGATATCCGCAAAATATTTCTTATCGTGAAGCAAAGTTTCAATGGTCATTCATCGACAACCTGCAAATCAGAGGTTGTTGGATAAAAAATTTGACAGATTAAAAAACCCCGCATATGTTGAATAAAATATCGTTAAATATTCAAAAAGAATAAAAAAAACTTACTGATGAGCAGAGACAGTATATGAATGAATAATCACTTGGATTCAAATTATAAAATTAACTTGACTGAAAATTTAATTCTTCGTTTGCTTATAGTTCAAAAATTTTTTCACTGATCGTTTATTTTTCCATGACAAAAAAAAAACTTATAGTAATATTTAATTAAATGAAAATAAATATTTATTTTATTTGAGACATCCTACAATAGATATTATTCATAATAAAATCAGTGAGAAAAAATATGATTGGAGTAGTCGAAATACACTACGGTAAATATCAATATTTATTTAGGATTCTCTAGTTTTTACAGAGATTATTCTGTCTGTATCCCGAAGATTTACGCATAAATCTAGCAATGTCTTTGTTGCATCTCTATAGTATATTTATATTCTTAAGAGCATATTATTAAAATGACTTATGTTCGTCTTAATCTTTCACACGTTTCCCTTGAGCGATTCAAATTGAGTCACGTTTGGTGTGTGTTTTTACGATCGTAATTTATTCGTATTGCGACGTGCCCTGAAGAGTCGTTTATCAGTCACAAGGCTTTCTTTAATCTTGTGGGTCAGTATTATTACTATTACGCTATACATCTTTGCAGATATACTTGGTCAGGAGGGGCTTATAGTTTATACCTTTGAAATATCGAGGGCAACAAACGCGTGTAATCTTATATCACAGAAAAACCAAGTAATTATTATTTATACACAAATAAAATATTAACGAGTTTCCTGATAAATGGTCAGTATATTTTTGGATTTTGAAAATTCATTAATTGTTAGTATCATTCTCTAGTGGCAATTGGATCAATTCTGGAGCAAATCTTGAGCAAGTCAAGGAGAATACAGCGAAATATTATATCTATATATATTGTGACTTCAAGATTTTGACAAAGATAGCTACTTGGGTTTGTTCATTCAATATATTATGTTCGAAGTAAACATCTACTTACACAGAGAGAAATTTAGGGTAAGAATCATAATATATGATGGAAATAGTTCCTATATCGTATGGTAACAGGTTTTTTTGAAATATCAACTATAGGAATGGCACTCATATAAATTATGGTAACTATTTCTATTTATATGGGTTCCATTCCTATACAATATGGGAATACTTCCTATCAAATTATGGTAATTATTACCATAGTAGTATAATAACGATTATCTCAGTAGTTCGGAAACGATTACCATAATGACATAGAAATTATTACTATGATATAATATACTGACTGTTACGATACTCGTTTAGCTATTTGGAGGTTAGTGCAAGTATTGATGCGTATAGTGCTAACAGCAAGTCGGATCGTGAATGGAACTATCCCTGATTAAAAAAAAATGATTAAAAATTATCGTGATTGGAGTGATCTAATGGATAGTGATTTGTGTATTATGAAAGGAGTGATCCATATAGCTACCGTCACGATCCATTCTAGTTCCATTTACGATCCGAATTGCTGTCAGCACTATAGGTACTAATATTGGCACTAGCCTCTAAATAGCTTAAAGAGTATTGCGACAGGCAGTATGCTTTATCCTGCTGGTCACGATACTTTTTTCTTCGTGCAGATTGCTCCTTTTACAGAGCTCGGTCATATTTTTTTGGCACACGACTCTGTAACCACAATGAATGCTTCGTTATCCGTATATTAATAATTTTCAATTCCAGAAGCATTTTAAGTAAACTCGCTATGTGAGTTTCATGAAGAGGACAATTTGTGTGGATCTATACGTAAAAAAAGTGTATAGTTAAGTCTGCAAAAAAATGGGTTTTTTTCCTACTACTTGGCTATGATGAAGTCCATGAATTTGCACTAACGCGCATGCGCAGTAATAACTTAATTGTACAAAAAAAAAAAGTTCTTTTACGGACTTAAATATAGTCCAGTTTACTACAATCGGAGACATCTCAACTATAGATACTAGTAATTATTTTACACCAAATGTAGTAATGTTAACCTCACTTAATGGTTCAAGTGACCACACGAGCAGTAATCGTTGCATAGTGAGTAGTTGTTTGGACCACAAGTGTGGCTGTCAATACTACAGATTTCTCTTACTCCAGTTGATTAGTAGATATAACTAGACCTGCTGTTTAAGTACTATATATTGTAATTCAGGTTACCATAAACGGAGGTTAGGTAAATACCCAATGTAGTTCAATTTATATGAGCTAACTGAAGTAACTGTTACTCCACCTTTTTTTTTACCTGTAGTAGCAGTATAGCTACCGTATCAATTCATTCGTACTCTATTAACAAAGTAGAGCTATCGTTTATTATTGCTACCCTCTTATTAGTAAAATAAATTATATCCCGAACAAAAACTTCTGCTGTTATGCATATTTGCCTATTTTTTTTTTAAGTCAAAAAGTTACTTCTTTCATGTTTATTAGCTCTCCTGTGTAGCTTACAAAAATGAAGTTAGGCAGCTTTCTATTGAGAACGACGATATTATTCGTGGCTTTTGAAGTGAGAAGTAGAAGAGATGTTGGCGCAGAAGCTCCATCGGTGTCACACTCTGTGCTGAAAGATACTAGATACCTGGAATTATACGCAGCTGCCGACTTGTTTTAGGATATTACACGGTCATACATAGAGCATTAAGCGATACGTCATTCCTAACGATAAGTTAGCAATGATGGGGCAACAAGTGTCAAGGAAAGCAGGGACGACCAATAATGCTTCTCGTATACTATCTTGTCTGAGGGTCTGAGGGATACGTTGATGAGTAGATGGACAGATGAGGGATACAAATAAGTTGGATTCTATAGTTACTATATACTTTAGAAAAAAAAATAAAAAACAAAAGGGATTGAGATGGAGTAAAAGAAAGAAAGAGAGAAAAAAATAAAAGTAAAAATAATACAGGAAAAGACACGGCGGTGGTTATGAGCTGAAGTCGAGGTCTTGTGAGCATATAAGTATAGCCGGCATAAAATACGATGAGAGAGTGCCTCGGGTGCAGGACTTATGTTAAGTACATGCACACTGGTGCGTGCAGTTTATATATATGAAGAGATATATGGTTGGTATATTGTAAGGTGGGTGCATACATTTGATTTTATTTAAGAAAAAAAATAATTACCTTTTCGATTATTAACTGCTGTGAAATAATAATGTTATACGATTTGTTACTATACTTAAATAATAACAAATTAATAAATGTGTATTTCCAGAAGTCATCACAGCAAATAATTAAAAATTTATCTGCTGTGTTAATATTTTTAGCTAAATTTTGCACACTTCAAACGTGTATCTTACGATCGAAATTATTTTTTCGACCAATTCACTGACGTTAAATTATCTCTACACTTTTTTGAATATACAAAATAGAATTAAGTTGTATACTAGTACGAAGATAGTTAATTAAGGAATAATTTTGACCCGGTATTAAGTCGATTCGTTATTCTATTGATTCAAAAAGAACTATTTTAAACCAAGAAACCAGTGCTGTCTATTTTCTTGTTTGAATTTTCGGAACTACGATAACTTTCGAAAAATATAGTAAATTGGCCTAATTTTTGTTTAAGTAGCTTTGCATCTTTTGTCGCAAGAAGCCTTTTGAAAATCACTATTTAAATCCTTTTTGTTCAATCGTAATTAATAAAAAACTTAAAACCGGTAATTAACGAATAATTAGCTGCCATTTTTTATTTTTTTTCCGCCACCAATTACTGGCAGTAGCAATAGCAGAGTGGCCAGAAGTATTCAACCCCATACGAAAAAAATATATATCCG
Organism: Microplitis mediator; assembly: GCF_029852145.1. NCBI lineage: Eukaryota > Metazoa > Arthropoda > Insecta > Hymenoptera > Braconidae > Microplitis > Microplitis mediator. The sequence goes on from NC_079975.1 coordinate 8,486,583, forward strand.
GATATATCCGGGCAAATCTGCATATATGAGACATATATTTATAGATATGCGACATATTCCAGATTTGCCCGGATATATTGGGATATATATTTTTTTCGTATGGGACAGAAAGTAGCATGAGCTCACAGAAAAAGCGCACACTAACAATAAAAACCGCCCAATTTTAATAATTTTGAATAAATAGATATTTTTATTTTTAAATAGTTTATTTTTTAAAATATATTGATAAATTCATAAATAACAATGACGAATATTATATATTAGTCAAGTTGTCTACAAGTTGATCGCAATTCACAGATACCAACTTTCTGGTGACCAAATTTGGTTATTGGGCAATATAGTAAATTAGAAAGACGTGGGAATAAGCCAAGAACAGAGTAAAAAATTCAGAAAATATTTATGTTCATTCTTAGATGATTAATAATCATACAGACGAATTTCGAAATAGCAGAAATTGTGGAAAATCGCCTAATAAAAATTTTAGCGTGACACGTCTGAAATTCGCTCAAATTGCGGTAATACGCCCAATCTGGTAACCCTGAGTACTAGTCTGACAGTAGGATTAAAAAAGAGAAAGCGATATCTAAGAAAAAAAATCTGTCTATCGGTTGACCCTGCGGGCCAGCCCTAAAACTTCCCGCTGTTTTCGAGTTCGTTGAGCTTGTTGAAAATACGTTTGTATGCCATTGTTTTCGAAAAAAACCGTTTTTTAGCATTTCTTTCTCCCACAATATCTCGAGAACGAATTAATGAATTTCGATGGTTGAGACGGGAATCGACGCGTTTTATTGAGTTCTAGAGCTGATTAAATTTTGGAATTGATCGGATAAATCTCTTCGAAGATAATCGAAGAAAACCGTTTTTCACCATTTCTTTCTCGATCTATTTCTCTCGAACGAATAAGCCGATTGAGATGGTTGAGGCGGCCATCGACGCGTTTTATTGAATTCTAGTGCTAATTGAATTTTGGAATCGATCGATTGAGCCATTTCTGAAAAATTTGAAAAAAACTGAAAGAAATTTTTTTTTTTTTTTTTGTATTTCTTCTATATCTTAGAGTCCATTAGATCGATCGATTTGAAATTTTCATAAAAATTGACGGCCAACAAACTCTTTCGATTGCTTCCCCAACCATCTCAATCGGTCAATTCATTAAAAAGATATCAAGAGTTTACATCCATACACACACACACACACATACACACATACACACACACATACATTGAAACACTCGAACATCCTTCTAAAAATAGTCAGAATAACTTCCTAGGACTTCAAAACGTCAATATCTGATGAAAACTCGATTTTCGAAAATCGGGGTGAAACCAATAACTTCCCGAATTTTTGAAAATTAACAATTTTCTTAGAGGGGAGTTAAAAAGGCGGTATATTAAAAAAAAATCTCAAATAATAATAATTAATAATGTAAAAAATAATAATATAATCGAAGTAATAATAAAAAATAAAATATTAAAAATTATCATGAGCGATTGCGGTGTGCACTTTTGGATTTTCCAACATTTTATTTTTCTCATAAGAGCTTACAGGATTATGTATATTTGTATTGAGAGCGTATATGAAAACGATCGTGGGCGTCCAAGGTTCAGAGAACTTTGGCCCCTATGTTCGTTGTACCTGCCACTCTTTATATGGATCCTGATGGGTTTGAACGGGAATGCAACACAGTAGTGCCAGCGAAGACACGCCCGTGCTATAAAGAGGACCGTCTTGAAAATTCCTTTTGTCGACCATTCATATTACTACCGATTTTTTGTAATTTAAGTCTTATAACATTCGATTATTTCCAGCTTCTCTCTACTTTGTAAGAATTTTTTATTTCTACAAAAAAAGGTGGGATGTTATTACTGTGAAAAAAAAAGATGAACACTGTATTTTTTTTTTTAATAATTATCCATATACATCAAATTAAGATATAGAATTTAGTCTTACTTATATAATAATAAACTAAGAAAAGCATTAACTCTGCTGCTGGTAATAACATTAATGGGATGTCTTACAAAATAATTATATATAACGGAAATTAAATGAAAAGTTAATAAAATAATAATTCACTGACGTTGTTTTATTTTTTTAAGACAAAATATTTATAAAACCTTTTTGAGAAAAACAATTTATATAATTAAATTTACGTAAATCAAATAATTGTAGAAAAATATGACTTACGTAAATTTTAGATATATGTTTGCGTTAATCTATTCTGTAAAAAATTTGCGGAGTGAATGCAAAATCACTCCTCTAAAAAATACTCATTTACTCCAAATGCGAAGGAATTTTTTTTCCGACTCTGGAATTCCGAGTGGATTTGAATTAGAATAAAATCCATATCGCCTTCGATTCACTTCCGACTTTTTACAGTGTAATTAAACGTAAATACATTTATTTCATAGAAAATTACATGCATCTAAATGTCGTATATATCTTTGTAGATCAAATTTTCTGCTTCTTAAAATATTTAACTTAATAACCGCTAAGGAAACTTGAAACCTGTCAACATAAAAGATTTTCGGATTAAAACCTTTGTATTTTACTTTGCGTGCCTTTAGAATAATTTTCTTCGGAGATTAAAATTCTTTCGATGTTAAGTTTTTTCTTCTACTTCGGGTATTAAATGATAGATGTTTTATCTGTCTTATTTCTCATTTAACATTAAAAAAAGTTTTAACTCAATTATTTTGTAGTTAATTTTTTATACTTAAAATTTTTTAGCCTTTAAGTAACGGTTATTTAAGAATAAATGAATACATTTCAATCAATCTTATTCATAAAAGATGAGCTTATATAATATAGATATGTTTAGATATTTATTTCACCTGCAAAGTAAACATGTCTCTATTAACCAACGTTTTAGTTTAATTTATTTCCATAATTTAAGAATGAGATATCTTTTTTATTATCTATACAAATTTATACACGATATATCTTTATAATTTATTTTTCAAGCTTAAAATTGAAAGATCACTTCAAAATTAGAATAAAATATCACATGTAACATAATAATACACTGTAAAAATAGCGGTATTAAAAATGGAATCATTTTAACTCCGCCCGGTGTTAAAATGAAATTACACCGGTGTAGGAGGCGTGATTCGGCGGTGTTAAGATACCGGTGTAAAAGCGGGGTAAACTGCGTCCCCTTGGAGTATTAACTTTAAAGATTATAAAATACGAAAAAATGTCAGTTCTTTATAAAAATTAAAGAAAAATATCATTTATTAACGAGTATAGTGATCGAGTAAGTAAAAATATTCACAAAATAAAATATTTTAACACCGGTAAAGAATATCTACACCGGCAGCGGCGTTATTTTAACACCGATACAGAATATTTACACCGGCGGCGGCGTTATTTTCACACCGCTTTCGGTGTTGATATTTAACACCGCTGATTTTAACACCTACATCGCTTGGACTTACCCCGGTGATTTTTTACAGTGTATACCAATATCATAGTATTTATGAATTGGAGTCTTTAAAATAAAAACAGAAAAAAATTACACCCTAATCGAAAAATTCGATACAATGAAAAATATTTGCACACAAAAGTTGTTCAATATGAGAAGTAAATTCAGCAGTCTTTAGATATCGTTGGATCTCTAGTCGAACTGGGCAATTACTAGAGAAACTCCATAAATATGGGAAATAGCAACAGCATGTTTTAAATATCAAGAAAATTTTAATAAACCTCTATATCTAGATGCCCTCGAATCACTTTCCATGCGCAGTAAGTTTAATTGAACTTTATTCAGTCTTATTATTTTCAGTAAGTCATGTAGTGATTGATGGAATAGTAATTAATTTTCTCCAGAAATGGAAATATTAATTGTTTTTTTAAAATTATTTTGTGAATTCAAATATACTGCTTATTTATAACGCTTTCAATGACGAAAAGAATAAAAAAAATTTTTTTTTCGCGTAACTATTGTTTTTTTTAAATTACTCATTTTCGCACAATCTTTGAGTTGCTTAGGATAACTTATTGTTTAGTGGCAAATTTTTCACCAATTATTCATTAAATAAAAATTCTATTTCATATTGAATATAAACTTACAATAATAAATTCCTATATTCATAAAAATATCTAACAAATGATGATAAGGAACTGAATGAGTTAGAGGTAGTAGAAGCTAAAGGAAAAGAGTTGATTTTTCTCATAATGCATGTTCAAAGAAAGTCTTAGTTACTAGGGTGTACCATCAGAAGAAAAGAAGGAGGATGATGTTAAATTTTTTTTCAATAATGTCTATATGACAATTGAGGCTGATTTATTTATTAAAATGAATATTATTTTATATTGATATGCAAAATAATATCAAACTTTCATTAATTTTATGTTCTTATTATTTATCATTATAATTATAAAAAAAAAATTTTAATCTGTTTTTGATCTCATATAGATCAAAATCAGACCAAAAATAATAGACAGATAAAGTCTGATTTTTATCTAGATTAGAACAAAAAAAGAGCAAAAATCATTAAAAATAAGTCTGAAAATAGTCTTGATAAGGGATAGTAAGGGCAAAACTAAATCAAAATTCACGTAATAATTAAATGTATAAAAAAAGAAAGAAAATTGAATAAAAATAACTTAGAATTTTTAGTTGATTTGAAAGAGATCAAATGTTTCGACCCGGAAATATGTCTGAGGCTATCAAGAATCGATGAACAAGAAATCAATATTACTTCATTCATCAGAATTTTTTCTTAGATTTAATATAAATCTAAGGAAAAATTCTGATGAATTAAATTGATTTATATTAAATCTAAGCAAAAATTCTGATGAATGAAGTAAGAATGGAAAATTTATTATGCTGATGGTTACGTCTTTCAAGATTTTTACAGGTCATACAACGAAAAGTTATCAAAGATCATTCGATATAATCACTTATTTTTAATATTGAGCTTAACATCTGATCTTGATTGTGCAAACGAGGAAGAAGAGTTGATAACATGATTACTACAAATATCGCGATTTATCAGCAGATGATTTATTTTCAAACTTGTATTTGACTTGGTGATACTTGGATCATTCTTAAATACGTAAGATAATTATATTCAAAATTAATTTTATTTTAGTAATAAATCATATCTAAATAACTTCTCTATTTATAGTTTATCTCAAAATTACTCGAGACTTTTTTTTTAAGAAATTTCATTTTCATGAAAATTATATGAGTACATCTACATCGTATCAGATATTACAGAATGTAAGAAAAATACAATGAAGATGCATTTTAACCATTGTATAAAATAGTTTCTTTCTCCACAAAAATATGTTATATAATTTTTATGTTAATTCACAACTATAGTCAGAATATAAAATTCAAATAACGTTTTTTTTTTTTTTTTCAGTCTCATCCAACAATATGTCAAAAATAATTTTGTTATTATTATCAATTTTTTTAACAATTGCCATCTATACTGGTGAAGTTGAAGGATGTGTAGGTGGTTGGGTAAGTAAATTCTGATGAACGACTTGATACTACACGGAGAGAAATTTATGGTAACAATTACAATATATTATGGGAATGGTTCCCACAACGCATGGTAACCGATTTTTTTGAAATGTCGATTATAAGAACGGCACCCATATATATTATAGTAATCATTACTATAATATTATAGTAATCGTTACTATAATATTATGGTTATCATTACCATAATTCTTTCACATGCGATATGGGAACTTTTTCCGGAAAGTACACGGAAAAAAATTAATCGTGAATGCAACATGATGCAGTCTTGGTAAATAAACATGATGAAATCATGTTGCGTTCACGTGATTTGTCATGTTTCGGCTACATGATAATCATGTTGCGGTAACATGAGAAAATCATGTGGCATTCACAGGCAATCTACTTGCATTCTTTGTAAATCGGGCAATTTTACTTGCAATTTCATATCTCATACATTACTGGCAATTAATTTGTAATTTTGGGGCGATCTACTCGCAACGTTATAAATAATATAAAAATAAATTATAAATTCAGTGCTGTAACTGCGTTGTTCTACGTGGAGAAATATTGTACACGGAGAAAAATGTTGGCTCGAAACCTGCCAATTTTTATTATGCTGTCGACCAAACTTGAAACAGAAAGTGAAACATCCAAAAATTATTATGCTCTTATGAAAAATTATTATGCCGCATCACAACTATTATAATGTATAGAAGTAATTTTTATTAAATCTTATCGATAAGTGTCTCGCGCGTAGTAAGTGTTGTGATACAGCATAATAATTTTTCGTATGAGCATAATAATTTTTGGATGCTTCACTTTCTGTTTCAAGTTTGGTCGACAGCATAATAAAAATTAGTAGGTTTCGAGCCAACATTTATCTCCGTGTAGGACTACTCCTGTATTGTATTTTGCGGATAACATTTATTGTAAGTAACTGAATTTTATTATAATTGGCAATAAACTTGCACATTCTTCTCATTAATTCCTTTACGCTATCTATCATCATTTATCCTATTCAGATCCTAATTTACTGGTAAGATTCTTAAATAGATTAATAAAAGTATTATTAATTAAGTCATAAACGATACCTCAATCAACTATAATAAAATAACATATAAATTATAAGCCGTGTGTAAGTTAGTAAGTTTTAACATACGTTGCTGCACGGAAAAAAATGTGTAGTTAAATTTACTACAAATGGAGTTCCATTTACTACACTGACTAGTAATATATAGGATAACTACACGTTTAGTAACAGTTACTAGTACACTGTGGTACACAACCTTTAGTACCATTTACTACAGTAAGTAGTAATAAGAACTAGCATTAAATAACCACTGTGGTTCATTTTACTCCACAACATAGTAGAATATATTTTATTCGTAATGTATTAATTAAATATCTGTTAGATAACGATCATTAGTTTTTATGATATTGAAAACGTTATAAAAATATAAAAATTAATCTTAGATTCTTCAGACTTATAGTATATCAAATTAAAATGATATAAAAATGAATTTATTAATGGATAACTTAAAATAATAAGGACTTAAATTTCAAAAGCCTACTTTTTATCAATACCCGATAATGATAATTTTAAAAATATATTTGTAGTTAATAAATTCTCGTATAAGCATAAACTTAGAATAATTAAGTATTAATTTTTATTAATAGAAAATATAAAAAACATCGATTTAAAAGTTATAATTCTAATAAATAACAAATACTCAATAGGCAATGATTAGAAAAATTGCATTAAAATCACGATTCACTGATAAGAGCATAGAAATAAAATTTAATAGAAGTTGTAGGTGAGGTAAGCAAAAGGAAGAATGACAGGTAATACAAAACAAATTTTTTTGTATTATATTTGTTATATATATATTTTTTTTAAATTATATAAATTATAATTGCACGCCTCGATTTTTAATTATGTATATAAATATTTTTAATTATATATATTATTATTTATAATGTTTTATAATATTATTTATAATAATAAATACAATGACACAAGTTGAGAATACCTACAGAATGGAGTAAAAAAGTTATAGGTGGCGCTGTTATTTTCTTCTTTCAATCATTTTACCACATATTGGAGTAGATTGTACAAGTAATCTGGTATTGGATACTCCAAAAATAGTAACAGATACCAATTCATATAAAATTGTGTGGTTCCCAAAACCACAAAATAAGTATTTTATACTACATTGAGTAGTTGTGGAAACTACAAAGTTTTACCACATTACAGTAGTAAGCAGAACTCCTATAGTAGTAAAATATCACGCACACTGTGGCTTATGTTACTACAGTTGTCATTGCGGCGACCACAAAGTGTAGTAAAATTTTTACTAGTTTGGTGTGGTAAATTCTACTCCAGCATTTTTTCCCGTGTGTGTTTGAATAAATACGGGTCTTTGCTTTGCAAGAATCCTAGCCCATTGCTCTGTCCCAGTCAGTGATCGGCAAAATAAAAATTTTAGATTTTTAATTACTCGTTATTTAAAAAATTAATAATATTGTTCATTATTTTTTTTGATACTTTAGTAATCAGTAATTTCAGCGTCAATATTGAGAATTATTTGGATATTTAATACTGGGATTCTATGAATTATTCATTGTTAGAAAATTAGTAATTGTATTTTTCTAAATCCTAATTATTGCCATAATTAGTAATTAAATTATTGTAATTACTAATTATTAGAATAATTATTAATTTAACTGTGTCAATTATCAATTATTCGAATAATTAGTAATTTATATGTTTAAATTATCAATTATTTGAATAATTAGAAATTTATATATTTAAATTATCAATTATTAAACTAATTAGTAATATATATATTAAAATTACTAATTACTAATTAATAATGGAATTACTCCAATTCAAGGGTTCTATTTAAAATTTTTTAATGAAGATAAACTATTCAGGCCTCAACTTCGTTGTTTAAATTTAGTGGAAACCATTTAAATATAGTGGAAACCTAAACATGCAAACCTCTCAATAAGACAATTTATAGATAAATTGAGAAAAATATAGATAGCCCGAACTGGGAATCGAACCCAGACCAATTCGGTATCGCGCCGAGTGCTCTACCAGTTGAGCTATCCGGCCCTATACTATATTCCGTTCAATTTGATCTATAACTTATTGAGCCACACCGTCCTTCGTACGGTAATACACCATTTAAATATAGTGGAAACCTAAACATGCAAACCTCTCAATAAGGAAACCTAATCAGCTCTTAAGCTCAAAAAACGACGTCGAATGCCGTTTTGCAAATCAAAATCGGTTGATTCGTTCGTGAGATATCGAAAACCAAAAAATCGAAAAAATTAAAAAACAAGCGTTTCATAGAATAACTTAGAGACTTTACGTCTAATCGATTTTGCTCTCATCAGAACATTTTTAGGCTTCAAAAAACTGCATCGATTGCCGTCTTGAACATTGAAATCAAACCACGCGTTTTAAAGTTATGGCATTTCAAAAATTTCAAAAAAAAACGTTTTTTCAAGATAACTTTGAAATTTTGAGACTTATCGACTTTGTTTTTCTTACAACATTTTAAGTGCTCAAAAACCCGCGTTGATTGCCGTTTTGAACGTCGAAATCGAACAACGCGTTCAAAAGTTATGGGTTTTTAAATATTTAAAAAAAAAGTTTTTTTATCATAACTTTGAAATTTTAAGACTTTTCGATTTTGGTTCTTTACAACATTTTTAGTACTCAAAAGATTACGTCTAATGACTTTTCGAAAATTAGAATTGGTCAATTTGTTTGTAAGATATTGTTGTTGCGAAAGTTCACAAAAAAATTATTGAGCTCGAAGAGCTCGAAAATCTTCGATTTCAACGTGTTAAGCTCGCAGAGCGGGAAGTTGTCAGGGTGGCCTGCAGGGTCAACCTCTTTTCGAATATTTTTGAAAGGGAAAATGAAGGAATTTGGGGATCGGGTTTTTTTTTTTTACTTTATTAAGTGTTCATTACTACCCGGGAAAAAATAAATTAGATCTCCATAGATACGCGTAGATCTACGTTGATGAAAAAAATGGCGCGTGGAGGTATACGTAGATCTCCTTAGATCTACTTAGATGAACGTTGATCTACGTATATTACGAACTCCTATAACCAAGAAAAATTTTTGGATCTTTGTAGATCTACTTACATCGTGCTTAATAATAAATATATAGATATGTAGCGTACTTTAGTTAGCGCCAAAATTTAGATCTACGAAGATCTAATTTATTTTTTCCCGGGTACTATTATTATTGAAGGTTATTACCGTCAATTTTTATTGAAAAATATTTATATATGAAAAAGTTATAAACTATCTCGTGGAAAATTTTTTCCTCCATGATTGCATCGATTACTTAAAAACAGATCATCTGAAATTACAAATTTTAATTGCTTCTTTTAATCTGTATGGATGTAGTTATCGTTGTACGAACAGGATTTTAAAAGTTTTGATTTTTAAGGTTTTTTAAATCAGGTTGAAACAAAAAAAAAATACCAATCAGTCTCCGCTGAAATGGACGGTAGATTTCATTTTTTCTTTCAATTATTCTAGGTAACTATATTGTATGAATTTGCTCAACTTCATCCTAAGTATGTATTAATTTTTCGTAAAAGGAAAACTTATCGGTTGAAAGGAAGTGACTAAGCTAACAATTTCAGTAATTATATTGAAAATTCCAATGACTTATCAGTCAAATTAAAGAAAATTTCATGAGCTCTAACATGAATCTTCCAAAATTTTACTATCACCTCTCATTTAAAAGTTATTCAGTCCTTAAACCACCAAACTTACTTCATTTTTCGATTTTGAAAATTTAAAATGGCCACTGTTTCTAAACTATTCGACCGATTTCTCTGATCTTCGATCTCATCTGAAGTATTATCTCAAGCAAAAAATGTAATGAATATTCTTTTAATATATTAGAAAATTTATAGGAGATAAGGTATCAATATTTATATTTTATCACACATGGATAGGGGAGACCGACGTGAGTTGTGACATCGCCGATTTTTTGGAACCTATTAATTGTTAGCGAATTTGTAATAGTACGCGTTTGCTAGCTCGAGACTTGAACTAACAAATATGCGCTATTGCGAGCTCGCTATCAGTTAATAGGTTCCAAAAAATCTCTGTCACAATTCACTTCGGTCTCCCCTACAATAAAATAAAAAAAAACGACCCCCAAATTCCATCATTTTCCCTGTTAAAAAAATCAGCTTCCGGAAATCATCTTTTTTTCAGCCATCTCAGTCGTATTTTCCCTTAATTGTCATACTTATAGTAATTTATCTTTAAAAAAAAAGAATTTCAGTCAAAATAAAAACTTATCAATCGTTTTTTTTTTAATTTAAATTTCACATGTTATTTACAAGACTCTTTAAATAAAAAAAAGTATGCATTTTGTTTGAGTATTTATCATTTTTTTTTTAATTTAAATTTTTTCTTCAAATTATTTATTTTTTTACTGCAGATTTCATTGTGAATACAAAACAAATGAAGTTTAATAGTCTGTTTATTCGTCATAGCCATGCTTTTTTCAATTTTATCTTAATTATTGTCAAACTTTCGGTCCTAGTATGATAACAAATTGTATACGCACCTAGTGAGGAAAATAGGACATCTCAACCCGCGCAGTATTATCACCCGAGCGGTATTGTCTCGCCTTCAGCTCGGGTGACAATACCGCGCGGGTTGAAATATCCCACTTTCCTCCCTAGATGCGTAACATGCTATGAATGCAGTCGCATTATCTGAAACAAAAATATTTTTTCGCTTCGAGGACTGTCGAACGATATTGAAATTTGTCTGTAAACATTTTTAAAACGATTTTAAAAAAAAAATACATTTTTACGAAATTTTTGGGGTACCCCATTTTGCCCCTCTCTCCCCTATGTCATTCCAGGATAATCAAATTGATTGAGAATCATTGAATAAGAATTTTTACAATGTAATTTTACGAATAAATACTAGGGTCTTCGATAATTATAAAAATAATTTTTCTAATTATTCGAATAATTAATAATTGAAAAAAATAATTAACTAATTATTCGAATAATCAATAATTGAAAAAAATAATTAACTAATTTTTTGAACAATCAGTAATTAAATCAATTAATTATGTAATTATACAAATAATTGATAATTGAAATGAATAATTTCCTAACTAAATGAAAAATCAATAATATGCAGGAGCAAAATATAAATTGCTAGGATATTCAGAAATTATTTCATCTGTATCATAAGTTATCAAAATATTGGATAGTAATCGAATATAAATTTTCAAATTTTTGATAATTACAAATTTCTTAGCGCCTAATTATTGAGTATCTTAATAATGAGTAATATTGACTTGAAAATTATCAAATTTTCAAACATAGAGTAATTAGTGGTAATTAAATTACCGAAAATATCGATAACGCCGATCCCTGGTCCCAGTAAAATAAAATTTGTAGAGGCCAGCCTACCCATGCAGGAGCCGCCAGAGTTGAACGACAGGGCCTTACTTGGCCCAGCACTGGAGAACCTAGCTTTGGCACATCTATATTGGCCCATGCTTGGCTCAAGATTGGGTACTCAGTCCTGGCCGTTACAATGAATACCCGGGCCATCCAATGGCAAGCTAGACTTGGGCCGAGACTGGGTAACCTAGCCTTGGCCATCCAATGGCAACCCAGGCTTTGGCCAAGACTGGGTGCCTCTGCCTTGGACGTCCAATGGCAACCCAGACTTGGGCCAAGCCAGAATTACCCGAGTTTGGCTATACCTATGGTTTAATAAGTAGATCATATAAATGTATCAGTTCAACATTAGTAGGTTCGTCCAGTAGCTATCCTTTGGACCCAGCAATCAGAAGGACGGCAGTTCGCGCCTGGAGCGCAGCAGAATTTTCACCGAGTTTATTTCACATCATTTATCTCCTTCAGATAGTTTAAACGTTAATGATCATAAATTCTACGAGGTTAATAATAATAAAATTTTTTTTTAATTAAATTTATTCGTTTCCTCGAAGCATGGGCAAGGTCTGGCGAAAAAGTCAGGGCCAGGACTGGCAACCAGATCTGGCCCAATGTTATCATTCCAAAGTCCTACCAAGGCTGGGCCAAGGCTGGCTTGCAAGCTTGGGCCAAGGTTTTACATACTTGGGCCAAGCCTGCGCCAAGCCTGGGCCCATCGTACTTTCCTCTCTGGGTAAGCCAGGGTTCAACCCACGAATTCTGGTAACTGCTGGTTAAAATCGCTAAGACAAAAAGCGATTTGTCTCAATATAAGGCGTCCTAAATAAATATTTGAATGAATATATTATCTAATAATTTTTATCTGCTACACCGTGTATTTTACTGAAATAACTTTGTATTAGTTAAGATAGTTGCTAAAATCATGTATGCATGCCTCAAGCGCGAAAGTGTTCAGCGTGCGCTACTGTTTCATAATTTCTGTAAACTAACTTTGTGTGTAACATTTCGACTAATAATTATTATTGTAATTTTTTTATAAATCTTGAGGTTCTCAGTAAATTTGGAAAAGTTAATTTTAACTTTATTCCAAATTTCATAACAACTAGTCAAATATTTTCAAAAATATTAACTTTTCATTGAAAATGAGAGACTTTTTTTTAGTTATTGGTATTTGTGTCTCATTACGAAGTATAAATAATAATCAAATCATGAATATTGTTATTTTAAAATATATTTTTTCTCATAATAATGAATGCTAAATTGTTGAAGCTTCTGTGCACTTGAAGGTTATCGAATGAATTAGCGAGAGTTTACCAAGTTGTTCTTCTTAGCCGCGGGGGAGGTAAGCTGCCGATGATTGCCACCATACCTGCTGGTCGATTGCCTTTTTAAGCGAAGGAGAAACTGCTTGCATACGTTTAAATATATAGAAGTAAAGAGGATGAATAAAAGTCTGAGTAGGTATTGGACTAAAGCAGAGAGGAAAAAAATAATGAGAACACTAGGGAGATAACAAGAGCAAAGCAATTCAAGCTTCTCGATCTTGCTGGTTGGACATTACTCAAACATTCTTGACAAATATATAAAGGTTTAACGATGTCGGCATCATAAGCGACGTGCACGCGAGCGTTTAAGTCTCAGCTCTCTTATCTTTTTGTTTTCTTGTGCTTTCTCTTTCTCTTAGTCTCTTATACAGAAGAGTTCTCTGGTACTGTACGGAACCTGGGGCGACACTTGCTATAACTCATTTTCATCGAGACGTCGTCAAGTCGGGTTTTTAGAAATCCGCACCCGCACTTCAGAACAATCCAGAGATTATAATTTGTTGAGATAAGAGAAATGTGCTGTTGAATTTTTATTTTATTTTATTTTATTTAAATACTATTCACATTGATAATCATTAATACTAACTTCGAGGAATAATTCACCGCTAAGTAGCTTCTGAGACTTTAATGCTTTTAGCTACATCATCAAGAGACGCAAAAAACTCTGAAAAGTATTAGCGGGCCTTATTTGCATGGCTCTCAATTAGGGAACTTGTACCTTCGGCGAACTGATTTGTATCATTCGATCTCTTGTAGCGTGGGCTAGTTGATTCTTTTAAGTAACTGGGATGTGGATGCAAAAACAACCTTTGTGATCTACACAACAGACTATTTAATGTTATCTCCATATCAATATCTCTGATAAAAGAATCAATAAAAGACCATCAAATTTATATTCTGCGTATTTTTATTTATACCCTTGTAAAAAACAAGTTCCAAAAATGTTCATGACAGTGAACTTTCAAAATTGAGACAATTCTGAACTTTGAGTTGAACATTTTTGGAACTTACAATAATTAGAACTGTGAAAAATTTTCAACTAGTGTGGACTTTTTTTGCGGGTATTTTTTTTTTTTTAATTTTTCAAGCGAAAATTATTTGAATTGACAATTTTGTGAGTTCATAATAAATTCATAAAAAGTACAAAATTAGTTCCAATTCCTCATTTGTTGGACGATTTTCGAACGAGTATGAAAAAAAACTGAACTTTCCAAAAAGTTCTAATAAAAGTCAAAAAATGTTCATAAATATTTTCAAATCATTTTTTTTTGCATTATAACTGAATAATTTTGGTAAGAGTCGTAAATGATAATGATTCCTAATTAATTTCCCTTTTTTTATGTTCTTCAAGTCCAAAAAATTGTCAAATCAAATTATTATTGCACAAAAAATAAAAAAAAACACGCAGATATAGCCAACACCATTCGAAAATTGTTCACTTTCTTTTTTCAAAATTCCAAAAATGTACAACTTAAAGTTCAGAACTGTCTCAATTTTGGAAGTTCACTGTCATCTCTGATTCAGGAAAATTATTGAATCCATGCTAGGTTATATCCATATATTAGTCGATTCAAATTGTTTTGAATCATTTCAAATAATTTTTCTTAATCAGGGATGAACGTTTTCAGAACGAAATTTTTTTTACACGGGTATTCTTAAAATTTATCTAAATATAATTTTTATCTTCGAAAGTCAGATAATCATTATTGAGGATCTTGATAATTTGAATAACGTGTTTGGTGGATTGCAGCTCGTTAAGTAAATATCGATTAGATCGTTTTATCATTGCAAAGTTGTGGCGTAAGGTGCATTATCGCGATTGCGCATGCGTAAGTGCGAGTTTGTCACAATGCAAGTGTCGCGTGGTCTTGTGCGTGCTACTGCGCTTAAGCGAGTGCGCTTATAACTAATACAAAGATGTTTCTCATTCCCCGTAAGTGTGCCAGCATCACCCACACATCGTGTATCGCTAGCTGACTCATGTACGGATACTTAACGCGTCAAATAGTGGGGGATGTTTTTTTTATCTTCGTCACACCAACTATTAACTTCTTTCCATATTATTCGTCATCTCACTTTTTTTTTATTATGGTCCAACTTGCTTGTTCCATCTTTTTCTTTCTTGGTCGCTTGTTCACTCTCATCTGATCCCATACAAGTCAAACGCCTACACGTTGTAGTTGCAGCATCCACACTTTGACTTTGCTCCGCAGTCAAGCGCGTGCCTCCACGCGACCAACCACCACCAACCACTGGTTCGAGAACGTGAGACAACGACAAGAGTGACAGAGTGCGCTTATACCTTTAAAATATAGTGGAAGATTCTTATGGATTATGGATAAACGCGAATGATAATCATACTGCCGATCTTATTTATTTATCTTATGATAACCATTGGCTATGTTGACATGCTAATTATATTATTATTCATAAATTTACTTTCAAAATAATAAATTCAAAGCATGCAACTCCACGGTTTGAATATAACTAAGCATTAAATTTCAAACAAGGGATTAAAAAGGATTCCTGCTTGTCCTGTTTCGCAAGGAACCACCAATCAAAATATTGAATTGATTATCTGTAGTTTCTGTTAGTAATTTTTATTTCTTGCTTGGTGCCTATGGAAGTGTAATTAATTCAAAATTTTATTAATATATAGATTAATAAGTGATGACCGGAATCCGAAATTGAATATTTTTGTTGTTACGAAGTGAAAATAGTGAAAGTTTGTTTATTAAAAGGATTCAAATTTATAATAATTTCGCGCATTTCTTTAGAAAGATTGCAATCGTTCTACGAAATTTTCGACTTGTGGTTTCTGTTAGCAGATATTTTTTTTTGCCCTACGGTGTTGTTCTTCAGCGGGTGAAGAGCCACTGTATATTCTCCGATGATTGTTATCTGAAAAATAAAAATTTTAAATTTTGTGACTTAAAAAAAAAAAAAAAAATAATATGAGTGATTGTGGTATTAAGTTTCTCTATTTATGTGCGTTTGTGTGAATAATTATTGGATAAATTCATCATATTTAAATAATTACTCAATTACTTAATGAAAAAAAACCTAGTCTGTGCAATCGGTGAAAGTTAATTATACTTTTTAAGACCATATTTATATTTCTACAATATATATTAAATTATATGAAAATAAAAATTTGTCAGACAAGTTCATTAGCATATGATAAATTTTTAATATATTTATTTATACGGCATCAAAAACTACATAAATTAAAATATAATGAACTAATTCTGTTAGTTTACATTTTAGTTCTATAAAATATTAAATTGAATTCTCTGAGAGCTTTGGTTTTATCAAATACTTGAAGTACAACAAATTTTAAATGATGAGCTGAAATGAAAACGTTCTATTTGTTCTCATTATTAATTATGTTTAATGAAACAAAAAATTATCTTGAGTGTTTTCTGATGGTTTTCAGGTCCGTCATTAATATTTCTTTAAAAAAAATTCAACGGATAGTGAGTGTTTGAATCGATCAAATCGACGGGTAGCCGTAGTGATCTCGAATACTGCGTGGCGACGAGTGGATTGCATATTGACAAGACTTACGCTAGTGTGGGTAGAGGAATGGCGCCAACCTGTTGCTCAACAGTGTTGCGGACTGCGCGTTCTTATTTAAAAGAGAAGTTGAACTGAATGCAATATCTTGATTGACATCCTGAACCTCTAAGCAATTGAGAGGAACCACAGCAATGTATCGGCTTCTTGTAATGTATTATATGACTTGTAAGGTAATGGCTTGTTGCTGTCTTTGATTACCTTTTCTAAGTGGTTTTCAAAAAACAAAAAAAAAATAAGGAAATTCCTCAGTAACGGACAGTGTCTTTCAGAACATTAATACATATTTGAAAAAAAAAAAACATATTAAGATATTGTTATTATTTTTACGGAAAATTGTTCAATAAAATATAAAGAAAAATGGCGCGAAGGAATAAAATAACTTTAATAATTTTTTTGGGATTCGTTGTTGCTTTGTCAAGTTCAACAAAAGAATTCCTCAAGTGTCGTGCAAATCTAAATGCGGCATTAAAAAATGAGAGTATATTCTTGGAGAAGATTCATCAAGCGGATTATATCTTTACCGGAAAGATCAAGGAGTTGAAAGCGAATGAGCTTCACGTGCGGGTAAAACGTGCCATCAAAGGCAATCTTAATAGTACGATGAACTTGATACTTAATGACACTTGTGAATCTTACCTGAGGAAAAGTTTTACGGGAATCTTTATGGGTCGCCGTATTAGTGATTCGGAAAATTTGCCTTATACCGGAAAAATCGTTATGAATTTCGGGCCTATATCGCTAACATTGGCTAACTTGGATCGACTAAATGCAGCTATTCGAGGTAAGTGTATTAAACAATACATTGTTTTAGCTTGATTAAAAAAAATATGTTCTTATCTTCTGTCATTAAATGATAATAGATTACATGACACGTGCGCTAAATTAGTGATGTCAATGCCTCAATTTATCGGTCAACTTTGAACCTCTTTCTATAAAATTCTATGGTTTCAGCGCGCTCTTACGGAAAAATACTAATGATTTGTACTGAAAACTTATGGTTTAGTATTTTTGCGCTCTAATGCGTAAATAGTGCGTTTGGTGTTCTTAGTTAGGTTATCGATATTTTTAGGGTCGTAAGCATCAGCACTTATTCCTTACTATCGATAGTGTAACCCGATAAAAAAAAAAATTTGGATCCAATCATGTGTAATTAGATTACTATTTGTATGATTAATCGATGTTTATTAATTTTTTTTATCGATGAAAAATTATTCATCATTGCCGGGGCTCGAACCTGGATTTTTCTGCGTATCAATTGAAGCTTGTACCACTCTGCCAACATCGCAGACTCAATAGAATTTTTTCTAAGCTCTACATACACTACCGCTCAAAGGTATTTGGGCACCTGCATTGTTCATTATATTACAAACAATACATTTATTAAAACAATTTTCTTAACAGGGGTTATCAAATATTTTTGGCTGAGTTTTTTTCGCAAACAAAATCTCTAAATACAAAATACAGACTGTACATCGATGCACTACTGTCTAATCTAGTAAAGTGCGCTTTAATTATTTGATAATATTCGTTTGTTTAAGAGAAAAACTCGGTCAAAGTTTCCATTTACTGCATAAGTGCAACAAAGATAGTACCGTTCGTGGACTTGAGTGTAACAGAGACATAAGTGCGAACCCCTGTTAAGTTTCATTGTTTGTATCTCCTCGCACAACGCGTATTGTTATAACGTTTAATAATTCGCTAATAAATAATTAAAATTACTATGAAGTCGTTTCATTTATTCAAATTTTTACAAAATACCTTTTTTCTAGGAGGCCAAATACTTTTGAGCGGTAGTGTATTTATCATAAAAATCTCAATAATCATAACAATGCACGTGATATTAATAGTGATGATGATGATTAAGCAATTTATAAGTATTGACTGTATTTATGTAGAGATTAAATATGAAATTTTAGGTTAGAGTTTTTTTTTATTTGGAATATGATTGATACTAAAATCAATTTCAAGAGTGATGTAGACTCACTTCTCAGACTATTTATCGACAATATTAAAAGCGTGATTAACACTAATCACTTTCGGTAGTGTTGTAGACTCACTCATCAAACTAATAATGATCGTTAATGAAACTCTATTCAACACTAATCACTTCAAATAATGTTGCGAATTCACTAGTCGGAGTACTAATGGTCACTTATAAATACTTTGCGTCACTAATTCCAAACGGACTTATGTTTTTATAGGTCCTTTTGGCTTTAGTTACTAAGTTTAAAACCAAAAGGGCGTATAATTTATTTTTAATTGCTTATCATAGTATTGACTTATTCTAAAAAGACGAATAATTGAAGCTATCCCGGGTCAAAATATCTAGCCTCTAGCCTCTAGCCTCTAGCCTCATCGAACCTAAGTAAACCTCAAACCAGCCTCACTGAGTAAAAAAATCATTTTGAGCCTCAAATAATGCTCACAGAGCCTCAATGAGCCTCAAATGGTGATCAAAGAGCCTCAAATAATACTAATTGAATTTAAATAACATAGTCGAGACTAGGTTCAGTTAAGGCTCAGCGAGGTTCGATGAGGCTAGATATTTGACCTGGGTATATGCCCTTATGGCTTTTAAAATTTTTTTTCAATTTATAGCAATAAAATAAGTTTAGAAAACGATTGGCAATGCAAAAAAATGATACGCTCTTTTGGCTTTAAAGAGTTTCCTAAAGCCAAAAGGACGTATAAAATATATAAGCCCTTCGAAATTAGTAACACGACTTATTAAAAATTAATGAATTATTGTCAATAGTGTCCATTAGTTTTTTTCGTAAGGATGATTTCGGCCAAATTTAACACTTCGATGTATTTTCGGCCAAAGATTTTTAACCGATATTCTGGTCAAATATAAATTTGTATAATGAATATCAGTAGTATATATATGAGTATAAATTTAATACAGAAGTAAGTCCGATGAAAATCAATAATGTCAACGACGATGCAATATGACGTTGATGTAGTAAAAAGAAACTCGATAAAAATAAACCAAAAATAAAATTTTTTTACGTATACTTCAATAAAAGATAAAGAGAGAAAGCCAGAGGCTTAACTTTATCCAGTCGACGATAAATTACACTCGGGTTTTACAGAAAAGAATATCAGCGCCAGCGAGATCGACTTAATTCGCCGACAGCGTTGAGTTGATGTCATCCAGGAGGTGTTGGTCACGCTGTTCGCCAACGTGACACTTTTACCCGCCAGACACATTCGATCTTTTAATCTCGATATTTTAAAGTGTCTGATCAACAGCTTCGTTGCATTTCTTTTATTTTTAAGTTCTTGGGTATCACGACGTTTTATTTTCAGAGATGAAAATTAAAATGTCAAATATATCAGGATATTTGCATACAAAATTTTTTTTTTTTAAATATTCTTATTACCATACAACATTTAACAAGGATCATATTTTTATTTATTTTTTAAATAAATTAGTTATGTAGGTTTATCTATTGTACGGTTTATGGACGATCGTTAGAGTACCGGTTCACATTATCGATAACCCTTAAAGAAAGAAAGAAATTCAACGTTACGACTCTGCTATCTACGACAATCGTGAGAACATTTTCGTTTAACGATAATCCTATTATAAAAATTGATAAAACAATTTATAATAATCAACTCTTATTTTCTAATCTTTTATATAGCGGACTCGATTGGGTGGGCGCTTTTTCTAAATGTTCTTTAAACATTCTAACATCACTTTTCAGTCAAAAAATGTCAATGACGTTTATTTTATGATAAAAACTATTAACAAAATGTTTTTTTTTCCTTTGCATCCAAAGATTATCTAAAATATAATTTTTCTTAATGTAAATTACCCGCAGAGAATTTTTGAGTAAAAATGACCTATAAAGTTCGGTACTGTAAGAACATATAGCAAGTAACTAAATTTTTACCATATTATTGTTAGTAGAAATTTCCCTCCATTTACATGCTATCGAGTAGTGTATTTTACAATGTGCATAGGAAAAATTTAGATATGTATTTACCACATGTGTTCACAGTATCAAACTTTTTGGGTAATTTTTACTAGAAATTTTTCTGCGTGTACTTACAAAAAAATTTAAGTTAATCAAATTGATTTAATAACAACATGGCAAAAAGTATCTGATAAATTTTACTCGTCAGTTGTGAGTAAAACTGGGCCTAGATGAATAATTACTCTTCCGCTTCTAGATAGTGTTCAATTATCGGGTAGAATAACCCAATTTTGAGTAGCTTTCAAATAAAAAAATATTAAAAAATAAAACAAAAGGAATTAGTTCATACACGGAAAAAAAATAGGTGCTGCAACAGGATTTTTCCTGTAAAATCGATAAAATAAGGAACAAGTTTCATGTACCAATTTTTTTTTCAGTATAGTTAAATTTCAAAATTTGAAAAAAAGTTCAAATTATGAAAAAAATTCAAATTTTGAAAAAAAATTTTTATTTTAAATGTGAAATTTTTTTCCGAACTTAATTCTTTTTCAAATTTTGAAATTTTACTATACTGAAAAAAAAAAAATTGGTGCATGAAACTTGTTCCTTATTTCATTGATTCCACGAAAACTCCTGTTGCAGCGCCTATTTTTTTTCCGTGTATCCTTTCCATATTTTTTTGTTTTTGGCCCAGGTTTACTCTAAATTGCAGGATAAATTTTATCAAAAACTTCTCTCGGTGTAGAAATTTTTTTTCACTTTTTTTAGGGGGTACCCCATTTTGCCAATGAAATTTGTTTTTTAACGGTAACTGAAAGTTTTTTCTATTTACTTTAAATATGAAAAAAAAAAGACAGCGTAATTGAGTCCTCGAAAACTTAGTATTTCCTTAAGTACCGGGTCCCCCACCCTCCCCCCTATTTATATAAATACCAAACATCTGTTGCGGAAACATAACTTCTGTGCGTACCTTTAATGTTTCATATAATTAAATAAAATAATAATTAAGTGCTACACTAGAACATAACTCTTAGATTTTTTTCTTTCATAGAGTTATTTACAAGAAGTGATATGTAATAGTAGTATGAGTACATTTTTCATTTAACAATACATAGATCTTTGAGAATTGTTAACAAGAGACATTTTATGATGGATTTTTTTAATGCCTACACGTGCGTTGACCACAGAATTAGTGCGTAGTATCATAGCGCATTGTACTGACTTGAGTCGTCAGAGTTAGAAAGGTTGGCTATAATACATGGCGCTACCCACGTAAAAAAGTTTCTCAGTGCACTAAAGCTTGTACACGCGCTAGTGCGGACACACCCAAAGAGTGTGCATAATTGGCCAGGTGTATCCATGCGTTAGACTTTCGTTAATTTTTATTTTTTATTCACTAACATGGTGGACTATTTTTTTCTGTATGATGTTCAAATTAAAAGATTTATTATACTTACGCCTTTATTGTTTCATGAGGTCGACATCGATAACCGGTAATTATTGATGTCTTGGTGCTATCGATTCAAGTAACTGTGATTTAAAAGATGTAGATATGTAAAAGAAGTGTTATAGAGTGCTCTGATGGTTATCAAATAAATCCGAGGGCAGAGAGCACAGCCTCGATTTGTCGATGAGTGGGCGAGAGGATTGATCTTGTTTCGACGTATATACGTATAATCCTTCTTGTAACGACCCGAGTAAATTAATCCTTTAGGTTTTATTTTTTTGAGGCCTTAAAAAGGCGTCTCTTGATGTAGTCCATCAACATCAAATATTCAATTAATTTATTATAACTTCAAATCATTTTTTGCCGCCTTTTTTTAATAATGTTTATTATTATTATATTTACTAGATATATAAATTCCTTTTAATATTGAATTTACCTTGTATACAAATGAATACATTGTAAAAAAATTGTGGATTAAATCTGGAGTAAATTCGGAGTGCGGAGCGAATGGCTGTGTTTTTTATTTCATCATTTCGGAGTGGAATTCAGACCTGAACTCCGAGTAACGAAGTGAATTCGGATTGAAATTAAATTCGTAATCACTCCGAATTCTATCCTGATTTTTTATAGTGTAAGGGGAGATTGTAGGAAAATAAGAAACTCCAAAATAGGTTAGTAATCGGGGTAAAATGGGACACTATTTTAAAGAATCATTAAAATTTTAAATCTAAAGAAAAAAAATCTGTCTATCGGTTGAACCTGCGGGCCAGCCCTAAAACTTCCCGCTGTTTTCGAGCTCCTTGAGCTCGAAAATACTTTTGTATGCCTTTGTTCTCGAAAAAAACCGCATTTAGCATTTCTTTCTCCCACGATATCTCGCGAACGAATGAACTGATTTTGACGGTTGAGGTGGCATTCGACGCGGCCTATAAAGTTTTAAAGCTCATTAGATTTTAAAATCAATCCATTGAGCACATTACAAGTTATCCAAAAAAAACATTTTTGGAAAAATTTCATTTTTGGAATATCTCCAAACACACCCTACCGATCAAGCTCAATTTCTCTCAACTTGTAGGAACTAACAAGCCGCGTCGAATGCCACCTTGGAGATCACAATCGATTTATCCGTTCAAAAGTTATAGAATACATATTTACATACATACGTACACACATACATACACTCGGACATCATCTTGAAATTAGTCATAATGACTCCCTAGAATGTCGACACGTCAGGATTTGTTAGAAATTCGGTTTTCGAAAATCGGATTGAAACCAATAACTTCTCGTTTTTTTGAAAATTTTCAATTTTCTTAGTGGGAAGTTAAAAATTAAATTATCATTTAATCAATGACTTTTATTTTTTATGATGATAATACAAGTGTTTGTTGAAGTCGTTAAATAAATTTTATTTCCAGTAATTTTTGAGAATTAAAATAAAGACAATTATAAGATAAACATATCCAGATTTTAATTATCGATGTAAAAAAAAAAAAAAAAAAGCTGAACGAGTAAAGAATTTTAGACAGAAAGAGATTTTGTGTTACATTCAGCTTGAAATGTTTATGGTTTCTTAAATGCCCTATTTCCCCTTCTATATATAAACATATACATATATTTCTTCCGGTATTATTAAGTTGAATTTTCAACGCTACTATTAGTCGTCTTTCATTGACACTCATAATATAATAATTCTCGATATGCTATCGTCTGAAATTGTTATCGGTATAATTGCAATTTATAACGACGTATATCAACGTGTCCTCATCATTTGTCGCACCATAAAGTTTTTTCTCTGCACAACGATGAGGTTTGTATTCCAGTGAATTAGCTAGTGGACTGTTGTACTTGGGTGTTATACTTTAGTCCTTGCATTCATCTTAAGCGATCGCTTGTGAGAGTTGTTACTACAGATAGGTGGCTGATTGCAAGAGACCGAGTCCAATGCGACGCATATTAAGCACGCTTTGAAACTATGGTATTAAAAAATTTTCATCTTCGAGTAGACGCAGTCTGTTTTGCATTTCAAATTGTTCAGTTTAACTGGTTTTCATTTTTTTAATTCTTTTTACTTTTAATATGTGTATGGTATTTGCTTCAATGCCTGTCGTTATCTCCAACCCATTTGTATACATAATGTCGAACAGTTTACACTTGATTTCTGTATTTTCCGTATGCTTAAATAAAAACAAATACGAAAATAAATTAAGTCGTACGGGAGATTTTATAGTTTAGTCGATAAGTTTTTAAATGTTCTATTAACTTTAAATTAGATAAGCGTAAGTAGTTTTCTCCACCTGTCATCGCATTATTCTACTGTCAACTATTTTCGTAGCACTCGAGCCATAATAAAAATAGGATCTAATCTCATGGGGACAATGTAAATATAACTTGAGTTTAAAAAACTTTAAATACATTGTGCTAGTTCTTTATATAAATTACTAGGATTATTTTTTTTAAGCTTTGACAATCTCTGTAATTTCATTGTAGTAAAGTTATTTTAATAAAAATAATTAATACACGGAAAAAAATGATGCTCAAAATTTTAATAGTTTGTAGTTTATTTTTTACTTAAAATTAGTATATTTGTATACTAATATCAAACCAGGATCATTATATATTACAAAATGGCTATTATTTATATTAAAATTTGATACACATAGAAGAGCAAAATTTGTAATTTCGTATTAAAATTAATATGAAAACGAATCGATAAATTGGTATCTATAGTTATTTATTACTATTCAAATAAACATAGAAAAATTTAAAAAAGTTACCACTTATTCGATTTATGTATATTGTAAATCAATTTATAATGATGGATAAATGATATTTTAAGCTAATAATTGATCAGTGATATCGAATGTATAAAATAAAAGTTAGTAACTTTTGCAATTTTCGGCTGGAAAAATCAGTATCCAAGATAGCAATTCTTAATTCGACCAATCATTACTTTTTAATAGATGTATGCCATAAATTAATTAATTTTCACTAATAAGTCACGTATTTATATACCTAAAAGGAATAATATTTACTTACTTTTTGAAATAATTGATAGTAGTTTTTAGGAATCTACAAAAGTTAGTAAACTACTTCGCATTAAAAACATAATAGTACTAATTATTGATAACAGATTCCACTTTTTACTATTATTTATTAATTTTTAATGTTCTGTTTTTTCCGTGTATAAATTTATGTAATAACTTCCCGCTAAGGAAATTGAAAAATTTCAAATAAAAGGAACATTATTGATTTCGGTCGAATTATTTTGCACCTCAAGCGCGAACGCGCTGAGTACCTTACGATCGACATTATTCTTTCGACTAATTCACTGACGTTAAATTATCTCTGCACTTTTTTGATTACACTTAAATGGGTTAAGTTGGATACTGATATGAAGATAATTTATTAAGGAATAGTTTCGACCTGGTATTAAGTCGATTGATTGTTTCATTGATTAATTATTAATTATTTTAAGCCAAGAAACCAGTGCTGTCAATTGTCCTGTATCAATTTTCGGAACCACGATAACTTTCGAAAAATATATAATAAGTTATATAATTTTTTTTATTAGCTTTGTATTTTTTGTCTTGAAAACTATTTTGAAAATCATTATCTGAATTCTTTTTGTTTAATTGTAATTAATAAAAAACTTAAAACCGTTCATTCATGAAAAATTTATCTGTCACTTATTATTATTCTTCTTTCCTTCACTAACTACTGGCAGCAGCACGAGTGTGACAGTAGGATTAAAAAAGAAACAGTGACAACGAAGAAAAAAAAGGCGGAATGTTTTTAAAAAATTTGAAATAATGAAAATGAAACTAGAAGAAAAAACGAAAAAAATGAATCTAAAAATAAAAAATAAAATTAATAAGTTAAAAGTTGGATAATAATAATAATGTAAAAAAATAATTAAAATAATGAAGTAATAATATAACCAAAGTATTAAAAAAAAAAAAAAATTATCAATAATTATCACGAGTGATTGAGGTGTGCACTATTGGATTTTCCAACATTATTTTTTTTTTAATATTTTAGTATATTAAAATACTTTTACAAGAATGTTGATAGATAAATGTTGATAGATAACATAAGTTTATAATTATACTAAGCTTGATTTTATGATGATTGGAAGATACCAATCTACTTGTTCTGTTGACGTATGAGGTGCTTATCGATTCTGACTTCCCGTTCTAATATTTACGAAGGTCCTTTGTCTGTCTTGATATCTGTTTACCTTTTTCTCCAATGGTTTATCGTGTCAATTAGTTTTAGAAGATTTAGGATCTTACGTCATGCGGGCTCTATCCTTTTTATTATCAGTTGCGTCTTACTTTTTTGGCTTTACACATAAATAAAATTTCTCCTCATAGTTAATTAAAAGATTGAACTTAATGTGTAGTTTTCCACTGTATTTTTACTTCTCTTCATTGTAATCAAGCGAAAATTTGATATCAACACATCCCAGTCATTAACAAAAAATTTTTCATGTGGGGCAAAATGGGTCTCAAACAAAAAAGTAATAAAGTGATTTTTTTTTTTAATTGCAACCACATAAAATTACTGAAAATACATAAGTGATAATTTTACTTGTTACTGAGATTTATGAATTACAAAAAAAATTAAAAAATAGATCATTGAAATTAGATTTAATTAATTTTATGAAGAGGTTATTATTAATTAATTTTTTTTATAATATCAAAGCGTTATATAATTGAATCGTTGTATCACAACATGCCTAAAGGATAATATTTAATAACCTGTCATTATTTTAATGATGAGGATCAAGATTGAGTTAGATGTTTTTAATTAGGTTATACTTGTAGATTTTTGGTCCTTATTGCTCCCGGGAAACAATTTAGAATTTTTGAATCAAGTTTCACGTCATACCTTACGGGTAAAAACATAAAATATAAAGCGCAACAATTTTTAATTATGTACTGGTTCTTTTAGGACGTAGGAGCAATAACGGGAGTTAATTAAAAATTTTAATTTTTTACTTTTTTTTATTGCTATATCAATAAATATGAGATTGTTTTATTGATTATTTGAAGTAATCAGGAATAACTTAGCATTTAAATACATCCACTTAAAATAATTATTTTTAATTTATTTATTTAATATCATTGTTTTCATTTTTTTTTTGACACATGATGACAGATTCTGTTCATATTTCATTGATACGATAAATCATGTCACTTGAATAGAAAAATCATATCAACACAAGCTCGTTAGGATTTTATGTCTAGTGATGAAGATCTTACACTTATACATGTCATGTATTGAATTTCAAGACAAATCTTGTTCAAGTTAGATTTTCAGCTTCAGATAAATGAGACACAATAGGTTGTAGACTAGAGAAGTGTTTTTTATTTTTTTATTATTACTTTGATTATATTTATGTTTTGATAATTTTTTTTCATTATTAATTATTAATTAACTCTTAAATTATTCATTTCATTTTTCATTTTTAGTTTCGTTTTTTTCGATTTTTCTTTCAGTTTAATTTTTGTTAATTTTTTTTTTAAATATTCCGTCTTTTTTTCTTAGATGTCGCTTTTTTTTTTAAACCTACTGTCACACTAGTGCTGCTGCCAGTAGCTTGTAGAGGAAAAATGAGAAAAAATAAGAATAATAAAAATAAAAAATGGTGGCTAAATTTTTGATGAATTACCGGTTCTAAGTTTTTTATTAATTACAATTAAACAAGGATTTAGATAGTGGTTTTCAAAAAGGTTCTTGAGACAAAAAATGCAAAGCTAATAAAAAGAAAAATTAGGCTAATTTATTGTGGTTCCGAAAAGTCATACAGGACAATTGCTAGCACTGGTTTCTTGGTTGAGAATAATTTATTTTAAATCAATGGAATAATGAATCGACTCAATAACGGATCGAAATTATTCCTTAATAAATTATCTTTGTACTCGTATACAATTTAACCGATTTTTGTGTAATCAAAAAAGTGTAGAGATGATTTAACGTAAGTGAATTAGTCGAATAAACAATTTTGATCGTAAGGCACATGGAATTGATTTTGAAAGTTATATATAGTCACGTTAAATTTGGTGTGAAGTTCAAATCATACAACATTATAAAATTTATAAATTATTTGACTCCGAGACAAAGATTTATGTTTACATGCAGTAGAAGTCCTTTTGAAATGGTAACTTTGCAGTTACACCTAAATAAGGCTTCACTTATTTTGGCCTGTAAAAAACTTCGTAGTGGCTTCAGATGTTTGGTTTCTTTCAAATAACTTATTTGACTTGACAGAAATGATAATAAACAAAATGTATGTGCTTCAAAATAACAGTTTTTGAATGACTTATGCCAGTTTCAGTTTCAAAAAACCGATTCGCAGTTCTTTTACTTTCAAAATTAGGAGTAGAAAAAAAAGTTCAAAAATATATAATTTTTCAAATCGAATTCATTTGTCGTAATCGGAAATTCCTTGACCTTTGAAGCCGATGCATAAATCATAGTAAGAAAATGTTTGGTCAGAATTTAATTAACATTTAAATACAAAGCTTAACAAATCATGAAAATATTCTAATAAACTATCGTTTGCCCGGTATTTACAGCGAACATTTTTTTGACCACAGATGACATTTAAATTTACTCTTTATAGGCTTGAGTTGAAGAAATAAGACGCTGACCACATAAATTACCGCAATTAGTTATTGTCAAACTGAACAAAGGATTGTCTTCAATCAATGGTTAAAGCGTAGCAATCATGTATGAATGATGAAAATCCTTGGATTTTAATTCAAATTTTTACAAACAACCGTGACTATTTTTCCAATTGAGGGTCAATATTTATATAGAATTGCGTTTGATGCTATTTCCGGTTCAACAGAATTTCTTCAGAGGTGTTTTTTTTTTTTTTTTAAACAGCTTGTGACTAAGCCAGCGTTAAATGATTTCTGATATCTTAGATTTGTATAAAGAATCTACTTGGAATTTCGTTGAATCAAGAAATCAATTGTAAGACAGCGGGAGAGATGTGATGATGGTGATAAAATCAGAAAACGACCGCAGCCTAACAAAACTTTAGTGTGCGGGCGTCTTCCAAATACACTTTGGGCGTCCCGAAACTCGTACAAAGGCGGTGGCTCATTTGCATTAAAAGCCCGTGTTGCGCATTTAAGTGGCTGCGTTTAATTTATGGAAAATAAATTTTAGTAAAATCAACCCCTCTAATAATACGAGTTACATATAATACCGCCTATTTCATGTTATTTATCGACTACTATAATAAATTTTATTTTTTTTTTAAATAAATCTATACACTGTAAAAAAAACGGTGTATGTCCAAGCGGTATAGGTGTTAAAGTTTTCGATGTTAATTTTCAACACTGAAAGCAGTGTTAAAATAACACCGCCGCACGTGTAAGTATTCTTTACCGGTGTTTTTATTAAATAATTAAATTATTGGTGATTGAAATGCTGGGCGTAAAATGGTGTAATTTTTAAATAAATTGCGTATAACATAAATAATTATTTAAATAAATACATAGCAAAATTGAGATTTCTTCTAAATAATATTATTAAATTTTTATTTTTTTTTTATAAGTAATAGGGGAAGGGGGGCAAAATGGGCCCCTTGAGAAAAAAATTTCCAAATCATCAGTTTTTTTAACTTGTTTTTACTCCCTTGCCAAGTATTTGACCTTAGTTTGTTCTGTCCATTAACAATAAAAAATTAAAAAGTGTGGGGCAAAATGGGCCCCCTCCAAAAATTTTTATAATGTGAGTTTTTCAGCTTGTTTCACTTTTTTTTCCTTCTGCTGAGTTTTTGGTGTTATTTTGCTGTGTCTATCAAAATTAAAAAATCCTGAAAAGTTGGGTAAAACGGGCTCTCAACAAAACTCAATCTATGTTTCTCGCTTGTTTTATGTTTAGAAACTTTTTAATATATATTTAGTATAAAATAGAGTTGATAGTGAAGATTTGAACCTTAAAATAACTTAATATGAAGTTTTCTGTTGAATTACTATTCGATTTATTCAAAAAAATTGAATTTTCGCGCCAAAATATCCACGTCATTAATTTAATTACTTGATTACTTATATTTTAATTATTTTCGTTTATATAGAATAAATTGTTTTTGAAAAAAATTATAATCAGTAATGCTGTTGAACTCATGACCTAATTTGCTCCTCATCATAATTCTTTAATCATTTCTGTTAAAAAAATTTTAGGAACTCGTTTGACTAAAAAAATTTGGGGGTGACCATTTGCCTCAATGTCCCATTTTGCCCCCCCCCCACCCGTTCCAAACACTTTTTACGTTAGAAATTTTGGGGGACCCATTTTGCCCCCAAATATTTCGAGGCATTCAAAATTTTAGGGGGCCCATTTTGCCCCCCCCCCTTCCCCTACATCTTTTTTTACACCTATTTAACAACGGTATTTTAACACCGCCAAATTACACCGTCTACACCGGTGTTCTTTCATTTTAACACCGCACGGTGTTAAATTGATTCCATTTTTAACACCGCTTTTCTTACAGTGTATATATAATAAATATACTTATTGATGTAATCAACATATGTTATCTCGAAGAACTAATGCACTGTAAAATCTATATATCAGTAACAGAAAATATGGTTACACAAAAATATCTGATATAAACCATCGAATAAATCCTTGTGATTCATTTAAATGTATTCCATGCTGGAGGTATATTGTTACGTATGGATAATTTATGAAATATAAATCCAAGAAAATACAACCCCTAACAAATTTGACCACACCCTATCACGCCTGTCACGGTGGCCATACCTTCGTCTCTTTTTTTTCTTCCTCAATTTTTCTTTCAATTTATAAGGTTCTTTTTCTCTTACTATTTTTTTTTTATTGTAGCCCTTTTATTTTGTCTCGCTTCTCGTTCTTCACCCGCTCCTTGTGTGTAAGCAAACGGGATTATTAAAGTATCTTGGAGCCGAGAGTCGCAGCAAAACAGCAAGAAGAAAAAAACAATTGGAAACAGAAAGAAGAAAAGAAGAAGTCGGCTATAACTGAGCCATTTGTTGGGTGAATCGATTCTCGACTTTCAAAAGCCTTTCAACTTTACTTTACTAGTTTTTTTACGCTATTAATTGTCTTATATGTTTCCTTTATCTTTTACCTTGGAATTCCAATTCTCGATTTCTTTATCTATAAACATTTCTTTAGTGTTTTTAATAATGTATATTAAGTATACAAATATATACCTTTTTATATATTTTAATTGCATTTTCTAGTATTTATTTATTCTTTATTGCACCCACGCATCCTCCATTTTAAATGTATCTGCAAATTTAAATACATCTTTTTTAATTATTTTCTTCATTATATTTTATGAATATTACTATCGATTTCGTAAACAACATCAATGTTTGTATTGTCTGTATCGAAACATCTAGTTTGTTTTCTGCCGTACCTTCTTACAAGGTCTATTTTTTAAACAAAACATGGTGGGATTCATAATTATTTTTTATACACTCTCTTTTTTATTTTATATTTATATTATGGGTCTTGGATCACGGCATCTTCATTTAATGCAACGATCATCAATTATTGAAGGTTGAGCTAGGAACAAGCGTCAACGATACATGGTGAAGAAAAAATTAATATACTCAGAATATTATACATAATGAACATCAAACCGTCTGGAGAGAGGCGAAAAACTGTAGGCATGTACTTGGTCGATGGAACGATCGTTGAATTTTGGGTATGCTGTTGATTAATGTGCATTAGAATATTTAACTTAATGCAAAAATACGTATTAACTTTTTTTTTTCTATAATTTCCAAATATATTTTTGAAGAATTTGAATCACAGACACGGAGAAAATGAGTCTCGAAAATATTACAATATTTAATATATTTTAGTAAGGAATACTTTTACTAAAATTCATTCGTAGTATTTATCAATTGATTAATAAAACAGCAGTTTGTATAAAGAGTATGTCAAATCATTATTAAACGCTGAGTAATACATTTCATTACATGATTCAACAACTTTCATTCTGTGTAAATATATAAATTATCTAAAAATAGATACTAAATACTGTTATATGCAAAAGATACAATCTACAGTAATTCCGAAAATCAGATAAATAGCGTAGCGTTGAGGATTATACCCGGGTTGAAAAATTTGATCTGATTATAGTCTAACGAGATTGTATTTGGACTAATTGGTTTGTCTTCAAATTATTATAAATATTTTAAGCCGCTTTTGATCTAAGGACGATAAAAAACAAACTAATAAAAATAATAGGCAGTAAGATTCTGATTTTGGTCTGGATGGAAACAAAAGAAGACAACATATTATGAAAAAAAAGTCAGATTTTGATCTAAAGGCGACCAAAACCAGACTAAAAATTATTAAAAACAAGTCTGAAAATAGTCTAAATATGGAATAGTACAGGCATAACTCGATCAAATTTCACATGTTAATTCAATACAAATAAACAGTAGAATTGAATAGAAATAACTTAAAATTTTTATTTGGTTTAAAACAGATCAAATTTTTCGACCTGGGATACGGTAACTAAAAATTACCATACGGTTAATAATTTTTCGAAAGCAGGTCGACAAAATTAATAATTGGTGGAGATAGCGTATACAAATATGTATTACAAGTTCAGATACCTTCGTTTAAAGGAGACATCGGACTGACAGACTAAGGACAGGATTTGCACGCGGGAGATCAGGGTTCGAATCTCGGTCAAGTCAAAGTGAATTTTAAATATAAAATTTGACACCAAAACTACTACACAGGACATAAATAATAATAATAATTTATAATAAGTTGAAAAAATAATAAAAATTTTATTTTATTTGTCTATTCTAATGTAGTAAAATTTACTATATTACATAGTATATTTTACTAAACATATAATCAAGTTTACTAATGCAGTTTATATTTATTGGCATTCTTAAATAATAAAAATAAAAATTAAATTCTCATGATAGTAAAAATTACACAGTTTCAATAATAGTGTTATAAATTTACACTATGAATTTGTTAATTTGAATTCATATTTTTGAGTAAAGTTCCTTGAATTTTTTTTCGCCGTGTACTTAAATTATTTTCGATCAATCGAGCTATCATGTTACAATATTTTTATAGTGACGTAAGATAAGATCCGCTTAATATACATATATACTTATTTATTTTTCTCACACGCTACATGATGTAGGCGGGTTCTGTGTCGTTTTCGGGCGTCATGGTACATTATGGGTTTCTCGTAAATTTTATATTAAGTCTCGAACTCAACAGCCAGAGGTTTTTAATGATACTATGGATACAAATATATACAATGTACCTACAGATACTTCAAAGTACAGCTAGATTTTTTTTACCACCTGGGTGGTATTTGAGCATGTTTTGGCAATCACATACATGAGTACCATTATTTATTTTCCCAAACTTAAATGTATATATCCATTGGCTATTTTCTTAAGCACACCTTATCTCATACAAAGAGACATCAAAATGTCATTAAAATAACTTGATCATCAATATGAACAGACACTTGACAGTTTTTTGATGTCTTATGTCGTGTTATAATTATTTTATTTTACAAGCTGTCGATTGTACAAACGAATTTATATTTACTTACACTGATATGATAATTTAATGCATTTGTAAGAGGCGTTTTTACCCTTACATCGAATAACGATGATTCAGCACTGTGACTAGGGAGACAGCTACACGTTGTTCGATTTTTAGAGTGCACACAAAAAGTATGTAAGTGTTGCTTATGTATACGCGTGAGTACCTTGATGTCTTTTAAGAAAGTTAGTGCGTAAAGCGGGGACAGGTAAATGATAATAATAAAAAAAAAAAAATGAGTACCAGTTTTTCAAGGTTTTTATAAACTACAAATCGCCTTCACCGGATCGTATCATCTTTATTAGTTAATATTTTATTTTTATAATAACTGAATATAATTTCGAGGGTATTCCAGATGATGGTTCAATTGAATTTGACTTTTTAAACTTAGGTATAAAATCGATCTAATTATTTGTGGTATTTTATGATAATTATTTAATTATAATAAATAGGTTTTTTTTTCATATGTTAAATTAATTTTAAATTATTAATTTACCAAGTAATTAGATAGAAAATAAATTTGGATGAATTGAATCGAATTTCAAAAAAATAATGACGCGAGATACGTCTGTTTATATGAAATAATAATTTGCATATTAATTTTCTGTCGTGTACTGTAAATATCTATAGGTGCGTTATTGAGAGTGAAATTAAACGATATGATGGCATTACACAGAAAGAAAAAAATCTTGAGTCAAGGGTAAATTTTCTTGAACCAATAAAATCTTAAGGAAGACTGAAAATTTCTTGAATGAAGATGAAATTTTTTGAACGAAGTTAAATTTTCTTGAGCTAAGAAAATTTCTTCTTGCTCCAAAATAACTTCGGTCTTCCTTATAATTTTCTTGGTTCAAGAAATTCATTTTTTCTGTGTAGAATTAGTTGTACTTGAGTAAATACACAAAAAATTATACGGTATTTTGCAGTTAATGCAAGAAAAATACGTTTTTCATTCTTATGAAATCATATCATTAGCGTATAAAAAACTAATGCAAGTCAATATGAAACATCATTTGAGAAAAAAATTTTTTTCTGTTTAAAAATGCTCAGATACGGCTTGTAAAAATAGTTGGGGCAAGGTGATCAGTCTGGATAGTGTGGCCAATTAAAAGTTTTCAGTAAAAAAAAAAAATTTTGTTTTCATTTTGTCTCTCTTATATTGATTACATAAATGAGGATCGGAAAAAGTTGAATCGGAGGTTAATTGGACAGCGATTGTAAAAAAAAATTATTTTCCCTGAAAATTTGAAATTGACCTTATTGTCCGAGCTGATCAACTTGCCCCACCATTTTCGACAAATCGTATTTTTGAGAACAAAAAAATATTTGATTTTTTGTCTTAAATGGTGTCTCATTTTGCCTTGGACACCGACAAAATATATGGTGTCTCATTTTGCCTCGGGTTCCGCTATATTATGCTTGGATGTAGTGTTAAAATGATTTTTAGGTTATAATAAATTTTAGTGAGATCGATTTATATGAATTTATGAGTGATATTAGTTAGCATGGACGTTAAAAAAAAGAAAGCTATTAGTTTCCTGCGGGCATCATATATATTCTACACATGAAGAAGATTACATCTGGTGCGATCGGTAGCCATCAGAAGCTGGTGCATAGATCATATCAATGATGCTTAAGCTGATAGAAACAACTTTGCGTCGATAACTATTGAATGTTATCGATAAATCGATCGAATGCATTCAGGATATACGTAAGACATGGCATTTACTTTAATTTGAGAACTTGACGTTTCATTGCAATACCTCAAAGGCATTAGAAGAAACAAGTGTTACAACTTTCAGATAATTCTTATTCTTGTATACAATAAGTAAAAGAAATAATTTTGATAATCAGCAAAAATTACTATGATAAAGATGTTTTCTGATTATCTTCACTTTACGGCAAGAGAAAAATGGACTGTGTTAATATATAATGATAAGAGTTCAACATATAGACTTTCAAATTTTGAAAAAAAAAACAAACTTTTGGCATTATTGTTTAAAAAAATTCTAAAAGTACAAGAGATTATTTAGGGATCTCACGTTCTTTTTTATTTTATTTTTCGATTGGTCGACATAAAAATTATTTATTGCGATGTTAAGTAAAGACTTCTTAAGAAGTAAAGTTTTAGAAGGTATTGCCATCTCATCAATAACATCCTGTCAATGCTAACCAAACTTATGCATATACCTGCGTCGGCGCCTTGATTCGATAGATACCCATGAGAATGAGATGCAGCAATATTTTAAAACGTCATCATTGGAAGTGAGAAACATTCTCGTTTAGTTTTTAGTATACAATAATATACGAAATAAATATGGATTCACGAGTTGTGAGCACAGCATGCATTATAATGTATATTTATGGGTATAAAAAATGACCGGGCATGAAAGATTACCCCCAAAATTTTAGCAATTTTTTTTTTCCAAAATAGCTTGAACCAGATGTAATTCACTAATTTAGAATATTTACACAGACCCCGAAAAAAAAAATTTCGGTCGATCTAGATTTAATTATGATTTAAACAGACATTTCGGGATCCCGAAGTTTCTTAAAAAATTAATCGATCTTCATTACTTTTTTCCAGATGTTTTTATGGATGAGTATATAGTATTTTATGGTTTCGTTTGCCGAAGTTAAGTTATTTAATCAACTTTGTAACTAAATCAATATTTGTATTTTATGTAGCCATAAAAATATAGAATGATTACATAAGAAAACTTAGAATTTAAATTAGTTTTCAATCTGTCCATATCTATATCCATCATAACGTAATATTGGGTTTTTGTATCAGTAATAATTCAGTAAAAATCATGTTTTTAATTCAAATTTATTTCGCGCTCTTATCAATGTCGCTCTCAAAATGGACGCGTCTCTCCTAAGCAAATGGAGCCAGTATAAAGTCATTTAATTTCAATTTATTTTTTTATTTTTGCGTGTAAAACATTTTAGTTTTTAAAAAGAAGCCCTGTGGAAAAGGTCTTATAAAATCTCATAAAAAAAAATTGGCTATGAGAAAACGATCAGTATTTGTCCACGAAAAATCTCAAAAATTCTGATACAATTATTTTCTCATAGATGGTGCATCAAAAAAATTTTTTTCTTAAAATTCTCATATAAATTATCAGAATCTATAAGAAACAGAAGCTGTAATATTGTAATTATAAGTATTTATAAGTTTTCGAAAAATGTAAAGTTTACAATTGAGTAGATTTTGGAAATGAATAAGATTGTATGAGACGATTTCTAAAGTAATCATACAAGATTTGATACTGATTAATCAATGTGAGTACAGTTATTTTCCATATAGTTTATATGCTAAATTATTGAATTTTTTAGCATGAATTCAAAAAGTTTCTATTATGTATACTCAAGAATATTTGTATGAGTATTTACGCGGAAAATCTTTAGCAATCTATTCACGAAAAATCTATGAAATTGAGTCCGTTTATTTATTCATCAAATTTACTCAAGTAAACATTAATATTAAATATTAAAGTCATGATGTATTATGGGATATACCATAGTACAACCCAAACAGGTGCTTGTTGGTCTGTCAAATGACAGGGGTACTCGAATAAAATCGTATTGAAATTTGGAATATAACACTTCTGAAATAAATGTCTTACCAGGGAGACTACAAATCGTAGGCGCGATCTCGTGGCGAGCACCGAACTACTCCCACTGCTGCTGCCTAGCACCGGTGACTTTCCCCTTCTCCATATCGATCTTTTCTCCCGAGAAATTTTTTCTCTTGGCTTAAACAACTTTTGTTATTTTGGTCGGAGAATACAAAAAAACTTGCGTGAAAAGAATAGTACTTGTTCCGAGAAATTTTATTCTGTTTAACCAAAAAAATGCAATATCACTACAAAAAAATAATGTATCTTGCACCAAAAAAAAAAAAAAAATGGGGCAAGATACATCACTGGGTTTGTAAAAAATCACATAAAAACTTATATTTTCACTCATCTCCGAACAGTTAAAATACTTAAAGTACAAGAAATAGTGATAATATTAGTATTTTGGGTGTAAATTCTTATAAAACAAAAATGAAGTTAAGCAATTATTTTTGAATGAATCTGATAAAATTAATATTTTATGTGAATGGAAATTATTTATAAAATCTCATAAGTACTCCATAATATTTTATAAGTAATAGCCTTCTAACTAAAACTTACAAAAACTCATAAATCACATTGCTTTTAAATTAAAATTAAATCTTTTAAGTTTTTACAAGTTAATTCGATTATAGATTTTCTTACTAATTCTCATAAAATTTTTATGAGAAAAAGGTCTGCATTTGTCCATGTAATTCCTGATTCAATCTCATAAAATTTCGAAGAAATACATGTTAAATATTTTCTCATAAAATATGACAAATATTTTATGATATTCAATAAGATATTATCTCCTAGGATAACTCTTACTAAAACTTATAAATTCTGAAAATTTCGTATAAAAAAATAATCTTATTGAGATTTTGTAAGTATTATAACATCGGAATTCGCCTGATCAATTCTTATTGAAAATACATTAGAATAAACTGTAACAATCTTATAGAAATGAAAGTACGTATTGAATCTCATAATCGTTGGCGGAATTCGAGTCACAAAATCTCATAAATTAAAAAATCTTACTCATTCTTTTAAAAATCTAGTACGGAAATCATGATAGGAAAACATCAAAAGCTTTGACTCATAGATTCTCATAAAAATTCATATGAGAATTTTTTTAAATCTCATAGATATTTTCGAAGCTCATAGATTCTCATAAAAAATATTCAATATTTTATCAGAATTTATGAGAGCTTTTCCACAGGGAGCTGTTACCACACTGAGAGAACAATTTATTTGAGCCAACTAAATAGATTTATTTGACTGAACAAAATCATTTATTTCATTCAAATATATATTTGTTTATAGTTAACAAATCTTGGTTGAAAAAAAATTCCAAATAAAGATTTGTTAACTATAAACAAATCATTATTTCACTCAAATGAACCGCATCTTTATCTCAAATAAATACTGATTGGGTTCATTCAAATATGGGATTTATTTGCCTGAAACAAATCTCATTTGGCTCAAATAAATTGTTCTCTCAGTGTAGCAACAGATATATATACGAGTTTTTTACAACAACTAATTACTATTTTTGTACTCAGTGAAAATATTACTATATAAAAATTTAAATTTAAATTAATGTGAATGGCACGTACTGCGCATGCGTGTTCCGTATGCTGGCGTCCGGCGCCACTTGCCACTGTCCCCATCACGACTGTCTTTACTTTAGGCGAATGGCGAATCCACATGTGAAAACTGAGATAAAGAAAGTAGAAGAATTCCAATATTTAATTGTTTAATTGATGATATAAAATATTGATACAAGTACCCGAGGATTAGTAAGAAATAAAAGGAGACCAGATCTATTAATATTAAAGAAAAAAAAATATTTATTAGAGCAAAAAATCTAGTAAGAATTTATGGTATTTACTTGCATTGATGGTTTAACCTTTTCCGGTTGCAAAGTAATAATAAATACTTAATTAATTATTGATAATTAAAATAGGTAATTAATTAAAATAATTATAAAAGAAATAATAAAAATTATTTAACCAAAAAATGAATATGTTGGCGAAACGAATGACACAAAGCATCGCGTCAGCCGATTGGAATTCGACGTGGGAAAAATCCACTAGAGTTTATTCATGTATTCAGTCATTCATAAGGTTGGTTTGTTTATTTTATTTCGTTCATTTAAATAATTATTAATTTGTTGCTATTTACCTAAAAGTTACTAATTTTTAAATTATATTTTTGATAAATTATTTAATTATTTATTTGATAATACTGTGATTAAATTATCAGCACAGTCAGTATTAATTCGCTAAATATAATTAATGTAGTTAATGATTTAGCAGTTGAAATATTAAATGATCGTTTGTTGCTCATTAATCAAAAACTATAACGAATCACACTGATGGGTGTAAAAACTCGGGTCAAAAAATAACTTGATTTTGATGTATAATTTTTTCGACTTGCATTTGACCCAATTAACTTGACTTTGGCTATACTTATTTTTTTAAACTTCAATATGATTTTTTTAACTTAAAAATTCAAGTCAAGTTTGACTTAGATTTAACTTATTTGACGTAAAAATTTAAGTTAAAAAGATCACATTGGGGTCACGTTGACTTGGATTTGACTTAAATGACCTAAATTTAAGTCAACTAAGTCAAATCCAAGAAAATGTGACTTTTATTTGACTTAGTTGACGTAAATCGGTACCAAATACGGCAACTTGTTCAAAAGCAAGTCAAAACCAAGTATATTTTCATATCTTAAAATATGTAAAAATCAGAAGTTGCAGTGTATAGTCTTTTCGGCCTTGTACGCTTTTGCGCGTGGCTAAACGGTCGCCCAGCCAAGTAGCAATCATGCTCGAGGCTGCTTAACTTTGGTTATGGCCCGAGCCACACGCGTGCTCCACGGCTGCCTCTACCGCTTCTCTTGAAATGTGTTTTTCATTTAATAAAAGAAGAACTTAAACTTTACTTGTTTTTGTTTTGCTGAAGTTTCTTTAATTTCAATTTTTAAAATTACACCGATGATTTTATACACCGTTATTCCACACTACACGGCCATGTAAAGTTCTGGGGGGTCATTTTTACACCAAAATTTTTTACAGTGTGTAGATATATACAAATATATGGAGCGATCGGTTACTAGTCCCTGATCAAGTACTAAGTCTTTTACCTTATATATTCCAACCTGATTCATTTATACACATAAAATAAATATTTTCAATCTTATCCTTAGCTCAGTAGTGTGACAGTTTTAATTAATTGAATGGTATATGTATTTCAACTTTTGCAGGTGCCATTTACATGCATTTCTCTTTTTATTTTTTCGATATTGATCAGTTAAGTCTAACCGCTATCCGCCTAAAAAAATTTCTCTGTGGCGCCAGTATTCTCGACAGTTATTATATACAAGCGTGAGAAAATAAAATTCATTAATAATTATACATCACAGCGTTTTTTAGTCGAACCATTGCTTGTGTGATATAAGTAATACTTACTATAAGTATTATTATTTCACTGATGTAAACTGCATGAACAAACTCATGGTCTTGTTTAAGCGTTTTCATTACTGAATTACCTATAACCCCCTATGTATTTACACGGCTAATTGACTATAAAAACGATAAAATAGTTCTCTTTATGCTTTTATTCGTATGGATAATTGGAGCCCGAGTGTCCAGGGTTCTAGGTTGAACCTAGTTTCCTTTTTTATAAAATAATTTAGATGATGTGAAAGTTACATGTTTATTGTATAGTGTAGCGGCTATCAAAATGTCGTCTATTGAATTCGTACTGTACACAGTAAAAAAAGGTTCGTCAAAATCGACACTTGCCGTGTGTAAAACTATCGATTGGCACTTATTTGTATGTTATTTTAACATACCTCGTTTGTGTGGAAAAAGTTACACTCGTGTATGTTAAAAATAACGCGTTATAAGTGTCAAAATCCTCGAAAATGTAACCTTCAACTTCGTCACAATCATATGTTATTTGCAACACTTGAAGAGTGGTAAATTTGACATACGCTTTTGTGTTACTTGGACACTTCTCAAAAGTATTTTTTAAATTATTTAATGTAAAATTAAAATCAATAAACCAATTTATTAAATTAATTGAAACTATGCTTGCTGCATAGTAATTAAAATTAAAATTATAAAATTAAATGAATAGTAAAAAATTCCGGCCGATCATTACAATAGTGTGGGTACACAATGGGTAGCACGTCGTACTTCCCGCGTAAAAACGACAGAGGCAATATTTTTAACACATGACTGGATGTAAATGCAACACCCTCTGTGCGTTATTTAAACGAATCTACACAAATTGTATGTTAAGTTTACACACAAGAAGTGTCATTTTCACTTGAAATTTTCCGAGAATTCTTTTGTGATGGTCGATATTATTTTTAAGATATTTTGTGTGTTGATTTGACAGTAACATATAAAAAGTGTCACTTTCGTATAAAATAACATTTTTGTGTGTTAAAAAATTAATCGATTGCGACAGTTGAAACAAGGTAAATATTGTATGTTAAATTGACACACAATAGTGTTAAAATTTCAACACTCAGAATTTCAACATACGCTTTTTTTTACACTTTGACGAATTGTACTTTACTGTGTAGGGTCGCAGTAAGTCTATAGCTTAGTAAAAAAGAGGTGAACGGACTTTTTTTGACAATCTAGTAATCCTACGAGTGAAATAAAATGTATAGTGAAGCAAGATAAATAGTATCTGGGGCGTCGTAAGAATTTAATGAGCGCGACCAATTTACACAGTTCAAATTTCAAATTACCCGGTTACGGAACTCAATACAATCAATGCCGCTACTCTATAATGATTATGTGTAGTGGAAATTAACGACAAATAAAATATGTATATCACTTTTTCGACAACACTTATTTAGACTTCAAGGTTTTACAGAATAATAATCATTAAAATACATAAATTATGAATTTTTCAAGGTTATTACTGTCGAAGTATAAATGTAAATTGATATATGAGCATGCATATAGCTTCGAAAAATAATTTTATATTGGATATTGGGACGGCTTATTAAATGTTAATATATTCAATAAAAAAACAATGCAA
Organism: Microplitis mediator; assembly: GCF_029852145.1. NCBI lineage: Eukaryota > Metazoa > Arthropoda > Insecta > Hymenoptera > Braconidae > Microplitis > Microplitis mediator. The sequence continues at coordinate 8,529,085 of NC_079975.1, forward strand.
TGATAATTTACCTAAGTTACTTAACATACAATAGTTAAAATATACATATATACTGACCATCGATATTGACAATGATACTGTGACATTTACTGATGGAAATTCACCAGATGTTAATGAAAAATATCAAATCTCGATAATTACAAATTTTTCTTGTTCGTTTAGCCATACTTTGTAGGGGAGGAGGGGGCAAAGTGGGTCCCTCAAAATTTTGTATACGCCAATAAATTCGGATGGATAATAAGCTTATCGAAATTTCTTATATAATGAGGGCTAAAATAGACCACAAAAACTGTTCGTTAAATATAATTTATTAAGAAAGTTAAAGATAATAAAGTTACGTTTCAAAGTTATATCGCAGCAGACTATCAAAATTGTTTTTTATGTTATTAAAATACAATTGTTTTATAGTTATTTGCAAATATCACACGTGTAGCTTCACACAACTTTGTTGTGAACACCGGCACATGAATTATGGGCCCAATTTTTACATTGGCTACATTGAATCCATGGCTCTAAAGATTCTGAATATAATTTGCCACAGAAAATACAAGCCGTATTATCCACCGATTGTTTTGATTTGCTTTTTTCTATTCCCTTTCTTTTGATTGTTGTCTTCTCCGTCGTTTTAATATCAAATCGAAATTTTTTGGAGGGCCCACTTTGCCCCTAATTTTCGATTTGTCAATTTTAATGGACGCAGCATAATGAAGTGAAAATAAATATCAAGGGTCTAAAAAGAATGATATGATAATTATTTTCCTTAAGGAGCCCACTTTGCCCCCCTCTCCCCTACATATCCTGTAAAAAATCGGAAAAAATATTACAGTGCTGCCTCTGTTACAATACAATGTGTTACAAAAATTATGATGTTACATCGTAATTTTAAAATAGTAACTGCGTCCACCGTTAGAGGCGTTCTCATATATATTTGTGAGTCTTTCCGGTCTTTCTGTGGCCGAGCGGTCCAAAGCGTCAGACAATTCGCAATCGAAAGGTCTCGTGATCGAGTCCAATACCCGTCCGAGCGATTATTGTTTAGTAATTTTATTTAAAATTTCTATCACATCAAATTCATAAATTTTACGATGTGAACATCGTAATTCATACTAAAGAGCTTAAGATTTTGTGTTGTCAATAGTCATAGTATGGAATGGTATTAATTCAAATAAAATTTACAATGCTACATCGTAAAAATTATGAATTTGAAGATGGTCCACCACTACAATAATCCATAGGAAAAAATTACGACGTTAGCATCATAAATTTAACTGGAAATTTTTCCGTGTATGATACATATTGCCCCAGTTTTCTTTACATTATTTATATTTACAGCAAAAGAAAAAAATTAATGTACATGAATTCATTAAACTCTTATAATTATATTTTTACATCTTAAAAAAAAAATTGAATGAGTACTACAAATTTATTGTTTGTATTAATCGCGTTCAGGCAATTTATAACAATTTAGGTAATTAATTAATATTTAAAAAGTGTAAAGAATACCCAACAAGGTCATTAGCTAATTATATCATTTTGACTGGGTGCTCTTCCTTTTCAGGTTAATTTTAATTAGACGTGACATAAACATTTGCAATGTGAATTAATTGAATAAAATTAAGCCACGCTTTACTTGTAAAAGCTTATGCATAAATGATTCCCTCATAATTCGTGTATAATATAAAGTTCATTTAATAAAGTTTATATAAAGCCGCTGTTGAAACGAGCGAACCATTCATAATGCTTGTTTTACCATACTTGTATTCATCGCTAACTCATATCATTAAATTCACTAATCACTTGCTTCAATTTAATTTTATTTGCAACATAATACTGTTTTACAACCATCGGAGGATCTTGTATCGATACCAACATGTCTTAATATGACAATAATGTCATGCTTGGATGAATAATTTTATTTATTATTGATACTGAACAAAAAAAAAAATGTATTATGGAAAGTTGATTGAAATTTATTCTCATACAAGAGTTTTATGTGTTGGGTAGTTCCTTGTCACCATCTTTAACGGTTACTCGAATATCCCGTTTCAGTAGTAATTAAGAAAATTATGAAATGCAAATGAGCCCTATACTTGTCTCACAAGCCTCACGTGTTAACAGCCGGTACACCGGGTTTCTCTTGTTATTTGCGTATAGATAAACACGCTCTGACCAAGTAGTAGAAGAAAAATCGGAAGCTACTTGATGTGATGATGTTATCATGGTTACATGACTCATTATAATAGTCTATAAATACAATATAGTATGTAGTATTTTTTTGGTGTTCGATGTCGTTTAAAATTTAGGCATAATTTTTTTATTTTAATTCAAAGTCGCCCTAACTCCCAGAGTCATCAGCGACTAATTAACTGTTGGGTGTAGAACACGTGGTGATAGTGGGATACTTGTGGTTTCGGCGTCGGGTCAACCTCAGGTCAAATAGACCTCATGCTTTTGTGAAAAATTCATATTTGTATTCACTGCTCTAGTGGATCCGAATTACGGTACATTACCGTATTTTACTGTAAAATACCGCAATTTACTGCAAATTTGCCGTAAATTACGATAATAACCCTAGCGGATCCGAATTACGGTAAATACAGTGATTTACCGTAATTTACGGTGTCTAGCAGAATTACCATAAATTACGGTAATTTACCGTAAAGTACGGCAATCTACGGTAAATTACGGTAATCTACGGCAAATTACGGTAAATTGCCGTAATTTGCGGTAATTCTGCTAGGCACCGCAAATAACGGCAATTTGCCGTAATTTGCCGTAGATTACCGTAATTTACGGTAATTCTGCTAGGCACCGTAAATTACGGTAAATTACGGTAAATCACTGTATTTACCGTAATTCGGATCCGCTATGGTAACAATGAGTTACCGTAAGTTACGGCGGGTTACCATAATTTATCGCAAATTACGACAATTTGCCGTAAATTACCATAATTTACGGTGGAATGTCGTATTTTACGGAAATTTTTCTTAATACCGTAAATTACGGCAAATTTGCGGTGAGATACTGCACTATTGCCGCGAATTTTACGGTGAATTGCCGCAATTTTACCGTAAATTTGCCGTAGAATACATTAATTTACGGTAAATTGCGGTAGATTACGGTAATTCGGATCTGCTAGGGTGAGGTTCGAACGAATTTGTCCGAACGATCTAGAGTCATGCGCCTTAGACAGCTCGGCCGAGAACCCGGTTTTAGGTATAATTATTAGGTATCAATTAATAAGGTCCGCCCATGTTGTTATTACGTGAACACTTTTTTTTTATTATCTCTCTGGATCCACCTCCTTTCTTCTAGCCACTTAGTGGCCTTTGAAAAAAAGCCGATGGGAAGTTGGGAGTAATCTCATTTGCTATTCCGATCCGCTTAATAAAGGCCATTACTACTTTTAAATTTAAGGTATGAAATTTTTTCGAGCAACAAAAAACCTAATGTATATTATCTATATAAAAGAGAATATAAGAAAGACGATCAGAAAGTGTTCCACTTGTTCTTGGGTGGACTAAACTGATCAGTAGCAGCAAGCTTGCTATGTAAATGAGTGATGGCAATTAACCGTGCTATGTTGCTAAGTTGTGTATGTTCACCAGTGTTGTAGTAAATATGAAGAACCTGCTAGCGTAAGTATACACGGCGTGAAGTGAATGTCAGACTTGGTTTCTCTTAAAGATAGAGTATAACCGTTTGACGCATCTTCTTGTCGAATCAAGAAAAGATGAGAGCCAACGCTGGCTACGATTAAATGTCTTCGTCCGATTACGATAATAACAATAATTACGTGACCATGACGTCGTCGTCAATCATATTTTTCGTATACTATATTATACCAGACAAACAAAGGACTTGCTGGATATGATTAAATTTAAATATTATTATACATATTTGCAACTCAAATATTTCACTTTTAAAAATTATTTTCAAATAAATTATTATTTTTTTCACCTTAAATAATTTTTACATTTTTATTGCGATCTTAGTGATAAAAATTCATAAGTAAATATCTGAATATTTACTTTTTTTTTCTTAATAATATAGAGATATAATTTATATAGTACTGTTAGGTGGTCAATGCATTCATATTATATTTTCGTGTTTGGACATTCATGCATATTTTACGACGTGAATTCAAAACTAAAGTAAATTTCAACTTTTGAATTTTTTTTGGCAATGTCGTATGTTGGATGTACATGTGGATTACGAGCAGTCATAATGTTCTTTTAGTTTGTAAAACTAACACGTCCGCAATACTGCTTGATTTAATTTGTGTTTCAGCCATAGCAATGTTACTTTTTTACATAAAATTAAATTCATTTGTACTGAAAGTATGTTTTTTTTATCATTAGCTTTAGTCAATGAATAAACAGTTTAAAAGTTGGGAAAATATTTCACAAGTTTTTTTTGGCTACAATACACAGCCATTATTTACAATCTGAATTACGTTACGATGCCGTAATAAAAATTGGATTTGTTTATTATGAAAATTTGTACAGAAAAGAAATTTAACTTGAATTAAGAATTTTTGTTCCTTCGAAATTGAATTCTTGTTTTAAGTTATTCTGTTTTGTTTATTCGAGAAAATGTTTGCTTGCATCAAAAAAGAAACTTTTCATTTAAGCACTTTAATTTCAGTTGAAGAAAATTTATTCTCTAATTACCCGGGTTAAAAAATTTTATCTGTTTTAAATCAAATAAAAATTTTAAGTTATTTCTATTCAATCCTACTGTTGATTTGTATTTAATTAACATGTGAAACTTGATCGAGTTTTGCCTGTGCTATTCCATATTTAGACTATTTTCAGACATGTTTTCAATAATTTTTAGTCTGGTTTTGGTCGCCTCTAGATCGAAATGATACTTTTTTTCATATCATTGTCTTCTTTTGTTTCCATCCAGGCCAAAATTAGACTTTACTACCTATTATTTTTATTAGTCTGTTTTTGATTGTCTTTAGATCAAAAGCGGCTTAAAATTTTTATTAAAATCCAAAGACAGACCAATTAGTCCAAATACAATCCCGTTAGACTATAATCAGATCAAATTTTTCAACCCGGGCAAAAGTTAGAATGATTTGATCGAAATTATTTTATTTGTTGACCAATAGTGCGACTTTTTTGTCCCAAGTAGTTCATTCTCTTGGTTTCGACACCAGTGACTCGATTCAAGGCGGCACATTATCATACTAACACATGTACTTTCTTTTTCAAATTAAAAAAATGATGTCAATTTTACTCAATATTTTGACGTTCCAATTAAATTTTTGAAAAAACACTACCTTTGTATAGGATCGAACTCATGTCCTTTGAATTAGAAGTTTTGTTTGCTGTCCATTAGGTTGACCTTCATCCGAGGATGAATTAGAACCTAAAAGTTTAACTATAAATGATATGACAACGGCTTAGAGGTTTTCCTATTCTCCATAATCTGACAGATAAATGGGGATATTTGAAAACCAAGAGACTGATTTTTTTAGACTGAGTTCTTATCACTCTTTCTTTAAGTCGGTCATATAGTTGGAACAAAAATTTGAGGTTATCTAAGCAAAAACTTTTTTTTTTAAGACGCGTTTTCATTTGTTTCTCTATTCGCACTCAAGTGGATAAACGGTACTATCTTTGTTGCACTTGTACAGTAAATGGAAACTTTGTCCAAGCTTTTCTCGTAAACAAATGGAAGTTGTCAAAAAATTGAAGTGCACTTCGCTAGTTCATAGAGTAAAGCATCGGGTCTGTGTCTTTATTTAGCGTTTAGGGTTTTTATCTCAGAGAAAAGTTTGGACAAAATTATCTGAAAACGGTTCTTAATTGAATGGAGTTATACTCGGGTCAAGAATTTAAATTCACCAATCGAAGAAATTTTGGCTCGAATAAAGAGTAGGGTAGAGTTACCGTTTTTGACCACTTTAGGGCCAGTTTTGGACATTTAAAAAATTTAAATATATTCATTATAAAATACTCAATGATGAAATTAATTTTTTTAATTTGTTCAAAAATACTTTGATCACTTTATTACAATGAAATTTTTTTTAATACTTCTTCATTAATTGAAATAAAGTATTAAATGTCCAAAAATGGAGCAATGACCACAGATGGATCAGTACTTCTACCCTATCATTCAAGAAAAAAATATTCTTGAACCAAAAAAGTTTTTTTTTCTTATTCTTAATATTCTTGGGTCGAGTAAATTCTGTTTGATTCGTTAGTTTTTTTTCTTTATAATAGTAACCTAGATGGTAAAATTTGTTAGTTGAAGTGGATTATTAATTCGTGAGTCAAGACTTGCTTGCTCACCTATTTCTAGGAAAACAAGAAAGGCTGTGGTCAAACACTTTGACAATGTCGGTGCATTAATGCCAAGACATATTATAATGTTGAAACGTGATATAAGGAAAGACAAAAGATAGTGAAGGTATGTCTTTTTGTTGTAGTCAACAATCTTACCTTGAGTTAGAATGACAGTATTATAAATATAAATGAAAGTATAATATTTATATAAATACATATTTATAGTACTTATGTTTTTTTAATACGTTAAATAAATACAAAAAAAAAATTTCGACGAAATGATAAATCTTGTAATAAAGACCATAGACGTGGTACAACTTATATATTATATCTATATAAGTGAGTAAAAATAAATATATTAAGCAGCCGTTCACGCAAACTAATAGAACTGGTTTCCGTACGTGCATATAAAAATCTTCATTACGCCGGACTATATCTAATAACTAATCACAACTTGAAAGTTATTTTTTTAACTTTTATCTCATTCTATTTTATTTTGTTTATTTACCTTAGTAAGGAAAAATAAGAAAAAAGAATTTTAAAATCCCTCTGGAATTGAATGTTCTTATAAGTTCCAATAACTTTTACTAGAAATCTTATTCTACGAAAAAACGTATTTCAGTATAGGTAACTTTGTGTACTATACGAAATAACTGAAGTATACAAAATTGTATCATTTACAAGGATTTTTATTTAAACTTTATTTCAGTTATATTTTTATTATACATTTATAGTCGATACTAAAACCCATACAAAGGTTTGCAATGATTGGCCAATAAATGGCTAACTATACTGGTCCGTGTATGGTAAATCATTGGCAGCTGTCTTTTTGCTTATAAAAATGGCGCACAATTAACCGCCGTTCGTTGGCCAATGGTTTAATCGTGCTCTTGATACTAAGCTTTGGCCGATGATTGATTGCCACGATTGACCAATGCTTGCGACTGCCATGCTTGGAATACTGTTATCATCCGATATTTAGCCGATCTTCGGCCGATGCTTGAAAATTGGCAGCCATTCACGTCCCAGTAATGGGCTGATTCTTTTTTTTTGTATGGGAAGTCTTTTAAGATTTCCAGCACCATAAGTTACTAGACAAGTAAATAATTTAACACTAGTGATAGCAATTATTTGTTTTTAACTTTTTGCTAAAAAAAGTTGAAAATTTTCAAAAAATAGGAGATTCATCATTTTCAGACGGATTTTTCAAAGTCAAGTTATAAACAGATGCCCTTTTTGAAATCCTAGAAAGCTATTTTACACATACTCATTATAAAGTCCACGTGTGTATGCAAATTTTTTGTATGATTTAAAAAAAAAAATTAAAAATTTGATTCCTTGATTTTCTTTTTTAAACTTCGGGTACCACTCGGGTAGCTTTCAAAACTTTAGCTCAATCCACTGAGAGGACAATTTATTTGAGCCAAATAATATTTATTTTAGGCAAATAATATTTATTTTAGGCAAATAAATCCCATATTTGATTGGACCCAATCAATATTTACTTGAGACAAATAAATTCATTTTTTTGAGACAAAGATATGGTTTATTTGAATTGAATAAGAATTTGTTTATAGTTAAGGGGCAATGTACCCCCCAGTTTCGCGCCAAATTTCCGGACGCACTTTGTAGTTATAATACTGAACGTAATCGTTCAAAACTTTACAGATTGATTAGTTAGTGGTTAATCTAGGTCCTACTAATTTTTTTTTAATTTTTATGAACATAAAAAATTATAGATTCATTATCAACAGGAATCTATAATGAAAATTATTAATTTTAATTAATTATCCGTTATCGAAAGCAGCTAGCTTCGATTGAAACCTACCACGTAATAAATACAATATACGTACACCTAAGAAACTTAATTATAGAATTGCGTCCGAAGTAATTAATGATAATTTTATCATTTGCATCATTCAGTTCTAGTGGTAATTGTAAAGTAAAAATTTGTATTTGGATTGTGGGGACTGTAGCGCCACTAGCCGTTGTGTAATTTTTTCAACTTAAATTTGTTAACTATAAACAAATATATATTTGAATGAAATAAATGATTTTGTTCAGTCAAATTAACGAAAGCATTTGATTCAATTATATATTCATTTCAATCAAATAAATACTTCTCAACTCATTAAATCTGAAACAGAGAAAACCTCTGAAAAATATGCACTATTTCACAGCTATAAGTATACCACTTGACTGTGAAACAGTGAATAGTCAGTGCTTCAGATTTAAATAGAATAGTTTCAAATAAAACTATTTATTTGTCTTAAATAAATTGCTCTTTCAGTGTAAGTTTCTGAGATATTTTCAGAAAAATTAACTCGGCAAGTACGTGTAAAATGATCATTTGTAAAAATTTCACGAGGCTTATCCAACAGTGACCTTCCGTACAGTAAACTGTAATTATATTTGGATTTATCTACGTCATTTATCTTTTACGTATTTAAATTTAAAAAAATTCAAAAATTATTTTATAAATTATTCATTAGTAAATGATAAAAATTACAGTTTCTTAATAATAATAATAATAATAATAAAAAAAAAAAAAACAGTAGTCCGTAACATTTTAATGTAATATAATGACGAAAAAAATATTATAATAATTATCATGAATTCTAAAGTGGTAAAGTGTTATTTTGAATTGATAAAAAAGAATAAAACGTTGAACTTATTTCTTAGTTGAGTAGGCTATATATATATTCTAATGTCTGAAACAGCTTCATTATTCAGGAATTTCATCAGTATAAACACTTTTCTTGCTGACATTCCAGCGACATCTTTTCTTTCGTCTCCGCCGCGGGCAAAGTATTTTAATGACCTCTATAGAAATTCCTCTTTATTGATTGCTGGTCAATTTCGGTGAGGGTTCGAATTAAAGATTATTATTGTGATTAGTATAAGAAATTGAGATGACTTCCATATAATTTCCATATTAAAATATGTAACTTCCAAAATTGTATTATTTTATTAAAATTTTTTCTTTATTAATTTAATTTTGTTCGGGGGTGTTAGTAGCACAGCAAATAAAGGTATGAGGAATAGACTGTCCGAAAAAAAAACTTATCCGATTATGCATGAAGATAAAAAACCGAATTAGAAGAAAAATTTTACAAATATCTGGAAAGTTCATCGACTTGGGTTTTAATCTACTTAATGGTGATGATTTGTCAAAAAATTAAAATAGGAGTTGTCTTATGAATAAATCAAAACTTTTCGGGCAAAAATCAGGTTTATTTATTTTCCATTGTAACATTGATCGTGCTAAGGTACATCTTAACAAACCAATTAATGTTGACGAGCTAAAATTTCAATTACATGTTTCGGAATGACTATGAAAAAAATCAGTTAATTAGTTCAAAAGTTATGATAGGTTTACACACACACATACATGCACGAAAAAAAATAAACAGTAGCAGCTACCGATTAATTATTGGTAATAGCGACCGATAATTTCAGTAGCAGTTGCTGATTTTTTTTTCGGTAGCAGCTACCGATTATTTCAGTAGCTATTACCGATTTTTTTGGTATCAGTTACGTACACACACACTCACACACACACACGTGCACAGGGGAATACACACGCGCACATGCGGACACATTCGCACACGCACGCACACACACACACACACACACACACACACACACACACACACACACACACACACACACACACACACACACACACACACACACACACATTCATGTGCACTCGACACACACACGCATGGATACACACGTACACTCGTGCATACATCCCGTGTAACATCCCTCAGAAATAGTTTTTTTATGTCCACTGAAATTCGTCAGTTGAACCGAAATAATCGGTAGCTGCTACCGATTATTTTTTTTCGTGTACATACACCCGCACATCATTCTGAAAATAGTCAGAATAGCTTCCTAGGACCTCATAACGTCGACATCTGATAAAAACTCGATTTTTGAAAATCGAGGTGAAAACAATAACTTCCCGAATTTTTGAAAATTTACCATTTTCTCAGAGGGAAGTTAAATAAATGAATTTAAAAACAAGTCTTTGAGTCAATTTCAAATCAATACGACTTAAGGGGTTAGGGGTACTCAGGGGTATGAAAAAATGATGATTTTCAATAATTTTTTTTTTGTAGTTAATTACTTTATTTGACAAAAATAAAAACATAGCTTTATTAGAACACGTTTCGATTTGACTTCACGAAAATTTCAAAAAAAAAAATTAATAATTCAAAAAGTTATCGCTGTTTTTGTAGAGCCCGTTCCTCCCGAAGTCCTTTGCGGTGATCATCATAAGTCCTTGGAGATTCATCTAAAATCAATCGGACAAGAAAAATTAGTTTTATTAATAGATAATCTTGTGCCTGATCGAAGCTTTTTTTTTTTTTTTCGAAATTAACAAAATGGCGGCCTCAGGAAATTTTTTTCAAATTTTCGAGAAAAAAACCGACAGTTTATTGTTAAAAAAAAATCGAAATTTTGAAAAAAAAAAAAAATCCTTCGATCAGGCACGAGTTTTTAATGTATTTCAAAAGTACAATAAATTTTATTGAAATCTACCGAGCAGTTTTTAAGTTACAGTGATCACCAGTTCAGAAAACATAGTTTTGAGAAAAACGCATTTAAAGTTTTGCTATGGATTTATGTCGAATTATAAGAATTATTTAATAACTTACACTGAGTCATCTATTCCTGGACCATATAATAGCTCTTCAGCCGACATAGCAGCTTCCAAAATATCGATTTGCTGGTGCCTACGTTGCAATCGACCTTCTCGGGTGTTATCATTAGCGCGCTTATCTGCTACTTTGATACGTGCAGCATCCATTCTTTCTGCATACCGATGAGAATTAGGCCCACAATTAAGTCCTAGTGTATTCATCAAGACTAATAATGAATTTATACCCTCATTAAATATACACATAGCAACGTATGCAGCTATTTGTACGATGGTAAAACTAGTATTTACCGTTTTTGGGCATATTTTCCATACTAGTTGGTTAAAGCTTTCATTATTATTCTGATTGAATCCACCTACACATCTTGAAAGTAAATTTTCATTACTAAGATCTTCGTATATAGGCTTGATAGCTTTTAAAACATCAGAAGGTAAAGGAGAATAATCGTGAGAAAAGGTATCAAGCTCTCCTCTTGCTTCAGCGCGCTGGTAAGAGCACCAAGATTCTTCGCCTTTTGGACACATATCATGATTCGGTTTTTCATCACTCGAGCCGTAGTGATAAAAGGTTGCCATTATAGCAGATTTCATATTTTCAATAGAATCACAATGCCGGCGTATTGCTAAACCATAGTACACAGTTAGTTTGTCTATTAATTTTCCTGTGAGCTTACCTCGACCACCAAGACCTTTTTGTTTACTCTTCAGCGTACGTAATCGACTCCCCATCCGCTTTTGGACATGCCCTATACATTCCTTTTTATTTACAGTTGTATTTTCGTAAGGATCTGATTTTATAATTCCTGAATAGGTCTTGGAGTCACCATCACCAATATAGTTGGCATACTTAACTCCATATTTAGTTTCAGAATACGAAAACATTTCGACCATCGCATCCACCTCCATTTTCCCAGAAGACCCTTGATGATTAGCAGAACACACATCTTCATGCGATTGATACCATTCCTCGAACTCAACAGTATTTGTTTTTTTTTTCCAATACTCACATAGCTTACAATATGCACTTTTAATGTTTATGTCAAGAATCTTTCCAGTAAAATAGCCAATTATAGAAGAAACTCCAAATGACGATGTATATCCCCGTTTTTGCCAGGTTCCATCTCCCGATACAGTTAGATGATTTATATCTTCATTTTCAGTTGTTGGCATTGCTTGCTTTTCTTCATTCACAGCTTTCGTCATGAAGGTTTCTGCGACGGCTTTACTACAATTCAAAATCTGTTTCAGTAAAATTGTATGCGTAGATTTATCTAAAAAAGACGGCATGTCCATCAGGCCGCAAAACTTGCACAATCCTTCGTATCCTATTCCTAGTATTCTCATTACAAAAATGAAACGTCTGTTTATTTCATAAGAATGCCCAACGAAAGAACAGGAAGGAATATATTCATTTCCACAGTTATTACATGCAACTACAATTTTGAATCCCAGCCCACGTGTACTTGCTGTTTGAAACACTACATTTCCATCACATTTTTTACATTTTATAAGAGCAGAAATTGCAGTGAATACCTGAATAAAATTTATTATTCGAAATTCAGTACTGCTGTCTTCAGGTACATCATCTTCAGTGTTTTGTTTTAATTTTTTAGAAGATGTACTCTGAATACTTTCATCACGTTCGGCTGTTTTCGGATTAAAAACATTCTTTCTTTTGACTGAACGCGACTTATTAATTTTTTCAGAACTCCGAAGTTCTCTTGAAACCTTTCTAGAATCACGTCCCATGGTTAATAATTTAATTCACTTGAGAAATAATTTATCACAAAACTATCGACTGATCAGTGCAACGACTACAGGTATACTGGCAACCAAAAATTATTTTTCAGTTCTTGTACTACCTACAAATTGTGAATATATGTAGAAGGATATATATATATATATATATATATATATATATATATATATATATATATATATAATTATAAATACATTAAAATGGGGAGATATTCATGACAATGAAACCCGAAAGGTCGGTTGCTTGCAGCTGTTTCTAGCTACCTGCTCTCGAATGCCACGTAGCACCCGAGCGTCCTTTGGTCATTGTTAAATAACTCGAAAAGAATTTGTCGGATTCACTTCAAATTTTCACACAATATTTTTAAAATATTATACTTTAAGAAAATGCAAAAAAAAAAAAATCGATTTTTTGAAAATTCTGACTACCCCTAACCCCTTAACGGTCAAGGTCGATTGGTTTCTTCATTAGGGAAAAAAATGTCTAGTGTAGAAATGTTTAGTTTACAAGATCGTTACCTTTGATGCGCTTGAACACATATCTAATATTGATAAAAACGCGTCTTCAAAGCCCCACCCTTTGCTATAAAGAATTTTTTTTTCTTCATATCATCACTTTGATAATTAAATTTTCAGTTTACATTTATAAGTAAACAGTAAAAAAAAATAATCGTTAAAATATTTTGACAAGTAATGTTTTCTTTTATGATCCAGTAAAGCTACAGATAAAAAAAACAACATCATAACCATCATGGGCATCAATTGATGTTAATATATACGAAGCCCACTTATTATCGAAGTTGCATGTCGTGTAGAGTGTGGAGCGCATTATACTCATGATACGAATCTTGACACGCAAAAGCACCTCTTTAATATTTAAAAAGACACCATTCAATCATGATTTTAATTATTTTATATTTAAATTCTGTTGACTTTCATCTTAAAACAAATAATTTAAGTTGTGAGAAAAGCAATAATTAAAATTACAACTTATTATCAAATCAAATTAATAACTTTCATGAGTACTTAAAGCAATACGCATATCAAAGTTGTGTAAATATGTGGAATTTGTTGGACGATTCGCATTAATGATAAGAAGTTAATCCATGACGACGCTATTCTTATCTTTATACTTGAAGTACCCATATGTTATAATTATGTGAACACATTAGACCAACGTGGTATGGATTTCATGGTGTCATTACTCTTACGTGCATTAAAGTGGCATAAAATTGCGATCACTGGGACCACACCTGGCGAGTGACTTAAATGATAGTTTCCGTTATCAGAAGAGAAACTGCCTCAGCGAATCAATTTGTATGCTAAAGATTCATGAGATTTTTCGACGGATTTTTTTTCAATTTATGTTTTTACGAATGTGTTACATTATTACACACGAAGATAAGTTGAGAAGCGAGTTTTATTTTCATTAAAAATTGTCGTTAAAATTCATTGAATCTTATGATGTTTTGGATCGATTACTGTGGATTCTAATCAGGATTTTTAAGTAATGCATCTAGTTTTCATACGAGTACATACGAGTAATATATTAATGACATTTATATAATATAAGGGAGGCCGAGGTAAATTCAGATATCGTTTTTTGCGAAAGTTCGGCAAATTATATATTTGGAACAAAAAAATTTTTTTTCTCAAGCGTTCGCTGTCTTATTAATTTATTAAAAACAGAAAAAAGCTAACTGAGACAAAATGGGCCATTAATATAAAATTATATTAATGGCCCATTTTACCTCAAAGTTAAATTTTTGACATGAACCTTAATAGTCATATTTTAAGTACAAGAAATGCGAAACTTTTTTAACTTCCTGCTAAGGAAATTGCAAATTTTCAAAAAAAGGGAAGTTATTGGTTTCGGTCCGATTTTCGAAAATCGAGTTTTTATCAGATGTCGACGTTTTGAGGTCCTAGGAAGCTATTCTGACTATTCCCGGATAGACGTCCGTGTGTGTGTGTCTGTGTGTGTGTGGTCTTTTTCTGTCCGACGATATCTTTGGAACGAATCAATCGATTTGAACGTACTTAGTAGCAATCGAAAGAGCTCACCAAAACTTAGAATTGATTAAATTTTGGGGTAGATCGGTCATGTAGCTTACAAGTTATACAAAGAATAAAAATTAAGAAATTTTTTTGTTTTTGGTTTTTTGCATATAACTCATAAACCACTTGCTCGATTAACCTCAAAATATAATCAATTCTAACTCTTGATGAACCCTTTCGATTGCCAAAGATTCCAAAGATATCGTGGGACAAAAATTACAATTTTTCAGTGAAAGTATGTTTTACCGGCCTAACAAATTTTTGAGCTTGAAGAGCTCAAAAATTTACAAGTAACAATGTTTCCGAGCTCCCTGAGCTCGAAAACAGCGGGAAGTTTTGGGGCTGGCCTGCAGGGTCAGGCGGTTTTCAGATTTTTTTTTCTACAATTATAGTTCATTTTGCCTTGAGTTCAGTTTTTTTCAGTTCTCAATAAAATAACTGAAGTAGCGAACACTTAAAAAAAATGAAAAAAAAAAAAAACTTTTTTTTTTGTTAAAAATTGGAAAGTGACCGCAGTGGTTGAACTGATCAACTCGCCCTATCTTTTTCTACAAATCGTAACTAGAAATTTTTAAATAAAAAAACAAAAATTTTTTTTGTCTCAGAAATGGTGTCTCATTTTGCCCCGGTTTTTTCTTTCCATTGCATAGATAATCGTATTCACAATAATTCATAACATAATGCGAGGTTTCATTGATTTTTGAAAAAATTTCATCCTGAGATATAAATTAAATATAAGAGTTTCCAATTATATGATTTCGAATCCGACAGAAAGGAAAAATGTTTTTTTTCTTTTTTTTCTCTAATCTTTTCTTTGGCTATAAATGACAACGAATAAGGTGAAGGCTCGTGTGCGCTTGGATGAGACCGCGATAAAATGGGCTCGTAAGAACGTCAAGCGCGATAATTAGACGCGTGCAGCGATATGATTTAGCACCATAAGTTGTGGCTATAAAGAATCGTCGCGGATAAATCTTTAAGCATAAGGCCTTCAGGGTCGTAGAGAGGATCTTGTGCTCCAAGCTGTTAAGTATATAATAGCGATATATCACAACTACATGCTACTGAAGATGAGTCTCTACTTTGACTGTGAAAATCACATTATTGTGTTCTGGATATATAACATAGTTTATGTGCATCGATTTTTAATCTTGACTTCAGGTTGACGCGTTAATTCAGTTATGCGAATGATTTTCTCTTACGGTACATCAAGTAATTTGTCTATTATCTGATTTGGCAGTGACACAATGAAAATATTTTGAATCATCTGACAAAAGAAGATGTAATTTTTTTATTACTTAGTTCTATATATATATATCTATATATAGACCTATGTAGATCTGCATAGATCATCAAAGTTAAGAAGCCTAATCATTAAATGGTAAAAATTCAAAATTTGGTAATTGTTTGGAAGTGGGGTCAACACGTATTTCAAAAAGAAAAAATCCAATATTAGGCAAATTGCTTTGAAACCAATTTCAACAGTAAGTATTTGTAAGCGGATTGAAAATATATTTGTTAATTAGGTGGTATATGAGCATCAATAATCTGTAAGTGTATACCAAAGGACTAAAATATGCTTATTTTCGAGATTATCTTCGAGACTTTTCAGTTCCGTGCTACACTGCACTAATTGACATGATTCTCTTACTTTTCTATGCATTGACTCCTGTCAACTATCAAAACTTAAGTTATACCTCTATGTGCTATCATAGGTAGTAGTTTCGTCCCGAGTACGTTAACGGACTCATCAATAAGGCTACGTCAACGTACTTTTGCGTTTTGCCTTGGGCTACACCTTATACTAGTACGCGCCGAACTAAAACCGTGTAGCGGGCTTCGTTCAACGCTATACTAGTAGAGGGAGGCGGATACCATCTAAACTGTTTACATTCAAATGTTAGGTAAGCTATTTTACACCGTAAAAGTGTAGAAATAACAGAAATATGCCAATTTTCAAGTATTACGAGAGCTTCAAAATCATTGTAGCTCTTAGATGAACTCATAGAACTCCACTGTGCACACAGCAAAAAAATAATTGGTAGCAGCTACCGACGATTTCGGTACCCGATACCGACATAATTCGTAGCTACAACCTATTAATTTTCGGTAGCTGTCACCGAAAATTAATTGGTAGCAACTACCGATTATTTCGGTATCTAATATTAAACTAATCGGTAGCGGCTACTTAAAAATAGTCGGTAGCTGCTAGTAGCGGTCTGCTACAGATTGCCAATCAGTAGCTGGTACTGATTATTTTTTTTCGTGAATCTTACGGTGTTATATAAAAATTTTAATTATACATTTGAAAATTTATTTTTGAAAATTAGCTCTATTTCATGTCATTTTCATCAATTTTTTCACTTAAAGTGTAAAACCTGGATAGGTATCTAGTGTTAAAGGCAAATTATATACAGAGAATTCAATCCGCCGTGTAGCTGAACACGTGGAAAAAATTTAATTATGGATATTTAATGTGTAAGCACTTGGAACTTTGAAAAATTTGGTTGACCCTGATTCCTCACAGTTACCAAAAATTTTGATATTTCAAAAGATTTCAAAATCTTATAGAAATAAAAAGATTTCAAAAAGCTGCTATTATTTTTTATCAAAATTTTAGAGTACTCTATTTATATAAATAGATATGTAATGATTCCGAATCGCATTAAGCATAATAACGACACAATATAGGTGCAGGGCGATAAAGATAAAGAATTTATTTCTTTCATTTGTGTTTTTGTTTTTTAAATGAGGGCATGTTAAGATACGTATCTTTAAGTTAGTTTTACGACTCGAATCTTTAAACTCCGGCTACATGTGATATTATAAGATTTTTTTATTTTTCTTCCCAAATAACGCCTACGTTTTTTAAAGAAAAGACATGTTTTAAGGATTGTGAACTGAGTAACATTCATTTTTTATTCTCACATTTTATCTATTTGATACATTTGCTCCGAAATTTCATTAGCTTATCCAGTATATAAATACCTTTCAAAATATATATGGGAAAAAAATTTACGAATATCCGTAAAGTTATATGTTGATCGTATGATCACTATTTTTTTTAATCATAAAATGTGATAAATTAATTGTTAAAATGTATCACTGAGAGAAGCATTTAGTAATATGGGATAAAATGATTTATTGATATTTCGTAAAATATATGTATCAAATATTTGACCATATTTATTAAATATTAGTCTACATATATTAAATTTTGATAGTACATCGTGTCAATATTACTGAATTGATATTAATATTTGGTAGTTCGTTGACCAATATTCAATATGAGTTCATTAATGTTTCATAAACTTGTATCAACTATCGATATGAGTGATTTGTACACATTCATACATGCGGTAGCGTTGTATCCCTTACACTGTAAAAAAAAAAACAGTATAAGTCCACGCTATCCTAGTGTGAAATTCATCCCCGAAAATGGTTTTAAAATCAATGACACGACAGATTTATCAGTTTATAAATAGAAATCCAAATATATTCTGACCACAGTAAGATGGTAATGTTATTGTGTAAAATTTAACTCTTTAAATCAGTTATTAACTTAATAAGTTATCATATAGTTTAGTAGTTAGTTAGTTATATATAGTTTTCATAATTATGAAAAACATCAGAGTAATAATGTAAAAATAATTATTGAGGCGTCAAGTTTCAGCGGCGTTCATATTAAGAGGGGTATGAATTTTTTTCTCTATCACACTCAAGTCAACAAACGGAACTATCCTTGTTGCACTTGCGCAGTAAATGGAAATTTTGTCCACGTTTTTCTCTTAAACAAACCAATATTTTTCAAAAATCAAAACGTAGACTGCTAGTTTATAGAGTAATGCATCTTAGTTTTGCGTTTAGAGGTTTAGTTTGAGAGAAAAGCTTGGACAAAAATTTCTATAGACACTCTCTAAGTTATGGACAAAATGGCTAACTGGATAGGTTTACTAAGAAACAATCCAAATAAACCCGCGTCGAAGAATTTTATCTGAATTTAGTTCAACTAAATTGTATTTCAACTAATGGTCTGTCTTTAAATTTTCATAAAAATTTTAAGATGTTTTTGATCTACAGACTACTAAAAATAATAGGCAGTAAAAGTCTGATTTTGATCTAGAGGTGACCGAAACCATACCAAAAATTATTGAAAACAAGTCTGAAAATAGTCTAAATAAGAAATATTACGAGCAAAACTCGACCAATTTCCAAATTTTAATTAAAATACAAATAAAAAGTAAAATTGAATCGCAAAAGCTTCAAATTTTTATTTAATTAAAAACAGATCAAATTTTTCGACCCGGGAACCTTTTATCAATTATTGACCAATTTTATTAATATTCGATACATTATTTCTCAGTGTAGTTTTGACTGGAAGAGAAGTTCGTATATTTTAGTAAAAGACTCACAATACCAGTTATTGAGTTACTGGATAATTTGGTAGGTACAACGTAAGATCACATACTTCTATAACTCTCTATTCACGACGATTGCCCTTCACAGAATATTAATGAAGTTTGTGTCAGTGATTTAATAGTTGGTTAATTACTTTATCACTTCTGTAAACTATGAAGTAAATAGTAATCATTGTTAAATTAAAAGGAGTATTTTAATTTATTACCCTAAAATACCTTTGGTTATTTTGTTTTGCGAATATAAATTGAGATATTTTTTAAAATTAGCATACTAATTTTGTAATCATAGTAAGAATGAGTTGAGACGCAGTCGTGCCTCGTTAATTTCGCTAATATTAATGCTAGTGCTAAATGGCAAACGAAGCGCCTTGTTTATTTTACTAGGGTATACCCCGTTGTGAGAAATCGAATTCATTTGCACTGTAAAAAATTCAGAGTGGTGCAGATTCTACTTTGAGGAGGGTTCGTTCTTTAATTCTTTTCGCACTCAATTAGACCAACGGAGTAGTTCTTGTTTCGTTTGTACATTAGATGGAGGCTTAATCAAAATTTTTCTTGAAATTCAATAAAAATTTTCAACCAATTATTTCTGTAAATTTTTTTGAATTCGTCCAGTAGCTCCGTTTATTTATAAGCGATAAAATAATTATTATGTTTCTGACAAACAGAATTTTTTTACATTTTTTTGCACGCCGCCGACGCGATTGCGGGAGAGGTTGTGCTCTATAATCGACTCGTCGCGAAAACCGGATTTTTTTATATGTAATTTTTAAGAAGGAGCCATCATTGAATGGAAAGCCATCTTGCCCCTTTCTTCCCTAACTTGTAACAGGTGGACCAAAGATAAATAAAATGAAAATCTTAGCTACTTATCATTAGCTTTCAAACAAACTGAGGGAGGTATAAAAAAAACTTCTTGAGATTTATAAATATTAAGCAGTAGACGATACTCGTTTTATTTTAAAGTTGTACAAAATAAAGTCTCCTGATGCGTAACAGTGAAATTAATAATTCATTGCTGGAGAGTGTCTATAATATAATTAGGTAAGCGTTAGCAAGGAAATTTAGGGAGACTGGATTATCGTGCCACTCATCCGTTGTAGATTTAAACTACTTAACTCTGCTCTCTCGTGTTTCTCACGAGTCTACTTAAATCTAAAGCTCGAACGAGCTTTTCTTTCTATAGGATTAAAATCATCCAATTATAGCTCTGACTTGATATGAAAATTCCAATTTATTACGATTGCTATTTTATGAATGTTATTTCTAAATTGAAGTTATTAAATAAGATTTTAATTAATATCTCTGATTTTACGTCAATTAAATACGCCAATTAAAGATTTAAAAGTATAAATAGATCTACGTAAAACTACACGCTGTAAAAAGTTTTTGAACTCTGTGTTAAGGACTCTGTGTGAAACTTAAACCAAATATTGTGTTAAATTTAGGCGCTGAGAATTAATAGTATATTGTGTGACAAGGGATGAAACAAGACGATTTCAGACTAGGGTGAGGTTGACTGACATCACCCGCAGTATGAAATCGTGTTTTACCCTGAGTCACACACTATATTTTTCATGATTACCTGCATCGGAACTTCAAGATTCAGTGTCAGCAGCCAGTAAGAAACAAGTTAATTTCAAGCCGATGATAAGGAGAACTGTTAGAGAATGAGAAATATGTGATTTACAGTCACTTATTAAATAGTAAATAAGACAAAAATATTATTTTCACTCATTTTTTATTAATTTTATTTGGTTAATTAAAACTGTCAATTAAAAAATGAAATGAGTAAAGTGAAGTGACAAGTAAACAAATGAGAGTAATAAGGCTGCAAATGAACATGTATTAAATACAACTGACACCGGGCAGAAACAATTGTGTTTCTTCCCAAGGGAAGAAGCACGCATGTTTCTGCCCGCTGTATGGAGGTATTTTTGAATTACGAATTCGCTAGCAGTTCTTTGCAGCATCGGCTTGAAATAAGCTTCTTTCGACGGGCTGTAAAGACACTGAAACTTCAAGTTTCGATGCTGGTATCATGAAAAAATTTATACTCCATAAAGCGTCTAAATGTGTAATTTATGATAATTTTACATTAAGAAAAATAATCGTAAAAACATTAAAATGTTCAAAATACTATTTAATATCAAAATAAAATTAATCTAGTTATTAATTTCGTAGTTAAAAATGTTCAATGATCGTTTGTTGCTCATTAATCAAAATCATAACGAGTAACGTGCAATGGTGTAAAAAAAGTAGATGACACCGTGCCCTGATTAAGAGAAACGGTTCGAAACGATGTGCAATGTTAAATGCCCATAAGAAGAGCGATTCAAAAGTATTCACAGTATTCAAAAGCATTAAGAAGTATTTAAAATTTTTTTTTCTAATCTTTATAAATCGTTTCTTTTAATAAGGGTGTAAAAATTCCACCGATGATTTTTTACACCGTTATTTCATACTACACGGGTGTGTGAAGTTCTTCTGGGCCATTTTCACACCAAAATTTTTCACAGTATTTGATTTCATTTTTTCATTACTTCGGCTTACAGAAGACTATAAAACAATGTAATGTTCATTCTGGTGTTTTGAGTTCTCTAGTAATTAAAGTAGATAAAAGTCCATTAAACGTAATATAGAAATTAGACACGATAAAGACACGTATGTTCTCAGTGTGTTCACTAATTTGAAAACTACTTGACCGATTGTTCAATTTTAATCCTAAAATTTTGCAAGGGAAAAAAACAATTTTCAGCTCGAACTTTCAGATATGTTTCATTTTCAAATCCGTTGAGCTCAAATATAATGAAAAGTTTCGGGGTTGGCTCGCAGGGTCTAGTCAGTCCAGATTTTTTTTTATAATATAATTTTTATCACATTGTAAAGCCAATAAAACATTCGGTTAACTTTTCAGTATGAATTAAAAATGACAAATGTTTTTTCCATCATATTCGTTTGATGAAAGATATGTAAAAAATTAATAAAACAGGTTTATAAACTGCCGTTATGAACGGACAGTTGCAATCCCGTATATATACATATGTATCAACACAAAAGGAAATATAAGCATTTAAGCGTATCTAGTTTATCTCCGCACGGTATAACTGTATGTTGTTATGTTATTTCAACCGCTCTTACTTTGCACCATGAGATAATGCAGTTGTCTATACTATTATTATATGATTCAACAGTGATCACTTATAATTCTTATTATGGAACAAATCCATTTGTCCGTCCGTTTACGAGGTATCGTAAACGAAAGATTTTGAAACAAATCATTTTTTGCCAAACTATAAATCACATCTTTATTGCATTTTTTTTATTTGAATATTCATGATTAAAAAATCTGGTTATTTTAAATCACTTGATAAGTGTAGTGTAAATATAAGACTATAAACAATATTTGCCGATTTTATTGAAAAGTCTTTAAACATTAGATAATAGGGTTCGATTATGCTGATGATGATGATGGACAATCTATCAAAACGTGTTTTGAATCAATTATAATGAAAAATAATGCAAGACATAATGAAGTAGTGGAAATTTGTCCAAGTCGAAAAATTTAATGTTTTAAATCAAATGAACAATTTAAGTCATTTCTATCCAATTTTATTGTTTATTTGTATTTAATTAACATGTGATACTTAAGAGGGGTTTGCACTTCTCTCTCTATTACACTTAAGTCCTCAAACGGTACTATCTTTGTTGCACTTGTGCAGTAAATGGAAACTTTGGCCGAGTTTTCCTCTTAAACAAACGAATATTATAAAACAATTAAAGCGCAATTCGCTAGATTAGACAGTAGTGCAGCAATGTGCGGTCTATATTTTCTATTTAGAGATTTTGCTTCCGAAAAAAAACTCAGCCAACAATATCTGATAACTCCTGTTACTTGAGTTTCGCCTGTACTCTCTAAACATGAATTAGTGAAATAAGTAAATATTCACTAATTCTGAGTGCCAATCGAACCACTTTTTGGAATTAGTGGTTCGATATGCACTTTGAATCAGTAAATATTTACTTATCTTCACTAATTTATGTTTAGAGAGTAATCTTCCTTATTTAGACATGTTTTCAATAATTTTTAGAATGTTTTTGATCGTCTTTAAATCGGAAACAGCTTTAAATTTTTATAAAAATTTAAAGACAGATCAACTACACGGAGAAAAATGAGCTTAAGCTATCTACGAATTTTTATAATGCTGTAGACAACTTGTAACAAGAAGTTGAGTTGCCAAAATATGATCAAATGCTTATAATTTTTAGACGGCTCAACTTCCTGTTTCAAGTTTGGTCGATAGCATAATGAAAATTCGTACATTTTTTGTCTCCATTTTTCTCCGTGTAGTTTAAATATAGACCAATTCGTCGAAATAAGTCGAATTAGAGTAAAATCAGATCAAATTTTTCGACCCGAGTGGTTTTTACTATTTCGTGAAAAAATTATTGAACAGCTTACTGACTTTGATACACAATTCCAGTACTTTCTACTCGTTTCCAGCTCAAAGAGCTTAATAAGATTTGTTGACATTAACGAGCCTAATAATGTGTTATTGATTCTAATCATTCACTTCAGTTAAGAT
The DNA here is from genome assembly GCF_029852145.1 of Microplitis mediator. NCBI lineage: Eukaryota > Metazoa > Arthropoda > Insecta > Hymenoptera > Braconidae > Microplitis > Microplitis mediator. The sequence continues at coordinate 8,552,873 of NC_079975.1, forward strand.
TCACTCCAAAAATTATATTTTTATGGCATTATGTACTAATTCCTGGTCCTAAATAGTACGATTTCTTTGTTATTTTAGGGAGTGTCCCTAATCCTGTCACGGTGAAATCCCCTGTACATTTTATGTTAGTGACATTAAGATTAGTTCAGCTGTCCAATTTCAAAACCTAGCAACTGACAAATATTAATTTTCCAGAAAACCAATAAAACATATTTTGGTTGAGCTGCACTAAATGCACTCACTAGTTTTAATAATATTAATATCTCTATAAAAACCTGGACCGGAAAAATTGACCCTCAATTTCAACCTATAATTTAGACTTCAAAAAAACAAGTTTGTAAAAATTTGTTTTGTTTTTGCATTTTGAAATTGAAACTACAGTCGAATTTGCATGAGTAGCGTGAAATGAAAAGTTTATTGGACTTGAAAAATCACCGGATTCCATTTAATTTTAATCTTAATTCTAAAAAAAAGTTAGCGTATGTTGTGTAGTGTCCGTTGTTTATTATTTGAAATGGTATTTTTTTTTGTGAAATATAAAAAATTTTGTTTGTACTCATACAACTATTACATATTTCTAAAACGAATGAACTGATTCGGAAGAATTCACTAAAAAAATAAAAAATGTTAGAGTCGAAAAAAATGGATTTATTTGAATCTTCGATTAAAATATTTCTGTAATTATTTCTGTATTATTTGGAAATTAGGCTGACTCTGTTTTTGGCCATAAACTCGAAAAACAAAAATTTTTTAATGCGCTCTTTTTTTTTTTTGTTTTTCAAATCGTTCTATTCCACGACGCATTGATGAAAAGAAGGATAGAACAACTGTAAAAATTGAAGATTTCGTACGAGTGTGGTATCGTTTGGTCCGATAGATTTTGAGACTTTTCAGAAATAAAGAGGAAAAAAAAAATTGTTTTCATTAATTTTGAATATTTTGTAAAACAATTCAATTGATAAATTCTAAAATCTAATCAGCTCTAGAATTCGATAAATGCTTTTAATTTGTAACAAATTCACCTGAAAAGTTGTGGAGATATCGTCATCTAAAAATACAAAGAAACCGTTATTTCTTACTTTGGTCGAATATTTCGTAAAATACGAATTTGTATTTGAAGGGTTGTGAATATCAGCTGTAACTCGAAAAAATATATCAGCTAAATATATATAAACAAATCTAACTGTATTTACAGTCAATTTACTATAATAATCACATCACACTGAGAGAAAAGTGCATGGTTGTGGTAACTAGAAAGGGATGGCAATGAAAAAATAGTCATCTTAACTAATATTTCTAGTTTCTTGAACTATATCATAGTGCCCCAAACTATTTGAAAGTAGTAGTTTTAACTAAGCATTTGTTTTGTTGTGGTAACTATTTAATTACTTTCCAGAATATATTTCAGCAGAATCACAAATATTTCAGCAATTGTACGATTATAATTTCATTGATTTAGCATCATTTATGTCGTCGGCGAATATAGTTAAGGATTTTTCTTCATTATTTTTTTGTACTAAGAATACCATTTCTTACTTAGTTACGTTCGCTATTGTCATTGTTCATTGAACTATAACACAGTTCAAACAACTATGATATCATCGTACATTTTACAACTATATGTTAGTTATCTGGACTGAGGGTAATAGTGGAGGCTTCATTGAACTATGTTTTTCATAGTTCAGAAAACCTGTTTTTTCTCTCAGTGCAGAAAAATATTTTTTTGTAATATGTTGAAGTCGCATTTTATGTATGGCTGTACGTTTACACGATCACTGAAGAAAGACGCAATGAACCGGCTTCACCAATTTTTTAATAAAGCCCGAATTGTGTAGAATAGAACCTTTTTAAATATCACTATTATAATCCTTTCGTTCACTCACAATAAATACATAAAAGCCAAGCTGTAGGTGTACTATATACCAAAAGCTGTCACATATTTTCTCACTATTGGTTTTTTTAACTCGGCATTCTACTGAGGGCGAGCATCAGTCGTTGCGTGGCAGAATAATAATAATAATAATAATAATAATAATAATATATGTTTTTTTTTTTATTTTTCAATTTTTTTTCATTAGTGGTTGATAGAGCGCTAATTTTTTTGGAAACCATTACGTTTGCACAAAATTTTTAACACAGAAATTTTATACGCATGCATGTTAGTAAGTTTAATATATGAATACATAACTTCGATTTATATCAACATAAGTGTTAGAGGTGTTCATTTTTGGATGTTCGTTACTTTTTCAATCTTTCGTCACCGATATTTATTGAAAATATTTGGAGATTCATAAATTTTTTACAGCAATTGACAGGGTTCGAGAAATCCTAAAGTTGATTAGATTTTGAAATCAATTGATGGTACGGCTTTGGAGTTAAAAAGAAATAAGTTGTGAAAAATTTCACTCTTTGAATGACTTATACTTTAATAAACCGATTCATCTCAAATGTACATCAAATTTTACAGTCAATAAGCTCGTTCGATTGTCACAAAGCCTATCTGAATTGCTCGGGCCGCTCAAGACTTATGTGAGATTTACACACACACCCTCGGACATCATTTTAAAAATAGTCAGCATGGCTGTCTAAGACCTAGAACTGTCGGCATCTGTTGACAACTAAAATCAATAAAATCCTTTTTTGCAGACAATTTTCGATTGTCAAAGTGAGATATAGAAAATGTAACTTTATTTCTCATTGATAAATTAAAAATTTTTCAAATAGTTATAGTACAAAAGATAGCTAAATACAGTAGATATTTACTTTACGACGCGCGCGCAAGTGCAGATATTCTATCTATGTCCGAGAGACAGAATTATTAAAAAATTTAAAGATCGTATCAGAATAAGTCGAGCCATTTAATATTGACAAAGTATATGATTTTGTGCTACACTGTACCGATAGAACTATTTCAAAGAAGCAAATAATTTTGACGAGAAATTTTCAAGAGCAATTTTATAATTGTTTAGTATTCAGGAACATTGGGAATATAGTAACATAACGATACCAATTCTGATGGCCCAAAATTAGGACATTGATTAGATATTAATAAACAGAACTCAGATAGAAGTAAGAAGGTAGAGCTGAGTAATAGTTTCAATTTATAAATTAATGTAAAGTCGACTTCTAATGACATATTATAGATTAAAACTAATAATTCATCATTAGCAATGCATTGCTATTAAAACTTGCTGAGTATTTCTATTTATAATTAATTTCTTAATTTATTTTCATAAGCAGCTTTACCTTTGCGTGATTAAATTGACAGGTAATACCCAACCTGAGGCTATCTGAGTTAATTAATAAGCTGCTGAATATAGTTTCGAGATATCGTGAACAGTAGTATCATGCGTAGATAGAGATGAAACATTACAATTAAACTGAAACTTTGGTTGGATGTCTATTACATCAGATCCTGTTGACGCAGATGTATTAATGATCCAGATCCCGAATATCCAGATTCCCATTAAAAAGATTTCCAATATGATACAGAAAATCAATCACCCAGATACCGATAACACAGATTGACCGTAGATCTCAAATCAACATTGAATTCAAAAATTTCTATAGAATTTCTATAAAATTTTCATAGAAATTCTGTATAAAGTCTATGGAAAATCCGGACTTGTCACCGTCTAATAAAATTCATAGAAAATCTATAGAAAATCTTCAATTCAACATTTTCTTTTTGATTTAAGATTTACGGTCGGTAAGTAAGAAATTAAATTTGTATCACCAGGAATCTAGATCTTTGGAATCTGAATCATCAGGATCTGTGTAATAGACATCCGCCCAAAACTTCGAGTTTCATGGCAGAACGAAATGATCTACTACTTTCCTTCGTGGTTCGAATCCTATTTTTCACTATATCTGTACCTAAGGGTTTAAATTTTCGTCTATGTTTGCGCGAAAAATGGCGCATGCGTTAGTTTTTTCATTTGTTTTCTTATAAAAGAGAAGTATGACTTTCTTCCCACTAAACAGGACAGAAATTTCAAGGTTCGGTAAAGGTATGATGAAAAATCATTTGTCATTCTACCCAACCAAGCTGACAGTTAAATTTATACTTGCGATATTGGTCTTAAACTGTCTCGTTTCAACCGGTTGCAGAGATTGAAACTTGAGTGTCAATGCAGGTTATTATGAAAAATATAGTGCCTGTCACGGGATAGAATACGATCCCAGACTTTTTGTGATCTCAGCCTTCGTCTTCAGCTTGGACAGTCATCCTCACCCTCATCCTTTCTACTAGTAGAATCTTTAAGCTCGACGACTTCAATAATATCCTTTCCACGATATCTATATAAGCTGGTACATAAACGGAATGTTTTGGGATCGACCTATAAGTATAGTCGATTGTTGCATTTTTTCAACAATTTTTGTTCGGATATTTTTCATATCAGCTATTTTCCACGGCCACGGCAGTTTTACCTATTTTCAGATATAATACTTTCAATATAATAACATGTCACTTTTATGACAACAATAGATCGATCACACCTATAATAGCATTGTATAATTTTGTTGTGACAACAAATTATTTTCATCACTCTTATGAACAAAAAAAAAGAAAACAAAAAAGAAAAAAAGGAAAAACTCAATTTTCGTCATGAAGAAAAAAAAACAATTATCACTCAATTGAGAAATTAGGTCATTAAACTAAAAAAATTTTTTAGTTTAAAAATTATCTTCAGATCTTCATACGATTAGCTTGGTGTGAATTGAGAATCTGATGTTCTTCAAAGTTTTATATATTAAATCATGGCAATACTTCAAGGTGTGTAAGTATGTCGTGTGTTCATGCAATTGTGCATGTTCCGAAACGATCGTAATTTAACGTAATGGAGATAGTGAACTTTTTTTATTTATATCTTTAAAAATTTAATACTATGCTCAGTGGAACTTTTATACCTTCGGTGTTAAAAATTTTTACTGTTGAGAAAAATACATATTTGCTGTCACGACATTTATAGCAAGTTTATTGTTACTGACATCATTTTTGTAGAGTAAATAGTAATTATTGAAAAAAAGAATTATATTTGTGGAATCATTTTCAAGCATGTGTAGTTTATTCTTTGATTGGTTGAACCCGTAAGGGTAATATGCATAATCTGGTAGTTATTTTTGGTCCAGATTAAAATCCTTTTCCTACGATGCATGTAAAAAAATATTTTTTTAATGTATCGGTTCTTTTACATTTTCAACTTCCCGTTATGAAAATTGAAAATTTTCATCAATATCAGCGTTCTGAGCTTCTAGGAAGCTATTCTGACTACTTTCAGATAGACGCCCATCTATCTATCTGTCCGCTCGTATGTGTGTGTGTGTAAACTAATTTTTGTCATACGATATCTTTGGAATGAATCCACCGATCAGAACATTCTTTGCAGCAATCGAATGGGCTAATCGAGAATTAAAGATAATTAGATTTTGAAGTCAGTTGGTAGTGTAGTTTCCAAGTTCTTTGAAAAACAAAAATGGAAAACTTTTTATTTTTAGGTTTTAATATAACTCGTGAACCGCTCGACTGATATGTTTCGAAATTTAATAAAAGCTATGTCTCAAAAAGTACTTTCGATTTTTGAAAGCACTTGAAAATTGGTTGATTTGGTCCAAAGATATCTTCGGACCAAAATTACTTTTGTCCAGCGAAACGTATTTATTATTTTTTTGGTCCAAGCGTTTTTTTTAAGCTTGTAGACCTCAAAATTTTACTAGTAATAACATTTTCGAGCTTTCTTAGCTCAAAAACAGTGGAAAGTTTAAAAAATTGACTCCCATGATCATCCGTTTTTCAGATTTCTTTGTTAGACATTTTTGTACGACAGCTTGTATTAAAAAATTTGTATAGAACACTAATTATACGTATTGTGACAAATGCTAACAGGAAATGCAAGAAAATGGTTTTCCAAAAGAAGTAGGGTTCGACGGTTTGCTATTGCAAACGTTAATATCGCACATCACACGGTGTTTAAAAAAAATATCATTCTTAAATACAGGAATTTTTTCCATTTAAAATTATTTTTGAAATTACTTTGGACGAGGATATTATGCACATTAGCGCATTAATAAAATCTTATCAAAGTCAGGGACATTAATCGATCATGAGTAATCTTTTACCCTCGTTATTGTGGTGCTATTCATTGCGACAGCAATATGCTTGTCATACTTCTCATAGCTTTCTAACGATGGTCGTCTTGTAGTTCTGACGATCCATCTTCTAAATTATCGATCAAATCCTTTTTGTGAGTCTTACTCTAAGCGCATGTTTCACTTCCGTCTATTCTACTATTCTCTGTTCCGACATACCGATGTCTTGCCATATTATATTATATTATCGTCAAATACTATGTATCCAATATTTTGGTCGTCTTTGTTGTCGGGGTAGGCATTTTACGTCTGACGAGCAAGTCGTCACGATTCGCGTGATAGCATTCCTTACTCGCGGCAAATAAATTACTTTAGCTTATCAGAGTATATAGGAGGGAATAATAGAAGTGCGCGCGACACAGATTGGTTGGCGTGGGACACGCGAATTCGATTTTTTGTATTTTTGTTTTTTTGTTTTTTCTTAGCTTTTGTTGATAATTTCAATTGTTGATTTTTGATTGTCTATGCTACTGTGAAAGTAGACAGTCAATGATTTATTTTTTTTTTATTTGTCACTTTACATGCTGCAGCGAAAAAGAAATTATAACAGTTAAAATTTTCAAAATTTTTTAGTTTACAGTTTTTATAATTTTAAGTTTCAATTACTCATAACAATATATTGCTAATTTACTTGACAAAAAATTTCACGTAATCATCCAACTATGAGAAATAATTAATTTTACACATCTGTCACTTCATTGTAAATAAATGTAACTATAGTTAGTTGAGAAAATAGTAGTTTTCGAATAAAAATTAAATTAAGATAATTATGCATTGAGAGTCCATGGGACTTGCGCTCCGGTTTAATTGGTTATAAAATTACGTGCGTAAAATCGTTCAGGGGACGTACATTCATTATGATTCAGGGGATCAGTAATATCGTCCAGGGGACGTAATTTAAATTATCCAGGGGGTAAATAAAAGTTCAGGGGACTCATGTGGGGTTGTGTGAGATATTCATAATTGATAATTAATAGTGTGGGAGAGTGTATGTGATTTTTAAAATATTGTATTATTAATTAAATAAAGAAAAGAATATGTGTGAAGGATATGATCATTATTTCCTAATACCTTACTCGCTGATGTAGTTCATGGTAACTTTTTGTTCGGCGATCCAGCTCTCGGGACTAGTCATTTCTGGTATTGGGAGGCCGAATTAGATATTTCCAGTGGTGCCCTAAAGTTTAGGCCGCTAGAGTGACAGGTTCATCTCCTGAAGGAGAGGTTTCCCATCATATTATCAGATATAAAGTTGATATAACTATTTCTCTTTTTCTTCATATAATTCTTTATGTTCCTTTTTTTCAATTTTAATGATAAGTATAAACATATAAAGTCAATTTTTCAAATGCAGCTTTTATTGTCAGAGCAGATGACCTGCGGTCCTAACTATCGACAGGTTGTTGATCCTATTATTGACAGGTCTAGCGTGCATACGCATTAATTTTTTGCGTACAAATCAATCCAATATGGTTCGAGATTAAATTCATATTAACAATTAATAATAAAAATGAAAAAATTGCAATGTGCAAATAATAAAAAGTATACTGTAGATTCCACTACATTTTTGTATTATTTACAGATTTTATTTTAACATTTTTATGTATTATTTTAAAAATAAATCGATGATCACAGTGACTTGAATTAGATTTATATTTTCAAACAGAGATTCATACTTGGCACATCTTTGTATGGATCAAATTTATTTTTGGTTGGTCTAAAATACTTTAAAAATAATATATTTAAGTAAACTGTTGTTCAATAAATAAACTTTGTATTTGAGTTACGTGTATGATGTTGAATAATGTACACCAAGTCACATAGCCGAGAAATGGTTTCATTCCGAGTGTGCTGACGGGTTCCTATGTCAGTACGTGGTGATTCAGATAAACATCACCTCATAGACTTCTTATAGACTACTTCTAGTACAGATGTCAAAACAAAATGATTTCCCACATTCATTTCAATAAAAATAAGATTTTAAGAAATTCATTTTAAATTAAGCGGCAGATAAATTATACAACAGAGAATGAATAATACAGTTATTATTTACATTTTTTTCACGATACTGTTCACACAAATTGATCGATTTACATTTAATTTTTATGACTATCGAAGAGATTTGTTGTTATAAACACTGAATGTGTTTTGAATATTAATCGGATTAGCAGATTATGAATTATGCAGAGAAAATGAAAAATTCTGCATTATTCAAATGTTTCGACAGCAATATCCATCTAATTCATAAACTTGTAGTCGAAAATGTTTTTCGATTATTAGGGCTGCAGCCCTAATTTAATCATGATTAAATTTTGTAATCGATTGTTAAAGTACACGGAAAAAAATAGGTATTTTTCACATTTTCGCATAGGTAATTTTCCAATGGTGACAGGCATTTTCACTATGTCAGCAAAAGAAGTTTTCCTATGTTACATAGAAAATGTACCTATGTTCACATTGGAATCGTGCCAATGTTAACACAGTGATTTTTCCTATACTATTATAGTGAAAATAACTATTCAGCAAGGGAAAAATTCATATGTTTTATAGGAATTTGTCCTATTTTAGCATAGGAATTATTTCCGTGCTGACATATTAAAAATCCCAAATGTCAACGTAGAAAAAATCCCTATAATAACATGGGAATTATTCCCGTGTGAGCATAATAATCATTCCTATGTTATTATGGAGATTTTTCATATTTCAAAATAGGAATCATTCCGAAGTGGGCATAGCAAAAATCCCAATGTCAACATTGGAAAAATCCCTACACGGAAAAAAATTTATCATTGCTACGACAGGAGGCAGCCATATTGCAGCAACAGGATTAATACTGTTGTTGCGACTTAATAGTAAAATATAGTTACACAGTAAAAAATTTTGAGTCATTGCGTCAAAAAACTTAGTGTTAAAAATTTTTGTGATAAATATATAACACTTTTTCGTGTTAATTCAACAGAATAAATGTTAAATGTACACATAAAAGTGTTAAATATTTAACACCAAGTTTTTTGACGCAATGACACAAAATTTTTTACTGTGTAACTATATTTTACTATTAAGTCGCAACAACAGTATTAATCCTGTTGCTGCAACATGGCTGCTTCCTGTTGCAGCTGCAAGAAAGTCCTGTTGCTACAACAGGATTTTTTCCTGTTGCTGCAACATGAATGCCTCCTGTTGCAGCAACAGTAAAGTTTTTTCCGTGTATATAATAAGGAAAAATACTCATAAATTATAGGCACACGTCTTACCCACTTTTACATATGGATTATTCCTATGCTCACCTAGGGATTCTTACTATGTTCATATAATAAGGTATTTCTCCCATGTGAACATAGGGAAAATACCCTTTTTTCCCCCGTGTAGTTTCGAAGTTATTAAAAATTAGAATTTTATCTGTATACTCAATTAAAAGTTCTTATTCCAACAAACTCATTCGTTACTGTAAGTAAATCAGTTTTGTTGCAAAAATATAAAGTTTCGATATTCCTTTTGTTGTTGTGACAACGAAATTGTTTTTTTTTCAGTGTGTGCAAGCACGCGGATTAAGACGCTCTATTTTCCTCCTTTGGTGCACAATGTACTATTTTCTTATTTTACGAATAGTATCTCTTTGTTCCTCTTACAGCTACGATATATAAAGTCTCTTACTTTGTCCTGGCTTCCCCCGAAGAAAATTTTTTATGAAAAAATATCGAGTTAAGCACAACTAGAATATATCAACAATCGGAAAGTATTCGTTGATAAATTATTTTTATGATTTGTATTTTATTATACATAACCTTTTTTTGCTTTTAATTTTTTCTTATGTTATATATTTGCCATGTTTATAAAAAAAAAAAAAAAAAAAACTGGTGGTTTAGACAAATGAGCTCAGAAACGTTGTCAGGCTGTCAGCAAAAATGAGAACAGGAGAAAAAAAAATCTCCGTTGCCGAATAACTGACTGATAGCATTTTATAGGTACTGCGATTTATTGTCATTTCGCAATGGAGATTGATTTATGTTTTGCTTCGAATCGCATATTTTTGTCACTTTATTTCCTATTTTACATCCTTCATTTTATTTTTTGTTACTTTTCATCAGTTCTATGATTAAAAACTTCTGGATGAGATCCAAAACAAATTTTCTATAAGTTTTTATAAATTTAAAAATTTATTTAAATATTTAACGTTCCATAAACGAGTCTCAAAATATAATTCTGACACTAATAAAATATAATGATCTGAATCTTTATCAAATTTTATGTTTAACTTTTTAAGGGGTTGCATTTAAATCTTGTAATCCAATAATGAGAACTCAGGATGTCCCATTTATTTAAAATGACAGTTCCTCAATTTAATATTTTGGTTTCATATAAATATTTTATGCTACATTTAAATGTTTTATTTCATTTAAATTTACATCTTCATAAACTGGTTAAGAGTCATGAAATTAAATGAACTTGTTGTTTTTATCATATAAATATACCGCGGAAAACTTGACGTAAAAAAGTGTTTTCTTTTTACTTTATATTTTAAAACGACGATCGATACTTTTTTTCCAGTATTTTTTTTTTTTATTGGCAGCAATGAAAAATATCACGAAAAATCTTTTTATTACGTTTACCCTTTTTTTTTTCTTGTTTAATATTTATATATTCATTTGGAAATAACTCCGTACTATTGGATCAACGTCATCATATCCATTAAATATTACTACTAACAATGAATATTTCTTTATGTTCCAGGTAAGGTCTATTTTCTATTTTCTCCTGTACGTATCCATCTGTGTTGTAGGTAAGAGATATATCTATTAATACGTAAAGTAAATATTACTCGTACGAAAGAATAAAAAATAAATACGACATATTCTCGTGGAAAAGACATTCATTTTCGATGTTTCCGCTATACTATTGAGGATGGAAAGAAGATAGAATCAGCCGATATACATTTACAAGTAGCCAGAGACACCTATATTCATGCATAAAATATTGGCAATATCGTATCGATTGACCGTCTGACTGCAGCGTTTTCGTTTCTCTTTGCCTATTTGCTCTATGCATATTTTACCGGACTTCCATGTAGTTATGTAGGATTATGCCACGTTCAACTGACTGTCATGGAATTACGTCTTTGATATCTTATTCTAATATTAATCGATTTGTTGTCTTTGGACAGCAAACAAATTTCTTATTCATATCCTTTAATATTCAGAGATAAATTTAGATATCGATTAAATTATATTTTATTATTATCGATTAAAATTAACCATTCAAGTTAACTTAGTGAAAAATTATTATTTAATTGCTAAGTATTGACAAGTATTATTACTAAATATGAATATTGATTTTGAGTAATTAAAAACGATAGCTGGAAAATTGCACAGCAATATTTTTAGATGGACTAAATGTATTAAGTTGGTAAGTAAAAAATGTAACGGTGATTATTGATTCTTAATTATTTTGTATTTTTTATTGTTCTATATTAAAATTTTTTGCACACCTCAATCGTCTGGCCCAAGGATGGGTATCTATAGGTTACCCATCTTTGGGCCAATTTTGGCATGCCGTTGATAAGCCAAAGCTGGTTCTGCCAGTGTTGGCCCAAGGATGGGTAACCATAAGTATGGCTGAACTTGGGTCAGCCAGTTCTGGCCCAAAGTTGGCTAATCATAGGAATGACCAAGGTTGAGTACCCAGTTATGGCCCGAGCATAGGCCAATATAGGTAAGCCCAAGCTGAGTTTCCTAATGTTAGGCCAGACATGGCCCCTCTGTCCAACTTTGGGAACTCCTGCATGGAAGTACACCAAAGTTGTTAAAAGTATATACCATTTTAAAGAAAATTTATTAAGGAACATTTTTCAATACAACATTTAGTTGATTCATAATGAGATTAATTTAACAAATTGATATAGTCCGAAGTCTCTAATGCTTCAATTGTGGTCTTTGGACTCGTAAAAACACGATAACTTTAAAAAAACACGACTTATCGACTTCATTTTTAGTAGATTTCATAGAAATCTATCTTTTGCATTTGTCCTCATGGTGGAATTTTTAAAGAATTTTGCCATAATCTATCATAATTCATCGAGTACGTTCCAAAAATACCATTGGTTCAAAAGTTTATATATATATGTAATATAACGCGCCTTGTTGCGACGATAGCGGTCACAATTTTTAACGGATTTTAATGAAACTTAGCACACTTATTCTATGAACGATTATCACGGTTAAGTTCAAAGATGAGCAAAATCGGTCAACTAATTTAGAAATGGTGGACATTTTAAATTCCAAAAATAACGAAAAATCCTAATTTTTTGACTTTTTTCATAAATAACTTTTTAACGGGTATATATATCCTTATTATGTAAAAAGAACTTGATAGTCGATAGAAAAAGCTACATTTTCCTTTTTTTATTGCACACCTCAAGCGCGAAAGCGCTAGGGGTGCTTTACTGACGGTTCTTCCTCGTTGACAATTTTTCTCATACAAAAATATTTCTACACCCTTTTCATAGCACAAAAAATTATTAAATTGTGTACTCGCATGCAGATAATTTATTAAGGAATAATTTAAACCCAACGTTGAGTCGATTTGTTAATTCATTGATTTTAAATTAATGATTTTAATCCAAGAAACTAGTGCTGTCAATTGTTACGTATGAATCTTCGTAAGCACGATAACTCTCGATAGACACCATTAATCGGCTTAACTTTTTTTTTATTGTCTTTGTATTTTTTATCACAAGAACCCTTATGAAAATTACTATATGAATCCTTTTAGTTTAATTGTAATTAATTAACGACGTAAAAGTGATTATTCGTGAAAAATTTAGCTGCTATTTTTTTTACTGTTGTTATTATTTTTTTCATTGTTTCTCTCTATCATCTACTGGTGGCAGCACTAGCGTATTAATATGTTTGAAAAAAAAGTGACATCGAAGACAAAAGGCGGGATATTTAAAAAAAATGTTAGTAAAAAAATATTAAACTGAAAATAAGAAATAAAAAATCAAATGGATAATTTGTAAGTTGAATAAAAGTTCATAATGAAAAGAAAATACATTAATATTATTTAATAAAAGTAATGATTAAAAATAAAATGAGTGATTGAGGTGTGCACTTTTGGATTTTCCAACATTTTTTTTTGTTTTACGATAATTGTTCTACTTTTAATAAGGATTTAAAGTCACATAATTGATTCATGTGTTATGGTGCTAATGCCATTGTTTATATCTTTGAAAATTTTTGATGGGTGATTGTTAAATTACATATATATAGAAATCTACTTCCATTTCGGATACGGAATGGCTTTTTCTTTTTATTATCTTTGTACTTTTGATCGCAAGAACCCTATCAAAAATCACTACCTGAATCTTTTTTGTTTAATTGCAATCAATGAAAAACGTAAAAACTTGTTACTTACGAAATATTTAGCTGCCATTTTTATTTTTACTGTTATCTTTTTTTTCATTTTTTCTCTCCATCAACTACTGGCAGCAGCACTAGCGTGGCATTAGGAATGAAAAAAAGAGCGACATCTAAGACAAAAAGGCGGGATATTTAAAAAAAAGTTAAACTGAAAATAAGAAATAAAAAAATCGAGTCGATAATTTAAAAGTTGAATGAAACTTGGGAATTTTAAAAAATAAAACAATACTATAAAATAAAAGTAGTGATTAAAAATAAAATGAGCGATTGGGGTGTGCACTTCTGGATTTTCCATCATTTTTTTTTAATTGTGTGCAAATAGAAATAGAAGAAAAAACATTGTGTGAGTAAAGTCTAGAAAAATCACTTTTGAACACTTAGCGATAATAATAAACGTCTGATAAGTGATAAAAGTCAGTAGACGGTAGAATATTTTTTGTGGTCATTAAAAAATTACTTGAAAATGGAATGAGTTCTAAGAGGATTAAGTATATATGTATAAATTTTACATTGAGAGGTAGTTAAACAAATGTTAGTAAGAGGAAAAAAAGCTTTTGAAAACTTGGCCTTGGACGTGGCGTTATTGATTTTGCTATTACAAATTAATAACGGAGATTTGAACTCGTTATCGACTTCTGAACTGTACAAAAAAAGCTTTTTCGCAACTTACATTCGCTTCAACGCACTTGAATTATTCCTAATCTTGTGCTACAAGGAGCCAGATCGTACTTTACTTTTCGTAATCTCGAAGGGATAGAGAATCTCCGGATATTGAACTTCAATCTCGATTTACTCTCTTATTGTTGCTATAGAATAATCATGGTAAAAATAAAAAAGTTATATACAATCACTAGCAGTAAATCGAGTGCAAACATTATTATTATTTGACAATATAAATTTTTGTCATAGTTTAGTCGTATTACATGCACAGTAAACAATATTGTGTTAATATCAACATAATCTTTGTGTTAAAAACAATCCACAAAGTATTTGTGTCGAACTTGCGAACACAAAAGAATTTATACAAAAAATTTGAACGCGGACCGTTTTTAACACAGATACACAATATTTTTAATGTATACACGGAGAAAAAAAACAGGTAATTTTCCTATGTTACATAGTAATACCCTGTTTAAAAAATCTCATAGAATCCAATAGATTCTCATAAATTCCCATACAGATTTTATAAAAATGAATGAGTTCTATGAGAAGTGCTATAGTTAAGTATAGGGTCTTATACATACAGCTATAAGAATCTATCGGATTTTTTAAGCACGGTACTGTCTTTGTTCGCATCAGAATTTTTACTATGCTAACATAGGAAAATTTACTATGTTAACATAACAATAATTCATATGTTATGTGGGAATTATTTCTATATTGCAAAGAAAATTGTCTAGGTGAACATAGGAATAATCCCTACACTGTAAAGAGAGCCGTGTTATATGGTAAGAAATATTTTGTGGATATCACTATGCCAGTATGGGCGTGAACGCCATATTGTATGGTATCGAAGATTTTTATAGGTTGTAAAATTGTACGCATAGATGATTCAACCATTGCGGGAATAGTAACATTGGCAATAGTTGTTGCGGACGCCGCAATGTCAGTATGGCCGTCAGGCCCATACTGCATTGCCGTATCCACAATGCTTCTGGCAGATAAGCCTAGTCTAATGACATCTATATAGTTTTGGTGGAAATACGATAGTAGACATTGATTGATACGCCAGAAATTATGGCGGGAAAAACTAGTAGCATTGTGTCCTCGACATTGTAGTATGGGTCTCAGGGCCATGCTGTTTCGCCGAGCCTGTTATGCATGCGTGTGAGCAGTACAATGGCTCCAGTACTATACAATATAGTAAATAACGCCATACTTCCGGAACTCGTTACAATACTGTCTTGGAATATTTCACATACTATTTTAGTATCTGTCTTGAGACTATACTAGCATGGTGTTAAACGCCATGCATTTCTTATCGTGTAGAGAATGACTCATTTTAACTCCGCGCGGTAATTAAAATGGTATAACACCGGTGTAGGAAGCGTAATTCGGCGGTGTATAGTTGGTGTAAAGGCGGGCTAAACTGCGCCCGGTCATAGTATTAACTTTAGAAAGCTTATAAAACGCAAAAAATATCTTCACACACATGCACTCAAACACGCCAGCGCACACATGCACATACACAAACTCAAACACACCAGCGCACACTTTCACACATGCACGCTCACTGTTTAACTGTAGTGATCAAGTAGGTGAAACTATTCCCAAAGTAAAATATTTCAACACCAGGAACTTATATTCGACACCGGTAAGGAATATTTGCACTAGCAGCAGCGGTACTTTCACACCGCTTTCGGCGTTGAAATTTAACACCGCAAATTTTAACACCTACACCGCTTGGACTTACCCCGGTTATTTTTTACAATGGTTGCATATCAAATTTTAAAAGAGATAATTCACTTATTTTCGTCGATTATGATTTGATCACCATATTACCTTGTCGATTATTTCAGTAATCCAAAATTACATGATTCATCTCATAAACGTATTTTTGTTGAGCTCATATTAATTTTTTTTCTATAAAATGTAATTGCTTCAACTATATCGAAAAGAAAAACAAATTTCATCCTTTTATTTTTTTTACCGTAAAAACTGTTCCTGTTTTTACATCGGAATAATTTCTATGTATGACAGAAATTTTTCCTATGTCAAACATAGAAATTACATAGGATAGAAATTCCTATTTGACATAAGGAAAATTTCTATGTTACATAGGAACAATTCCTATGCTGACGTAGGAATTCATCCTACTCTCTAAACATGAATTAGTGAAATAAGTGAATATTCACTAATTCAGAGTGCAAATTGTACCACTAATTCCAAAAAGTGGTTCGATTGGTACTCTGAATTAGTGAATGTTTACTTATTTCACTAATTCATGTTTAGAGAGGATGTTGACATAGTAATTTTTACTACGTTAACATAGCAAATTTTCCTGTAGGAAAAGTTGCTATGTACCATAGTACTTTTTCCTATATTTCCATAGGGAATTCCCTATGTTACAATAGGAAAAATTCCTATGTTCACATAGTAATAGTTACTATGCCAACATAGGAAAAATATAACTATTTTTTTCTCCATGTATACATATATATGTATACACGACAAACAAATATAACAATTCACAAGATGCTCGTAAAGTCAACTCGTTATATAGAGATGTTGGAGTCTACGAGAAAATATACTGGTCTTGTTACCCTTACCTAGATTGAGCAGATCGTGAAAGCGAGAGGAATAAGGATGAAAGGAACTCGAGTCATCCCCGTGGGTCGTGTCGCTTTTGCCGTATATTTATCGTTTTAATTCGAGAATCCAGGTCGAGAGCCTACTATTTATGTCTCGAGTCAAGAAGATATAGGCACATCCGTTGGATGCCACCGTCTGCCATTTTATCTCTTGTCATTTACCAACGCTCTAATTGATCTTCATCGCATAATTGCAATTAAGTTATGAGTCGCAAGTAAGTACAATAATTCAACTTGTCGAGGTGCTCTAATTTATTCGCTCCTTTGTTTAATTTTTTTTCTCTTATAAATTATCCGAAGTAACCATTAAGGATGAAAAAAACTCATTTTATACTTTTTTTAATGTAGTAATTAAAAAATTAACCGATAATATCGATGTAATTTTGATAAGGATGTATCTCAGTTTCCCTAAAGAGCTATACATAGTGTTAGTATTCAGTTAAAATTATGTACCTTACTAGATAGAGAACAGATGGGTTAATGAACAACAGGATTCGCGAGACCATAGTCGAGTTATTCCTCTGAATGCGAGGGCCAGTGAAGAACCCCTGAGGACATGGATCACTACGGGGTCGTTCTGGGGTCGTAGCGTTACGGGGGTTGAAACTGAGTATGAGAGAGACATTTTCTGAGAGAGTAGTAGGCAAAGTTTAGCTCGGGCGACGCGGCACTATCCCGCAACAACTAATACCGACGAGGTCTCCCTTAACTTAACGTAACTCTGGTTAAACCTAGATTAGACCAGCGAACCGTATATCTCTATCTTTACATACACAATGATAATATGGATCATGTTTTGGACTAACTGTTTATTATTTATATTTTTTTAAGTTATTTCATAGAGTTACCTCTTAAATCATTAATATTTTGTAAAGAACTAAATTAATACATTGGATTTTAAATTAAATCACTAATTAGTTCTTTGTCTCTTTTCCAAAATCTACAGTAGACCAATTAGCTTTGTATGCTGGACATATCAATAGCAAATATGATTATCGGTTTCAGTCGTTTGCTTTGAGTAAATAGAACTTAATTCAATTTATCTTAGTGGACTGGCTTGTGAGTGTAGACTATCTGATAATTACATGGTTTTGAACAATCCTTTAGTCTTTGCAGTACATAGGAAAAAAATAGTGTATCTAGGTTAAAAACGGTCCAAAATAAATCTTTTGTGTTAAATCAACATATTTCACTGTATTATTTGATAATTTCAAAACGTTTTACTATTCAAGACTCTATAAATGTTTACTACAATGTGAAAAAATTTCGAATTGAATCTGGAGTGAATGCGGAGCGGATGACTGTGTATTCATTTAATTCCTTTGGAAAAAAATTCACACCGAAGGAAAATTTATTTTATTATTGAACCTCCGGTTCAAAGTGGATGTGGATTTTAATAAAATTCAGATGACCTCGAGTCAAAATTTAAATCGTAGATTAAACGTACTAGAGGTCGAAAACGTAAATTCAACCTTTGAAGACGTAAATAGTCGTAAAATGTATTTTAGACGTAGTTGACGTACGAAAACGTAAATAAGACTTGCGTAATCGTAAATCGTAGATACAACCTTTCAAAACTTGCAATAAAAATATATCGGAAACATTTTATTGCCAAAAGACATGTCTAGCAGCCAGAAGAAAAGAAATCTAAATTCTTAGCAGATGTAGGAAAATATTTTGGGCCTTGCAGGAAATAACTCTACTGATGCCCAGTTTCTCGAGATTTTTTGGGTCTTACAGACTATCTAGAAGCTTGTAAACAAAAAATGTTTCCGATATAGTTTAATTGTTTTATTGCCAGTTTTGAAAGGTTGTATCTACGTTTCACGACTATTTACGTCTTCAAGGGTTGAATTTACGTTTTCAACGTCTAGTACGTTCAATCTACTATTTAAATTTCGACTCGGGACTCCGTTGAAAAAAAACTGCCTCTTTTGACTCCGGAACTCTGAGTGACGGAGTCAATTCAGATTTAAATAAAATCCGTGGTCACTCTGCATTAACTCCCGATTTTTAACAGTATACTATTATTTAAAAAAAATATTATTCTCACTCAAAAAAGAATTTCAATGTTAATAACAATGTTTGTCATTTTTTGTAATCTCAACATTAAATATGAACTATATTTATGAATATCAATGGTACAAAAATGGAATGTAAAACTTAACTTTTTTTGTGTCACAACTAATGAAAAGGTGTTTGATTTACTTCTTATATTGAACAAATTTTGTGTTTAAATTTCAACATAAATTAAGTGTTCAAATTAAATATCAATAGTCTGTTAAAAAACCATAAAAAATTTTTTGTGAGGATCATTTTTAGTTTACAAATAGTGTTGATTTTAACATCATATTTTTTAATGTCTAGGTAAAGTAAACAAAGAATAATTTCTCAATAAAATTTTATATTACTTAAAACATTAAGTGAAAATTTACTTGTAATGTTAAAACGTTCCACAAAATCAGATAGACTTCGTTTATGACCAAGCTAAATTGAGAGAAGAAAATGGTCGAAGAACTCTTGAATATGACACTTTAAAAGTAAGGAAACATGGTTGGAGACTGGGAAACTGCTCATAGTCAGTTTCCATGTCTACTTCAAGACTTAGCTTCTGTCTTGCGCGTATATTAAATTCCTTAAAGTTCTTCCTGCTTTCTACCCTCTCATCTCAACAACTCTGATCGCACAGTCGTCGTTTTCAGTTTTCTCTACATTTCTAATGCAAGGAGACAGACAGAGAGCAACATACGTGGTTTTCTTATTTTAATGTCGTCGACACGGTGAGACGTGTGCTTGCCTAAGTGCAATTTAATACTGTTTAAGTTAAACCGAAGAACTCATGGGTGGATGTAGAACTAGAGTTGTGAAACGTTATTCCGGCCTAATCAAGCCGTGTTTCAACTCGTCCACTCTAGCCCATAGAAACTACGTGTTCAACTAATAGTCGCTGAGGATTTTCAAACTAAAACTTTAGTGACGGAACGACGCATATATTAATTCTATAATCGCTGTAACATTATATTAACCATATCATTGCTCGAGATTCATTTTAGTTTAATTTTATACAAGTTCTATATGAAAGATACGTTTAGTAAAATAACATAATTGTATATGAATTTAAATCAATAATTTAATTTCAGAAAATAAAAAAAGTTTTAATGAATTGCCAACAGGGTTCTTTTTTATATACGTGACATGGATTGATAAATATTAGAGTAGCAGTACCAAATATTGACCGAGTTTCATTTAATGACTGGGTACCTAAATACCCTGAAAATGGAACAATTGAAAATTCATAATTACATATTTTTCATGAGTTAAATTTACCAATTTTTCCTTTTTCAAGGGTATTCAGGTACCCAGTCATTAAATGCGCACTCGGTCAATATTTGGCACTGTTACTCTATATTCAAGTATTCGTGGACTAACTTTTGGATGGCTACAAATAGATAATTATAAAAACAGTTTATTCCTACTTGTTTATAGAAAATCATCTTTGTATAATCATAGGATTATTTTTTCAGGATTACGGTAACGAATTCTCACTTGACAAACCTGATCGTCTAATATTATGGGAATCGATTCTCTCACAAGATCAGATTATTTAAAATAATATTCAAATTCTGATACTTCGAAAATGAAACCTTTTTTTTTAACACTGTTCAATACTGGGAAAATTTTAACATCGCTACCAGTATTATTTTGACACCTTTTGGGGGTTATCTTATCACCAATAACTAACACCAGGATCGCGTAAACTTACACCGGTTATGTAGTATCGGATAGAATGGTGTGGATACTAGGCAAGAATATGAGATGTTGTTTATATCTTTACTTAAGGATATCACAGATCAGAGATAATTATAAGCATTTATTTAATACGTCGTCTCGACAAAAGTCCTTCTTACATCAAGGCTGCTCTTGAACTGCCCCTTCAACACTTATAACTCTGTATATTCCTTTCTACCTGGACCTCACACCCGTGCCTCGTCATACTTGCACGTATTCTTAACGCAACTGCAGTCATCCTATTCTAAAAGAATTGCCCACAGCAATCTTACAATTTTCTGCTCCCACGCAACATTCACTCTTCATAATTTATTCTCTATCCTTTAAATTACTTTTACAACTAACTATCGACCAACATCGGGTGACAATATACCAAATGCACATTTATGAAGTTACCTATCCTAGTTCTTAAGCTTACGACACCCAATCCAGTCGTCACAAAAAATTAAAACTTTATAGTTATTTAGTTGACTAATCCCGGGAAAAAAAATTTAGATTTGTTCTGATCAAATTAGGTCAGCTCAGATAAAATTTGATCATAATTTATATTGAACCCAGATCAGAGTAGATCTGATTTGATCTGTTCAGATCAAACTAGATCTGACCAGATATGACATTTTTCTTTAGGGAAAAATAGTCCAGATCTACTCTGATCAAATCTAATCAAGTCAGATCAACCTAGATCAAGTTAGATCTCAACCTAGATCTAGTCAGATCAAAATGGATCAACATTGATTAAGCGATCAATTTATGAAGTAAATATAAATAGATCTAATTCGATCTGTACGGACCAAACCAGATCTGAGCTGCTATAATTTTTTCTCGGGAAAAAAAGTTCAGATCTGTTCTGATCAGATTAGATCTGTACAGATCATAAAGAAATATTTCTTCACATTATATTATAATTATAAGATTAACTAGCTGAATTTTGACACATTCACCTAAATTTTGATAATTCTAAAAAGTCTATCGTAATTAAAATAAATACATTTTTTTGTTTATTCAGCTAATCATTCATTTATTATAGAAAAAATAAACATGATAATAATCTACTATCAATATTATCTATTCTGATAAGAGTAGATCTAATTTGATATAAACAGATCTGGGCAAAATGCAGATCTGTTCAGATCTGAAACACCAGATCTAATTTGATCTGAATAGATCTAAATTTTTTTTCCCAGGAATAGTATTTGCATCTCATGTAATCTATTTCATGTCAGCTTGTTTTGCAATCAAAATTTTATTTTTTAAAATTATCAGTATTAGTTTTTTAGTCTTCATTTACATTTCATCATTTTATATATTTTAGAAATAAGAAAAAGCTGCTGCATAATTTTCAATAGATTATAATATATGAAGAGTCGAATTGCCGGTTTCTTTCAAATTATAATACGTCACCGCTGACGTTTTGGGTTGACTGAATTGGACGGAAAGGGATCGACGAGAGGCGCGATTTCTGACAAATTTATTCGTAGCCTTACCATCCCCTTACGTTTCGTCCGTATACTTCCGACGGCGCACCGGCATGCGGCTATCGATTCCCGTTTGCCATATAGTCGCCCAGTTTCGATATAATCGTGTTACGCCGGAAGGCACGACCTCGCGGGCTTTTCGCTTTTCTCGACTTTCTGCCATTTTTCCATTTTTTTTTTCCTTGGCTTCATTCCTGTTCTCTCTTTGTTTTATACTTCCTTTGGCAGATTAAGAATAAGAGTTAGAAAGACACAAAAAAGGTGCTGTCGAAGAACAATAAATGAGAAGGAAATAAAACAAACGAAAAAATTAAAAGCCTTGGCAAGTATAGCAAAACATTGACTGGAATTTTATATTATCTGCAGGATGAAATAATCAACGATAATATTCAATTTGTGGTCATCTACAAAAAACAAGCAAAGAACTAAATTATGAAAATTAATCTTCATAAATAATTTTGAAACAGAGATTAGCAAATATGTATTTTAAAGTTAATTTACATGACAAAAAATCGTCATTAAAATATTAGTATTTATAGCTCCCGAAATTCGGAATGAAATTAAAAAAGAAAATTAATTCTTTAAATAATTCGTCTGTCCTTCGATTTGACGTTGGATGTTGACTTAAATTATCGATTTATTTATGCGAATTATTTCGTATTGAAACTATCTTTTGAAGTTTTATTTACGTAGACGTAAACAATTTTTTCACAGTACAGGTTTTTCTGTAAAAACTTTCTAGTTGTAAGAGAAAAAGTAAAAAACAACTTGGGATAGTGTTCGAGTAACTCAACTTACTTGTACACTGTTTTTTTTTATTTTTATACTTTAACTTATATAAAAAAAAAAAAAAAAAGATTTAAATTTGTAACGTATGTACTTCCATCAAACAAATTGAAGAATAACTTTATATCCTTATAAAAATTAGTAAATTTTCAATGAAGACCGTAATATTATGCTGATCTATTAATACCTGAAGCTCAACAGATTTTGAAATCAATCAGTCGAATAGTTCTCAAGTTATTTAAAAAATAAACTGAAAAAACTTTTGAAAAATTTCTTTTATTGAATAATTCATCAACTGTTCGATTGGTTTTAGAATTTGATGAGATTATATAACCTTGAAGAGATCTTTTTATTACCACGAAGTTATTTAAATCGGTCAATTTATTTGAGAGTTGAGGAAAACCGAAAATCACTTTATTCTTAATTCGTCTCTGACAACATCTGAAAAATTATTCAGTTTGAATCAATTTTGAAGAATTGGAAAATAATTGTTTACATTTAGATTTATTTTAATTTTAATAGCCGTTGAATTAGTACTAATTAATGGTATTAATTAGTTTATTTCATTGATGATTATGAGTAAAAAAAAGGAGTGAAACAACACCTCTGATATATATTATCATAGTATTTTCCGGCTCTGTGAGCTCAATATTAAAAATTTCGATATGCAAAATAAATATTTTCTAAACTTAAAAATACATAAATAATGTCTGAGTTCATTGAGGTAAAAAAGTTTATGAAGTTTCAGAGTTTGCAGGCTCAACTGGTTCTCACATTTTTTATTTTTTGAATTAAAATAATTTTATTCGTAAATGAAACTCCGAGCACCGAGAAATTTGTTAAAACTTCAGGTATATTTTATCACGTCATGAAAACCTTGATCTACATGTTTTGTGGACAAGAATAAAGAGAGAATTTTTTGAAACAATGTAACCTACAATTTAAATTCAACTTCTAAGAAATACAACAAGAATAAAAACTAACACCTTTTGTTTCACTTTTTGCTCTTTTTTGTTCAAAAAGTACTTAAAATTTATTTTTTGCAACACATTAGAAATGTGCACCATTAAGCGCGGGTAGTAAAGATATCTAATAGCTCAAATTGTGATGTCAGCCGTGTAAAAAATTTATTTTTTAGCTCCATATACTATAGCTAGCGTGCAAAAAATATCAAAGTAAATCATAGAGTCATCTTGTGACAACATCTTTCACCATATTTTAAGTGCCCTTTCTTACCTGCAGTAGATAATCTGCCATCTATAGGCACTCATTGGCGTACGATTCAACATAGTAACCATTACTACACATTATGTCAAATAATGTGTCCTTTGATCAGTAGATGTGTTACTATGCAAAATAGGTATGATGCGAAAAACTCCCCAGACAAATGCGTTCCATTGTCGTTCAACATAGTAACCATTTCTGTGTTGGGCAGGAATTGATGAAATCAGTCACGTGTCTGACTACCGTTTAGTGAGAACTAATTTTGTCAACAGTAGTTAGACATGTGACTGAAAACATTAGTTCCTGCACAACACAGGAATGGTTCCTATGTTGAACGACAATGGAACGCATTTGTCTGGGGAGTTTTTCGCATCTTCACGAAGCGGCTATACCTATTTTACGTAGTGACAAATCTACTGCTCAAAGGAACCTGTATTATCTGGTAAGCGAACGGTGACTGTCAGCACAATAACCAGTCATGTTTTTTAAAAAGTGTGTGACATAGAAATGGTTACTACGTTGAATCGTACTCAGTCGTATGTAAAAACTACCCACCCTTATTATACACCCCTATTATCGAGAACTAGTAATATGCTAAGATCAGTTTCTACATACTTTACGATCATTCTTGTGTAACACAGTAACCACTCCTATCTATTTTTTCCGTGTGCTCAGTTGTCACAAGTCGCGTCTTATACACAATCGCATTCGATGTATAAACTAGTATTTTATCTCATTTCTATACAAATTAAAATGTAAAAGACATTTGTAAATGATAACAATATATCTACATTTATACATGGTCAATTTCGAAGAACAATGAGTAACAGGCAGATCTTAATACTTGACATGTACTTAGTGCAACAAGATCTGAAGGTAGTTGATTCCAAATTAATCAATTAATTAATTGATCGAACAATGTTTGGGATCAGAAAAATAATTATTCGCTTTGGCACCAGTTTTCTCACGATTCTAGAGTGAAATTTATTATATAATTCTCTCCATGAAAGTAAATCGAATAAAAGCAATAAATTATGACAGAAACTATTAAAAAATATATATATATATATAAATAAATAACAAAAGCAATTACTTGTATCAATTCAAAATTACTATTATAGTATAAAAATTATTGTTACATTTAGTTCTTGGTTTTTAAAAAAAAAAAGATTCAAACATTACATTATATTATAGGTTTTTGTAACTTTATCATTAAAATAAAAACGATTTTTCAAAGTTTCTGATACTTTTATTTTCACCATTTCAACGCTTTACATTTTAAAAATTTCTCTAAATGTGAGGAAAAGCTCCTAAGGGTACTTGCAAGTTAAAGACTGAAAGAGATTTACGGAATAGAAGGGTAGCGAAATAACCTAAAAAAGGAATAAAAAAAGTTTAGCTGATCCGGAGGAAAAAAATGAAGAACGACCAAGACAATACTTTTATGGGTGAAAAATTCTTCTTTTTTGGGTAGTGGTAGCTTGGCTTGCCATTCTAAGTTACTGCTGGTGATTCGTCAGGACAAAATGCCGCTCGTTGAAGCGAAAGACTTTCAAAGAATAAACCATTCTCAAAATACGGGTGGTAAAATATTGGTAGACGAACAACAAATGATAGACGAGAAATACAATGAAAGGTAAAATTGCATAGAAGGTGATAATACACGTAAAAAAAGGCTGGGGTTGAATTTACCACACTAAATTAGTAAGAATTGAACTACTTTGTGGTCATCGTATCGACAAATGGAGTAGCATAATTGACACTGTATAAGATTAATCTCTACTTTAGTAGTTCTATTTACTATTCGACTGGGGTAAAAATTTGTAAGCTCAGTAACTACTCAATGTAGTATGGAAATCTCATCCTGTGGCTTCTTTAACCACACAATTTTATAAGAACTTGTAAGTACTACTATTTTTGGAGTACACAATATCACATAATTTGTACAATCTACTCCAATGTGGAGTAAAATAACTGACAAACGAAAAAAATAGCGCCACCTTCAACTTTTTTACCCCACTGTGTGGTTGTACTAGCTCCACAATTGTAGTTATAATTACTACATCTTTAAATTTGTGGATTATAACCTTTAAAATTAGGTGCTTGTATTTTATATCAACAAAAATTAAATACTCAATGAAACTATGTTAGTAATACAAGAATTAATTTGTCATAAAGATAATTTCAAATGAAAAATAAATATGACGTATAGAAAAAAAAATCTACTTCAAAACTTTTATGCGTGTGACATTTGGAATTATCTATTGACAAATCCATTTTAATATATTCCAAAACTCTTTGTGCGAACAATATGATATAAATTTAAAAATTTTTATAACTTTCTAAATACCATGAAAAATAATAAATGTCAATTAATATATATTTAATAAATAAATTAAGGATGAAAAATTAGAAACTATGATGTGTAGTAAAAACCACAGCTGTCATTTACCAAGGAGTTGTTTTAACCAACGACGGTAGTAGATGTTACTACAGTTTGTGTACCACAATAGACTAGTTGTCATTACTAAATGTGTAGTGATCCTATATATTACTAAGTAGGGTGTACCATTTTAGGGCAACTTTTTTTATTCAACGCACTAACAGCTTCTATACTTGCAGGAAGGTAAAATAAGATGCCTGTTAAAATTAGAGCCCTTAATATTAATATTAACAGGTGTCTCATCGCGATTTTCTATTTCCCATTTAAATATCCCGTACGAAAAAAATATATATCCGGGATATATACGGGCAAAACTAAACATATATGTCTCATATATGCGGCATATATTCAGATTTGCCCGAATACATACGGATATATACTTTTTCCTTGCGGGTTACATGGGAAAAAAGAAATTGTAAGTTTGGAATTTTATGCCTCGGCAATGGCTCATTGTCCAGATAAGTTAAGGCGTCTTATTTCACCTTCCTGCAAGTATAGAAGCTGTTAGTGCGTTAAAAAAAAGGCCCTAAAATGGCACACCTTGCTAGTCAGTGTAGTATATGTATCCCCGATTGTGGTAAATTCAACTAAACCTTTTTTACGTCTACAACATTACTAAAAGAGTTGTAAATAGCTAGAGTTGAGGAATAGCTAAGCAGATTATTTGATTGTGTAATCTAATAATAGAAGGTAGGAATGCTTGAATGGTAATTAAGAAAGCGTCCATGCACAATTAATCGATAACGCCGGTTAACGCGTCGATATACTCGAGTAATGAGCGTATCATGCTACTATGGAATCTGAGTGGCAGCCAACATTGGTTACTGGAGTAAAGCTTATACGCTCTCTCCTCTAAGTCCGTTATCAACAAGATCCAGCCCTTGAGAGGTTGATTTGCTGTTAACTATTGTCTAATATTGCTACTGCTGCTACTGCTGCTTCCGTTTGATTAAAATCATCCTCTTTATTGCAATCACTTTATTACAAATGCTTTATCACTATTGTGTACTAATAAATAGTACTTGATTAATTTATCTTCTTCGATTAATTCTTTTGTTTATTGTCCAGTAAATTGTCCCCAAAGCATTTTATTTTTATTCGTTTAAAATCAAACTCCAGATATAGAGTGAAAAATACTCAATCGATGGTGTTGACATTTACGCTGATGAACAAAAATAAAAATACAAACTTTTGTTACAAAAAGTTGAAGGACAACTGCAAATTGTCGATTTTAAATTGCTCTGACCAATGGAATATTCATTTCCCACAATAGAAGTTTTATCCCGGTTTTATACTTAGCTTGATCTTGAACTCAAACTCTTCATAACAATTTTATGTATCCGAAATAATTTCTGATTAAGCTAACTGAGGTATTAAAGTTGTGTTTATTTAAACTTTGTTGACCTATTGGAGTTTTATTTTTTCACACTTCGTAGCTTTACTTTGTTAATTCCATTTTCTTTTGTTAACTTCATTTGATGTTGGTTATATTCATATAGAGAAAGGGAGGGGTCAATACGAATCCTCATCCCATGGTTGACCTCTTCTCTGATCTAAATGGTTCATAACAGGTGCAAAGTCACTTATCGGGAAAAATTGAACCCGTGGAAATAATTGACAAATAATTTTTAAATTTAATTTCTATGCATTGTTCTGTTAATCAGATACAAAATAATTCTTCTTCTTTATCTATACAAGAGCCATAAGCACAATCTTTGCAAATGAATCATTGAATCAAACTTTCTGTTATCACGGAATGCAACTCCTCAAAATTTATATTTTTTATCATTTACAAATATTATGCATGAAAATCGGAAACCCACAAACACAGAAAATAAAGAATTTGGAAAATTTTTATTCTTACTTTCGACAAATTACCTTGACGAGCTATGTTTTACTGAACCATTCAGTACCGACAAAATTTTACATTGCAAAAAGTTAATATTTTTTTAAAGGGAACACCACTCCGAGGGTGAGCCAAAAAAACCAACCTATCGAATTTATGTCTTGAAAAGGACCTATTTATCGAAAATAAAATTCTCTTATTGGGCTAAATGTTTAGCTCAATTTTAAAAGGTGTCGGTAACCCTTTGAAATTTCCAATTTAAATAACATGCAAAAAAATTTTTTTTGATTAAAAATATTATAACTTGTGAACCGTGTGAGATAAAAATTCGGCTCTAAAATATTCTTGTATGACATTAAATTTATTAAAAGAAAGTCCTGAGAGTCGAATTTGTGAACTTGATATTTTGTATACTAAGAGGCTATCGAAGTCTAGAGTAAACAGAATCATACAAATTTAAGGCTTCATTAATAAAAATATCAATACTACGAGAAAATTTGTTCTGCATGTAGTGCAATGAAATCACCAACAATATCCACGTTGTAACAAATAATATTTTGTTATCGATCTCAATGAAAGAAAAGTATTTGGAAAATCCAAATAAAGCCTTAAATTTATATGATTCTGTTTACTCTAGACTTTGATAGCCTGTTAGTATACGAAATATCAAGTTTACAAATTCGACTCCCAAGACTTTCTTTTAAGAAATTTAATGCCCTACAAGAATATTCTAGAGCCAAATTTTTATCTCACACGGTTCAAAAGTTATAATATTTTTAATAAAAAAAAATTATTTTGCATGATATTTAAATGGGAAATTTCAAATGGCTACCGACACCTTTTAAAATTGAGCTAAAAATTTTGCCCATTGGGAGAATTTTCTTCTCGATATATAGGTCCTTTTTAAGACGTAAATTCGATGGGTTGGTTTTTTTGGCTCACCCTAACCTCCCCTTCTTAAAAAATTTTGATCCATCAAATAAATTATGGAAAATTTAATTTTTATATAAAAAAATTAATGAAATCTATAAAGGATCCGTGTGATTCCTTCCCTGACTATAGTTTTATTAATGTAATAAAAAAAAACACGTTTGTCACAGCAATATAACTTTGATTAAAGTCATCAATAGTTTTGTTGGTATGGATGAAAATAAAAAAGTTTCAGGCGTTAAAAACTATTCACGTGTAGTCGTTATCAGAACAAACCAAGTTCAAACAATTATTTTTTGTAGTACGTGCCAGAAGGATTGAAACATAAAAATAAAAAAAAGTGTTGCTTGTTTGTTAAGAATAGGGTGAAAAGTGCATGTATACATGTGTGGGTTAAAACGTCAGTATACAGGGTTATGGAGAGGACAAGCGTCGGCCGTCGTCAAAGGTTAATTGCGAAACGTGGAACGGATCGTGCGAGTCACTACCGCATGTACAAGCTCTCATATTACGTTGAAACACTCTTGCCACTGCATCTATGTGACATGTAGTGAACGAAACTTGTTGGACCCTATTGCTTCTCTAAAAACAATCAACTCAATGTTATAACGTAAAGCTTGTATGTTACCACTTCGTGAACATTGTATACTATACCATACCACGCACCTCCATTTGGCCATCGCTGTCGACATCTCGCACCTTGGTATGGTACGTGCGCGAGGTATTCTCAACAATATATAGCTGGGTAAACCTCGATGTCGAGCCCACATCACACACAATTCGCATCCGCAACCGACGCAGTTGATGGTTGCCCATATGCTCGCCTATGTTGCAATACCACTATTTTCATGTCCAACCGTCCACTGATGGTCCTCGTTCCAAGCCAAATCCCAAGGCAGATCCACAACTATGCAAGCTTGCGGATATAGGTCGACTATATTCTCCCTTGATGGCTTCTCGTAGATCTAATTACTAATGAGGCCAATTCAGGATATTTACACAAACCTCGAAGGAAATGCATTTAATTACTTCATTCAAAATAATCAAATCATACTATTGATTATAATTTTTTTAATAGATTGTCATATTTGTCATGCAAGTAACCATCGTGAAAAAATGATCGAATGTCCTCTGCACTGTTACAATATGATAAAGGAACACATTCGTTTACATTCATAAAGCGTTAAATTTTTTTTATTATTTGAAAATATTTGGAATAGAAATAGCTTTTGATTTAAAATGTATGAGAAGCAATGTGGATATAAATATTAATTATAACGATGTAAAAAAAATTTGGTTGCCAAATTTGACTTTACAATATATGGAAAATAGCTGAGCCTATGAGCTAGCCCTAAAGCTTTCCTCTATTTTCGGGATCTCTGTATTTGAAAAGTATCAGTATTTTTGAATTTCTTGAGGTCAAAAAATCTTCGTACAGTTCGAGTTTTTAAATTTTACAGTTTTGTACACCCGGGTTGAAAAATTTGATCTAATTTTAGTCTAACTGGGCTTATTTTAACTATTGGTCTGTATTCGAACTAGATGATCTGTCTCAAATTTGGTACAAAGTTCAAGTTGTTTTTGATCTGAAGACGATCGAAAACAGACTAAAAATAATAGACAGAGAAAGTTTGATTTTGGTCTAGATAAAAACAAAAGAAAGCAAAATACTAAAAGAAAAAAGTCAAATTTTGATCTGAAGGCAACCAAAACCAGACTAAGGAGTGAAAAGTAAAATTGAATAAAAATAACTTAAAATTTTTATTCGATTTAAAACATTAAATTGTTTGATGCGAGCAACAAAAATCGAGAATTACATTAATGCGTTAAATTTTTAAATAACGATGTTTTGAAAACTGAGTGACCGATTATGATGATTCTTGTTGCAATCAATAAGAATTATTAACATAAAAAGATAGCTCAATTTTTAGGGTTTTTTGGTGAGAATTTTGCCATTCAATAAAAATTGCCACAAGTTATTTTCAAAATTTTATTCACGATATTTCGTGAACAGGTGAACTGATTGAAATTGCTTTCTGGCAATCGAAAGCTTCTATCGGGTTTTAGAGTTAGTTAGATTTTAGAACCTATCGATATGATGATGAAATGATTTACAAGATATTCAAAAACAAAACAAAAAAAAAACCTAATTTTTTCGTATTTCATGTATAACTCAGAATTTAATCGACCAATTTATCTTAAATTTGTATCAAATATGACGGCCAACAAGCCCCTTTGAATGGTACAAGACTGATTCGAATCAATCAACTTGTTTGAAAGGTATAACCAGAATAGCTTTCTTGGATCTTAAAATTTTCGCAAAAAATTAAAAACGCAAAACAAAATAAAATTGAATACATCTATAGTAGAATGAATGTTTCAAATTAATTAAATAATTTAACAATGCATCAATTTAAACTACCAGAATCATATTATTATATTAACATTGAATGATGAACGTCGGAAATTTGTGGTGTAGTCTAAAAACAATTTTAGTAGATGAATAATTTATCTAAACAAGCTTATTAGGTCATTAAATTTCAGTCGAATATATTTGTTTCATAATAAAATAGTTTCTGTCAGTCAGATATTCAAATTATTCCAACGTATTTCCTTTATTGATGTGTTTCAGTAAATACTCCATTGAGAATAGGTTGATAGTGACGAAAAAGTCTCATCGAGCTTTGGCTTCGTGGCTATAGCCCATCATGAATCCTTCAAGGTAATTGAATAGGTAATTGAATCGATTCTTATCGAGAGACCACGAGTTTTATGGTGCATGGTCACGGCAAACGTGAGCTCGTTAAGTAGTATCACTCTCTCTTTTTCTTTTTCTTTCGCTTAAAATGCTCTTCATTTTGTTGAACTCTTTGGGCGCCATTGAATAACACAAGTTTGTTGGCAAGAGTTGAAATTGTTCCAAGAATATCCGGTCGTAGTTTCGGAACTGATCGCGGCCGTATGAGTAGATAGGTTACTAGTATGAAGACAAACCAGAGACTCAGACTATATATAGTAGGAATTTCTCATTCTTGTAGACTTCCCCACAACGATCGATAATCCGATAAAGATTATTTTTCAACATAATCACTCTTGAATTAAAACTTCTGCGTGAATAGAATTTTTCCTAGTGTTTCATCGTCCATTTACGAAAATAATCTTCGAATTCCAACGTATCGTAATATCGAATAACTGCTCCAACCTCTGGCATTGTGACCGAACATATTTAGAAATATTGAGTACGGTTTCAAGGATGAGGAATAGAATCTATTCAATAGATAGTTGTTGGTAGTCACGACTATTTTCATGCATAAAATCGTACAAAAAAAATTCAATGACCAGAAATTATTGAAAATCTTTTGTTCGCTCTCAGTAAACTATGCATTTATATTATTTCTCGACTTTCGACTATTTACGCTCGAAATATTGTAGATTCTACAGAAAGTATGAAGAGTAAAACGGGACATAGAAACAAACAGTAAAAAACTAAAATACTGAAAATTTGAATTTTTGTTCCATTTAGCGAAAACGTTGAAAAATAAAATTAATTTCTAAGGATTAAATTAGTCGATATTTATACACTGTAAAACTTCTACAAAAATTTAACACCAGTAAAGAATATTTACACCGGCAGCGGTGTTATATTAACACTGTTTTCGGTGTTGAAATTTAACACCGAAAACTTTAACACCCACACCACCTGGATTTACTTCAGTTTTTAGGTAGATTTCTTTAGAAATCGGACTATTGCAATGGGTCTCACGATCGACTTATCGAAGAATTTTGCCACCATATATCTTATTTTATCTAGTAGAGTCAAAAAATACCATTCACTCAAGAATTTACTCTCTAAACATGAATTAGTGGAAATATCATTAATTACGTTAGTGAAGCAGTATTCGCTTCATAACCAGTGTATTTAAATAACAAATTAGTGAATTCTCACTAATAAATTTAGTACTGCAATTTTCACTAGCAAATTAGTGATTTTCACTACTGAACTAGCGATATTTTCATAATTTCTACAAGTAAAACTGTTCTTCACTTCTTAATTTATGAATTTCACAATTTCACTAGTAACTTTAACTAGCAAATAATTAAATATTTTACTAGATTTAAATATAATTAATAATTATGATGGTGCTATTTTTAAAAATTTTAATAAAAAACTTTTAAAATAAAAAAAAAATAGAAGTACAGAACAATAATATATTTATATGAAGAGTACGTCAATCATAACATCACGGATTTTTTATTTCTTCATCAGTTATTGTTTGGTATCAAAACCAATATACTATTTACACACACGCGATCACATGCGTAGGTCAGCGCAGTGGATAGCATCAAAGACTTTGAATCGGAAAGATGCAGGTTCGAGCCCAGCAGTCACCGGGATTTTTTCATCAATCAAAATCATGTATACTTCCTCTTAGTAATGATTCTAATAGATTAATCACATTTCGGATCTAATTACAAGTGTCTTATGTTTTTTTTCGCAATATGATATTTTTTTTCACCGATGAAATCAGTGGATTCCCATATTCACTTTTCGATTGAGTAGATTCTCATATTCACTTATCAAATCAGTGAATTCCAATATTCACAATATGTCGATCAGCCCAATCGGTCGATTAGTTTGGAAGTTGTGGGTGTTTCAAATTTTCTTTGATTTTCGAAAAATTGAATTTTCTGGCTTTTTATCCTTAAATAACTTTTGAACCGAATATGATAACTTAATTTCGTAAAAAGTATCTCAAGTTTGGACGATTAGCTTCAATTTTCACTGTAATACTTGATTTTTTTAAACATCTTCTCTAACAATTTGATGATATCGAAAATTTCCCGAAAAATAAAAAAACTTACTTTTGCAGCTTAATCTTCTAATAACTTCTAAATGATTAGGCATAACTCATTTCCTTGAAATTCATGTTGAAACTTACAAAATAAGTATTAATTACACTATTGTAGCTTTATTGTATTTACATAAGAAATCTAACTTTCCATTCCGGGTAAGGCCGGATGGCTCTTTTTTTTTTTACAGTTTAACAAGTGTGTTTATTGTGGAACATATAAAGCTTCTTTAACAAGAAAAAAAAAACAGATGTGTAAAGTGTCATAGAATCATTAAAAAACAAATTTCTGTTTAGTCAAGATACATTTAAGGGGTTAGGGGTACTCAGGGGTATGAAAAAATGATGATTTTCAATAATTTTTTTTTTGTAGTTAATTACTTTATTTGACAAAAATAAAAACATAGCTTTATTAGAACACGTTTCGATTTGACTTCACGAAAATTTCAAAAAAAAAAATTAATAATTCAAAAAGTTATCGCTGTTTTTGTAGAGCCCGTTCCTCCCGAAGTCCTTTGCGGTGATCATCATAAGTCCTTGGAGATTCATCTAAAATCAATCGGACAAGAAAAATTAGTTTTATTAATAGATAATCTTGTGCCTGATCGAAGCTTTTTTTTTTTTTTTCGAAATTAACAAAATGGCGGCCTCAGGAAATTTTTTTCAAATTTTCGAGAAAAAAACCGACAGTTTATTGTTAAAAAAAAATCGAAATTTTGAAAAAAAAAAAAAATCCTTCGATCAGGCACGAGTTTTTAATGTATTTCAAAAGTACAATAAATTTTATTGAAATCTACCGAGCAGTTTTTAAGTTACAGTGATCACCAGTTCAGAAAACATAGTTTTGAGAAAAACGCATTTAAAGTTTTGCTATGGATTTATGTCGAATTATAAGAATTATTTAATAACTTACACTGAGTCATCTATTCCTGGACCATATAATAGCTCTTCAGCCGACATAGCAGCTTCCAAAATATCGATTTGCTGGTGCCTACGTTGCAATCGACCTTCTCGGGTGTTATCATTAGCGCGCTTATCTGCTACTTTGATACGTGCAGCATCCATTCTTTCTGCATACCGATGAGAATTAGGCCCACAATTAAGTCCTAGTGTATTCATCAAGACTAATAATGAATTTATACCCTCATTAAATATACACATAGCAACGTATGCAGCTATTTGTACGATGGTAAAACTAGTATTTACCGTTTTTGGGCATATTTTCCATACTAGTTGGTTAAAGCTTTCATTATTATTCTGATTGAATCCACCTACACATCTTGAAAGTAAATTTTCATTACTAAGATCTTCGTATATAGGCTTGATAGCTTTTAAAACATCAGAAGGTAAAGGAGAATAATCGTGAGAAAAGGTATCAAGCTCTCCTCTTGCTTCAGCGCGCTGGTAAGAGCACCAAGATTCTTCGCCTTTTGGACACATATCATGATTCGGTTTTTCATCACTCGAGCCGTAGTGATAAAAGGTTGCCATTATAGCAGATTTCATATTTTCAATAGAATCACAATGCCGGCGTATTGCTAAACCATAGTACACAGTTAGTTTGTCTATTAATTTTCCTGTGAGCTTACCTCGACCACCAAGACCTTTTTGTTTACTCTTCAGCGTACGTAATCGACTCCCCATCCGCTTTTGGACATGCCCTATACATTCCTTTTTATTTACAGTTGTATTTTCGTAAGGATCTGATTTTATAATTCCTGAATAGGTCTTGGAGTCACCATCACCAATATAGTTGGCATACTTAACTCCATATTTAGTTTCAGAATACGAAAACATTTCGACCATCGCATCCACCTCCATTTTCCCAGAAGACCCTTGATGATTAGCAGAACACACATCTTCATGCGATTGATACCATTCCTCGAACTCAACAGTATTTGTTTTTTTTTTCCAATACTCACATAGCTTACAATATGCACTTTTAATGTTTATGTCAAGAATCTTTCCAGTAAAATAGCCAATTATAGAAGAAACTCCAAATGACGATGTATATCCCCGTTTTTGCCAGGTTCCATCTCCCGATACAGTTAGATGATTTATATCTTCATTTTCAGTTGTTGGCATTGCTTGCTTTTCTTCATTCACAGCTTTCGTCATGAAGGTTTCTGCGACGGCTTTACTACAATTCAAAATCTGTTTCAGTAAAATTGTATGCGTAGATTTATCTAAAAAAGACGGCATGTCCATCAGGCCGCAAAACTTGCACAATCCTTCGTATCCTATTCCTAGTATTCTCATTACAAAAATGAAACGTCTGTTTATTTCATAAGAATGCCCAACGAAAGAACAGGAAGGAATATATTCATTTCCACAGTTATTACATGCAACTACAATTTTGAATCCCAGCCCACGTGTACTTGCTGTTTGAAACACTACATTTCCATCACATTTTTTACATTTTATAAGAGCAGAAATTGCAGTGAATACCTGAATAAAATTTATTATTCGAAATTCAGTACTGCTGTCTTCAGGTACATCATCTTCAGTGTTTTGTTTTAATTTTTTAGAAGATGTACTCTGAATACTTTCATCACGTTCGGCTGTTTTCGGATTAAAAACATTCTTTCTTTTGACTGAACGCGACTTATTAATTTTTTCAGAACTCCGAAGTTCTCTTGAAACCTTTCTAGAATCACGTCCCATGGTTAATAATTTAATTCACTTGAGAAATAATTTATCACAAAACTATCGACTGATCAGTGCAACGACTACAGGTATACTGGCAACCAAAAATTATTTTTCAGTTCTTGTACTACCTACAAATTGTGAATATATGTAGAAGGATATATATATATATATATATATATATATATATATATATATATATATATATATAATTATAAATACATTAAAATGGGGAGATATTCATGACAATGAAACCCGAAAGGTCGGTTGCTTGCAGCTGTTTCTAGCTACCTGCTCTCGAATGCCACGTAGCACCCGAGCGTCCTTTGGTCATTGTTAAATAACTCGAAAAGAATTTGTCGGATTCACTTCAAATTTTCACACAATATTTTTAAAATATTATACTTTAAGAAAATGCAAAAAAAAAAAAATCGATTTTTTGAAAATTCTGACTACCCCTAACCCCTTAAGTGAAATCATAAAAATGCATATTTTTTGTGGAGTTTGACAACCTCAAAAGTGTTATATAGATACGCAATTTGAGTTTATATAAAAATGAGAATTTTAAACGTTTCAGAGAAACGATCTCTCATACATTTTTATTTTCTTGTTTTTCTACAATTTTATATGGTTGCGTAAGCTCATGATAGCAAGTAGGTTGAGGTGAAGGAAGAGACAAGGAAGAAGTCGTGAAATTGCGTTGTCACCTTGGTCTTATGCGCTCCATGTTTCGTTTGCACACGAGAAATTCTCTATGATGAAAAAAACAAAAAATAAATGAATTTATACTGATAAAAAAAGAATAAAGGTGCAAGAAAACAGAAAAGTCTTGACATATGATGGACGTTCAGAGATAAAATTAACTGTAAATATAAAATTCAGATACATATTAAATGGTTTTTTTTATCAGTAACTTCTGTGGCATAGGATTTAATAAGTGCGATTAGTTATTAGTTTTATTTCATTAGTTGATGAAAAAAGAACTTTGATAAGATTAATTTATTATTCCAATATTAATAATTAAATGTCACGTGCACATATAAACAAAATTTAAAAACACGGTTTTATATTTTTAAATTTGTACTGTGAGATTGTTATCTAGTGCGAAAATAGAACAAACATTTATTGTGTCACTTTGAAATTAACACTAAATTTATGTTGAAAACTCTATCGACAGTCACGCGAAGCGCCACAAGCATCAGTTACGTCTTAATAGTTTTTAGTTTTGTTGCACTGCTTTTATTAACATAAAATAAATTTTAAAAATTTCATTTTTTTTTTTATTCAGAATTCAATGGATGAAAGAAATTCCCTTATAATTATAAACTATTTCATTGTTAGTATAAATTATTTTGTTGTTCTAATACATTTTTTTGATCATGAAGTTAAGCTAAAAATCGGTCCATGGTATCTAGAAAAGCTCTCTATCGCCTGCATGACTTATTAAATTTTCAAACAAATCGGTCCACTCAATGCAAAAATAAAAATCATTCTCCATTTATTGCTTATTTTTGCTTTTCTTAAAAACTGATTTAGGTTAAAGTCTAAAATTTTCAGGATCTTAATATTTCGATAGTATCTACGTTTTCATATAATATCATTTAAATATTTACAAAAGGCGTTCTTACCCTGCTCATCCCTCTATGGCCTTCGTTTTTCAAATGCAATTAAGCTATCAATTATTTACAACTGATATTTATTATTACGTGACTCTCTTTGTCGATTTTCCACTCTGATAAAAATATTTTTGTCAATAAAAAAATGGGTCAATATTGAATAACAATTTTTATCAATTTTTATAACCTCAAAATAATATATGAATTATATTTATTAAATACCAACGCGTTATGAAAATAAAATGTAAAAGGTAATTTTTTTTTGTGTCACAAGTAATTAAAAAGTATGGAATTTACTTTTCATATTGAACGAATTTCGTTAAAATTTTAATATCAATTTAGTGCTAAAATTCAGTACAAATAGTCTGTGATTAAAAAAAAATCACAAATTTTTATGTCGACAATTTTTAATACACAAACTATGTTGATTTTAGCACAATATTTTTCAATGTGCACTTTTGTATAAATCAGACTGTAAAAAAAAACCGGGGTAAGTCCCGGCGGTATAGGTGTTAAATTTCAACACTGAAAACAATGTTAAAATAACACCGCCATCGGTGTAAATACACGGAAAAAATAGAATATTAAAAATTAATAAATAATACTAAAAAGTGGAATCTATTATCAATAATTAGTACTACAATGTACTTAATGCAAAGTAGTTTACTAATGTTAACATGTTGTTTACCGGTGTCGAAAAAATTTCCCGGTGTTAAAATATTTTTCGGTGTTAAAAATGTTTTACTTTGTGAATATTTTTACTTTCTCGATCACTACAGTTAATTAGTGTTTTTATTAATTAATTAAATTAATAAATTAGTGATTGAAATAGTGGGCGTAAAAATGTGTAATTTTTAAATAAATTACGTACCACATGAATAATTATTCAAATAAGTACGTAAAAAAATTGAAATTTCCTCCAGATAATATTCATTAAATTTTTATGTTTTTATATGTAATACATTTTTTTTCTAATTTCTATACGTGGAATTTTATTCTTACATCGATTGAACACCGCTAAATTACACCGCCTACACCGTTTTTACTTCATTTTAACACTGCACGGTGTTAAATTGAGTCCATTTGAAACACCGCTCTTTTTCAGTGTAGACTGAAAAATAAAGTAATTACTCGCTGTTTATAAAGTTTCATTGAGCTAAAAATATTCTAACCTGTAAGTTTTTAAAAACTTACAATAAATTTTATTACAGTGATAGTCGAAATATCGCCGTTTAATACGATAGACAACCTTGCTTATTAATTAACATTGTAATAGACTGATTAGCATATTATCACAGTAAAGCAGGCATTGTCGGAAGCGCAGTAAGAACGCAGACGACACAAGAGGGTTGTTCAGAAGGGTAAGGAATAGTCGAGAGAGTTAGAAGAGGCGTCGGGGTGAAGAGATGAAGGGGGTTGCGCTGTATCAACGACTTCTTGAAGAGGAACAATGATAGAGAGGAATGAAAACAGAAGACGAGGGAGCTCAGAAGGTAAAGTCAGAGTAAAGGGGACAGTAGACTACTCCACATGGTGGTGAAGGGAGTGACTATAGAAGAAAGCAGAGCTTGAGATATCCTCGTCGTCCCAAAGCATAGCTCGCAGGCACGTTCAACTATTAACCCTCTGAGATTCGTATAGCGCCCAACGAATCAAACAATTCTACGTTATTTCCGTCGCTTCATTGCAAAAGATGCCTAACTGACAACGACAAAACTAACCTGTCTTTAATGCACATTTATTCTTGGAAACGTTCGATAAAACGTTTTATTTTCTCAAAACCCACTATATACATTCGTCACTTTAACAAAATTTTATATCAACTCTTATTGCTTTTCTTGCTGTCATCGTTGTTACTGAAATAGTCTATCTTCTGTTCTTCATTTCAACAAATTATTGTCACTACACTGAATTTATTTCTATTAAATGGAAAACCAATAGAGCAACTCTAAAAGCTCAGTCAAGTCTGTAATTCGTTTGATATAGACACATATATCAGAGTTATAATTTATTACTCTTATCATTTTAAGGTTTCATACTGTTATTAATTATTTATGATCTCCCTTCTTGTTGCAGTCATTAGAAATTTATTTTAATATAAGATTCTTAGTATAGAAAATTATCATTTATGCATACACTTTGCTATAACTGTCTTGTTTTCATAAATTATGATACCGATCTTATGTAATATAATTATTCTAATAAATATTATAACATTTTACTCTCCGGTCGAAAAATTTTATCTGATTTTAGTCTAATTGGACTGTATTTGATCTATTATAAAAATTTTAAGCTCTTTTGGATCTGTTGTTTTAAAACAACACTGATACACGGAAAAAAATGTACAGTTGCTGCAACAGGAGGCAGCCATGTTGCAGCTGCAGGAAAATCCTGTTGCTGCAACATGGCTGCCTCCTATTGCAGCGTGTACCTGAAGATCGGAACGTTTTTCACGTAACGAAAATGAAAATAATTTTTATAATTTGAGTCTAAAGGCGTCTTAAGGGGTAGTTTAAGGTGGCTTGCAATTTTCGGCTGACGTGCGAAACATTTCAGAAATTTAGATCCAGTAGATTTTTTACTTTTCATTTCGTTTTTCTGTTTTCGTTCCGCGAAAAACGTTCCGATCTTCAGGTACATGTTGCAGCAACAGTAAATTTTTTTCCCTGTAGAAGAATTTAGTTGTATTTACTAAATGATTTAGTAACGAACCTTGCAATACTAAATATTTGGTTACAGGTGCCAAATCATTTAGTGAAGCTCATTTATTTCCACCAAATAAATATTTAGTAGTATTTAAGAAATGATTTATTGGGGCACAATAAATCGTTTATTAGGATTAAAGAACTAATTCTTTTAACTTATTTAAGCGCATAACCTAATTGTTTCACTTGAAATGAATTAAAACGATAATAACAAATAATTTTAATTAAAAATACATAGTATTATAAAGAAAATAACCTCATTTTATTATAATTTTTTATTTAAAATAAATAACAAATTTATATTAATATATTTCGTCGAAATATCAATTTCTGACGTCCGAAATATCAAGTAGCTACAAAACAAACATCGAATTCTACGCCACAGTTTTTACGGCATTAAATAAATTAATGTTTTATGACAAATGGACACAGACTAATAATTATAACAAGAGATTCTGTTTTCAATCTAAAAGCGATTAAAATTAGACTAAATATAATACGAAAACAAGTCTAATATTGGCCTGGATAGAAAATAATACAGACAAAAACCGATTAAATTCCCATGTAAAATAAATACGATTCAAAAACCTAAATTAAATTAGACATATTTGAATTTGTCATTTATTTTGAAACAGATCTAATTTTTCAACCCGGGTCTATCTATGGTACAGAGTTACAATATTACGAAACTGTGTATATTAATTGATTTATAGTAGGTTCAATTGATTTAATTTGAGAGCGAATTAAGTTATTTAATGTGATTTTACTTTACTAGATACTTATTGAATAATATAGTCGCACCTGGTCCCTTTATTGGCGTTCACAGAAACTACCGACTTATAAAAGATGCTTGTAGGATAAAATCTATGGACATGTGTCATTAGTAATGTATAATTTAGTTAGCGAACGTAAACCTGAACAATTTACGGTAGTAATTCGATATTGGGTAATATTGGCAATGTAACCCTAGGGATAATAGCGTAGAGAAACTAAAGGGATAGTGGCAAGCCACGTTGTGTGTATCACGATTGTATTGTTATTGTGAGGAGCTCTATAGGTCCTACACGAGAGTGGTGAACAGACAATCATTGTATGCTTGGCAAATTGCGTTTCCGTATAGTGCATGAGATGAGCCTGAAAATAGCTTTCCAATAAAAAAAAACCTTGCGATTATTTCTTCATAGACGTATTTTTCATCGTTATTCGATTGTATACTAGCTATCGCTGGGTGTATTTGTTTTTTTTATTTTATTTTTTCGGCAAAAAGGGATCGACTAGTCTAGTGCGTGGTAAATCTATATCATTGCAAGAGACAGTGCAGTGACTCTATTCTCTTACTGAGCGCGCGGTAGATGCAATCAGCATAGCGCAGGCGCCATTCTTATCCCCCTCGTGGTCGTTGCCAGACTATGGAGGCGGCGAACTCGTTGAACGAAGACGGGTTGAAAATTCGGGCCGAAGTAAGCTTCAGTCGGCCGGTGAACTTGCGTGCCGGGTCTTCACAATCGGTCACCGGAAGTTAACGCGTCCTCCATATAGGCGCTTCCGTCCTTGCGGTAAAGCCCAATCAAGTGTAAAGTGAAATTTTTACCATGGAATTCATTATTTTATTTTTTATTTAATAGCATTTATTATTTTTTTTTACTCCACATTAGTCATATTGTGCTACATGATTCAGTGATTCATTAACAATTCACTCTTAGCAAATTTAAATAATTATTTTACAGTTTTTAGTGTACAATTTACCCAGTAACAATTATTCCAGTTCATTTATCGTAATGTTCTAGGTGTGAAATTAAAATTTAAAGGATCTAACAGTTAAATATATAAATTAAATTAAGATACACCATTAAATATTCAGCGGAATACAATCACTAAAACGTCCGATTATTTGTGTAATTATAAATCAACCCCAATGTTTTCGATTGAGTAGTCAAGGAGTTTGATTACTCAGGCTTTATCATGGCAATTATGCTTAAACAACTGTAATGAATTATCAATTAGAATATACATCAGTGACTTCAACTTTAGTGACTAATAATAGTTTTTTTATAATTTAACGTTGTTTTGGTTTTAAAAATAATTGTGTTAACTAGTATAGAAAAACTTACTGTGCATCAAAAAGTAGTAAATTATTAATTCAAATAGGGATTGAACAATCGCGGAATATAGACTTAGGATTAAAAAAACAGTGATTTTAGTTCGAATTTTAAATTATAAGAATGATAATTAATAGCAAAATTTTGAAAGCGGTTATTTAAAATATTTTTATAGTTAGAAAAGGAAAAAGTGATAAATGACTTGTGTAAAAAATAAGTTGGTTTTTATTTTAAGTAGTATGTGAATAATATGAACAGACATATCTTGTTGATCAGGTGTTGAATGATTTCGTTAATTAGAAAGATAATATTTGAAATTTGAATATAAATTTACTATAAACTGTTAAGAATAAATAGAGAAAATAAAAAACTGGACAAGATGATAGTACAAAGGGATGTTTCCTCAATTAACAAGTACAAAGAAACAGCAATTACCCGATGGGTATGTATATATTTATGCTTTTACTTTATTGGTGCATAAAATTACGCTTAATAGTAAAGAGAGGGTATCATAAATTGTTAGAAATGCTGTAACGGTTTGAATGGTACTTGACATCTTAAATCACTGTAGATAAGTATATTTATAAAGTAACAAAATACTTAGAATCATTTGTTTCCCGGGTAGAAAAGTTGATCTGGTTTAAATCAAATGAAAATTTTAAGTTGTCTAATCAATTTTACTTTTTTATTTGTAATTAATTAATATTTGAAATTTAATTGAGTTTTATTTAAAGACTGTAAAAATTTTGAGTTCGCGGTGTGGTGTGAATGATTTAGTGTTAAAATTTTCAACCCTGCCGGTGTGAAAATTACACAACGCACGGTGTTGAATTTTGGACCGTGTGAATTAGAATGTCCACACCACCAATAATGTAAATATATAAGTTCTGTAAATAAAACTCTCGATTACTTC
Organism: Microplitis mediator; assembly: GCF_029852145.1. NCBI lineage: Eukaryota > Metazoa > Arthropoda > Insecta > Hymenoptera > Braconidae > Microplitis > Microplitis mediator. The sequence continues at coordinate 8,597,071 of NC_079975.1, forward strand.
GACACTAGATATTCAATTTTTATTTTAAAATCTACATCAATAATAATAATTATTTGATCAGTTTTAACTATAGATTATATTATCGGACCATATTTGAGGTAATACCGAACGGTGTGAAAAAAAACACTCATATGGCGTTAAAAAAACACCGCTTACTATTTTACACTAAGAAAATTCCACTCCGTCAATTCACATCGAACATATAAAGTCCTTGGAGACCAGTTTCACACCAAAAATTTTTTATAGTGTATTATACCTTACTTAGACTATTTTCAGGCTTGTTTTCAATAGTTTTTAGTCTGGTTTTCGCTTCTAAATCAAAATCAAAATGTTGTTTTGTAAAATACGTTTTATTCTTTTGTTTCTATCTAAACCGAAATCAGATTTTTTAGCCCGTTTTTGATCGTCTTTAGATCATAAATTTCTTATGCAGGACAGGCTAATTAGTCCAAATACAGTCTACATGGAAAAAAATTTTTGTAACCACAATACAAGATAACTTACGATAACAAATTTCTGCCTTGATATACGGAAAACGAAACATTCGTTATAATTACAATGTTTTTGTAACGCTAGCAAATTGTTTATTGCGTCTAGCAATGGTTTGTAACTGCAACAAAACTTTTGTGTTACAGTAAAAAAAGTGATTTGATAAAATGACAAAGTGAATTTACAGCTGACAAAATTTTTGTACTCATGAGCTAAGATAACTTAGGGCAACAAATGCCGGCTTTGAAATACGATGATATTGTTGCAATGAATATCATGTGTTCTCATAACGAATCGACTTTTTAATTACCACACAATTTCATTTGTTATTATAATAAAATGATTTGTTACCGTAAGCTAATCATATTTTCCACTATAACGAAATTTTTCTTACTCTCTAAACATGAATTAGTGAATATAAGTGAATATTCACTAATTCCAAGTGCAAACCGAACCACTAATTTCAAAAAGTGGTTCGGTGGCACTCAGAATTAGTGAATATCCACTTATTTCACTTATTCATGTTTAGAGAGTATGACGACGAAACTCTTTTTTTCCAGGTAGTTAGACTAAAATCAAATCAACTTTTGCGACCCGGGTTGTCAATTAAATTTTTAGTTTTTCAATAAATATCGAATCATGTTCATTACCTGCATTCAATATTGGAAAATAATCGAATTATTATGTTGGCATTTTTTAATTTTCGGCATAAATTTTTTTATTTTTCCGGGCGCATATATTTACATGTTATGTTGTTATACACGTTGTTTGCTGTCAGCTTTTATTTTTTATGTCCAAAGTTAATATTAACTTTACAGTTTTATATGAAGATAAAGGATACGAGTTAATTTGTCTGGATTTTTTTTTTTTAAATTACTAAATTATTAAAATTTTTAATTTTTCAATAAACAATTTAGTGAACTGGTAGAAAAAAAAAAAATAAGCGCGGAATTATTTTATTCAGACGTCACTATTTTCGATTGCGATATTATTTTTTGTAATTGACGATCAAAATTTCGTTGCTATTTATCAAATTATTTAAAAGTGTAATTGAGAAGAGGCAATAAAGATTAACTGATATTTATTAGAAGTGATTAAATTCAACTTATTCAGTCGTATAAGAATAAAAGAAACCGTGTATATCTAATGGAGCTCAGCAAAAGATTTTTTATTCTTTTCGATCTCATTAGATTGTATAAATAAAGTAAATTTGCATAATCTCGATCATTAATTTGTTAGTTAATCTAACTTGATGAATAATTTATATTTTTTAAGTATATTGTCTGATATAAATTGCAAATTTTTGAGTTTACTTAACTTCAAACATTTTTACACACCTCAAGCGCAAACGCGTTGTGTGTGTCTTTTTACGATCGACATTATTTTTTCGATTAATTCACTCATGTTAAATCATCTCTGCACTCTTTTGACTACAATAAATTGGATTAAATTGTATACTAGTACTGAAAATTTGTTAAGGATTAATTTTGATTCGGTATTAAGTCGATTTATTATTCCATTAATTTTAAATAAATTATTTTAATCCAAAAAAACCAGTGCTGTCAATTGTCTTGCACGAATCTTCGGAAGCATGACAACTTTTGAAAAATATAATGAATTAGCCTAATTTTTTTGTATCGGCAATTTTTTGTTGCAAGAACCTTTTTGAAAATCACTATCTAAATTCTTTTTGTTTAATTGCAAGTAATGAAAAACTTAAAACCGGTAATACATAAAAAATTAAGCTGCCATTTTTTATTTTTATTATTATCATTTTTTCTTTTTTTTTCATTCACTAACTACTGGCAGTAACACTGGTGTGGCAGTAAGATAAAAAAAGAAAAAGCGACATCTACGAAAAAAATGGCGGAATATTTTTAAAAAATTTTGAATAATAAAAGTCAAAGTAAATTAAAAAAATCAAAATCAAAATTAATAATAAAAAAAATAAATATTTATAATTACTAGAAATTTAAATTGCGCCCCTTAATTTCAATCAATAAGGAATCGTGGACCATCCTTCCGATAATTCGATACTTAGTTATGAGCGATTGAGGTGAGAACTTTTTGATTTCCCATCTTTTTATTTTTCTCTTAATATGATTGCTTAAAAGTTGGTTATACGTAACTAAATTTTTTGTGCTTCTATCAAAAAAATTTTAGTCACCTTATTAATTTAAAAAAAGTGGGGGAAATTCAGGTGTAGTAATCTTGAATTAAAACAGGTTTATTAATTATATAAATGGAAAATTATCTTTATTAAAAGTGCGCCTAAGGACGTGTCATTGCTCTCGAGAGATTTTTCGAAGACTTACTTATTCTTTTGATATCATTTAACAGTGAGGTCTCTTCATTTTCTTAAATATATACATGTATAAATAAAAAAAATATATATACAAAGACAATATGAAGCAAAACTCATTACTTCGCCGTTACTTAGAAATTGAGCCTCAATCTGTCGTAAAACCAAATACTTCAGCTCATAAAATTCGGTTAATACTTGTTTACTTTTTCTTAAGAAAAACATATCTCGTGAACTCAATATACAACACATATTATAGTATACGTTTTAAATATAATATCATAAAGTTATTCGAAATAATGTTTCGAACAAAATATTCGACTAAAAGAAAACTTAGAATAAAATAAAATATTAAAATGAAAGATTAGTTTCTGCATAAGGAAACCAACAAAAATTACGTAGCATTCAATGCCAATCAAAATTTCAGTCAATGGCATTTTTACGGCAAGTTTCACTTCATAGCGACGGTATTTTTAGCTTATATTTGTGTCGTGTGTAATATATTATTTATATGTATATATTTGAATGTAACAGATATTTTTGTTATCATATTTATTGTATTTATTTTTCGTTATTTATTTTTGTTATATTTTTAACTATCGGAATTTATTTTTCAATTGAATCAGAGCTGTGAATTATTTATTGTTTAGTGTCTATGAAATGTGTTATCTCAACTTTTTGTTTATTTGATATTAAATTTATTTATCTTGGAACTATAAATATTCATTTTTTAAATTTATCCATTGTATTGGGCGATATAAATTACAATGGTTGTACTTCAACTATGTATCTAGAGATCACGATATTTTAGAGTTGAATATATCTGATTTGACTATTTTAACGTCAGATTGATATATTTATATTTCACGAAAATATTTAATTTAAACTTCTTTTACGTCTAAGGAATATTCATAACTTTTGAAATATAGTAGATAAGTTTTAAACATTTATTAGAAAACTTTAAAAAAAAAAATATTTACTCCCCAGAAAATAATAATACGTTAGCTAAAAAATTATTTTCTCGACCTAAGAATATTTCCGCGATCTAGAAGAAAAGCCGAAATTTTGTTAGTTCAAGAAAATATTTTTTTTTAGCTGTGAAATTATAAAAATTTTGTTTTTCCTTCTCTGTGAATAGAGAATTTTTCTTGACAGAAACAAAATTAAAACCAACATGTATCTAAATAAATATTGAAGGTATTGTTACATTTTTTATGATACCTGCATTGAAACAATGTTTCAGTGTCTCTACAGACCGATTTCGCAGACAACACAATAAAAAATTCGACCTGAAAATTAACACAAATCGTAAATAAAAAATGATCTAAACAAATTGTTACGTTATTTGAACCTATTATTCACTTAGTGTACCAGTTTTCAGACACTAGTTCTTGCATTTTCATAGCTATTATAATTATTATTTTATATAAAATTATTTTTGCAACATCATAATTTCGAATTTTGACCAATAAAAAGTTGAAATCTTAAATTAGTGGACAGTAAAAATTATTAATTATAAAAAAAAAAAATTGTCATGTATAGTGTTTAAAAAATCGAACACCGGTAGATAATGGGTTAACATACACGTCGTTTGTATAAAAAAGTAACATAAATATATATCTAAAGTAACATAAATCAATGTTTAAATTCTGTACAATCGAACCATAGATTTTTACACATGTTATCTGCAACACAAGTGAAATGTTCATTTTAACATTTGTTGTCGTGTTATTTTGACACTTAAATTGACATCTTGAGTATTTATATTTATTAAAAAAAAATTATAATAATAATAATTTATTCATAAAAGTAAAATTGTGTAACAAAAAAAAAAAAAAATTGACGCTTATAAAAGTAATTTATGAATCCAGATAAATCATTTACTTCCATGACAATTAGGAAAATGTCATTAGCATTATAACAACAACATATTCTCTTTAGTCAAATAATATTTACTTGCAACTGTAAATTATTGCACACTTCCAACGCGAAGCGGAGAGGCATTGCTCTACTGTCATCAAATTTAAAAACTAAGTTTTTTTTATCTGTGCATTCATAATATTCAAAAATGTTGGAAAATCCAAAAGTGCACACCTCAATCGCTCATTTTATTTTTAATGATTACTTTTACTATATAATATTAATGTATTTTTTTTTTTATTATGAACTTTTATTCAACTTACAAATTATCAATTTGATTTTTTTATTCCTTATTTTCAGTTTAATATTTTTTTACGAACATTTTTTTTAAATATCCCGCCTTTTGTTTTAGATGTCGCTTTTTTTTCAAACATATTGATACGCTAGTGCTGCCACCAGTAATTGACAGAGAGAAACAATTAAAAAAATGATAAAACAACAGTAAAAATAGCAGCTAAATTTTTCACGAATAATCAGTATTACGTCGTTAATTAATTACAATTAACTAAAAGGATTCAGATAGTAATTCTAATAAGGGTTCTTGGGATAAAAAATACAAAGACAATAAAAAAAAAGTTAGGCCGATTAATGGTGTCTATTGAGAGTTATCGTGTTTACGAAGTTTCATACGTAACAATTGACAACACTAGTTTTTTAAGTTAAAATAATTTATTTTAAATGAACAAAAAAATGAATCGACTTAATATTGGGTTCAAATTTTTCCTGAATAAATTCTCTATATGCTAGTATACAATTTTACCTATTTTAGTGTAATTAAAATAGTGTAGTATGATTTTTATTTGAGTAAAATAGTCGAATAAAAAAAACCGTTCATAAAGCACCCTCAGCGCTTTCGCACTTGAGGTGTGCAACAAAAGTATTTATTATCTTTACGATAAAAAAAAATTATATTTTATTGAGACAAATTTAAGAACTTGGGTTATGAGTTTTAACAGCTTATAAAATAAAAATTAAATGCAGAATAAATAAATTTGCAGTCTACTATAACTATTAATATCGTAATTTTGACAATACAATGTACAGAAATACAGCCGAGTATCGGAATTTGGCGTGTACGTAGTTTAGTAAGTACCGCATAAAAACCACGAAGACAATATTTATAGCACGTGACCGACGTAAGTTTAACACTTTTTTCCTGCAACTTCAGCGAATCGATAATGATGATCGTTATAATGTATGACACGGGATTAAACACGATTTCAGACCACGAATGATGTCAGTTTACGCTTCGGTCAGCCAACATCACCTTTGGTCTGAAATAGTCTTGTTTCATTACTTTTCGCACAATATACTGTTTTATAGTGACCTTAAACTAGTTTTTCTATTCAACTGGTTATCGTTTATTAAAACTTTCGTGTGTTGCTACTATTATGACTTTCAAATATACTGTGTGTTTTATGATTTTGGAATGATAAATCGTTATTGTGCTAATATACTGCTGGAAATTTTCCGTTACATTTAAATTCAAAGGAAATTATTCAAAGTCATTGACAAGATCAATTCAATCAAAAATATTAAGTATAAATATTAGGGTTGTGCGAAACAAATCGACTCAATTAGTTCTAAATTTTAAGTTGTTTGAAAACTTCCAAATCATTCATCAATTTTACGATAAAAAGTTGAATTAATCCAATAATCGATGTTATCAACTTTTATTCAGAAATTAAAGTTATCGTAAAAAAGTTTAATTTGAAACACAATAACAGACAAATAAAGTTCTTCTTCTTATATTTTTGCTTTAATTGATGAAATAAAAAAAAAAAAAACTTGAAATTTTCTTTATTAGTTTCGAGAAAGTTCAACTCCAAGATTAAAAAATACTGCTATCGGTAAACTGCGTTTAAAGTTTGTATTTATGACTGCACTTAGTATCTTATTCGTACGTCATTTAATCAAGTAATCAATAATCGCATTTACTTTATCCTAAAAATATTAAAACACAATAGTTATTTATATACATTCATTTAAAATCAAATCGTTCATACAGACATATGTAAGAGATGTTGGAATCAATTACATAAATTGGTATCATTAATGCATATCAAAATGTAAAACTCAGTAATGAGCCTAAAGATACTGGTGCGACTTCTCAACTTGTTTCATAACTAATATATGAACTAATTTAATATTCTCACTCATGATATTACTTTGAACCTAATCATATTAATTTAATGTTAAATTACAGGAGATATTTTTTCGAACGCTAAAGTAGAGAAAGATTCTTAGAAAATCTATACTATAGTTCATTGTCTTCGCACATTAATTTTTCATGCGATCAACAGAAGTACTTTCATATTCATTGGTTACAAGTTCATATCATAAAAATGTTATGTGTTTTGGAATTTCAACAATCTAATTAGTTACTGAGGTTTGTTTTCTCAAACTATGCACGGAGAAAAATGGAGACAAAGAATGTACGAGTTTTTATTATGCTGCCTAGCAAACTTGAAACGGAGACCAAACTTAAAAAATTATTACGCTGCACTACAATTATTATTGTGAGCCTCTAAAAATTTTTTATTCTCTACTATAATTTCTAATTTAGACAAATAATTTGAATTACAATTTATCTATAAGTTTTGAGTGTACACGGTAAGAAATATTTTGCGGATATCACTATTCCAGAATGGGCGTGAACGCCATACTGTATGGTATCGAAGATTTTTATAGGTTATAAAATTGTATGCATAGATGATTCGACCGTTACGGGAATAGTAACATTGGCAATAGTTGTCGCGGACGCCGTATTGTCAGTATGGCCGTCAGGCCCATGCTGCATTGCCGTATCCACATTACTTCTGGCCGATAAACCTAGTCTAACGACATCTATATAGTTTTGTCGGTAATACGATAGTATACATTGATTGATACGTCAGAAACTATGGCGGGAAAAACTAGTAGCATTGTGTCCTCGGCATTGTAGTATGGGTCTCAGGACCATGCTGTTTCGCCGTGCCTGCTATGCATACATGGGAGCAGTACAATAGCTCTAGTACAATACAATATAGTAAATAACGCCATACTTCTGGGACTCGTTACAATACTGTCTTGGAATATTTCACATACTATTTTAATATCTGTCTTGAGACCATACTTGCATGGTGTTAAATGCTATGCATTTCTTACCGTGTATAATAGTTTTTGTAATGCAGCATAATAATTTTTTAGCAACTCAACGTCCCGTTTCAAGTTTGGTCGACAGCAGAATAAAAATTCTTAAATTTCTTCAGCCCATTTTTCTCCGTGTATAAGTAATCACAATCATTGATTATTTGATAGAGAATTTGTGCTGTCTTAGTATCTGAGATATCTCTTGAATTAACATTTCTTTCTTAAATGATCATAATTAAGTCTTTTATTAAGTGCTTGTAATTTGGCCCTCGCTTGTAATTAGGGTACAAAGCGCTTCTTCGAATATTTTAACTATCCCGATCTTCAATTGTACTCAGGATCTATTAGTTTTTCATTTAAATTAGAATTTTTTTGTTCATTATTTTAAATTATGGAGCATTGATCTCTTAGCTCTATATATATTCTGTATAGTTTTAGCCACTTTAGGGCCAGTTTTGGACACAATGTCTATACTATTGCAATGGAAGTTTTTTTTTATACTTCTTCATTAATTGAAATGAAGTATTAAATATCCAAAAATTGAGTAATGGTCACAAAAGATAATTTTAACCCTATACCCCTATTTTTAGTAATATTGTCAGGTTGATGCCTGTTCTAATAAATAAGCGATTGCTCGTACGTAGCGTTTTATTAGTTACAATTATTATTCGGAATCGGTAGTTTACCGAGAAAACTGCATTATAGTTTACAAGTATCCTAGTCATTGCATGTACAACTTTAAGATGTACCTTACTAAGCTTTTAATTGGTTTAAAAGTGGATCCATACTAAACTGTAATGAATTTTTCGGACTCTCTTATTCTATTAATTCTTAATTAGATTAATTCAATTTTTATAGAGAGATTACGAATGAAATGTATTCAAAATTAATTATAATTTTTCATTACTTCTGAGTATTTATGCCCTATGATGTTAAAACATATGTTTAAACGAAAACGCCTTTTAATTTTCATATTTTGAAGCTCATTCAGCTCTAAACCAGCTTAAAGTTCTGGAGATAGCTCGCAAAGTCAGACAATAATCGCATTTTGCACACTTTGAGTGCGAAGCGTTGAGTGTTCTATTCTCGCTTGGAAATTTTTCACCTCTCTAATCTCCTTTATTTAATTCTGACGCTAAATTGTACCTGTAGTTCATATAATATACTAAAATATCACAAAAATACTCACTTTTACAAAGAGAACATTCTCATAAACAAAAGTGACGCTATCTTAGATCTATTCAATTTGGTATTCATGTCAAAAAGTTAAATTCGATGTTCAATTCCGGTCGTGTCGGCTGATCTGTATTTACGTTCGTAAAAATGTAAATACGGCATCTCTCAAGACGCAATGAATCGATTGCAAGGAGCCTCGACTGCATGGTCGAATAAAATAAATTCTCTCTACCTATCTATTTATTAACCTCATTCCTTTTGCTTTCGCTTTATCTACTTTTTACTCTATAAACATCAAAAACAAGCCATATCACACATCAATACATCAATAATTAATTGAATCGTTTATTTGAGAAACCCCATAAGTCAAGAAAACAAAATTTTTCGGGAAACACAAAAAACATTTTTTTGGAAAAACTTGACATTAAAATAATAAATAAATAATTGAATACAATAATGTTAGCGTCTCTGAAAACGATTCCAACAAGAAAAATTTTATTTTAACTTCCCGCTAAGAAAATTGTAAATTTTCAAAAATTCGGGAAGTTATTGGTTTCGGTCCGATTTACGAAAATCGAATTTCCATCAGATGTCGACGTTTCAAGGTCCTAGGAAGCTATCCTGACTAATTTCACGATGATGTCCGAGTGTATGTATGTGTGTACGTACGTACGTACGTACGTATGTATGTATGTAAATATTCATAACTCTTGAACGGATGAACCGATTTTGATCGTTGAGGTGTCATTCGATGCGGCTTGTTAATGTCTTGAGGCCGTAGAACTTTGAACTTAATCGGTAGGGTGCGTTCAGAGATATTTCAAAAATAAAATTTTTTCAAAAATGTTTTATTTGGATAACTTCCAATTTGCTCGATGGATTGATTCCAAAATCTAATCAGCTCTAAAACTCTATAAGCCGCGTCGAATGCCACCTCAACCATCAAAATCGGTTCATTCGTTCAAGAGAAACCGTTGACGAAAGAATTCAAAAAAAATTTTTTCCTTGGTTTTTTTGAAATTTCTCAAAAACGGCTGAATAAATCAATTTCAAAATTCGACCAGCTTTAGAACTTGATAAAACGCGTCGATTGCCACCTCAACCATCAAAATCGGTTAATTCGTTCGCGAGATATCGTGGAAGAAAGAAATGCTAAAAAATGGTTTTTTACAAAACAATGGCATACAAAAGTAATTGCGAGCTCGAAGAGCTCGAAAATATATTCACAATAATGTTTTCGAGCTCAGCGAGCTCGAAAACAGCGGGAAGTTTTGGGGCTGGCCCGCAGGGTCAACTGACAGACCGATTTTTTTAACTGAAACTACTTAAAAAAATTATTTAAAGTTGATTGACTTATGGGGTTTCTCAACCAAACGGAAAAAAAAGTTATAAAATCATTGTTTTTTTAAATGTTTCCACTCAAATCATTTATTACACTGATAAAATGAAGTATTAAATATGTATTTGAACTCTGAAACTCAGAAATTACAAAAAATTATAATTAATTTAATCATTTTAATTAGTCATATAACAGTCAACAATAAAAAAACATTTGAAATTAATTTCCCAAAAAAGCGCGAATTTCAAATAAAAAAAAAAACAATTATTTCTGTGAAACTAAAACGGCATTTGTCTATTTGAGTCAGTGACTTATGGGGTTTCTCAATTAAATTAAATTGCTGTCACCCCGTTAATTTTTTTTTAAACGCTGATTTGATGCATATTTTGATTGGTTTCTATGGAGGGACATCCAAGGAATCCAAAAATGCAAAAAACCCAATTTCGTCAAAAACATGACTTATGGGATTTTTCGAATAAACGATTCAATTATTTTTTGAAATTTTCAATAGGATTACTTGTCGGGTATCAGTTGTCATGCAACCGATGGAATCATATCGTTCATAAAATATAGTGGAGTTACATACTCGTACACACAGAAAAAATTACTAAGTTCCTTTATGCTACATAGTGATTTTTTGTGTCGTGAATATTATAACCTCATATTAACGCCAGACTGTATTGGCCACAGAACACAAATTAGGATAAAAATATTAAAGAATTGCAATAAAATAATGCGTATTTATAATAGACAGAAAAACAGATGAAAGACGGTGTCGACATAATCTGCGCACGCAATTTTTCGTTGTAATGTAGGAAATTCTTTTATTTTTAGCAAAAGTTACTGTGTTGAAATAGAAATAAATTCCTCTTTCATGTTAACATAGAAAAAGTTTCTTTGTTAGTAGATAAGAAAAATTACCTTGATATCATAGCAAATATTCTTATGTAGAATCGGTAAAGTTTCTGTGTTAATACAGGAAATTTCGCTATATATAAACAGAGAAAAATCTCTATGGTTTTCTCTCCATGGACGATTGTATAAATGACTACACGTCTATACGTTTTATGTTAACTCGCCTGTTCTACACGGAGGAAAAAAAATGGCATTATTTTCCTATGTCGACATAGTGAAAATTCTTATGTCAAAATAGAAAAAATTTATATGTAAACATTGAAAGCATTTCAAAATTAGCATACAAAGTATTCCTGTGTGAACATATTATTAATTTATATGTTATTATAGGAATTTTTCCGATGCTGAACGGGAAAATTTCTAAGTCAATAAATTCAACAAAATCAATTTGTTACTTTTAGATTTTTATGTAGACAGAAATTTTTCTATATTGGCATAGTAAAAATCCCTATAATAGCATAGAAATTTTGTGTATCTTACATGGTTATTTTTCCATATCAGTGTAGGAATAATCACTATGTTAGTATTGAAATAGATTCTATGTGAGCATAATGAAAATACCCATGTTAGAATTTAAAAAATACGTGTGCGAAAATGGAAATATATCAATTTTTACTCTCTGCGTATACATGAATAATTTCTAATTACGACCGCATATGTAAGCAATTTTTAAATTAACTGCAAATAGTAGATCAACTGAGACTACAAAATTTTTTTCAATTTTTATTGCTGCATGAGCGTTTGTGGTTTGCACTTTTTTATCTTAAAAACTTTATATTTTAAAGTATTTTTTGCCTTTCGTTCGTAATAGGAAATGCACTTGTGTGATTAAATCTGTAGAACGAGTTAAAATAAACTATTAAAACAAGTTTAAATAAGAACGATGAAGATAATGAGAATGAGATTAGATATTTACTATGTTCGTTATTCTTGAGTTTAGAATTTTAATGATGAGTAAGTTATAGTGATTTCTACATTGAAACAATAGATTAATTCAATAGTCAAACCAAGTAAACGGAAAAGAAAGACGATAGAGAGCGAGAGAAAGGGGAAATAAAGGCTGCTATTGAAACTTGAAGAACTTGCTGTAATAAACCATCTTATAAACTAAACCCCACGAGCCATTATCATCTTGATCGTGCAGGCAAACTCTTAAATTTTACTAGCTCTGAAACAATAGTCCTTTAGATTGATACTTTTCACAAATATTTTTTCCTGTAATTCTTCCAAAAAGTTTAAGCGCTTTTCTTTCTCAAGTATAATAGTGGTAGATAGTACAAGAAAACATAGAGAAGTTTGCTTTGTTCATGATTGGTGGAAATTTTTTAAAAATTTGAATGATTTATGTTGAATAGAACAACAACGGAGCTTTCTTTTCCATGTTCATAGTTTTTATTATGATTAAATAAAAGTGAACATTGAATTTCTTTTTATTTAATATTAATTTTGAATGTATAAAAATATTTGGCTTGAAATATACGATCTACCGAAAATAAAAGTGTATCTAATAAAAAAAATGTATATAGAAATAGAAAATAATGAAATTAAAATTTTCATTTCTATAGTCAGACAAATGAAATAATGTCTTTTTCTAAATTCAACGAACGTTAAATCAAACGGAATATTGTCTATTATCTTATCGTGAAACCTGGAGTATTTCAGATTTTTCTATTTTGTTGTTACTGCGTTTACGTGGCTAGTTTACTAAATAGAGAGATAGATTGAAACCGGGATGAATGTTGTTAATCGGATTTTCGAGGTTTTAATACGTACTTACAAATAAAGAGATAAAATCTGTCGGAAACACTGATTTTTTTCAACAATTAATTTTTTTTAACTCATACAATAATTGTCTGAAAGTAAAGAAGGAGTATAGAAAAACATATAGAAACTGAAAGACTCAATTAAACTGTTAATTACGAATAATGTCGGAAAAAAAATCTGTAAAACAGCTCGTAAACGTTATGATTTTTAAATTTATTAGCTTTTCGAGCTCAGAAATCGCTTGGACTAGAAAAAAATGTATGTTGCTGAAAAGACGCAATTTTTGTACAACGATATCTTTGGAACAAATCGACCGATTTTCATGTGTTTTGTGACCATTGGAAGTACGATTTGAGACTTTGCTTTCGTTAAATTTTGAAGTGAATCGATCGAGTGGTTTACGAGTTATGTAACAAAAACCTAAAACAACAATTTTTTTTAAATAAATTGGAAACTACTCGACCGATCGACATCAAAATCTACTCAACTTTAATTAATGAGCTTTTTTGATTGCCTCAACGAACGTTCAAATCGGTTCATTTGTTTCAGATATCGTACGACTAAAATCAGTTTACACACACACACACACGCACAGGCGCGCGCGCACACATAGGTTCATCTGAGAGTAATAGCAGTAGAAGTCAGAATAACTTTCCAGGACGTCAAAACATCGACATCTGATAAAAACTCGATTTTCGAAAATCGGACCGAAATCAATAAATGCCTTTTTTTTTTTTAATTGTCTATTTCATAGTGGGAAGTCAATAAAGGATCAATTATGAAATTAGGGGAGGGAGGGGCAAAAGGGGGTACTTAAGGAAATACCAAGTTTTCGAGGACTCAAATACGCTAAATCTTTTTTTTTTTTAATGATATTCAAAGTAAATAGAAGAAATTTTCAGTTACCGTTGAAAAAAAAAATTTTTCATTTCTGCGGGCAAAGTGGGGTACCCCCTAAAAAAGGCAAAAAAAACAAATTTCTGGATTTTAAACGAATTTGATTGAGTTGAATTTTTTTGTAAGTAATTTACCGGAAGAAAAATTATATTTTACATGTTTATTGGATACAAAAGAAGAAAAAAAATTTTTAATAGTTTTTATCATAAAACAAACGTCATTAATATTTTTCAACTGACAATTGATTTTTGAAAAAGTTTACCAAAAAAAATTCAAAGTAACGCTTAATTATATTTATAGCAGTGATTTTGGATTATCAAAGTTGATTTTGGAAAGTGATTTGTTTTTATCAAATTTTGGGGGTACCCCGTTTTGCCTACCCTACCCCCTTTTGCCCCCCCCCCCCTTCCCCTACTTATCATCCGATTATAGAAGTTTAAAACATAATATTCTAATAATTTTAAGTTAAACACATTCTTTAAAAACTATCATTTTTAAAAGAATCGGAACTGCTAATTAAGAATTTAAAAAAAATTAATAAGCTTGTTTGCATGAAAAACATAACAACGCTAATTACTGACAATAAATTCCACTTCTTAGTACTTAATATGAATTTTTAATATTCTCGTTTTCTGTACATTCAATCTCTACCATCATATCTGACTGTATTTACTTATGAATACCAACCATCTATTATTTATATTAGTAGGTTTAAAGTATAATAAAGTTACAAACGAGATATTTTAACTTAAAATTTATCATTTTGCTAAATTATCAGTCATAATTTCCTTAGTAATAAATACTTTTCATCGAAATGGATAATTTAAAAAACATTTTAAATTTCTAGCTGATATTTTTCATTTGTTGTACGAGATAAAAGTATTGTAATATATAAGAAATTAATCACTTTATAGAATTCTTTAAATTTACGAAATAGTTTTTAGTTTTCGGAGACTCACTTATTTGCTTTTTAAGCAGCCTTATAATTTAACTTTCCGAATGTTAGAAATAAATACAAGACCTATAGATTTTATAGCATATTCACGAAGGAGACAAATATATATAGATACTTATTTATAAGTTATTGATAAACTTTTAAAGTTGCTTTACTTTTTTTTTTTTCAGTCACTCAATAAATGATTGAAAAGAAGTTCGATGTCGAACAAAAAACAAAGTAACTACAGAAAAGAAAAAAAACTTACATAGAAAACTTTATTTTCTATCATTTTTCTTGCTAAATTTAAAAAAATGTCTGATCTTATAAAAGCCATTCGGATGGTCACGAGAAACAATACGAAATCTGTCGAGGATTTGATCAAACGTTTGCATCTATACATCACTTGTATCTTTTCAACTGCACAATGCTGCGCATGTCGATCAGACAATATGACGTGAACTGTGGTAGACCAATATCCTGCGGGTTCTTCTATTCACAATCATCTATTTTTTATTTTGTTGATAAATGTACGGATTCACTTGAGAATTTTATTAAAAATTGAACTTGACGGTTCAATAAATACTAGTCGACCTAATAGTACGCAATATGTGCTTAAAGGTTTACTTATATATAAATATATAAAATTATTTATGAACTATTACCTACAGGGAGAAAATTTTATTATACTATTAACGATCCTAAATTTTTAATTTCAACTATTTGAAATGGTAGCAAAATTTTTCAGAGGTAAAATAATAAGTTTTACCATCGTACGTTTTGTCTTTTAAATAATTAAAATATGTAACAATACAATCGTTTAAGTCCGAGTATAATAAAACTGCCAAAATATTGGAGCTATTATTGATAACTTTAAATGATTGAGTATGATCATCACAATAGCAATCATCCAAGTATTGAGTGAAATTAATCACATATACAGATAAACAAAGAGAAAATTACGTATAGACAAGCTTCAGGGCTTCCCGCCTTTTTCATCCGAGATAATTTCTCGCATCAAAATTTCTCAGGATGAAATTTCTCGTAACATAATTCACTCGAACAAAAATTAATTATGTGATACACCTTGACAACTATACAAAAACACCTACATCATGATCATCATCATCATCATCATCATTATCATCATCATCTTATGTCTCTTACACACATCCAAGGGAAGGAAAAATAATAAGAGGGGATAATGTACTTATATTAAAGCAATTACTATGCATGATGAACAATGTACAATATACATTTTCAATTTTCCAACTGGGGGGCTTTTTCTCTTAACCCCCACCGTCCCTGGACCCCTCCAAAATTTTCGTCTTCCCTCACTCTCCCGTATTTCTATTAACAAGATAAATTTTCGTATGAGAAAATATATCCGAAGATATTTTTACCATGAGAACTTATGGCCGGGATAAAATATTGCACGAGAAATTATTACTGAGGAATTTTGTCGCGAGAAATTATTGCTTGATAAAAAAGAGACGGTTCAAACTGTACCGCCAATATTTAAATTCTTTATTAGTTTAGATAGTAATTATTATTTGGGCTAATGAAAACTATTGCCATCAGGTTATTAAGGATTACGATCTTGATAATAGTTTTAATTAGTTAAGACGATAAAAGTTATAATTTCTGATTATCATCAATAATTGTAGATTTTGCCATATTGCTGATCGATACTACAATTCAAATTGTTTATCTACACGGTAAGAAATATTTTGCAGATATCACTATGCCAATATGGGCGTGAACGCCATACTGTATGGTTTCGAAAATTTTTATAGGTTATAAAATTGTATGCATAGATGATTCGACCATTGCGGGAATAGTAACATTGGCGATAGTTGTCGTGGACGCCGCAATGTCAGTATGGCCGTCAGGCCCATACTGCGTTGCCGTATCCACGATTCTTCTGGCCAATAAACCTAGTCTAACGACATCTATATAGTTTTGGTCGTAATACGATAGTATACATTGATTGACACGCCAGAAATTATGGCGGGAAAAACTAGTAGCATTGTGCCGTCGGCATTGTAGTATGGGTCTTAGGGCCATGCTGTTTCGCCGTGCCTGCTATGCATACGTGTGAGCAATACAACAGCTCCAGTACTATACAGTATAGTAAATAACGCCGTACTTCTGGAACTCGTTACAATACTGTCTTGGAATATTTCACATACTATGTTAGTATCTGTCTCGAGACCATACCAGCATGGTGTTGAACGCCATATATTTCTTACCGTGTAATCATTCAAATGATATTCACTACTATCGAAATCAGTTTTTAAATTTTACTATAACTAGATGATAACTTTTACTGTAAAATTCTCTCCGTTTAGGTCAACTCTTGAAATTGTAATGTCTTTAATAAATTTATTGCCGTATAATTCATACGTGCACAGTAAAAATTGGGAGTGGATCCGGATTTTATTCGAATCCGAATTCACTCCCACTCGGAGTTCCGGAGCTTAAAAAAAATCACTCATAGGAAGTGAATAGGGATTTTTTTGGAGCGGAGTGATTTTGTAGTGACGCAGATTTTAGTTCAATCCGCATTCACTCCGTTCTGGAGTTTTGACACCTAAATAAATTTATATTTAAGAGAAATATCTGTTTTATGAGAAATATAATAACTTTAATACATCTACGGAGTGAATTTCATTGCAAAGAGAGTAAATAAATAACAAATCATCCACTCTACGTTTACTCCAGATTTACTCCGAAAATTTTTCACAGTGTATGTAGAAGGTTATTTAGAATTCTAAACAAAACTATAACTTTTATTCATTCCAAAGAGTTTGCTCCAAGTAATTAGAATTACTTTGACATTTCCGAGGATCTGCAGCGAAAGATATGTTGATAGACTTCTTCGAAAGTATAAAAGAGAAAATAGAGTAACAGATAGTGAAGAAGAACTGAAGCGTTTGAAAGCTTGACAACTTTTATTTAAAAAGCTAATTAAGCTATTCAATTAACATACTACTTTACTTTACTTCCTTAATTGCTGCAGTACAATCATGAGATGAAATAAATGAATAAAAAAAATTTTTTTTCAAGCATCTTCAAACTTTAAATTTACCAAAGAAATTATACACAAAATTGATTTGTGTTTTTATGCAAAATGTGAAAAGGGAATAATTATAAACTTATAATTGAGCTATTCACAGTACCTCAGAAATGAATAAATATAACTGAAATAAATTAGTAAATAATCACTTGGAAAATTGAAATGATATTATTTGTACATCAGAGTGAGCAGATGAGAGTCAGTGGAAAAAGATAAAGAGAGAGAAAGAGGAAAAAAGAAAGAAATATGAAGAGAAATATTCATTATTCATGCGAAATAAGCTCTTTTCTTGCTTTACCAAAAAAAAAGTTATTGGAACAGAATATTTTTTTTATTATTGTAAGAATGAAAAATGACACTATAATTGACATTTGAACAAGTTTTAACATTTTAATTGTATTATGACAATAATGATATTTAACCAGTGACATTAAAAAGTATGCACTACTTCTGACGAAACGATTAAATTTTACTACACTGGTCACAGAAATTAAGGGATAGAAAAAAAATCCGAAATTATTAGGTGATTTTCAACATGCTGTAACTCGGTAAAAAATGATCGTATAAAAAAACTAAAAAGAGCAAATTGTAGCCTCAAGTTTCTAGTTTTCAGATCTGGACCTCAAAATTTTTTATCATGTACGGTTCCGGAGTAATCATAAGAAAACCAACGAAAAAAAAATTTTCAAAATTTTTGCTAGTCTTTCAATACCTCTATGGGCGACAATAAATTTTTTTGAATAATTCGACTGTCTGACTTTTCTCGGAAATTTTATGCCCTTTAATTTGGTG
Source organism: Microplitis mediator (assembly GCF_029852145.1). NCBI lineage: Eukaryota > Metazoa > Arthropoda > Insecta > Hymenoptera > Braconidae > Microplitis > Microplitis mediator. The sequence goes on from NC_079975.1 coordinate 8,615,810, forward strand.
GCCTTAAAAAGTCTCTACGACGATTTGGCGCCGAGTTATCATTGATCAAAGCAAAAAAGTCCATTTTGACTTTGATAATCAATAACTCCGGATGTATTGGTCGTACAGAGAATGGAAGCAGGGTTTTGAAAACTGGAAAATATTCTCTATAAGGCAAAATTAGTGGCATTTGATAGAAAAATTTTTTTTAAAGCGATATTGTTTGGTAAAAAACAGGTCAAAATTCACAAATTTAAGGACATTCGGAAATCTTGCTATAACTTTGGATATAACGGATGAACAAAGGATATCTTCGACTTTTTTTCAACCTCAAAGTGTCCTGAAAAAACCCTGAAAATTTCAAATCGCTGCGATTTTTCTTTCTTAGTGCCCCGAAGCTTTAAATTTATCGATTTTGTCAAAAATCACCATAATTGGTAGTTTCTCGGTTTTTGTTCAATTTTTTCGATTTGAAAATGGTTTTTCTACCGATAATCTTCATTTCTTCGATCAAAAAGATCAATTATCGAAGAAAATTTAAAAAAAAAAAATTTTGAAAAAAATTTTTTTTTTTTCAAAATTTTTTTTTTCAAAAATTTTTTTTTTTTAAATGTTTTTTTTTTTGTTGTATCCGCAATGATTTATCATTGTCAAAAAAAATTCCTAAAATTTTTTTTACTGCCGGCATTAGAGTTACCCAAAGGGTATGTTTGTTAAGTTGACATTTAAAGCAGATGCAGTTACAGCGGTAAAAAAAATTTTAGGAATTTTTTTTGACAATGATAAATCATTGCGGATACAACAAAAAAAAAAAAACATTTAAAAAAAAAAATTTTTGAAAAAAAAAATTTTGAAAAAAAAAAAATTTTTTTCAAATTTTTATTTTTTTTCGATAATCGATCTCTTTGATCAAAGAAATGAAGATTATCGGTAAAAAAACCATTTTCAAATCGAAAAAATGAACAAAAACCGAGAAACTACCAATTATGGTGATTTTTGACAAAATCGATAAATTTAAAGCTTCGGGGCACTAAGAAAGAAAAATCGCAGCGATTTGAAATTTTCAGGGTTTTTTCAGGACACTTTGAGGTTGAAAAAAAGTCGAAGATATCCTTTGTTCATCCGTTATATCCAAAGTTATAGCAAGATTTCCGAATATCCTTAAATTTGTGAATTTTGACCTGTTTTTTACCAAACAATATCGCTTTAAAAAAGATTTTTCTATCAAATGCCACTAATTTTGCCTTATAGAGAATATTTTTCAGTTTTCAAAACCCTGCTTCCATTTTCTGTACGACCAATACATCCGGAGTTATTGATTATCAAAGCCAAAATGGACTTTTTTGCTTTGATCAATGATAACTCGGCGCCAAATCGTCGTAGAGACTTTTGCAGGCCACCAAATTAAAGGGCATAAAATTTCCAAGAAAAGTCAGACAGTCGGATTATTCAAAAAAATTTATTGTCGCCCATAGAGGTATTGACAGACCAGCAAAAATTTTTAAAATTTTTTTTTCGTTGGTTTTCTTATGATTACTCCGGAACCGTACATGATAAAAAATTTTGAGGTCCAGATCTGAAAACTAGAAACTTGAGGCTACAATTTGCTCTTTTTAGTTTTTTTATACGATCATTTTTCACCGAGTTACAGCATGTTGAAAATCACCTAAAAATTTCGGATTTTTTTTATATCCCTTAATTTCTGTGACCAGTGTATGTTGTAGATTAATATTTATCATATCTATTATAGACGAGCCATACGAAAAAAATATATATCCGAATATATCCGGGCAAATCTGCATATATGAGACATCTATTTATATATATGTTGCATATATGTGACATATTCCAGATTTGCCCGGATATAGATTTTTGTCGTATGGGGAAAAGAAATTTCAGTTAAATTTTCGATGCAAGCATCGTAATTTTTCCTACTGATTATTGTAGTGGTGGACTATACCTTTAAAATCATAAGTTTTACGATGTAACATTTGAAATATTATTTAAGAAATAACACAAAATCTTAAGCTCTTTAGTATAAATTACGATGTGAACATCATAAAATTTGATGTAATAGAAATTTTATATATAAGTATAAAATAATAATCGCTCGGATGGGTGTTGGATTCGACCACGAGACCTTTCGAGTACGACGTGACCGACGCCTTAGACTACTCGACCACAAAAAGGTCCACAAATTCAGGTAGTTTTTAAGATCTAGATAAATGATATAAATAAACAGTCATAAGTGACGAAAACGCCCTTTACGGTGGACACAATAACTATTTGAAAATCATGATGCAACATCGTAATTTTCATAACTTACATCGTATTATAACAGAGGCAGCACTGTAATATTTATGATAGTCAAAAGTAAATAGGGTAATATCGGAATCAATATACCCGGGAAAAAAAAGTTCATGTCTGACCATATATGATCATATATGAGCATTCATATAAGGTCATATCTGATAATTGGCCATGTCTGATCATATATGATGAGATATGATATACATATAGGTTTGACAAAAATTATTTGAACTAAAAAAACAAAGTTTTAATTTTATTGTTCATTAACATTCATTGAAATTTATTTATATACAGTTTCTGAATGGTAATATTTTTTTATTGTTTTTACGATGCTAATGTTGTAATTTTTGAAATAATTTTCAATCCGAAGTCTTTGTTAAAATTACGACGTTAAATGGTAAAAAACATAACCTACATAGTTAATTTTCAAAATAAGACATTTGAAAATTAATATTAATGAAAGTATAGTCCACGATTACGATGTTAACATCGTAAATTTCAGTAGAATTTTCTTTCCGTGTATAATAATGATTTGCACAAATTAAACTTGAGTGAAATATCTTGCATCTAAATCAAAAAAAATCATTTTACTTATTTTTATCTATCAACCTCGAATACTAACTATGTTTAAAAATTATTACCGATAACAACAATTGTTAGTAAACTTTTTTTTATTTCAAAATAATGCGTCAGATAAAATGGAGGACTGGATTCGAAGGGAGAATAATTGGTGAAGATTAATATATCAGTGTGATAAGTTTAGACAAAGATACCTCAGAAAAGTCTGATGGCGGCTTGCCAGACTAGATCCGCGTTCAAACGAGCTTTGAGCTTCTCCAGCACTGTGAGCCCTCGAGTTCTTTACTTTTCTTTTATAGAAGAGTAAATGGACGAGACCCTGACGTTCAAAGAGTTCAAATTTAAATTCCACTGGCACTCGTCTATTCGTCTTCTCTGTGCTTCATCAGTAGTCTTTCACTTCTTTGCTCACACGTTTCTTTTAAATGGACGTCACAGATGGCAAAGCTATATTTTTCGTTTGGATGATGTAAACTCACTTGCCAACTCATTTCAGTTCGAACACTTTACTTGGCATTCGACATGTTTGCGCAGTGGCCCGTCCAAATCTGGATGTCCAGTTCTCCGCTGCTTTTCCTACTAACATCTGTTGACATTTTTACTTTTATCACTGTTAAGGTGTTGTAGCAACAATAAGTGTATACTTATGTATACATATGTATATATTTATGTATCTCAATTGATGGATTTTAACCCTTTCCTGGCTCGAAGTATCGGTGAGTCTAGGTATGAGTCATGTGGGGATAGAGCCAATTAAAGTCCGTTGTAAGGCTGTATGAGTGAAAATTTAGTTGTGGTAGTGTAGACAAGCGCCCCCTTTTACCATTTTTCCGGCCCCCTCTCTAGAAAACAGACTATAGCTCTCTCATTTTAAGAATAAGACGTACGAGTCAAATTAAAAGTAGGGATTCAAGGTCGACCGGGAAAGGATTAAATTTTATGTGACACATTAAAATTACTTGAAATATTATTGTAGCTGTCAATATTATGACTAGCAGTTGCCTGGAATTATATTTTTTCCTCACCTTCGACTCAGATAGGCAATTAGACGCACGAGTTGAAATGTCCTACTTTTCTCCATTGGTGTGTAATATACCATTTATATCTTAAATTCCCAACTTTCAAATTTCCTGATAGTGAGTTACTTATTTTTATAGTTAGATGACAGCCATTGGCGCAAGTCTACAGGGAACTGAAAGAAAAAATATTATAACAGGGATTTTATTTAATTAATTTTGTTTTAAAATATTTGAATTTGAATTTTATTCGACTGCGCTCTCGGCCCACGCATCACCGTTGCCCCCACGCCGTTAGAGATCGATAATATAAAACTCTAACTGATTGGTTGACACGTTTGGCCGTGTGACGAATGGGTACTCTATGGGGGCCCCGAGTCCCGCCATTTCTAGAGATAAAAATTTATTTGAAATTTGGATGATACGAGCCTGAGATGGAATCAAGAGTGGGGATGCCGGCTTCGCAGCACACCGAGACGCACTCGAGACTCACTCACTGCCTGGTGCTACTATTAATCAGACGCATCCAAAAAAAATTAAAGGAATAAAATATTGTAAAACTTGCCACGATCAGCACAATATAACAAAGAAAAAATATATATTTACGGTGAGTCGTGAGACCCCGTAGCAGTTAATAAAAGTAATTAAAAGTGAGTCATCTATAAATAAAAACATCAAAAAATTAAAATTTAACGGCGAGTTGAAAAGACCCCGTGTCGGACATCAAAACGGTGAGTCTATATTTGACCCCGGATACATTTGTCTCGAAGTCCACGATTGTTGTGACTTTTGTCGAGATCTTTTTTTTATAACAACTAAAATTACGCTGAGTTTAGCAACCGCGTAATTAATTAAGGACAATTATTTAAAACTGCAGCTGGAAAAGATCCGACAAACATCAGCGACTGGCATCAGGAAGTACGAGCGGCGTCCTTTCATCTCATGGCGTCATCATCGACTCCTGGAACTTCTTCGGTAATTGTGGAAAACATCCTGGTTAATTAATTAATTATTACTTACTAATTTTATTATAAAATATTAATTGAAAAAATCGTATATTATACGTATAAGTTAGGGATAAAATTTATCGTTTTCGCGGCGTGGGTTCGAGAGTATTCGGTCGCCATTTTGTTTAAGTGTCTGGGTTGTCTTTGTTAGGTAGCGTCAGATTAATTAATTAATTCAGTCGAGTCTAGCGACCACTGATTAATTAATTAATAATTAAAATTCTTAAAATTTAAATTACATTTAATTTAGCAGGTATTTTCTTAGAGATACTGAGTCTCACCGACCGTTCTCTAGGAGGTGCTGAAATTTAGTTTGGTAGAAATTATTGGACATTGTGACCTTGGTGCCGAGTCTCACCGACCGCATCACTGGAAAAATTCAAGACAACAAAAACCCAGAACTTAGGCGGTAATAAATTTTATAATTGCGAATATATTGTATGTGTGTGTGTGTGATCTGATATTAAAATTTTCCTCGCCAGCAAATTGTTAAAAATAAAGGAAGTGATAATAATTATAGAGATTTGAAAAATTTATATGAAAATTATTAAAATTATAAACACGTTAAAATTGTCGGGAAAACTTAAAGTTTTATTGTTGTTAAAGAGAATTAATATTAAGTAAAAAGCATATCTGTTTGCCACCATATTTGTTATAAATAAATTTGGATATATTTTATATAATTTATTGAAATAATTATTCTCGATTGACTAATGATGTTGAGTCTGACGACCACTCATTAAGTGATTGATTAAATTCAAAATAAGAGCCTAACTCTGCAGCTGTGTGGTCCAGCCTGGATAAGGAGATTTTCGGACTCATCCTCGAGATTTCTTTTGCTCTCTGCTTTGTTTTGCCTTGCACACGATACTGAGAGATCGTGCAATTTTACTCTCAGTGGCGCCCTTAGAACTTTTTGAGTTCAAAAGGTGTCCAAATTGTGACCTCGTAAGCCTCGTCGTCAAGACCACGGAAGTCGAGGGGTACCCGGTTATATTTGGCGCCCAACGAAATAATTTCCTTATCATGCAGAGTTAAATTTTTAGTAAATTCAAAAGTAGAGTTTTAGCTAATTAAAATTAAATTCAATAAAATTAAAATCAAAAAATTTTTTTTTCCCTTTATTACAAAAAAAAAATTTGCTGGTGAGTGAGTGAGGAAAGTTGAAAAAAAAAAAAAAAAAAAAAAAAAAAATAAAAATAAATAGAAATAAAACAAACATTTTAACGCAAAAAAAAAAATTTTAACGCAAAAAAAAAAATTGAGTCGTATAAAATACGTGAAGGCAGTCGAGTCAACAATTTTAGCTTGATGGTACGGTACTGATTGTTTGCGTAGCAACAGTAGACACAAAATAATAAAATAAGACAAAAATATTTCAATAACACTAAAGTACAAAAGACTTGAGTTTATAGTTAGAACCAGTCAAAAATATAAACAAAGTATTAAAGAAAATCTTACAAGGGATTAAAAGTTAACGTAAAGACAAATAAAATAAATTAAATTAATCCTTAGTAAATATTTTACACTTGTGTTGTCCATAATTTAATTCTATTCCGGTTCAATTGGTAATAATATTTGGTACTTAAAATGTCAAAGCTAAAATCGGGTAAAGGAGTTTTAACGCGATCACAAAATACAGGGGACGAATTGTTGAACTTAGAGTCACCGGATCCAACGGGAGGTAGTAAATTAATTCATACACCCCCGGGAAATACATCGGGATTCCGGACTCCCACAGAACAGACGGGAAACGACACTATTTACAAGACACCCATAGACTCTTCGTCAAAGGTATCATTACCTAAAGTCCCTCCACTAAATATCCAAGATCCTTCACTCGAAAATAATGCACAAACTCAATCCTGGTTTAATGCAGGAGCTAGCAACGCTTCTACTCCTGGCCTCGCTCCAGTGTTAGCTCGTGTTGACGCTAGGATTGACAATCTAACAGCACAATTACGTACACAGGGTGAAATGAGTAACGTACACGTAGACGCGATAAATCGGTTAACTGACGCGGTGAACCAGTTATTTTTACGCGAAACGACTTGCAACAAACATTCACAGAATAGTAATGAACAAGCAGAACAAAGTCAAACGGTATCAGTTGTCAGAACTGTCGACCCTTCAGGTCTCAGTCTTGGTGGGGGGGAGACAGTGCATGCTGCACTAGATAATATTCCGGCGTTAGTAAACAGTACATTACCGTCTAATACAAATCACGTAGATTCACGTATAAATCCACCGGTAAATTCAAATTCTTTGGCGCGAACAAACGAACGCAGATGGAAGGACATTCTGGATCACTTGAAAATGTGGCCATTACGTTTTCCTTCTCAAGATTCATCAGCTAATGAGTTTATCTCAACAGCTGAAGCACATGCTACACGGGAAGGGTGGTCTGACGATGAATTATTACGCGTTATGGGGTACTTATTACAAGATAGAGCCGCGAAATGGTTTGACGTGAATTTTACGCGCTGGAACTCATATAGACAATTTAAACTTGAGTTTGTAAGAACGTTTGGCTCTACTAAGACCGACCATCAGATCTTAGTAGAGCTGGGTCAAATGAGACCAAATACTGGGGAGAAAATGTCTGAATTCGCGTTCAGAATGCAGGCAAAATACCAAACTATGAACATACCTCCTTCTGAGAATGAACAGGTCTCTTGCATCAGGAATCATTTAAATTCTGAAGTCAGGAACCTGGTGTTTGCTAGACACGTGGACAATTACGAAGACCTGTTGGCTGCAATACATGAAGCTACTCAGACATTAGAGGAGGGGAGTCGCGTATTCGGGAAAGACAAAACAGTAGAAGAACCTAAAATTTTTAAAAACCGGGAAAAATCGCGATTTTCTGCGCTTCAGAGTCTGCGAGGTACGGAATTTTATCTTGAATCGGATCGCGGTCGTCAGCCATTAGTTATTGAGGAAATTAAAGAGGGTAAGGGCGGTGAACATATCATCTGCGCTTCAGCAGGTGTCTCAACTGTCACTTCTGGTCAATACGGTCAAAGAAGTGATCAATATCGTCCGCGTTATAACACACAATTTCAAGGTCAACAAAGTACACAACCTCAATATCCTCAAACTCATAGATCCTACCCTCCTCGGACACAAAATTATCCTGGTAGACAAGGTTTTATAAATAACAACTCCAATCAGTTCTCCCAACGAAATCAGACAAACCCTTCCCAGTCTAACAACAATTATATACCCTGGCTACCTAATGCTCCTAGAAATAACCGACCCTGCTATAATTGCGGTGAGTCTGGTCATACCTTCGATACATGTACTAATCCTAGACGTGATGTCTGTAATTATTGTAACATGGTGGGACATACGAGACAGACATGTAGACGTTTACAACAACCCCCAAATCAGCGTGCTCTTCCAGCACCTAATACTGAGCAAAATAAAACTGACAGAGTAGATAGAAAAAACGAATAAGGCCGGATCACCTATCTCCAGTGATTCTGAGCCGAACTCGTAGGAATTTGGAGAATGAAACAAACAAAATTACTGAAAATAAATTCATGGACAATACAAGTGTGAATAAAATAGTTAATTTAATCGATATAGAAAATACGGATTTTATGAGTCAAAATAATTTAAATATATATACGGGTTTCGAATTAGGTAATAAGGAAAATTTTAATAAAGAAAGTGAAGATTTAAAAATTGAAAATAGATCTAAGGTCGAATTAAATGATAATAATAGGAATAAAAATGATAATGGAAATTTTGGGAAAAACATTTCGGATCCAGGGGATTCAGAAATGGAGTCGGTAAATAATTTAAAAGGTTTACAAAATAATATAGTTTTTTATGGTAATAAAGAAAATAAATTAAAGGAAGGAAATAAAATTAAAATGGGTCAAAGAATAAGAGTCCTGGGGACTAAAACAAAAAATTTAATTACGAGATTATTAATTAAAATATTGATTATTATGAGATTCGTGTTGAGAGTCGGTAGGGACTTACACGAGAAATTTAAATTTAAAAATTTTGGTATGGATAATTTTAAAAAAACGGTTGAGAAATTTAAATTTAAAAATTTTGGTATGGATATTTTTAAAAGAGTGGTGGTTAATATAAAATTAAAAAATTTTGGTATGGATCTCTTTAATAGAGCGGGTGATAATATAAAGTTTAAACATTTGAATAAAGGTCTCTTTAAAAGAGCGAAGGGTAGAATAAATAAATTAAAAAATGGAATTATGAGGATGGATAATTGTAAAATAGGAAAGGATAACTGTCCAGGGGACAAATATGGGGAAAATTATTTAGAAAATAAAATAGGATTTAAATTAATTAGAGGACCCGTATATAAAGATTTAAAAGATATTTATTTAAATAAAGATTTTATTACTAATGATAATTTTGATTATAAAGAATTTGTTGATTTTAATAATAAAGCTGACGCAGTGTACTCGTTGGGAACTGTAGATTTAATAACGGGGTCCGCGAGTAACGAAGTGGAGTCAGAAGCATCCGAACTTACTGACTGTATAATAAATAATAATTTTTATGGAACAGATATAAATAAATTAAGTTCATTAATTAATTCTATTATAAATAATGGTGAGGTAATTGTAAATGATCAGACAAATCAGGCACTAACATATTTAATTTCAATTTTAGAAAATAATTCTTGCAATAATGATCAACTTCTGATTACTGATATTGGTCCAGAAGATGATCTGGAACCACCTCAAGTAAATGTTGAAAATACACCATATATCTGTGGGTTACAACCTTTAGATACTGAGGAAACTGATTATGAAGACGAAGGAGACGAGTGGGAGGAAGAACTTGATCCTGACGTTAGTTCTGATGATGCTGTTGAGTCTAGCGACCACAGGTCATCGAATGGCGGATCAGGGCTGAGTTCAGATACCTCACTCGCTTCTCCTATTTCTCGTTCTTCATTTTTACCAAATATATTACGCAATATTACTCTGCCTTCACGTATCGCGTATCGTTTAGCGTCACGAAAAACATTTATACCCGGAACTGGACCTAAACCTCCTATAATTACTGCACGTATTCCTGTATCCGTGTGGATATTCGGTGTTCAGCTTAACGGAATTATAGATACTGGTAGTGAGCGGTCTTATATAAGTTCGTCCGTATATAATCGTATTAGCGATTATAAATCGGGTGAAGTTCAGGTAGATGACACTAAACGTCGTGGTGTCCTTTTGGCTAATCATACGTTGTGTAAGACAGAAGGTGGTGCGCCATTTATTATTCAAGTTGGCGATATTGCTGGTGAACAGTATCTCAGTATACTAGAAAGTCTCAGTCATTCGGTGGTACTGGGTATGGACTTTGCTCTCCAGTTCGGTATTCAGATCGATTGTAAATCTCGTACTTGGAAATTTGACGCAAGCATGGAACGTCATCCCTTTGAAATTTTATCTTGTCGAGAGTCCAAAAATCAGTGTTTGGGGTTGACATCTGTTCAGAGTGATGACCTTAAGACATTTATTTCAGCTGAGCTTGAGAAATTTAAATCTCTACCTAATCATGGGCTGATTGATCTAGTTAAGCATGAGATAGTACTACAACCTGAGGCGAAACCTGTACGGATTCGTCCGTATAGGCGGAGTCCGGTGGTAGCTGCTGAACTTAACAAACAGATCGATGAGTTACTGGAAAAGGGTTACATTCGGTACAGTAATAGTTGTTGGTCGTGTTCTCCAATTATGGTACCTAAACCAAATAATCAATGGCGCTTGTGTATTGATTATCGTCCGGTAAATAAAATCACGATTCCTCCAGCGCATCCGCTTCCAAATATGCTTAGAATATTAAGTGCACTCCACAAGGCGGTATATATAAGCACTATGGATCTTCGAGAAGCGTTTCATCAAATCCTCATGGCGGAAAATTCGATTTCGTATACTGCTTTCTCCGTTGAAGGGAAAGGTCAGTTTGAGTGGGTCCGTATGCCATATGGGTTGGCTGGTGCTCCGAGTACGTTCCAAAAGGCGATGGACATTTTACGAGAGCGGTTCATCAAGTTGTTGGAGCTGCGAAATTTACCTCGGTATTGGGCTGACAAGGTCTTTGCATATCTTGACGATTGGGTGATCATAAGCGAGACTTATGAAGAACATAAACGGATTTTGTCTCTTGTTTTTGAAATTTTCAGGGAAGCTGGTCTGTTAATTAATCCAGACAAATGTAAATTTGCGAGATCTGAAGTAAAGTTCCTGGGATTCATAGTCGATCAAGATGGTCTAAGACCAGATCCCGAGAAAATCGCTCCAATAATTAAATATCCGCGTCCAACTAATCGCAAACAGGTTCGTAGTTTCTGTGGTTTAGTGAACTGGTATCACAGACATCTTCAAAATGTTGCAAAGGTCCAAGGTCCACTTAATAAACTGTGTGGTGCGACTGCTGAGTGGAAATGGGGTGAAAATGAAGAGGAAGCGTTTGTTTCCTTAAAGCAGGCGTTAATTGATGCTAAACCCTTGTCGATTCCTAAAATCGGTCTTCCTTATTATTTATACACAGATGCCTGCGATACTGGACTCGGTGCTTTTCTTGTCCAACGAGATCCAGAGAATGGGAACGAGTATCTGATTATTTGTTGCAGTCGACCTCTGCGTGGTGCTGAGACCAGATACACCACGACAGAGAAGGAGTGTCTGGCGGTGGTCTGGGCAGTACGAAAACTTCGTTGTTATCTGGAGGGTGCTCCATTTACTGTCGTTACAGATCATTCTTCTCTTCGCTGGTTACATTCCTTGAAAGATCCAAATGGTCGGTTGGCAAGGTGGGCGATGGAATTATTATCGCATCAGATAAAAATTGAGCATAGAAAAGGTACTGAGAACGAGGGTCCAGATGCTTTGTCCAGGATGTATGAAGACCATGATCCTGTGGATTGGTTGGAGGTCAAGCGGAATCTGGGGAGTTCTGAAAATGATTGCTTACATATTCAAGTGCGGAATTGGTATGATGTTAAGAAAAATAATGTCATGAAGTATCCTGAAAATTATACGGAGTGGCGTGTTCTTGATGATCGTCTTGAGTATTTTAGACCCGATCCTCTGAAAGAAATAGTAGGTGATGAAAATGCTTGGAAAGTCGTGGTTAGGGAGTCTGAGGTGTCTGATCTACTTAAAACTAATCATGAGAATCCGGATGCTGCTCATGTGGGACGGGAGAAAATGTATGAACGGTTAAAAATAAAATATTACTGGCCGGGAATGTATAGAGACGTAACTGAGTACGTGAATGAATGTGACATTTGTAAGAAAGTAAAATATAAGCAGACTTCGTCACATGCTCCAATGCAAACGCGTCAGCCGATCTCTCCATGGGCGGTAGTAGCAGCTGACGTTACGGGACCGTTTCCTAGGTCAAAGGGTGGTTATAAATACGTTCTGATTGTCCAAGATCTCTATACTCGGTTCATTGAAATTTTTCCTCTGCGTAAACAAGGTGGAAAGAGTGTTTTGGAGTCGTTCAAAGATGCTTTTGCTCACTGGGGATATCCATTGTTCATGGTTACAGATAATGGTCGTGAGTTTATCAATCACCAAGTTCGTGATTACTTGAGTTCGGTGGGTGTAAAGATGTCAACTTTGGCGATAGCTCATCCTCAAGGAAATCCTGTTGAGAGGATAAATCGTACTCTTAAACCGATGATACGTGCCTACATTGAAAAGGATCAATCGGAGTGGGATCAACATCTTGGCGAGTTTCAATTGGCCTATAATAGTGCGTATCATGCATCCCTTAAATTGTCACCTTATTATCTCGTATATGGTCGTGAGCCTCGGCTCTCTGGTAAAATTTCTGAATTGGAACTTGATGATATTGATGAGAGTAGTCTGAACTGGAGACATCGTCTAGATAAACTAGATCAGCTGAGACACAAAGTTGAAGATATTATGCGTAAGGAAAGCGAACGACAAGCCGGTTACTATAATAAAACTGCTCGGGATGTCCCTAAACTTCAAGTTGGAGATAAAGTATTTTATCCCAACCGTAAGCTAAGCAAGAAATCAGATAAATATAGTAGGACATTAGATTATAAATATTTAGGTCCAGCGATAGTTAGTAAAGTAATTAGTCCAATAATTGTTGAGTTGAAAGATGCGTCGGGTAAAAGTCTTGGTAAACATTACGTGCCTGATTTAAAGACTCGTACGAGTCCACGTAATAAAATCAATGCGATTTAAATTATAGGACAGGTCGGAACGAGAGGAAGCGGAGAATTTGAAGGTGTTGGGAGCGGTAGGACCAAACCACACGCGTAATCGCAAAAGAAAATTAAGAAGATGGTTGTTGGAGACCGCGATTGAACTTGGCGAGCGACCAGCGCCTCCTGTAAAGAGAAGAAAATTGCGTTCGGCGGTTGTTGTCCCCACAAGTTCTACTTTGACATCCTCAACCGTGTCTGTCCTTGAACCAAGTCCCCTAGTTGAGTCCAATCCTCCTGCTGATCCTAAGGAGCAAGATGTTCCTACAGAAGCTTCTATAAACCTAGAACCATCAAACTCTGATACCGATTGGTCATTGGTAAATGATTTGGCAGCCGTTAGTATTTGGGATGGTATAGCTAAACCCTATATTTCTGACGATCCTTACGAGTTTTATGATCCAGCTAAGGATCGCGTTAGTAAGAAAAAACGTCGTAAAGATCGTAAGAGGATGGAACCTGTCTGGGAGTTGATGGAGGAGTTTCGTCCGGAAGAACCGGAGCCTTTTTTTCTTTCATACGTGGCTCGTTCACCTGGTTTGTCACATGACCTAATTCCACCAGAACAACCTGACCTCCTTCGTGCCAAACCACCTTCTAACTTGTTATCCGACTATAAGATCCCCAAGATCAACCGTTTCCGGTTACCATCTTCAGTAATATCTCATACTGAGTTAAAAGATGAAAAATGTTGTGATGGAGACACTAAGATTCATTGAGCTCAAGCTGTTGAGCTGAGTTTAACAACCGCCTGCAGTTTGGCTCAATAATCCCCTAATAATTTAAAATGCGTCGCGATGCTGGTCGTCGGCTTAGATGCGCCTAGTCAGGGAACATAAATTCTAGTGTTCGAATTTTGTAGACTGTCAGAACTAAGTTCTAACAATATAATTTGATAACTTTTGTAAACATAACGTTCATTAAAATTTAACCATCTCATTAAATCTGTTTTCGGATAAATTTAATCGTTACCTCACTCACTCATTCTTTCAGCCATAGATATTGGAGCAGTTTGAGTTGCTGATCACAGTTGCAGATTTTTTTTATTAGTGATAATTAATTTTAATTTGAAAAATTTTATTTTAGAACGAGGTGTGGACAACGGATATGTTTGTGGTACGAGCGCGAGTCTGGCGGGGGGGAGTATAACAGGGATTTTATTTAATTAATTTTGTTTTAAAATATTTGAATTTGAATTTTATTCGACTGCGCTCTCGGCCCACGCATCACCGTTGCCCCCACGCCGTTAGAGATCGATAATATAAAACTCTAACTGATTGGTTGACACGTTTGGCCGTGTGACGAATGGGTACTCTATGGGGGCCCCGAGTCCCGCCATTTCTAGAGATAAAAATTTATTTGAAATTTGGATGATACGAGCCTGAGATGGAATCAAGAGTGGGGATGCCGGCTTCGCAGCACACCGAGACGCACTCGAGACTCACTCACTGCCTGGTGCTACTATTAATCAGACGCATCCAAAAAAAATTAAAGGAATAAAATATTGTAAAACTTGCCACGATCAGCACAATATAACAAAGAAAAAATATATATTTACGGTGAGTCGTGAGACCCCGTAGCAGTTAATAAAAGTAATTAAAAGTGAGTCATCTATAAATAAAAACATCAAAAAATTAAAATTTAACGGCGAGTTGAAAAGACCCCGTGTCGGACATCAAAACGGTGAGTCTATATTTGACCCCGGATACATTTGTCTCGAAGTCCACGATTGTTGTGACTTTTGTCGAGATCTTTTTTTTATAACAACTAAAATTACGCTGAGTTTAGCAACCGCGTAATTAATTAAGGACAATTATTTAAAACTGCAGCTGGAAAAGATCCGACAAACATCAGCGACTGGCATCAGGAAGTACGAGCGGCGTCCTTTCATCTCATGGCGTCATCATCGACTCCTGGAACTTCTTCGGTAATTGTGGAAAACATCCTGGTTAATTAATTAATTATTACTTACTAATTTTATTATAAAATATTAATTGAAAAAATCGTATATTATACGTATAAGTTAGGGATAAAATTTATCGTTTTCGCGGCGTGGGTTCGAGAGTATTCGGTCGCCATTTTGTTTAAGTGTCTGGGTTGTCTTTGTTAGGTAGCGTCAGATTAATTAATTAATTCAGTCGAGTCTAGCGACCACTGATTAATTAATTAATAATTAAAATTCTTAAAATTTAAATTACATTTAATTTAGCAGGTATTTTCTTAGAGATACTGAGTCTCACCGACCGTTCTCTAGGAGGTGCTGAAATTTAGTTTGGTAGAAATTATTGGACATTGTGACCTTGGTGCCGAGTCTCACCGACCGCATCACTGGAAAAATTCAAGACAACAAAAACCCAGAACTTAGGCGGTAATAAATTTTATAATTGCGAATATATTGTATGTGTGTGTGTGTGATCTGATATTAAAATTTTCCTCGCCAGCAAATTGTTAAAAATAAAGGAAGTGATAATAATTATAGAGATTTGAAAAATTTATATGAAAATTATTAAAATTATAAACACGTTAAAATTGTCGGGAAAACTTAAAGTTTTATTGTTGTTAAAGAGAATTAATATTAAGTAAAAAGCATATCTGTTTGCCACCATATTTGTTATAAATAAATTTGGATATATTTTATATAATTTATTGAAATAATTATTCTCGATTGACTAATGATGTTGAGTCTGACGACCACTCATTAAGTGATTGATTAAATTCAAAATAAGAGCCTAACTCTGCAGCTGTGTGGTCCAGCCTGGATAAGGAGATTTTCGGACTCATCCTCGAGATTTCTTTTGCTCTCTGCTTTGTTTTGCCTTGCACACGATACTGAGAGATCGTGCAATTTTACTCTCAGTGGCGCCCTTAGAACTTTTTGAGTTCAAAAGGTGTCCAAATTGTGACCTCGTAAGCCTCGTCGTCAAGACCACGGAAGTCGAGGGGTACCCGGTTATAATATAAAACGTCCTATGGGAAAGGCATAATACTTGGGACAAATGGGAATGAACACTTGGGGAGCTATTTCAAGTCAGCAGTGAGCAAACGATGTAAATCGATAGAAAATACTCTGAATTTTATTCGGTTGCGTGTAAAACTGTCGAGTCATTATCCCATGACTGGGTGTTGAATACTTTGTATTGACGAAACTACATCAAAATTTTAAATTACCTTTTATTCTTGTGTAATTTAGAGATAAATATGTTTTGATTTTATGAAATACTTTTTAAACTTTTCTTTGTGAAAGTTGAAATTTATGAAAAAAATAAGTTTTACATTTTAGCCCGATTTTTGAAAATTCAAATTTCTATATATGTTGACGTTTTAAATTTTTGAATCGAAAATATAAGGAAAATACTGCCGACAACGCCACCTGGCTGCGAAAAAATCAATCGATCCAGGTGTCGGCAAGGCAGCTTACGGCAATTTTTGATAAAAAGTATCAATTTTTTTGATACGTAGAAGTTTTTTTAATTAGAAGCTTAAAATATTTTGATTTGATTAATAAATTTTGTTGTGCAAAAAAATAATCATTGCGATATTTATCATCAATATCAGCTCGAACAAATTTCAATTGAGTTAATTTGTGTTTATGATTTTTTCAGAGTAATTTACTTATTAAACTAGATAAATTTCTCTTTCTCATTGAAATTTATATGAAGGTAAAATAATTAAATTACTTCGTTGAATTGAATATTTATAAATTAACTCAACTCGGCAAAATTTTTGATGAACTACTGAAATTTCAATGAGTGAATATCGAAATAGGTTAGAATCGAAGACATTTGAGTTTTTATAACGACGCGGGTCGTTGAAAAGAAGCCTTAATTCCGGCGGCGAGGTTACTTTTAGGAAATCTTCACGTTTTCTTGGCTGTATCTAAATGCCTGTCGCTGTTAAACTAACGACGGCTTCGTTGATAAAGCCAACTTTTTTTCTCAGTGTAAAAACCATTTGGCTTACGTCTTTTTTCAAGATATATCCAGATAGGATCAGGTCACGAAATTTAACATCTGACTAGACATAATTTGATCTGATCACATCTCGTCAGATCTAATTTTTTTTCATGGGATCCCTAATGTCATTTATTATATTTATTTTTCATTACACATATATTCTTTGAATATTTTCTTGAGCTACATATTTTATTATCACATTACAGTTCAATGTCATATCAATAAATGTTAGCTACCTAACTTTTAAAACGAAGGGCTTAAATTAGTTACTTAAATTTTCTAAATAACTGTAAAGCCGTAAAAATTTATCAAGAAATTGCATACCTCGAGCGCAAAAGCGTCTACTGTTGAAAAGCCGAGATACACTCGTGTTAAATTGATTCTGTTGTTCATATAGCGAAATGAATGCAGTGAAGTTGGGAATTTATAAGAACTAGAAATTCTAATGAATATGATAAATAATTTTTACATTGACTCACTTCAATACATATGTAAAAAAATGCGGTTACAAGTTTGTTTATATTCACGTCCGCTGGTCTGTGCGTCTGTTTGTTATCACAGAGTTTACTCACAGTGGATCATCAAAATGATGATCGTATCCTTATGTTAGGCGTTATATGAATCTCTGACATGACTATTGTGCAAACTCCATGATTTAGGCAACCGAGAACGATCCATCGTATAGCCTATTTAGATAAACGGATCCTCACGCTGGCAAAACAGTTACTTACATCAGTGAAACTACATATGTTTACAAAGGTTGTTTGTCGTATTTTTAAATTAAATAAATGAATACTTATCCTAAACCAAATACATATCATTGTTTTAATGATAATAGACGATTAAATGAACATATGAGTATTCTTAGATAAAAACCGTGTGGTTATTCTGATGTTACGTCATTTGAAGATTCATTGAATAGTCATTCTGACAAATATACCAAGGCTAGGGCTAAGAAACACCAGGCTGTTTATCAAAACTAAGACTTCTAAGAGCTACGTCCACCATGGGCCTAGAAATAGAATCTCCAATCTAGTCAACGAACACTGCTCTGTTATCAACTTCTTAGAGAACTCTCTACAAACTTTCAACTCAAAAATTAAAAATATAAAATTAACCCTCGGAGTACGCACCTCCGAACAGACCTTCGGAGTACACGCGGTCAAATTGACCCCACTTCACTTTTGAAGGGTTATATCTCAAAAACTATGCATTTCATCGGAATGCAGGTCATAACGTTTTTTGTAAGTAAAACAATGCTCTTTCGAATACAACCATCATTGTTTCTAATCAACTCATTCTTAACGGTAAAAAAATTAATTAAAATCAAACCTAACTTGAGAAATATTTTAGAATAGAAAAAAAGTCTGGGGTCAAAATGACCCCCAGTGTACTCCAAAGGTTAAATATTTAACACACACATAATTACCGAATCACCACTAGTATCTATTGTCTCCAAATCTCATCCATTATGTACCTGGCCCACTCTCACTTTCCTTCAATACTCTTATAGTGCAATACCCATAATAATTAATGTATATTGGCTTAGAGTCCCCATCAGCAATATTATATTATATTAATACATAATCATAATAACATAAATAGCCGATTGGCGTTTGTCTATTAAATAAATAATGCTATTTAAATATTTTTCTCCCCTTGTGACTGTATGAAAGTAACACCAAAATAAAATATTAATTAAGCTACATTTTTATTTTAAAGTAAGTGTTCGAGGTGCACACATTTGGATTTTCCAACTTTTTTTTTTTATGTTTCAAATAATTATAAGTAATGAAAAATTCCAGAGGAATTAATTTTTTTTCTTATATTTACTTTCCGCTTGAAATGATTAACAAATGCAATCTCCCGTATATGTAAAATTTTTACGGTTTCCAACTCTATTGTCCTGGCTTATTTCAATATATTTGTAGGCGATAGTAATTCACATCGTACTTTTTTTTTACACTTTGATTGACCTCTATGTAACAAAAAATAATTGTTTATTGAAATGTAAAGTTTCATAGAAAATACTTTTTTCATCTGATGCTGTCATTTTGATATTTATTATTATTGTAATATAATTTAGACCTTTTTTGAGATTTGAAGTTCCAAAAAAGCAAATTATTATTCATAGTAGAAGACACATCAACCTTTTTTTATTTTATTAAACCAATAATATTCATATCCAGTTATTGGCAATTCAATAAAAAGAAAATAAATGTTGTATTCAAAATGTGTTGCGTAGAAAAATTTTACCGAACAAGTTGTTAAACGTTTTTTTTTTATTACAATTTTCTGAAGTCACCGTTGAATGACTAAATCGACAAAACGAGATGTTATAAAAGACAGCATAGTACTTGGGTATAAAAATAATCGTTAAAAATAAGTATAAAATAATGGATGAACAATAGAAAATATAAACAGAATAAAATGAAATCATGAGTAAATAATAGCAGAATGAAATATTGTGAAAAAAAAAATGTGGACTGTTTTGTGGGTTTAGAATGGGGTGAGAATCGCTCAGAATATTTTCTTTAGCTTCATCGTTTCTCAAATCCGTCGGAAAAGTTCTATGATGGGCGGAGGAAAGACATTTTTCTAATCTCTTCCTCTCATAGCGTAGGGAAACAGGTCTCCGGAAACTTTTGGGAAAGTTACTTTCGCGTGCACTTCTGGTCTAACTATTCAGTTCTTTTTTATTTTATTTTATTTTTTTTTTCCACATTCTCGTCGCAGAAACGGAAGAGAAAGAAGGACACTGCTACAACCTATTTCTGGGTGGAAACGGACAGAGGAAAATATATTATTTACGCTGTCCCTGTAGAGTCGCTAGATTCCCACGGAAAAAACTTTCAATATTTTTGTGAGCGCGATTATCGTGGAATTTTTATCGGTAAAAATAATTTCTTTTTACTGGCGTGTGAAGTTTTTCCAATATCGGCAGCTGCACATCTGAACTAAATAATTTAAAAGTTTCTCGATTGTCAAATATATTCAGCATTATTCTACACTGTTTAAAAATCTGGTATATTTTCTTTTTTTTTTTGCAAATGTATACTCAGATTTTTCATACTTTATAAATAAGATATTTTACCTTGAAGTAAACATAGTTACAAACATGTGTTTAAGTTCTTTTTATTCTTGTTTCGAAGTATAACATTTATATTTTGTGTAGCACAATAAAGAATGTCTTGATTTATATGAATATTTACACCGTAAAACATCGGAATAGAATTCTAAGTGATTTTTTATTCCAAATTGACTTTACTCAGACGTGTTAAAAAATTCATTTCGTAAACGGAAAAAAAAATTTTGTGATTGGAAACATTTAATGGATCGTGATGCGCGTTTCGTGAAAAGAGTGATATGTATAACTCTAGTAACGATCTGGTTAGGTACCGTAACGATCCATTCTAGCCTCATTTACAATATAATCATTGCCACCACCATGCGCATCGCTAACCGAACTAACCTCCAAACACGCGAAAAAAACATTCTTGTGACCAGTACGATACGATTTTCTGACTGTCATAATAAAAATAACAATGTGATTATTTAGCATTATGCTGCATTAATTTCATAACAATTTACTATAAAAATCATCTTTTAGTAGACACATATCGTTAATTTATATCAATATTCATCATTATATACATTCATGCCATAAATTAAAGGAACAGAAAAATTTTAGAAATTTCCGAATTCAGAAAAGTCACTTTTTTATACTCGCTTCATATGGATGTTAAGGATAAAAAATTTTTTTTTTTATAAAAATTGATGAAAGGGTCTTGTAGGGAATTTATTCAAGTTTGCAACGCCGCCCTCAAATTTACTGTGTGATCATTGGTACCTGAAATATCGATGATCAAACCCAAAAGGATCATTTTTCGTTTGAAGGCTGATATCTCAGCGACAAGTTGTCGTACGAATCTAAAAAAAAATGCAAATTAAAGCTGATTAAATTTGCTAACCGACCTATGCATCAGTTTAGCTAAAAAAATTTTTTCGCAGCCCGTCGACTCTCAAAGAAAAGTAAAAATTTAGAAAATTTTTGTCTCTCGGTATTTCGCATGTTTGCGCAATGGCTGAAGGTCTAAAAAATATTTGATTAAAATGCGTCGAAACTAGAGATTTCAAGCTACTAAATGCTTTTTCTTTTCGATACGATTATTTTTCACGAAGTTACAGCCTTGCAAAAATCACTAAAAAATTTCTAAAATTTTTCTGTTCCTTTAATTTATGACATTAGTGTAGTTTTTTAATGATCTTTTAAAGCATGATAATATTCTTTCATTGTTTATTATATTCAGCAATTGATTGTATCACTTGAAACCTTTATATATTAAAGATTATTCTGCCGTATATGTTTTTGTTCGATTGATATTCAAAAGTGAGCTATGGCGTGTATAGTAATTATGATTTTCACTTATTAGTTCTATTTGACTGCATAAATACGATGGGACAAGGTCATGAATCATTTTATAATTCAATATACACGTATTATATATCATTCTCTGCTTCATAGATAACCTGTTCAAAGTAACATTTCAGCACGAAATGAACGGGTTTGCGCACACTTACCCCACAGGACTACACTTATTCTTGTATGATTGCTTATATCAAGTATTGACACTCGTTTACCCATTTGGAGGTTAGTTAGGTTAGTGTTACGATAGTGATAGCAGCGATCTGTATAGCTCTAGTAGCAATCTGGATCACTACGGTAGCTATCCAGATTGCTACTATAGCTATACAGATCGCTCCTTTCACGAAACCCGCATAACCATAATTTAAAATGTAACTGAAGATCGGAAAGTTTTTTGTGGAACGAAAATAAAAAAAAAGAAAATGAAGAGTAAAAAATCTATTAAATCTGGATTTTTGAAAAATTTCGCATAGGAGCTATAATGTCAGCCGAAAATTGAAGCCACCCGCAATTAGCCCTGAAGTCATTCGTAAGCAATCAAATTGCATAAATTTTTTCATTTTCGTTGCGCAAAAAACGTTCCGATCTTGGAGGACATAATTTAGATGCTTCCCATCACAATAATTTTTTTTCCGTGTAACTAAATGAGGTCGTGACAGACCTGAAATCGTATCGTGCTGGTCATAAGAATTTTTTTTTTCCGTGTACGGAGTCAATATAAATTTTTTTAAAGTGGTCATAACAATTAAACCGAAACTCACTTAATTTCAGTCAATTAATCCGCAAACTTTTACTAGTATTTCACTCTACGGAGTTTTTTTTCTATAAAAAATATATATCAAACACTCTCTCGGAGTAAAGCATACTCCGAGAGAATTAAAAATAATAAAAATCATCCACCCTGGATTCACTGCGGATTTAACCCGTGGTAACCCCGAAAATTTTTTAGTGTATAAATCCATAGTTTCTTTTTTATAATTGAAAACAGATAAGAGATTGTTTTTGCCTTTTGACGGAAAAAGTTATTTTGTAATTAAATTAATTTTATAAAAAAGAAAATTCATTCATTATCGGTGAAAGCAATGATTTTAAAATAGCAGTAATTTATACATTTTGTATGAATAAGTATAACAGACAAAGTGCACAGAAATTTGCGGTCCGTACACCGCTATACGAGTGAAGTACATAATAGCCCATTACTAAACGTATGCAATAGTTTTTGTGAAAAATTCTCAAAGCATACGCTCCACTATTCAATTAAACTATCAATGAGGCTGATGGGGTTGAAGTGAAATTATATTGAAATCAAACATCAGTTGGATAAAATGAGGCTAGGGAAGTTAATTTGAGGTTCAGAACAGGTTGCGGTACTTTAATTGAGGCTCAGCCGGGGTTCATAGGCTTCAATGCGACCGAATTTTTTGACTGTAGTATACTTATGTAGGTCAGCTTGACGCACACGAATTGTCTAGAAATTTTAGTTTGAGCGATGTATAAAGTAGCTATTGTCTATTGTTGTATTTATGCCTTAAAATTTATTCATAAGGAAGCAAGGTTACTAAATATCCGTTATTTTGTTAACGTTTTGTTTCATCATATGAAGTAATTACTTAAGTTTCATGAATGTAACATACTTTAGATGTTTATGTACTCATTTCCATATTTCATTACACATTTAGGATATCTATGACAAAACTATACTTCGATAATGAGTTATATTCACTGCCATCCATACACTGAGAAAAAAAAATACTATTTTCCAAACAAGAATTTCTTGGTTCAAGAAATCCGTTCAAAATATTTATTTTATTATTATTAATTATCAATTTCTTGAGAAAAGAGCATCAAATTTATTTTTGTTATTATATGAATTTGATATAATATTATGAGTAAACAAAAGAATAGCTTTACTTGAATTAAATAAAAATTATTTCTTTCAATTCTACGAATTATTGAGACAAAATTACATATTCTTGAAAATTATCAAGAATATACGTTCTTGTATCGAGTAAATGTTCTTAATAAAAGTATTTTTTTTTCTCAGTGTACTATATACGATATTTTTTGTAACACATACTCAAAATGGATGCCATTAATCGCCTATAGTTGGCAACTAAATTATGTAATATTATATATAACACAGCGGGTAGTAACGACACCCAATCATTTAAATGGTGACGTCAGCAGTGCAAAAAATGAAATTTTCAGTTGCATGTACTATAGCTTGCGTGCAAAAAATATCGAAGTAACTTATTGAGTCATCTTGTGACAAAATTTTTCATCATATTTGAATCGCATTCTATTATCTGCGGTCGGTAACCTTCTGTCTATAGGCACTCATTGGTGTCGTTTTCGAGTCTTTTTTAAAAAAAATTAATGTATATTATGAGTTTATATATCTAGTACAATTTCGAATAAGAAACTCGTTGTGTTGACGACCTCACCTCTGGTTTGGTAGTCAACCGTCATAACTCGCGTCTTATACACAGTTGCACTCGATATATAAACTACTGTTATAAAACTCAACATAATTTTTTTCAAATATTTAAAAAAATTCAATCTATATACAATCGCACTTAATTCATATTCATTAATGAATTTAAAGAATAATTTTAAAAATTCTGTATTACTTCATATTTATGAATTCATATATAATCGAAGTCATCAGAAAGTGTCAGGTAAAATAATATTTTATTTAAATATACGATGGATTCAATTGTACTTGACATTTTATTGATCTGAATAAATTTTCGTGACATCAACAAGACACCAAGCGTTATTGAATCAACTATACCATCACATAAAATATTATTTTACTTGACTCTTTGAGGATTCCAATTATTTTGTACTTATAAATAAAAACCTGTATAGAATCTTTAGAATAATTATTGAAACTTATCTGTAAACGTGTGTCCTTTTACGAATGAAATCTCTTTTTCATAATTTTCTTTTTTTTGTCAATTAATCACAAATAAAATCATTATTTTTGAAACACTAAGTATCTGAATACTATTCAAATAAATGATAATATACTTTCGATCGCAACACACTGTTGAACAAATTAAATCTGGTAATGACAATCGGAACGTATTAGAATTAATTTATCGTATATTAGTATGCTAATTTATTGAGTTAAAAACACATTATACGAAAATGATCCTTACCATGAGTAACTGAAAATAATCTCCTATAATATACTAGAGTGCATTCTACAATTACAAAATGTTATTCTCTTCATTGTTTTAATTACAATTAATTACACTTCTTTGGACTATGTTTTTTTGGGTATCAGTTTTATAAATTATTAATTTCCCTACTGTTCGAAAAACTCTTTCTACAAAAAAATGAAAAATGTTTTCATCTCTGACAATATGTAATTTTATTCTGTTAATTCTTCATAATTATTATTAGTTACTAATTAAAATTTTTCGATTAACATGAACCAAATATTACTAATTAGAATTCTTTAAAAAATCAAAATTAATTACCATACACATGAATCAAATATCTGCTTAAAGAAATCGAATTCATAAAAATCAGTGCGACCCTCGTTGTTAAGTATGAATCTCGGTAAACATTACTCTAAAATATTGAAATTCGATTTTAATAGATTCATAATCATCAGCAAACTCATAATTGACTCGTGCATGTAGGAGACAATTGCTTTTTGTCCCGTCTAGCCGAAATCGCAAACTTGGCGCGAGACGCTACCGCAGCTTTTGACATAAGTTAGAACAAATATGTTTTCTTATTCAATTTTTCGTGTTTAATTTATATTTACGTTATACTGAGATTATTTTATGTATCCATGATTTTATTAAACTTTCTGAAAGTTAATAAATCGATTTAAGCTACTGTAGAAATCGCACTCTTGAATGAGATGAATAAGAAGACAAACAAAAGGTACAAAAATGGTGGTAAAGTTAAATTCAAATGGATGTAACTAATAGATTATTAAATTAGAAGTTGTGATACAAAGCTCTAATATTGTTGGCTATTCGTAGGGAAATGATTTTTTGTTAATAATTATTTTGCTGCAGAATTTTCATAAAATAAAGTTAAAATTAATGAGATATTGGATAACTGCACCAATAGTTTAAAAAGTTCTTTGTTTCACTTTTCTCATGTTATTCAATACTTGTTAGCAACGTAGCTAAAATTTACTTTTTGATTGTTCATATTTCGCTGTTATTATTATTTAAATATTAAATTTGGTAAAACAGGTTACAGAAATGCCTCATGTTCATTATTTATTCTATTCTATCAAATAAGATGCTAGGTCTGCACTTCTGAACGTATTTCCGTTAAATTCTATTCATGCATTTTCTACACTGTTCATTCCTATGAAAATAACGTGACTTGCTTCAACGATACTTTTAAAATACTTTATGTTTTTTCAAGATATTGATTTATAGTATATCATTTTTCCTTAAAAAAAATATTTAAACTTTCTTTTTTAAGCTCCAGGTTTTATTATATTTTTCATTTTATATTCATCCTTATAAATTTATTTTAAAAATCCACCAATTATCCTTATCGAGGTAAAAAACTCTTCAGGTCTGACGGTTTTATTTTTATTGAACACGAAAAAGTAAAAATAGAAAAAAAGAAATAGTGAGAATGCACTACGAAAATGTGGCACATCTCAATGAAGATGTTCTGGAAGGCTTGTCAGTAAAAAAACATCGAGAATGGTCCGTGGAAAAACCTTCCAATAGTGTGCAACGAAGCTCGACAGTGAAAGGGACACATTGGCAGCAGACAAACGAAAGCAAAGAGGGTCCAAGGGCGTCAACTGGGTTTTTTAAAAGGGTGAGAAAGTAATGGAGCATGAGTGAGAAGAAAACAGCAGAACGAAAAAGATTCTAAATGGAGATGTCTTGTATGCAGAGTCGTTTCTTCAAAACGACAGTGATGTAAAAGTGACGTACCTGACTTCGTAGACTAAAAGATAAAAGTTCCTGGAAAAGAAAAAACTGATATAAATCTTTTTTTCCTCCAATCCACAGCCTTTATCATTTTTCAACTAAACGCTATAAAAATCTGAAATTTAAAAAAAAGCAACCCCAAGATCCTCGAAATTATTCCTTATTTATCTTAGAAAAAATCTGAGTGTGCGTGAGTGCGTATATAAATTATTCGTATCTTTTGAATAAATTAATCGATGTGAATGATATTCAAATAAATAGAATGATTTTATAAAAACTCAAGTACAAATAAATTTTTAGCGCAATAGCTGAATTGGATTTGGCGTTTTTTTTTTCTTCATTGCAAAAATGGTAAAGATTAAAACAAATGTGTTTACGAACACTGAAAAAATCATGAGACTAGTTACATCTATTGCTGTGCTTTCTTAAATGAAATTAATAAAAGACACTATTTTGCGGTGAATATTCATCTATGGCTAGTGAAAAATGTATCACTATTTGAATGTCACATACTTATTTATTTATTTATTTATTGATTAATCATGAAGCAGTCGCTCCCTGTGATTACATAGATATAAATTATATATAATTTCTTAACCTATATCCATACATGTAAAAATAAAATTACACAGGAAATATAAACATACGAACATTCTCTCATACAGACTCTCTCGTAAATTACAAAAATTTATGAGTATTGATAATCATTAATCAGAATTAATAAGTAGCGCGATTTCAAAGCCGTTCACGTTCCTCAATCTCTAATAAGTAAGCGTATACTTGGTTTCTAAATTCATCTAATGTTTCTGAAGACGTAATTTCGAAGGGTAATAAATTCCAAAAATTGCATTCCGTTGCTATGAATGATCTACTTATCGCTAATAAATAGTAAATATAGTCACTATTTCAAGTTAAGAAAGTAGTTTGATTGGTAAACAGTATATAAGGAATTTATGAAACTACAATAGCTCGATAGTTCATTGGTTAAAAACAGCGTAAAAATATACACAATTTACATGACAATATACATTTAAATAAGACGCCAATACCTAAAAAAGACACGCATGCGCACATTGGTGGGCTATAATGCACTATATTTTCTAGTCAATGTCAACTTGTAAAGTGAGCTTGTAAGCTAATATTTTATATATATTATATTTAATAACTAAATATGAGTGAAGTACTTGTTGCCGAGAGAAATAATAATAAAATGATACATTCTAATATGAATGTAAAAATAGAGAAACGAAAATTTCATTGTTAGAATTAGATGTTTTGAGAACTCGTTAGACGGGCATATCATATATCTTGCCTAAGACATCAGTGAGACAATCGTTAAAAATTTTATGCATTGAAACAGGCGTTTTAAAGAGCACTTGTGAGAGATGTGACTTAGAGTGCCACCTGTCAGCTTGTATCCTAACTATCACATTCACAGATAAATCTCATGATTTTGAGTCAAATATTTGTATTAAGCTATAGTTTATTAATTTATTTATTTATTCAATTTTAATGCCAAGGTAAAAAGCCGAATGGCAAAAGTACACATAATTATTTGTAATAAAGTACACGTGTACTTTAACGTAACTCTGTAATATACAAATGATAGAAAGAAAACCATTCGAACCATTTAGGAATAAAAATAATAGGGTTTAAGAAGTTGAGTTTAAATGCTCAAATGTTTAAATGGTTTAAATTTAAATAAAAGTTTCAACAAATCTGCAGCGCAAATTTTAATTTTAAGTAGCCAGGTTCATATTTATAGTAAACTATCACGTTCCAGTTTCACAAAAAATTCAAAAGCATTACTTTTGAAGGCGTCTAGGCTAAGCGATTCAGTGACTTCAATTGGTAATTCTCTCCAGAGTCGAATTGCGGAGATAACAAATGAATGTTCGAAGATTGTAGTCGAGAAGTTAGGCATTTTAAATGAAGTGTTATTGTATTTCGCTGCAATTCTGTCAGATCTTCTGATCTCTAATGATTCTTCTAGAAAGAGACTTCTGTGAAACTTGGGTTCACCCGAATTCAAAAGCTTAAACATGAAGCAAGCTAAAGCGTAAAGTCTTTTGGATTTAATTGTGAGCCAGTTTAATTTGTGCCTGTAAGAAGTGATATGTTCATCACGTCTAAGATTGAATATAAATCTGATGGTGTTATTCACGAGACAATCACAGAAAAAAAATAATTGTCACGATCCCGTTTAGCTATTCGACGGTAAGTGAGAGTAACGATACGTAAACTGCTGACAGCAATAGGATCATGAATGAAACTAGAATGGATCGTCATAATACGGTAGCAAAGCAGTTCGTCACGAATCGTTACCTTCACGATACGCACATCATGATCTATTGGATTGTTCCAATCACGATACTTTTTTCCGTGATAATTGCTGTGTAATATTATTTCAATAAAAACTAAATTTGTTCTTTTTTGTGTGATTAATATGCACGTTGTTAATTAGATGTAGAGGTGGGTAGTTCCGGACCTGTATAGTTCCATGAACTATGTCTTTTGTCGGATACGTATCCAATCGTTCCTCAAAATTCACGTTAGTATACTCACTAGTTCTTTTTTGTTCGCCACTGCCGTCATTACCAACAAGCAGTAAAGCAGCAGAATAATTTTTGATTGGTGATTTCTTATGGAACTTTGAGTTGAATACCAATCATAATTCATTTTCTATTTAGTATAAAATAATACAGTTCATCGTGAATGCGTCTTAAACACATAGGTCGCATAGCATAATGTTGTGTATATTAGAATATTTTATATGTCTACGTTCTAACTACTGACTCTTCATGAGAATTAAAAACATTAAATAGTTCCACGGATATGATTCCAGGAGCTAGTTCCTTTTCGCTCCGGAAACGTTCCAGGTTCAATCCGGAATGTTCCCTTAACTACCCACCTCTAATTAGATGGTTATTTCAATCATTAGATTAAATTTTAACATTTGAGAATAGATAAATGATTTATTAAGTGAATCAACTTATGCACAATGGAATTTCGCATATAGTTCAATATTTATTGGAAAATTACGATAATAGTAGTTATACTCATATACAAATTATGCAGGCCTTTTCTTAAAATGGACGGAGATTTTATACATTTCTTATTTGTACATAAACGGTAACTTTGATAGGATATGGTTTTCGTATTCCGTATGTTTACCTTGATACTATTCCAGGGTGTTTCTTATCAAGAATTCTTTCCCCAAGTATACTTTACTTTATTCTAACGAGAATCTTGACATGGACCTCGTCGAGAATGGTTTATTAAAGCATACCATTCTTATATCCTACTGAAATTCCGACCGTGCCTTGAGACAAAATTTAATCCAAAGTTAACTACATCTATCGTTTATCTATTTATTTATTCAAATTCGGTTCTCTCAGTCCAACAAATATTCACAACGTCCAATTTAGTTTAAGTACAGTTGGACTGATAGTACATATGTGTTATTGTAATAAGATGGGAGAAACAAGAATTTGTTTCATTTTTTATTTTTCATTTCTCATTTAACTCCTCAGTTATGGAGAAAATTCAATTTTCTCTGACTTCTATATTCCTCTAATAGTGAGAAAGTGTACACATTTATTCGGAATAGTGCGTGTAAGGGCAAGGACCTTCTTTCAAGATCGTAACTGAAAATTATGTTCCAATAAGTTCTAAAATCAGTATTTTACTATTAATAATTAAAGACGAATAAATTACTATTCTGTTTCTAGATATTGTTCAGTTATGGGATAACAAATACTCAATTTTGAGTCATTTTTAACTTAAAACGAGTGGTAAATAAAACAAAGGGTACTAGTATTTATTATTTCCATACTTCTATTGTTCTTGGTTTGGGTTTACTATAAGTTGTAGAGTGAATTTTACCGAATTTACCTCTGTACGGATTTGGCAGATAGTGGGAGAAAGCTTTTTCCACATTTACATACAAATCCTTCTATAAATTTGCTGTAGGTAATTTGATTGACGTTGGAGTACTTACATACCTACTATCATCTTTTAATCCTACGTCTACATGGTTTTGTTCGTTGCTTCCATTAAACAGGGTAATCCAAAATTAGTTTTACATCGGTGAGGTTTAGATTGAGGGGATAATTCTGAGGATAAAGTTGCTGAACACTATTTCTTCATTTCGAATATTGTAGAAGATAATAAATATTCAAAGTAGCCAATTAGAAACGAGCTTTAGAAGTTAAAAAAAAAAGAAATATATATGATAAGTTTGGCATCGTTGCGCGTAAATTCACATCGAATGATGTTGGATGGCATTCATGTCAAATATAATTATAATTAATCATTTATTTTGTAACATTTGAATCAGCGCATGATTAATATAGCTATCCATCAAAATTTTAATTTACGTGTTTCATTCCAAAGATGGCGTTTCGATGACATAGTTAATGAAATCATATTTTATAGATTATTGAGTAACTGAACAGTGTTAGTTTTATAATCAATATCTCACACGGGTAATCAATGACTTTCTTTATACATAAAAACAAAACTGCATAGCAATATTCCATAAATATAAATTTTTTAATTTGTATATCACCAAAATTTTGATATCCGCACACCAAAGAACATGTGACTAGTGTTTTTGTGGAATATTTTGGAGACAGTAATTAATTTTTTTTACGTATAGACAACGACTCCAAAATCAAGACTAATAAATATAAGACGAAATCAATGAAAATAACGAAGACAAAATTCAAACCTAGATAAAATTTGAGATGATAATATAACCCTAGAGGGTTAAAATATCTTCTGATTCGAATAGATCGTCTTATATGAGAAAATCAAAGTAGTTCATTGAGATATTGATATGAATTTGAGACTAACGGATTAAAGTACTTAAGCTATTCGAGGAAATCAGAAAAGTATAGTCTAGATAAATCATTTTGATAACCATAATAAGGATGATTTAAAACAATTAGCTCATATAGGATTATCATTAATAACTCGATGTTATAATTATGAGCATGAAATTAACAAATATTACACCGAATGATATACTAAATAATATGATAGCTAATAAGGAGAAAATTAAATTACGTATGCTAATCACTATTTAAATTTAAAAAGGCTATAAGCGAAATTGAATTATGTAAATATCTGTTGACAGAGCTTTTATTCAAGAATGAAGATATGAAAATGTACAATTTATGACTTTTATGATGTCTAAAAAGTTAAATTACCGATCAAACTTGATAAACAAATTCAAGAGCAATAACAGCAGAAATAAGTCAGTTTAAATTTATTGTTAATTTTATTACTATACATCAAGTTGGAAAGAAGTGACATTTATAGCCACTGCTCTATAGCTGGAAATTTTATGCTCTATTTTAATTAATGAAAAAGTAAAAAAGAAAACTTGCGTTGTTATAGTGTGATAAAAGTATCTTTGAACACTTTTAAAAATAACCTATTTAATAGCGTAATTTACAAATCATTTAATTTTAAGTTTCGAAGTGTCCAAAACTGGCCCTAAAGTGGTCAAAAAAAGGTTCCCTCAACCCTATTTGGAAAAAGTAAAAAAGAACAAATTTTAAGTTTAATTTTAATTCTTGAACTGATAATTAAAAAGTGGTGATTATTGAATTATGGATTTAAGTTTGTAGACTAAATATTACTCTTATAAGCGTATTTAATAATTAATCTTAATGGCAAATAACTTTCATTATTATTGACATATTCAACACTTAACTTTATGAAATTTCTATTACTACATTGGAAAGTGACAGAAGTTTGATAAATGAGTCAATAGTGTATGCAAATACTTACCAAATTTAAAGACTAAAATCTGAATTTATAATGGATGTTTTACTTCATTAAATATTAATTGATTCTTAGAAAGTTTTAAAAAGTTTTAAGAGAATCTTTAATTGAATAATCAATGAACTTTAAAAGTTTCAGTGATAATTTTTTACTGGTATCAATAGGATAATAAGTATAGAAAAAACATCAATCGAACTCGAGAAAAAATCATCTTATTTAACTATATGTATAATTGAATACGAGCATATATATTTATATGTATAACTGTATCTTGATTCCTGTATAATTATTTGTAATTATATCTAATCAGGTCTAGCTATATATATATATTTATGTCTAAAGTTTCTGTATTATTTCAACAATTACCTCAAACTATATATGATTATATATAGTTGTATATAATTATATCTAATTATATATAATGAGACGACTTAATATCAAGGAAAAAATATCTGCGAAACGGTTGACCCTGTGACCAAGCCCCAAAACTTCCCGTTATTTTCAAGCTTCTTGAGCTTAAAAACAGTACCGCGCATACATTTTAGAGCCCGTTGAGTTCGAAAAAAGTTATGTCTTGCCTTGATCTACGAAAAATTCAAAAAGTCAGAAATCATTAGAAAAATTGGGACAATTATTACCATTTTAATTAATAAGACTACAAATTACAATATTTAATATGGGCTTCAAAAGTTCAGGCGTAGAGTATAGAATTACATATACATATTCTCTAAAAATGAATGAGTAAAACTTCCTGCGAATCAGTGGATAGTCACTATTTCTCCAGCTATGAGTATACTGAAAAAAATAATCGGTAGCCTCTACCGATTATTTTTCGGTAGCCGCTACCGATTATTTCGGTACCAGTTACCTAATTTTCGGTAACAGCTACCGATTTTTCTTCGGTAGCTGGTACCGATTATTTTTTTTAGTGTATACCACTAATTTAACCAGTGGTATGCTTATAGCTCACTCATAGTGAATTTCACTGATTCATTTTTAGAGAGTATCAAACATCAAATCATTCAAAATTTTAGTTGTATAGAACTTCTCAGAAAAAGAATAATTGTCTGAAAAATAAAATTTTGGAAACAAACAAATAGTTATAACTGTTAAGCATTTTGAATATGACGTTGCTTCGGAAATTTTTAGATTACTAAAATACAGTAGAAAAACAGTTCGTATTTAAAATATTCTGATCGTATACTTAAAGCATGTAAATTTTACGAATTTTCGATTTTATACAGTAGTATCTGATTTACAATAAATTAAAAGAAAATAAAAATGAAATTGTTTTTTAATAAAATAAATGGCTCATGGATTATGACTTTACCAGCATTTTTGAAAACTTTTTCTTTTAAATCTAGTGAGTATTATCCAATAATACATAAAAAAAATTTTTTTAAATTATGGCAAGAGCTTGTTACTCTCTGTATGCCAATTTGTTGAAATTTTACCAGATACGATATTCTGTGTTGAGCTTATATAATCTTTTTTAATGCATCGTTTGAAAATCAGTCACGTAAATTATAAGATTACACAAGAGTACCATCAAATTCCTCCGTAAATTTTGTACTTCTCATATCATATGCAGGGTTCATGGTAGTTCATTCCGCGATGTCATCTGAGAGAAAACAGAGATTTCTAAGACATAAGATATACGATTTAGAATATATTAATTTCACATAAGATAATGTCATGAAATCGTGAAGACTCAAATTGAACTTGCAGTTTATAACCTACACTGAATGTCGTATTAGTTTTGTCTCTTATATCACTATGTAATGCAACATGACTCTCATGAATGAAATTAAAATCCATACAAAACATAATTATTCTTGCATTTTTTATACTCTGATCATTGGAATGCGAAAGATTTTCATTTTTTTATGATTATTTCCAATTTCAAAATTCTGATTAATTGCCAAAAGTAGTGAATCACGTGATTCATTAAAGATTGATGTTATCTTCACGCGACATTTAGGAATATACTTTTGAATTTCAAAAAAATTTTATGATCATGTAAGAGTACAAAATAGTTATTTTCGATACATATGCGCAACGGTAGGGATTATGACGGCTTGCAGTGATGTCATGAGGCTATGGGCGCATTCTTATCAAGACCGAGTTAGTTATCTGGTCGAGCGAAGCGAGTACTTGTGTACTTGTAAATAAAAAAAAAACCATTGAAAAGAGCCAAATACTATATTCAATTAGTCGAGTAAATTGATCAAAAACTTCTATTGGTTTAAAAGGTCACATATATACATGTGAAGAGCTCTGTGGCATCGATGGCGCCCACAATTTCCGATGGATCTTAATGAGACTTGACACACTTATTCTTAGAATAATTATCTCGATAGAGTTCAAAGATGAGGAAAATCGATTGAGTATTTCAGAAACGGTGATAATTTAAAATTTCAAAATCGAAAATATCTATACTCTATTTCTATACACGGAAAAAAAAACCGCCGCTGCAATCGGGATACGTCTTGTAGCATGAGTTTGTTGTTACAGCAGGACATTAAGCCGATAAAATAACCTTTAATTTTTTTTTTTAACTTTTAATAATAATTTTTACCAATTTAAATGAGGTTTAAAGTATTCTAATGAGAAATCTACTTCTATTACGGCTGCTAGATGGCACTTTTGTATACAACTATATGTTAGTATATGATTGACTCATTAGCAAGAAGCTAACTATAAGAGACCAATTAACCATGCAATAAAAAAATTATTATTCTACCCGTTTCTTTTTGATGATTCCGATTATTTTTGTCCTTGACATCGTATCTTGAAATTCGTTCTTGAAATTTACTAATAGAAGTGAACTTCGCACTATTTTATGCATGGACGAAACCCGTTTCTGTACGATTCATATTTTTCTATAAATAAGTAAAGTGATGACGTCGTATTCGAAAATTTAATCACGTAAAAATTTAAAAATCTGTAGCTGAAATAATTGGATACAAAATTATTTAGAAGTCACTGTGAGGGTAAATAAGAGAACAAATCTATTTTCACGATTCTTTTTTGCTCCATCTTAAAAATTTAAATCACTTGGTTTTGTGAATTCTTCTTAAAAGCATAAGGGATCTATAAATAACTAGTGATATCTCTAGATAATAAATAGAATCTTATATTACCTTACTTCGATCCAATACCTGAACTGTTCTAATTCTGTGACACTATAAATTCTGTCGCAATAGCTTCAAGCGTTAAAACGATTTTCAATGCGATTTACTTGCCATCGAACAACGGATCAGTCTACTCTTTGACCCAGCTATAATCGCATTCGAAGGGATAGATAGACATAATTAAACGGCTCGTATATGTATATATGTATATATGGGGGAAATAAATTTGAGTTCCAAATAGAGGAATCCGGGGCAAAAAAAAACAGTTGTTGAAACAGGAAAATTTTTTTAATTTTAAAATGCTTAGTGATAATTCGTAGAAAAAGATAGAGTAATATGATCAGCTCGAAAAGTGGGTCCAATTTAAAATTGTCACGAAAAACAGTTTTTTTTTTTTTTTTTTTTCAAGTGGGTCATTAAATTATTCCATCGAAAATTGGAGAAAAGTAAATCTGAAGTAAAATAGGCCACTATGAAAAAAAAAAACAGTTAGTTTACTTCAATTTTTTATACTTGGGACATGACAATTAAAGCTCAGGTCGATAATTAAATTACTGGATTAGTAAAGATTTAATAATGGCCCAGTTTATCTCGAATTAAAGTTTTTCTAGTTTTTATAAATATAAATCAATGAGAATCACTGAGAAAAAAAGGCCACATATTGCTTAGACTGATCAACTTACCTCATTGCTTTTTACAAATTGTAGTCCGGCATTTTCAAATGAAAAAATGTCGGAAAATCCAAAAGTGCAAACTGTAAAAAGAGCGGTGTTAAAATGAAATTACACCGGTGTAGAAGGCGTAATTCGGCGGTGTTAAAATACCGGTGTTAAACCGGTGTAATCTGTGTCCGCTCAGAGTATTAGCTTTGGTAAGCTTATAAAACGCAAAAAAAAATCTTGACACACACACCTGCACTCAAACACACACACACACACACTCGAACACACATGCACACACACACATATGCATACATTCCCAAAGTAAAATATTTTAACACCGGAAAATTAAATTTTAACACCGGTAAAGAATATTTACACTGGCGGTGGCGTTATTTTCACACCGCTTTTGAGGTTAAAATTTAACACCGCCAATTTCAAGACCTACACCGCTTGGACTTACCCCGGTAATTTTTCGCAGTGTGTTATTACTTTGATTATATTATTTTATTATTTTTTTACATGATTAATTATTATTTATCTTTTAGATTATTAATTTTATTTTTTATTATGAGTTTTTTCTTACAGTTAAATTTGTATTGTTTAAATTTTTTTTTAAATATCCCGCCTTTTTTCTAGATGTCGCTTTTTTTAATCCTACTGTCACACTAGTGCTGCTTCCAGTAGTTAGCGGAGAAAAAAAGAATAATAACAATAAAAATGTTAACGCCGAGTGAATTTTTCGAAAAAATAATTTCGATCGTGAGACACACAGCTACACCTCGCGTTCGAGGTGCGCAAAAACAAAAGCTTTCGTTTTAAAAAATGGTGTCTAATTTCTCCCCTAGTGGTGTCAAGTTCCCCTATAGTAGGGGAAACCGGGTACGGTTATCTCATGGTTGGGTGTCGCGGCGGTCATTTGTGGCGATCAGTTCATCGATTTCAAAATTTAATCTTTAGTATATGTAAAATAACCTATTAAATTCTTTGGTACGGATTTTAAAATAGTCGGAAACTTTCTTAGATTCCAAAATTTCGACATTTATCAAAAAGCCAAGTTCCGAAAATCAGACTGACGCGAATATCTCTCTTTTTCTTAAATTTCTAATTTGCATAGCGAAAAGTTATAAAGTCAATAATGAAAAATGTAAATGTACTAAAGTTATATTTATTTTATAGTGGTAAGAAATATAACATTCGATATTTCAGAGGCAAATAATTAAGCAATTTGCGTAATTAAAGAGATGATAGTTTACACAGCGTGCATGTGTATGGTGAACTTGTAAGTTTGTTTTGAGCGAAGTTACATACAGCATAGCTTTAGCAAATAATCAACTTTTAACTTTAAAACCTAACAGTCTTCGCTGAACTTTAGTAAAACATATTTTCTGAAATATACTAAAATTTACGTAAATATTATAATTATACCAGAATAAAATCAAAGATCTCTAATGGTAGTGCAAAATAGTGAAATTTAATTAACGAAATGCTTAACAGGAATATTGAAGAATTCAAAATAATTGTCTCACATACACATATGTATGAATATTCACATACTTACTATTTGTGAAGTGACTTCTTCAGCAAGACACATATCCCACTTCATTAAGCCTGTTCTTACTTTCTCTTGCACATTATTCGAACATATATTTCTCTTCTTTGTCCTTTGTCATTTCCATTTCTCATCTTCGGTTCGACGCGAGTTAGATTCTCGGTATATATTCACTCTTCTCTTCCATGCCAGATGCCTTCACAATAGAAAAGCTCGAGGGAGAAATTTACAGCCGACGTCATATTAATTTGATCGTTATTTTCTACTCTTTGTGCTAACCAATTAATCGATGTATCCGTTATATCACATTAATGATTTTACGAAAATTATAATTTAGAAAAATAAAAAAATTATTGAAATTTTCACGGAAAAAATTTAGGAATAATCCATTCCCTAAATAATTTGAAAATTTATGAATTCCTTGAAAACTGTGAATAATTCAAATTTTTCAAATCATTCGAAAACTTACAAACAATTTTAAAACCGACCAATATTTCGAATATTTCGCATTATCTGAAAATTAAAATTTCGTATAGAATATTACCAGTCGAATCGTCACGTATAATCCTTCAGTTTGAATTATTTGCATACCCTTATTTTTTTTTTATTTTATACTTTAAACAGAATGCATTGAATATTTTCTACTCTCACATTTTTTACTGATACGCCGTCATTGACTTTTATTTATAAATTTATATGATATACTACAAAAGTATAACTAATATCTTACACTGAGAAAAATAATCGGTAGCAGCTACCTATTGGTAATTGG
This sequence comes from Microplitis mediator, assembly GCF_029852145.1. Taxonomy (NCBI): domain Eukaryota; kingdom Metazoa; phylum Arthropoda; class Insecta; order Hymenoptera; family Braconidae; genus Microplitis; species Microplitis mediator. The sequence goes on from NC_079975.1 coordinate 8,654,151, forward strand.
TAGCCGCTACCGATTATTTTTCGGTAGACGCTACCGATTATTTTGGTAGCAGTTATCGATTTTTTTTCGGTAGCTGACACCGACTTAAATTGGTAACGGCTACCGAAATAATTGGTAGCCGTTGCCGAATCAAATCGGTAGCAGCTACCGATTGGTAATCGGTAGCTGTTACCGAAAATTAATCGGTAACTGATACCAAAATAATCGATAGCGGCTACCGATTATTTTTTTCTGTGTAGAAATATCATTCTTATTTATAAATTTCATTCAATATTTGGATTCGCGCATTTCAATACTAAAAAAAAAAAGGAACATTTATTTACTAATTCCAAAAATGTCGGTTGCTCTGATCGCATATTTGTATATTCGTGCACAAGGAAAAATTTGTGTTGCAAATGAACCACACACTGTTTTTTTTTGATATTATTGTTTTAAACACAATTAACACCCCATTCATGTTGACATGCAATGTTATGTTCAACTTGCGATCAGTAATGTTATTTTTTTATAATACTAGCATTTTAAATTAAAAAAATCCAAAAGTGCACACCTTAACCGCTCGGGTAATTGATTAATTAATTTTATTAAAATTAAAATCATATTTATAACTAATTATTTTATTTAAAAATAAGGTTATTAACAGATGGGGCGCATGTCGATAATCTGCAGTTGTTTACGGTTAAATTTAAGGTGCATGTGCAATCTAGAGAACTATTTTTAACTCCCCGCTGAGAAAATCGACGATTTTAAAAAAATTCGGGAAGTTATTGGTTTCACCCCGATTTCCAAAAACCGGGTTTTCATCATATGTCGACATTTGAAGGTGCTAGGATGCTATTCTGACATTTTCAGAGCGATGTCTGTATGTACGTATGTATGTGTGTGTATGTGTGTGTATGTGTGTGTATGTGTGTGTGGATGTAAACCTCTCATATCTTTTTGATGAACGAACCGATTTAGATGGTTTTTGCGGCATTCAAAAGATATCTTCTGAACTTAGATGCTACCTAACAAAGACAAACCCAGATACTTAAACAAAATGGCGACCGAATGCTCTCGAACCCACGCCGTAAAATTCATTATTTCTTTTATAATTTATATTTTACCCTGAATAATTTAATTATAAAATTTTCCCGATAATAGAAACTTTCTAATAAAATTTATAATATACACTTAAATTTCCCCTTTATAACAATAAAACCGGACTGTTATTTACCACCAAAATTTTCTGTTAAAACGTGGGTGACTCGCCTCCGCCATTACATGTCCACTGAACGTTCTGCTGTTGTGTTTGACTCGTCGTCGTACTCCTTAGCTTGTGACGCAGATCTTGCCTTCCTGAGTATAATGATATCTCAGCAACCAGGAGAATGTTGAATTTATATACGCGGTCTTTAGACTCAGCGTATTAATTATTTGGAAAACTGGCTTTCACTGCAGCCACAGCTTCAAAGACGTTATTTTAAAGATGATTTGTTCGGGGTCAAATAAAGACGCACCGAGACGACGATGTCCAATAAGTTAATATAAAATTGGGGTCTTTCGACTCACCATAAGCAGCAACGTGATGTTAAGACTCACTCTTATAAATACTTGTGTAATGTATGGCTGATCTTAAAGCGACTGATCGCCAGCAGCACCAGGCAGTGAGTGTCGCAACTTGCGACTCTGAGTAGCTACGAAGCAGCGAAGTCCCCACTCTCGGACGATGTCAGTACCGTATACTTCTTTATAAAATTTATTGTCAACCTATAACAGGCGGGACTCGGGGCCCCTCATGGTACCCGTTTGTCACACGGCCGAAAGATTTTAACCAATCAATAACAGTCCCAGTATTAATTTATTTGACGGCGTGGGGGGCAACGGTAATGCGTGAGCCGAGAGCGCAGTCGAATAAAAATTCAAACAAAACAATTAATTTAATTAAAAAATCCCTGTTACAATCGTCAACGGAATAATAAATGTTAAATCAGTATCTGTTTTTTTCATTGAATAACATAATAATTACTGAACAAAATTACTCAAAACTAATATGTTCTTCTTGATATAAGTCATTGGAAGTGATTGCCTAAAAATCGTCATGTTTGCTCGTATCAGGATATATTTACACGATATAGATACAACGTATCACGTAAATACTTTTTTTTGAGCTAATTATTGAACATAATTGTGAACAAATATAAAAAATGCTCATTCATTCATTATTTTACATTCTAAATTTGTAAACTTTAACATAAAACGTAACCCTGTTGAGCTTGAAAAGCTCATAAAAAAGGAAACAAAGGTATCTTCGAGCTCAAAGAGCTTGAAAATGTATTCACAACAATGTTTTAGAGATCAAGGAGCTCGAAAACAGCGGGAAGTTTTAGGGCTGGCCCGCAGGGTCAACCGATAGATAGATTTTTTTTCACTGTGTTATGATAATTACTTACCCAACCGCCAAGACATGCTGCATATACACCAGGATAGATAACAGCCAATACTAAAATTGATATCAACAAAATTATTTTCAACATTTTTCGACATATGTCATTAACCCGAGAAGAAAAATTATATATTACAAATCTCTAAAAGTTAAGATTTTTATGGCCTGACATTCAAAATAGTTATCTAAAATACATCAGAAACATCTCTAATGAATGAAAACAAGTCCTTTAAAATTTTCTTCAAAAATAAGATATTTTTATTAGTTTATACAATACATTTATAAATCCTTATTGCATTGTTATAATTATTTTCCGTGTGCAATTGCTATGAATCTCGCCTCAACATCACTAATGCATATACCTTGAAAGTAATAATTACTGCATTCATTTCCTTTACAACAGCCATATCCTTGTGATGGATGGCACTAAAGAAAAATTATGTTTTATTGATTTTTCATTTTTCAGTAGAAATTATTGTAGTGGATCAAGAAGTGAAAACTATAAACTTTTTTAACTTCCCGCTAAGAAAATTGTAAATTTTCAAAAATTCGGGAAGTTATTGGTTTGGGTCCGATTTACGAAAATCGAATTTTCATCAGGTGTCGACGTTTTGAAGTCCTAGGAAGCTATTCTGACTAATTTCATGATGATGTCCGAGTGTATGTATGTACGTACGTACGTATGTACGTATGTAAATACCTGTATCTTTTGAACGGATGAACCGATTTTGAACTTTAAGGTGTCATTCGACACGGCTTGTCAATATCTTGAAGCTGTAAGAAAATTGAGCTTGATCGGTAGGACTCGTTCAGAGGTATTCCAAAAATAAAATTTTTTCAAAAATGTTTTTTTTTGATAACTTTTAATGTGCTCGATGGATTGATTCCAAAATGGACTGGGCTCTAGAGCTTTATAAGCTGCGTCGAATGCCACCTCAACCATCAAAATCGGTTTATTCGTTCAAGAGAAACCGTTGTCGAAAGAATTAAAAAAAAAAATTTTTTATTTTTTCTGAAATATCTCAAAAACGACTCGATAAATCGAATTCAAAATTTGATCAGCTTTAGAACTTGATAAAACGCGTCGATTGCCACCTCAACCGTCTCAATCGGTTTATTCGTTTGAGAGATATCGTTGGAGAAAAAATGGTGAAAAACGTTTTTTTTCGAAAACAACAGCATACAAACATATTTTCGAGCTTGAAGAGCTCGAAAATGTATTCACAATAATGTTTTCGAGGTTCTTGAACTTAAAAACAGCGGGAAGTTTTGGGGCTGGCCCGCAGGGTCAACTGACAGACCGATTTTTTTATAAACCTTCAAGCCAGGTAGTTATAGGAAGTTAAAATTTATAAGAAAAAAAGTCTTTAGCTGATGCGAATCGTTAAATTAAAAATTAAAAAATTTATACGACTTTAAAGTAAAAAGTATGAAATATTCAAATTTCAGTCTTGCGCAAGATTAAATATCGACTGTAACTTATTACCCTTGCGATTTTGGAAATACCGAAATAATACTGGAATTGTACGGTATAAATACTGCATAAATATGGTATTACTCAAGTTATTTTGGCCAGTTTTTTTGCCGCATTATTACCAAAAATTTACGAAATAAATTCAGAATATTTACGGTAATAAAACAGAAAGAATACGGTTTTTTAACTGTGTTTTGACCATTTAAATATAGTGGAAACCTAAACATGCAAACATGCAAATAACCTTCTCAATAAGACAATTTATAGATAAATTGAGAAAAATATAGATAGCCCGAACTGGGAATCGAACCCAGACCATGTCGGTATCGCGTCGAGTGCTCTACCAGTTGACCGTACAGTTTTTCACTGTGATATGATAATTACTTACCCAACCGCCAGGACATTCTGCATATACACCAGAATACATAACAACCAATACAAAAATTGATAACAAGAAAATTATTTTCGACATTTTTTTATTTTACGTCTTGAAACTGAAAAATAAAACAATTATTCAATTTAAATTTTGCAGAGAAACTGTTAAGATACGATAAAAAAAAGTACTGTAATTAAGCCAGAAATTAAAAAATTTTCTTTAAAAAATATTTTACTTTTGTATTCATAAATTCAACAATACAAAAGTTATAATTAAAAATATATAAGCAATTATTATTTGTTACCGATTGTAGTTTTCTGAAGTTCTGCAAGCTTGTATGTGATCGATCCGCGAATTGCTGACTGTTATATATTGACAGATTGTGTTCTTCGACCTTTCCGATTAAGACGTAAAATTTATCTGATAAACAAACAAATGTATTGCTTTGAGAAATAAATTTACAATGGAAACTTTATTTGAGTTACGTAATACTAGATTTTAAATTCCACAAGACCAAACCCGGGAAAAAATGTTTTGATAAAATTTTACAAAATTTTAGTACTAACATTTTATAAAATTTTATAAGGTTTTATAAAAATTTATAAAGTTTTGTAAAATTTTATAAAAATTTTGTAGAATGTTATAAAATCATTTTTTTCCGGGATGGGTGGGTCACCCGTCCAATTAATGTTCCACCGCGATGCTGCTCACCTTTTGATATCGATGGATTGTAGTCTGCTCTACTCGTGTATTGGCCACTTGTAAATATGAAAAATTCGTGGCTGTATTTATGGTTACACATGAATTCTTATCAGCCATATATCATAGTATTAATTTATAATAATATAATAATTCGCACATTATGTCAGATATAACTTGTTTTTCAAACACAATCAGGTTATAGTATATTGTACAACTAGTGCGATAAGTTCGTTTTCACGTGGTTTGTGCGCTCAACTTTGCTCTCGTGAGCAATCGGCAACACTGCACGAATCGAACATACTTTTTTTTTATTATTAATGCGATATGAGTACTATTTTAGTGCTCGCTGTTTTGTTCGCCAAAGTAGCTTTTTGCGGATTCAACTGTTGCCGCGACATTTTTGTAGGTTATATGATAATCTGCATGTGACAAGTGAATTTGAGTGCGACAAGATTACTTTTGCCTGCCTAACCCCTTAAGCAGTTAAATTACATAAATTTTTTTCATTTTCGTTGCGCGATAAACGTTCTGATCTTCAGGTAAATATAAAACTTAATAAAATTTCATACAATTATATAAAATTTTATCTAATTATTAGTTCCCTTTTAAGTCTTACTTTATAAAATTATATGAAATTGTATAAAATTTTATATAATTCTATAAATTTGTGTAAAACTTTATAAAATTTTATAATATTTTATACAATTTTATAAAATTGTATAAAATTTTATATTATTTTATAAAAACATTTTTTCCCGGGAAAGTTATCACGGAGTATCGAGTTTGAGATCAAAAGTCGAATGTGGAAAATATATCGAGCTTGGATCGGAAAAACGGAGTTTGTTAGAAAATAGTTATCTTAAATAATCAGTGACATTGAGTATTATAGAGTTCATCTAGTTCAAGTATAAAAGTGTTGCACTACAATGAAAACATAAACACGTCGGAAAAAAAATTATTGGATATAAATTACTTGTAATTTGAATAAATTTTGAAAAATCCAAAAGTGCCCGGGGAAAAAAATTATATACATATTCTATATAATTATATATAATTATATATGATTCATATCGAATTATATATAATTATACAGAATTATATATAACCATACAGAATTATATATAATTATATATAAAGTCACAAAAAAACCCGATGAAAAAAGATTTTATACAATTATATATAGAATATATATAATTATATATAGACTATACATAATTGTATATAGATTATATATAAATTGGATAGAAAAAATGGCCCGATCCAATTGTATACAATTTGTATAAAATTATATAGACTTGTATACATTTTGTATAGAATTGTATACAATTTTTATACAGTTGTATAAAATCTTTTTTCATCGGGAATCACAAATGATTATATATAATTTCACATAATTATATATGGTCATATATAATTATATACAATTATATATAATTATACAGAATTATATATAATTATATATGATTTTATATAATTGCATATAATTATATATAATGCCACTAAAAATTCACATGGTTATATATAATCTTACATAATTATATATGGTTATATATAATTAACAAGTAATCTCCAGATTCTATAATAGGTACATATGTTTTACTACTTGAATTTTTAAATGACTCGTCATTTTGCTATGTTCTGCTTTCAATTGTTCGATTAAAAAATACAATCCGTTTTCACTTTTAACGAAAAACTTTCCTCGAAAAATATCTTTTATACTAAGAAATAAAAACACTTGAAGCAATTAGAAGTTTTTCAATTTAAGCATAAAAATATGTCAATTTGAAGAAAAAAAAAAATTTTGACTTAAGATAAAAATATCAAGATAATTATTTTCTTGTTGCAAGATAATTTTGATTTTCCGGATTTTTCTGGATTCGAGTTAACCGTCTTTTCTATGTAGTTATAATTTACAAAAGCATCAGATAATTGTATAATGTATTTGTAATCAATGCTAAAAGTTGGAATTATTTTATAATATAAAAATTAGGGTGTGCCAAAAAACAACATTTTTAACTTCCCGCTGTGAAAGTTGTAAATTTTCAAAAATTCGGGAAGTTATTGTTTTCACCCCGATTTTCGAAAATCGAGTTTTCATCAGATGTCGACGTTTTGAGGTCCTAGGAAGCTATTCTGACTATTTTCAGAATGATGTCCAAGTGTATGTATGTGTGTGTGTGTGTGTGTCAGTGTGTAAACTCTTTATAACTTTTTAGCTAATGAAGTGATTTGGATGTTTAAGGTGGCAATCGAAAGAACTTGTTGGCCGTCAATTTTCCTGAAAATTTTAGATCATTTGATCGAGTCGACTCGAAAATATTGGCGAATTACGAAAAAAAAAAAATTTTTTTGTAGTTTTTCCGTGATTTCTCAGAAACTACTTAAACGATCGACTTGAAAATCTAATCAGCTCTAGAACTTAATAAAACACGTCGATCGCTGCCTTAACCATCTCAATCGGTTAATTTGTTCGAGAGATATCGTTGGAGAAAGAAATGGTGAAAAACGGGTTTTCCAAATATCTTCGAAACGACTGAACGGATCGATTCCAAATTCGTATCAGCTCTAGAATGTAAGAAAACGCGCCGATCGCCACCTCAAACGTCAAAATCGGTTCATTAGTTCAAAAGATATCGGCGCTGAAAAGTTAAAAAAATAACATAAAATGTTATTTTTTCCGGATAAATCAAAATATAATGTACTAAAATGTGTCTGAAGTCATACAAACTTTTCCTCTTTATAAGCTTTTTCGATCATCATATAATGTCATCTAACTTGTTCTTTAGTTTAAATCATGTTATCAGCAAAAAATTGAGAAAAACAAGTTTTTAATAATTTTTTCCTCGGATATTTTATAGACTATTGCTCTGACCTAAGTCAAAACTCACTCAAATCTAGATTTTGATCACTGACATTAATTTCTGCCTCGAGACATTTATTTCATTGAACATAATCGAGAATAAAAATTTTAAAACCGCTTCTTCATTAATAATTTTCGATTCTTAACTTGTCAAACTTTAGCAAAAAACGTAACTTGGCAGAGCTTGAAAAGCTCATAAAAAATAATCGCAGGTACTAGCATTTTCGAGCTCGAAAATAAATTCACAGTAATGTTTTCAAGCTCCTTGAGCTCGAAAACAGCGGGAAGTTTTGGGGCTGGCCCGCAGGGTCAACCGACGCCCAGATTTTTTTTTTTGCTAGAGATGTGGTCTTGAGTAAAGGTGAGTTCACTCCGGTAACCTATTATGAGCATTTCGATAACTTGAATTAGAGAGTAGGGATACATAACGCCCATTTTTTTCAAATTTCGGGGTAGACGGGATGCAGTACTGTTTTAAGAAAAATTGAACAATGCATCCGAACAATCAAAAATGATCAGTGTGTAATGAAAAAGCTTATGAGCACCGATAATAAGCAAAAATTTTGCATCATGAAATGAAAACAAAAATTTTCTCACACTAAACAATTATTTTCAAGACCGTCAGCGGACCGTATTGTGACTGAAACTCCAAATGACGGTCATTCCGCATCACTAGTAGTTATATAACTACTTTTGGATTTAGAGAAATTTAATTGACTGACAAAAGTGGAAAAATTTATAAGCCCAACAAAATATAGTCTTAAATCAAATTTTAGGCTGTGGAGGATAAAATCTCTTTAGAAGTATGATTTTACCTTCCCAATGCTACTTTGAGAGGATAGAAATCGAAATTACAGTTCGACTGTAAGCCGCAACCCTGTTAACAATAGAATTGAGGGTATCTAGGCTAAAACCACATTTCAGATTTCGACTCGGGATCTTAACCTTCCACTGAAACAAATTTTACAAATACTAATAATGTTTGGTTAATATAATCAATTAAAAGTAAAAAAAAATGGGATTGACTCATAGTGTGACCAATGAAAGGTGACACAAGTAACTTGTCAAAATTCTTAACGAGTGTTTTTCTATTGCCTAATGAATCGAACAATCTAAAAATAGATACTGACTTATTTCAGACTGAGTAAATATCGGCAAAGTGGAAAGGATAAACTAAAAACTGTTACATATTGTTGGTACTAGGAAATTGTTGAATCTTGGCACGGATTCCTGACTTAGATTCGTGCTAGACTGCTATGTTTGGATCTTTATAGCTTTGTGCGTCATACTTTTTCCGTGAGTCTCTTTTTATACCAGAAAATACACTTGTTTCTATCAACTAATGCATACATATATTTCTGTTTATGCTACAGAAATGTAGAAACAATTTATATATAAACACTCATTTTTGTAAGAGAAATAGTCGGTAATACTTTTCTATGTCTATATTTCTTTATATATTTTCGTCGCACAATAATATCGGAAAAGTAGGAGTATAATTTTGAAAATGACTTTGTATTCGAGAGAAGTAAATTCATGTAGGAAATGGTTCTAAGAGACGACAAAATAAGGATAAAGCTAAAAAATATTCTTAACGTGAAGTGAATCCTTTGTCAGTTGTATTATATCTCTTTAGTTCTTTGAAAGCTGAAAAGGTAAACTCGTAAAGGGTAAGAGAAATGACATAGTACAGTTACGAGGTACAAGGAAATGACAAAGGGACCTGTGATAATCCTCGGTTTCTTCATTAAAATTACAACAACTCGGGCGCAATAAGCTAGCAAACTCAGGAGAATATATGCGGGTTAGGTAGTTCAAGTATACGATAGTAGAAAGACCAGAAACAAGAATCATAATTATTCAACTTACTGGTGGAAATTGTCTTTGAAAAAATTTTCTACGAGAAAATTTATATAATTTATCCAGTTCATGATTTCTATTACCATGGAAAGTATATTTCTTACCTGTTTCATAAGTACTTCATTGTCAAAAGTTATTATGTTGTTATCAAATATAATCAACTTTTTCCGCTTGCTATTTCAACGTCTCGATACAGTTGCTAGCGTAAAGATAATAAAATATAAATATCCTTGTAGAAGGATAGAACTATGAAGAGAAAGCACAATTAAGGAACTTCAAAGTTTATTACATCTAATCTCGTTGCCAGCTGAAGACAATTTACTATACAGCTACAAGAATTTGTTGATGGAATGTAATAGATGTAATCTAACTGTTTAGACATTTGAGAAACTTAGCAGAATACATATCACATAACAGACGAATTAGTATTACTGTGAATAGATGAACTAGTTGCTTAAGTGCAAAACTGAAACAAGGAATTCTTGCTAATAGTTATCCAATTTCAGAAAGTTTTTGACCCTCAAGGTGTAAATGAAAAATTTTCGAAAAAAGGGAAGGTATCAACATCAGTTTTATTTTTAAAATCGAGTTCTTCACGCATAGTAAAAAATTTTTGTATTTTTATAAAGAAAAAAGTCCGTGTTAAAAAATTTGTGTTAACTATTTAACATTTTTGTGTGTTAATTTAACACACTGTCATTGTGTTGTTTGATCAGTTCATTTTTAACACAAAAAATATTGATAGAAATAAAAGTAACTTTTGATCAGTGTTACTGTTCAAACAAGTGTTAACACTTTTAAAACGTAACTTTAACATAGAGCGTGTGTTAATTCATTAAAGAAACACAAAGAATGTGTTAAGTTGACCGTAGTCACTTATGGAATTCTTGTGAAATAACACAAATAAAAATGTTAAATCAACACTTTACATGTGTTGCAGATTACATTAGAATGTGTAAATTTTTGAACTGATAACGAAGAATGTTGACATTTTTTTTTACACAAATAAATAATGTTAAAAAAAAAAAAAGTTGTGTAAAACGTCGTTCCAACACACAATTTTGGGTTAATTTTTACTATATGTTTTACTGTGAATATTTAAAAATTTCAAAGCAATAAGAGCTATTCTGGTTGTTCTTAAGATAATATCTAGTGCAGGGTAAAAGATCGGGAGTGAATGCAGATCGAAATAAAATTCCCATCACTGAGATCATTCTGTGAAAAAAAACTTCTTATTCACTTTGTATGATGAATGATTTTTTCACGAACTCTGGAACTCCGAGGCGAAGTGAATTCGAATTGAATAAAATCCGTATTTACTCCCGATTTTTTACACTGTAGTTGTTAATTTTTTCAATAAATAATTCACATATCCGATAAGCATATTATTGTTTGAGCCAATTTCAGTCGGTCAGTCCGGAAATGAACTTTTTCGTTCACTTTTTAATTTATTTAGTCTACTCAAAAGCCAATCGAGATAGAGGTTTTAAATTTTCTGGATTCTAGTATTCTAATAGTACCTCCATTAGGGCATATTATCAGCAGTGCAAGAGCTTTGAAACTGCTGAATGAATTTGAATGTGGTTTCTTTGATGCTTTACTGTAATAAGCTCCCTGAGATTTAATCCCTGATTTATGATGCTACCACTTTTTGAAGCAATGTAATTAAGCTTTTAACATAATATGGCTACTCAGTAGACAAAGAAGCACTGCAGTGGATTTTTTTTCGGTAATGATTAATGTTATTAAAAATGTATGTCTTTATAAATTCTGTATGTTTATAACAAAGTACTACACCCGGAGAAATGTGAATAGTCACCGTCAACATCTGAACAGTTGACACGCAACATTAAATGCTCATCTAACCACCTCAACTAAATGCTTCGGTTGGGGAGTTTTATTTACTACATCTCGAAATTTTTCTGAGTGTCTGGATATTGTGAAAATATTTTACATACCTAAGTCCATTCGATATTGATTTGAGTCTTTTTGTTGTATGCAATATAACTCTTTCCATCACTAATAAAAAAAAAGTGTTTTTTTGAATAATTTCTTAAAAAAAAAAAAAAAAAAAAGACAATAATCTCTAATGCATAGAACTGCTACAGTAACGTAATAACTTCTTTTGCTTTGCCAAAATTTATATTGCTCACTTGGATTATAACAAAGTGCGCAAATTTGTTTCTTGAAGCATGTCAAGTTTATTTGTGGATAGAGAACATTTTCGTTCATGCTTGAGATTCGGTGCTCGTTGCACGACCAAGCGGGTACTTTCATCCGAAACTAGTTGGTCCCAGCGGCTACGAGGGTTCTGAGGCTTGTCACTGTGAAAGTGGGAAGAACTTTACTCCATTACCGAGTACTAGTACAACTACTAGTCTTCATGATAGGTGCCGACTGCAGAGTATCACGCGAAACAGATAAAGTCTCTCCTTCTCTCTCTCTCCCTTTATCGTGATAGAGTGAGGGTATTTTCCAACATTGTGAAAGGTCGTATGCGGGATGTACTTACAGCGAAAACGGAGAAACAAGATCCAACTACGATGCACCAATTGTCTACAAATTTGTTGGAAACTTCATTCTACTTGGTCTTTAATATTACCAGAACCCTATTTAATTGATCATCGTTCACTCAAAGTTTCACAAACATCTTAATGGGAATTGTTATAATTAAAAAAAAATCAAATAATTGTACACTTCTTAGTTAGTTTGTGAGTGTTTTCTGTTTATGGCTGGTCTTTAATTTCGTATAATATTTAACAGTATAATACTGACGATAGTACACTAGTTTTCTTTTATCTCATATTAAGTGATCAGAAAAACAACTTTTTCAAATAATACCATTAGCAAGTCTATTGAAAGTTGGCTATTACTGTTCGTCGTAATAAAAAAGTTTTCGAATACTAGCTATTTGGGCTTCCTTATGTATTCATTAATGAAAGAGCAAGTTTTCAATTATTGGATGAAAATCGGAAAACCACTTGGCTCTTCAGCTAAGTTTTGGAATTTTCCATTGTTTGAGCTTTTTGAGCTCTACTATTTTTTTTTCCTATTTTTTGAAAGTACGATCTTGAGATCGTCTAGCCTAAATTAAATAAAGACCCATACATATGTAGAGAAATTAAAGGTATGTCCACTCCTTTGTTCGGTCTACTTAGTGAACTCAGGACAAGGGGATTCCCCTCACTGGACCACGCAATGACTTAAAACTAGAGAGAAAGATAGAGATATTATTGTACGGAGAAATTATTCTTGATTGAACTGCTATGGTGTCATATCGAAGCAGGACCATGTTGGCCACCTGGCGGAAATAGAAATGAACACATGCAAATATTAAGATGACCATAGTTAAATTGACAACGAGTATTATTACAAATTACTGTAACCATTGGAAATTTTACTACACTGTAAAAAGAGCGGTGTTAAAAATGGACTCGTTTTAACTCCGCCGGGTGTAAAAATGAAATTACACCGGTGTAGGAGGAGTAATACACCGGTGTTAAAAATACCGGTGTAAAAGTGGAGTGATACCGGTGTAAAATATTTTAACACCGGTAAAGAATATCTACACTGGCGGCGGCGTTATTTTAACACCGGTCTAGAATATTTACACCGGTGGCTGCGTTATTTTAACACTGGTACAGAATATTTACACCGGTGGCGGCGTTATTTTCACACCGCTTTCGGGGGTAAATTTAACACTGATAATTTTAACACCTACACCGCTTGGACTTACCCCAGTGATTTTTTACAGTGTATGGTCGTAGTAGTTTTTGGATGTGTTTATTTCAATTTCCGCCAGGTGGCCAATGGTCCTGCTTTACTATGACACCATAGTATTTCAAACAAGAATCATTTCTCCATGTGCTTATAAGAGATCGCTGAGATTAATTAAATAAATAATTAATTAGTATCGATTTTATTGAATATGAAGTCACTTTACAAACTTTATTAAGCAATTGAATACTCCTTAGAAAATGGCAAAGATACGCTGGCAACATACTAATTAAGATGAAGTTTACATTACTCAAATAATTGACAAGTTACTAACAGTAGGAACAATCCGAATGAACTCTAAATTATAAATAGAATATTATCGTATCTCACTCTACTAAATGATGATACGACTTCGTTAACTTGTAATATATAATATTACAATTAAAAACCGACAAACAATATCACGAATAAACTCCAACTTACGCTAACATCCACCCTAGTCTTCCAGCACTCCACCTTCCAAACAGTGAACTCTGATCTTTCCTCCGGCACTTGCTTCTTTTGAATCCACCAGATAATTATAATATCAATTAGCTTAATTAATTACTCAATTAATGAACTTTATGAACTTCCACCCAACTGTGGGTCTAAAAGCTCTTAGCTCAATACGAAATATATTGAAGATATGTGTCTTCATAGTAAGTAGATATTGAGTAGCAGTAGAAGCACTTCGCCCATGGCGGTTGCTCCGAACCAAGAGAGTAAGTGATATAGGCATCTGGGCTTAGTCCTCTAAACCAACAGGCTGACCAACTGTCTAAAATTACAAGCGTGGAAGAACTAGACAGTAGTGGCCCCTGGATTAATGCTAGTTTTCTTTAATTTTAATAGCAGTGAAGAAAGGAGACTAGACTTGATGCGCATCGAAATAATTTTTAATTTAAATTTCAACATAATGAAATTCTACCCTGTTATAAAATCCAGAAATCAGACACAAATGAAAATGTACAGTCGAATTCCATTAACTCGGACAGTTAGTCGACGGAGGAGCGGAAATTTCCTTGAAGTCCCGACTTATCGAATGCCCCTTCTTCTTCAAAGAGTAAACTACAGCGCATGCGCTCTTCTATCTACATGAATTACGCATATATAAATATGCATAGACAAATACATATTTATAGCATCAGGTAGGAGACAACGTAGCTCGTAGTGGGGGTCAAGATTAAGGGGAAGTTCCGAGTTGATGGAATCTGACTGTAATTGATTTTTTCGACTTTCATTGAAAATAAACCAACTTTTACGATTTAAGTGGCAATCAACAGAGCGTAAAAATTTTGATCTCATTGAACTTTGACACCATTCAGGTCATGGGTTATTTAATAAGCAATCAGATATACGGCTATTTTTCAACTCTTTTTTTTTTTGTCAAAAAAATCTTATCAAAAAATTAGATTTACAATTTAAAATGATTTACGTAGATATTAAAAAAATTTATCGAATTTTCGGGCTGCTCAAATATAGAAATTAATCAGACAAGTAGCTCTTAAATTATAAAAATACACTTTAACATAATTTTTTATTCTGTAAATAATTCATAACTTAATTTATTGAAGATTTCAAATATTAAAAAAAAATCAAAATTACCATTAATTTATTCGATTGGCACAGAAACCATTCAAATCAATTGCTTTGTTAAAGAAATATGAAATTTTAATACACGAGAATGACACTTTCGATCACTCTAAAAATAGTCAGAAATACTTATGACCTCAAAACGTTGATATCTTTTAAGAAAATAAAATTCTGAGAGTCAGATTGAAATCAATAACTCCTTTTCTGATATATAATGTTAATATTCATAGTCAGGAAACATGAAATATTTTTAATTTCTAGCAAAAAATATTAAACTTTCAGCTATGAAACGAACAATTATAATAAATTCACAAATACAAAATGTAATTTTATGTTCATAATAATTTGTACGTATAAAATTAACAACAACAGTATTTTGGTCATGTCCTCGCTTTGATTTGCTGGGCAGTATCAAATTCGATACTGTATAGAAAATACGTAAGAGGATTCCGTGTGATATCACCAGAGGGGCTACAATATCTTTCACATTATTGTATACTGCCCGTCATTGAGGACTTCAAAGGGAATACCCGCTGGTTTATATTGAGATCGAGTTGACCAAGAGTTTGTGAGCTTTACATATATACCCGATGTATTTTTCTCTCAAGCCTTCAAGTGTCCTGAAAGCTATTGTACCGGTAATTCGATGTACTAGAGAACCAACAAGAGAACATTAACAATCACGATGAAAAGATTGTAAAAGGAGAACAAAAAGTATGCACGGGCAACAGTAAAAAGGATCGATGCGATCGTATTTTTAAACAATATATATACATATGTATATTAGGGTTGAATAGTTCGAACTTATCAATTATTCGCATTGAATTGAATTTAACTATTCGACTCGAACTTTGAATCGATTTATTCAAAAATTCGTACATTTCCGAATTTGAAACTTTTCTCTCCAACGATTCAAAATTGTGATATTTTTTCCAATAATTAAAATTTTTGTCAAAGAAACTGAATACTTGAAAGCTGATTCGAATTTTTGAATTCGAATCGAAGAGTGCGAAAGATTACAAATAATTCGAAAAATTGTGAATTATTCAAAAGTTTAAATCATTCGATTCGAAATTCGAATCTAATAGCTCTATTTGATTGGAACATGATTCGGACGCCGCTAATATATATTCTACACTCTAAAAGAAAACCGGTGTAAGTCCACGATATTCCGATGTTAAGGTTATCGTTGTTTGCCCCGTCTTAAACGGTGTTAGAAAAAAAATAGTCGTACACTGACCGAAAGGTTATCTTGGTTCAAAGAGAATTATCTTGAGTCAAGAGAATATTTAGGAAAATGGAATAAATCTTGGTTGAAGAAAATTTTTTCTTAATTTTGATTATTTTGATTCAAAAAGTTATTTTTTCGACTCAAATGGGTTAAAGTTTTAAGTTAAAAATATATGATTTTAGTTCAAAAAGAAAAAATATTTTAAGAAAGTAAATTGTTTTTTGAATTAATATTTTGAATTTCTTCATTCATGTATATTGAATATTTTATTCTATGAAATTTAACTTCTCTACGTAAGGAGTCAGATTTCTTAAACCAACTAGTGGCTATTGCTTGAAACAAAAATAAAAAAAATTCAAGTCAAGAAAATCAAGCTCTTGGTTTTTTTCCATAGCAGCATTCGGATAACAGGAGCACTCGGGTCTATGCAGCTTCTCTACTTCGGACACTACTTTGTGTATACACGTAGACGCCCGAAGATCCCAAAAAAATGAAACGAGTCTGTTCAGCGCTGGCGCCGTATATGTGCAATTATATATTACACACCAATATTCTAATAGTATTAGTTTATTAATTATACAATTAACTAATTCATATACATAAATTGTTTTGAATTGAAGTGTTCGGTAAAAATGTGAGTTATTGTAGTTATTAGTCATTATATCTGGTGTTATTTCCTGATTTAAGTTAAGTTAAAGGGTGTCGTTTCAATCGCGAAAAAAGTAAGTTAATTTTTATTTATGCTGTTTTTAATCATATATCAGATAATCAAGTTTGTTTTCATTTCTAATCCTAAGTTCATATAAAATTGTTTCCTTTTTAGTGTGGTATCATGCAGTTCATAGTGTCAATGAAGCCAGGATAAATAACATAACCTTTAATTTATTTTCATAAACAAAAAAAATTTCTTATTGTAATAAAGAATCAAAATTTATTTTGATAATTAATTGTATATATTCTGAGAATTGAATTTTTAATAAAAACAATTAATTTGAAATTGAACTTATTTATTATATTTTAAAATAAAAGTATTTTTTATTTACATTGATGTATAATTTAGTTTTAAAATGAGTTTTTTATTTTTTAAATCTAAAATTAATCGTTCTAAGATGAAGTCTACATTTATTTTGAACTAAATGTTATCAAATCTTTAAATAAATTAATTTTTACTTGGAGTAAGTTAAATGTGCCTCCGTTTAAAAACTCGATGTATCGAAATGAATCGATATCGACTACATTTGAGAGAACGATGTTTTTAGAATGAGTTGGTATCTTCTAAAACCAAGAGCTAAATTTTCTTGAGCCAACCAAGTTGTTTTCTTGTTCGGAGAAACTAAAAACATTTAAAGCAAAAATTTATATTTTTAAATCAAAATTGAATTTCTTTATTGAAGAGCTTTATATACTCTAATTAAAAAAAAAAAAATTTTTTACCAAGAGAAAATTTTTTCAAACAAGAAAAGAGGATATTTTAATTTAAGAATTTATTTTTGGAAACGATTTTCTTCTTGACCCAAGAATTCCTTTTTTTGTGTGTATTTATGAAGTATCTACATGTTAGCTAACACTGCTAAGTAGCACCGCTACGCCCGTGGAAGATCATTTTAAGACCATTTTTTACAATGTGGACTATCAATATTTTTGATTAATCTCAAATGTATCAAATTTCTGACTCGATGTATTTCTTATGAGCTAATCTTTCGCTTACATTTAGAATAAAAAATAATAATTATCACTTATAGATGCATGTGAAAATCGCGTAAAAAAATAAAAAAAACAAAATGATAAATAGGTTATCTAATGTTTCAAGTTATGTATTTACAATTTGGTTGATATCACTTAATGAAGCTCTCTTTCATATGGGTATACGAATAAACAGTTAATTTTAATAATGTCATCACGAGTGTGCATAATGATGAGTGATTTGAGGGGGCCTGTATGCACGAGCTGCTCGATGAAGCCTCGTAATCGTGTTCGTGCTCATAATATGGAAATTCGTGGTCATCGATAAATTATCATAAACCGTTGGTGGTTCGCGGATAATCACCGCGAATATTGAAGGTCCAATTGTATATAATGCTAATAATTCCGATTAAAAAAAAAATCAAAATTAAATAATATCGAATTTTAAATCTGTTATAAATATTGTATTTATTTAATTAATTTCATTTTTTATCATTCATTAAGTCGAATTGTAGTAAAAATTAATTAAAAGTAAATTTTACTGCACTTTACTTTTTAAATTTCTATTATTGAGATAACAATGGTCGAGAAAAATATCAACGTGTAGGAGGTAACTATCTCTTTAAATGGGTTATTATGTCTTGATTTACACGGAGAGAAATAAATGGTATTTTCTCGAATGTAACTGGAAATCTTTACTATGTAGCATGATGACGCAGATTTTTTAAACGCATTATTTATTTAACAGGCGTCAAAAATTTTTGGACTCGGTGCAGGGTAAATGACTCGGTGTGAAAATTACACCAAATATCGTGTTTGATGGTTAAAGTTTAGGCGGTGCGAGTTAAAAATTTTTACACCGTCAAGTATGTAAATATGTAATTAGTGATAATTTTACGTTAAGAAAAGCAATCATAAAAATATTCAAATTTTTTAAATATTATTCAATATCTAAATCAAATTAGTACACTGTAAAAAATTTTTTGGACCCGGTGTAGTGTAAATGTCTGGGTGTGAAAATTTTGGTGTGAAAATTTCACCAAATTCGGTATTAAATTTACGCGGTGTGAATTTTAAATTTTTACACCGTCAAGCCTGAAAATGTGTAAAAGTAGATTACACCGTGGAAAAATTACACGGATTGAAAATTTACTCCGAGATAATTTTACACCATTATTTCACACTACGGTGCCGTGTAAAGTTCTCCGGGTCCGGTTTTACACCGAAATTTTTTACAGTGTATAGTTATTGTTTAAGGCAGTATCTTATATACTGAGCACTCGAAAAAAAGGCTATTTCCTATGAATTTTCAATGAGATTATGAATAAAGATATACATGTAGAATTTTTTAGGCTTAATAAATACACCATTGAAATACATTAAAAAAATTGTATTATATATTCTATACACTTTTAACATACAAATACATCAATCGAATACATCACCTCAATTAGTATGTGGTTCTGCGCCTGGTGTTAAAATTCCGAAAATGGAAAATCTGAAACAAAAATTTTTTTAATTTTTGAATTCAATATATCACTAGCAACTGCACACTAAAATCAAGTATGTTACAACTGTATTATTTTAACACATATTAAATGTGTTCTATGTTTAAGGCCATAAACAAAACTATAGTTTTTTTGTAGTCACTTAAAACACGTTTCACGGTGTGTTAAAAATCTATAGATTGCTTATGGCGTTTCAATGTTATTCGGCAAAAATGTGAATTTCGACTACACACTTGGTTTTAGAGTGTGGTTGAACTAGGATTGAGTAGTTAAAAATGTTCAATGATTCTTTGTTGCTCATTAATCAAAATTATAACAAATAACATGGAATGGTGTAATAAAAAGTAGATTACACCATATTAAAATTACACAGATGGAAAATTTACACCGTGGATTCTTTGGATCGTTATTTCACACTACCCGGCCGAGTAAAGTTTTCGGGCTCTATTTTTACACCAAAATTTTTTACAGTGTGGTAGCACGAGCCATGCTAGAACAATAATGATTCCTATGCAACGTTACCATTAATTACAATCATAATGAAGCTGCTTCCAATCAAATGTAGTAAAATAATTATTAAAGTAAGGATTCATAATTAACAAATGATGTAATTTAATTGAAAGTAAATGAATATTTAACTGGTTGACAAAATTAATAATTACAAAAATTGACCAATTTTAATGAGGAAAAGTTTTATTATTAAAATCATTTATTGATAATTATAAACAAATTAATTGACACATTTTTTATTTAATAGGTTAATTTTTTTTCCTAAGTCACAATTAAATGTCATTTGTCATAATCATAGTTATGTCATAGTTTTTATACTGGCCGTATATACATATCAGCGCTTAATATTTAAACCGATTCGACTCCTATGCAGCATTTCTATGCAGACAGTTTCATTCTCCGTATGGCTTTGATTCCTATACTACGGAGTAATATTCACCAGTAGCATGGTATGGTAACTATATATGTGACATGGTAAATATTACTAGAAAAATGACAATCATTTCCATTTTACATAGCACCGATTCCACTTCTTGAAAAATAGGAATTATCTTCTCTCCGTGTACTTTCTACCAAATACCAATATTAAAATTTATTTTTTTTATTCATGAGACTAGTGTCTCATCTCGATGGAAAATGTGTCAGTCATTTTGATGGAAAGTCTACAGAAACTCTCAGTATTCTAATGAAATTAGACTCAAATTCAGACACTTTCGGACATATTCGGCCAGACAAACAGGTTGATATCCGTCGAAAACTTGCTGATAGCTCTAATTTCACGTAAAAATTAATTTCAATTAACGATAATACAATTTATTTGAAGCCACAAGATGGACGGTGGCGTCTGAAGATTAACCTAAAGTTTAAAAATACATATTAATGTTTGTAAACTTTGACCATTCGAAATCAGTTATTTGTTAATTTGCAGTCAATATTATACCGATCATCATCGGTCAACAAGGTACATATGTTAAACTTTTTCTTATTTTAATAGAGGTAAGAATCTTGTACACTCCAATGATATATTGTGTGACAATGAATAAAACAAGACGACTTCAGACGAGAATATACTTTATGAAGTGGACTACCCGAACTAAAGGCGAGGACTGACATCACCCGGTTTGAAATCGTGTCTTATTCTGTGCCTCACACTACATTTTTTATAATTAGACCTATTAAAACTTAGGTCTTTAATGTCTGGATCTATTCGAAATGAGACTAATAGCGCATGTATGCATTCAACTGTCAACTTGGTTAGTTAAAATAACGTACGACTATTCTGGGGTTTACAATGAATGAATACGATTCCAATATGGTTGAAATGAAGCCATAAACTAATTTAGTGGGTATAAAGTAGATCTTTTCTTCCCTAGGGAAAAAGCCAATAATTTCCAACGTGCTAAATATCATTGGTTTGAAGTTAGCTTGTTTCGATTTGCTGAACTTACATTGAAACTCGGAGTTTCAAACCAATGCTATTTAACGGGTCGAAAATCGTTACTTGCAATGTTTATATCTGTATTAATATTTAATTCACATAATTTGCTATTGAATCGAGATGAAAGTAGCTTCGAAGTATGAAATAGTAAGATAAAAAAATAAAAATCTACTGTGTATCTGCTAAGTGAGAAAGGAATTGTAAGCTGAGGATTTATATTACTCACTAATACGAGGATTAGGTTCAAATTGCAGTTTCTTTACTTTATGCCGCAGTACTAGTTATTTTATAATGTACATATTATTACCATTTGGCCTGTACCTTAGCGTAAATAAATAATTGATCTTTTTCTCTTTTTCTCTGGCTCTAACGTGAAAATAGTCAGAAACGATTTTTAAGACTTTAGATAAATTAAGTTGCCTACTATCGAAAAATTAGGCTTTTATAATCGGATCGAAACCAATAACTACCGTGTTAAAGAATTATTTGTTTTCATTATAGAAAGTTGAAAAAAAGAAATTTTAATCTTAGGTGCTACATGAAAATTTCTCCAATATTAATTTAAATATTTATAATGTTCATAAAAGTCCAGGTTGGGCCTCATTGGGGTGTCAATAGACCCCGCGCGGACCTTGGTCGTCAATTATTTATTAACTTATTAATTTTCGCGAGTTAAACTTCGATCCAATGCCGATATCTGCCTCGATTCTCTCTTCTATATTATTATTTAATAAACATAAGGATGAGGTTTTCAAAGGATGAATGGGCAGCCGGTGGCAATACCTAGGCCAGGAAAACCTAGTGGGCTGCTCATTATCGATATTTTCGTCCAAATGACTTAGAAATTGTAAATCAGGATTAATAATTAAATATCTATTAATTATTTGATAATAAAATATTACAAGAACGTAACATAAGAAACACCAAGTAACTGTGATGTTGTGGAGTTGGAAAAAAAATTAATGAATTTGTCTTTTCGAAAACATACAAATAAAAACGATATTTGAATGTACTTGGTGTGCGCTATTAGTTAAATTGTAGAGATAAAATTTTTTTTCAATTTGTTAAATTTATTATTAATTCTTATTTTTCAATTCCTAATTATAGATGACATTACATCAATAAAATATTTATATCGAAGTATGAAAAAGTATTGGAAATATAAACATCACTACCACAAAACGGTAAGCTATTTATTTTAAGTAGGTTTTTCTTCTTGACTTTATTCATGCAAGGAGTTATAGTCGCGCTTAAGTCAGCCAAGAGATCTTAGTAATGTCTTTAAAATAGAAAAGTTGCGTAAAAAATTTAAAACTTACGATCAGAGTTCTATTCAATTACTATTACTGTCTTAAAAAATCGAAAACTTTTTTTATTTAATAATATTTTTTTCTTACGAGTTAATGATGCCAGACAGGTCGTAAATATTTTTTTTTTCTTCATAGTTCTCATACAAAGCTGAAATATATCTAAATTCATACATCCGTTCACTCAGTAACAACAAATGAATGAACTCAATTGCAATGCAGCTAGTGCTGACGTCAAAAATCAAATAACAAAAAAACCACTGACCAAATTACGTAATGAGCTACGAGCGTCAAGTTTTCTTAAACCCCCTGTGAAACATTTTGTCACAGTAAGCCCCCCCTCCCCATAAGTGCAAACTTATTTATGAATGACCCCTAAAATCAGTTGCTTTGTCAAAATTACAATGCTCATTGTAAATTCTGTTCGATGTATTTGAATCATTTTCATGTTATCGGTAATTTCCACCACCATTTCATACTGTCCTCAGGCTACTATTACTATAGTAATTTTTCAACAAATTGTCCATGTAAATATACTGCAAAATTTTCTGGTATATTGAATTTTATTGCTCCGTAGCAAAATACTAGAATTCAAGAATTACCTCTGAATACATAGATATCAAATATGCGTCAAAGTAGGAATTGCTGCTTGTGTTGAAAAGCTAAAAAACAAAGTAAACGTTGAACGTGTATTATTAAACTGAATAAAAAAGAGAGTGGATGAAAGTATCTCTAAAATTGTAACGTACCAGTATCATGACGTAATAGCATGTTGCTGTTGGAGTATTCATATCTAAAAGTTGTTGTATGATGGTATCTTAAATATTGTAGACATTTACTCATATAGAAGATAAAAGACTTCTTAAAAAATAATGACGATAGTGTACGCGGCAAGTACTGCAGTTGAATAAATTAATGAAGGAAATAAAATTTTAAATGTAGCATAGAAATGAAACACTTTTTATTTCGCAAGAAAATACTTAACATTTAGTACATTCACAAAAATTTTTAACGAATTGAGGGGAAATCTTATAATGCGTAGTATTACAAAGAGGTTTGACTGGAAATCTATTAATTTATACAATAGTACTTATGAGAAAAGCTAAAGAGAATATTATATAATAAGCCTATAGAAGAAATATTCTGATATTTCGGAGAAGTTTAATAGCTGACATTGACAGCTGATAACAATATTGATAAGATGAAAAGTTAGCAACTTGGATTTTATCAATTTCTTTTCTTCATGTTTGACTATTTTATTACTCAGAAATAAATTTTGATGAAGAGTTAAGACTTTTATAATTTTACTGTCTCAATAATATCAATTTATTATGAGATTATACTTAAAGTATTTGTCAGAAGCGATTGTATTATACTGAGACGAAGATTTATTTAAAATAAAAAAGGCCATTCGGCATCCGAAATGTCAGTAGATTTCTCATCATTTCTTTATTTTGAGGTATCAAGATACAATTGAATTAAAAATTAATTTTTATTTGAAATGTTTGATGAATTCCGAGATTAAAAACCACCAATGTTGAAATAATGGAATTTTAACCGTAACACAGAAATCAATCATGTCACTCGAGACAAAAACCAAATTCGGATTTAAGTCTCAAAGTTCTCAATGAGGTTTTTGAGGTTCAATTTAGAATTTGAAGATTGACAACAGTATAGAAAGTTATCCTAGTTTAGTCTTCAAAGTAGTAGTTACGACCAATTTTACCACTTTGAGGACTAAATTGGAATAACATAATGTGGATTAGGACCTCAAAATACTCAAAACATACGCACTGAAAAAAAAATTTTTTTCCACCTAGAAAATTTTTCCCTCCCGTAAAGAACCTGGTATTCGAGTTTTTAAAATACCAAAGTTTTTTTCCCACACTAATAAGTATTCTGATTGCTAAAAAACTCGGTTTCCTTCTCAGCAAAATACCAAAATAAAAAATATGGCTGACTTAACCTCACTCAGTTGACACATATTTAAGTAATGTTCATTTTACTACGAGCTTTTTTTTAATAATATTAAATTAACTACTAATTTTAAAAGTTGTATTTATAATAAAATTACTGGAAAATTTAATTTCTATAAAATGTAGTGATTAGGATGTAATTATAATTACCTTGAATAAAGTTAGTAGCCACTTGATAATTTTTTAATTATATTTAACAAATAAATTTTTTCTGAAAAATTATTGTCAAAAATTGTACTATTAATTTTTTTTAATTTCTACAATTCAATTTTTTTTTCTCATTTTTTTTGCCATAATTTATTTGTTAAAAAAATTCTAAAAATTATTAAACATCTACTATTATTAAACGGCTTGATTTCTATATTTATTTCATTACAGTAAATTTAAATATTAAATACCCATTAAAAACTTACAAATTCTTATTAATGTCAATATTTTTACTAACGAAATTACTATTATGACAATTTATTATAAGATAAGAATGTATTAATAATAAAAAACTATAAATTTCTGATAAAAACAAGTAATATATTTTTCTGAAATAATTTACACAGAGTCAAAACAGAAAATTTGAATTAAAATTTCATTTTTATAAACAATGACGCAATATTATATAATATTTTTCAATTTTTTAACTGAAAAACTTTTCGAGTGTCAACAAACATTAGCACTGTGGAATTGGAGGGAAATCAGAGAATTTGTGGCGCCACCACTGCGGTTGCTATGGTAACGCAGCATTAAGTTTTAGCTCTAGAAAAAACTTAGGTATTCTCAGGGGAAAAATACCAGTTTTTTAATATTAAGAAACTTATACTGGATATTAAAATACTCAGATAAAAATATTTTGTATCCTGGGAGGAAAAAAACTTTTTTTTCAGTGCGGGAATAATTTTATCCACATTTGAACCTCAAAAGTCTCATTCGACGTATTCTCTCCCCTTCTTTGTCTATCTAAAAATTTTCAAAATCCGAAATATAACTTTTCATTCATTGAAGATTTTGAGGTCCAGTTATAAATTAAAATTGATAAATTATTCGCATTTAGACCTCACATGTCTCATTAAGGATTTTGATTATTAAAGTAGAGTTACTTTCTGGGCGAAAAATGAAACATCAATGGAATTAAGGCTTTTGAGGACTAAACTAGAATTTGTTTTTTGACTGGGGCATTTTGAACCTTTATTAAAATAGAGAAATTATCAGAAAAATCAAAGAAAAAAAAAAAGAAAATATACTTTATCTTATCAGCTATGTCGCCTTTTTTACCCAATAAGGCTACATGTTTCCGTTCAAAAGAAGTTTAAGAAAAAAAGCGATGGAAGTCGCGTTTTTCGTTAATTTGAAAATTTAAAACCGCCACCATTTTCAAACTAATTGACCGATTTTGCTTATCTTTGAATTTAACCACGATAGCCATTCATAGAATGCGAGTCACGTTTCATCAAGACCCCTTTAGAATTGTAGGTCCTATCGTCACAACAAGGCACGTTATATTACATACATTCATAAACTTTTGAAACAATAGTATTTTTGAAACTTACTCTTCTTTAAAAATTCCACTATGAGGACAAATGCAATAGATAGGTTTCCTTGAAGTCTACTAATAAAAACACATAGTTTGATTTTCAAAACGCGAGTAGTTTTATGTTTAATCTCAGATAAGATTTATTAGTATCAAATAAACTAATATTTGCTGTCGATATCGCAGAGTTAATTTATTGTG
The DNA here is from genome assembly GCF_029852145.1 of Microplitis mediator. Taxonomy (NCBI): domain Eukaryota; kingdom Metazoa; phylum Arthropoda; class Insecta; order Hymenoptera; family Braconidae; genus Microplitis; species Microplitis mediator. The sequence goes on from NC_079975.1 coordinate 8,680,573, forward strand.
TACAGTAGATTTAATCTTTTGTGAACGGTAGATAAGTTATTATAGTTAGTTTATACTTTGTATGTGGACATAATACCCGGATAGAAAATTATGGTAATTGTTGTATGTTTATGAAATACCATTCCATACCGGTATTGGTAAGTGTTAGCCAATTCGACGTTATTTTGTCGTCGAAAACACTACTGCCACAGAGTCGTGTATTCCTAAACAAGCTAAGGTTTATTTTGAACTTTCGGATCCTACATCCAAGTGAATGAAGAGAAGTTTTGAGGAATGATGATCACTTTTACGTGTTTTAGCGACATATTTTATTGAACAACGCTTTGTGACAATTTTTCATTTCACCAGGTTCTCAAAGATCGCAAACGTCGATCATACATTATAATTGCCTCGCTTTATAACCAATATTATGTACATTAGCCTATCTGTTCAGTCGCGTCTTATTTTGTCAAATAAAAATTTTAATAATTTTACAGTACTGTTAAAAAAACTAGAAAATTGCTTATTTGAGTACATGTATGTTTATAAGTGTACGTAATGTATGATTGACGTTTGCGATATTTCACTACCTGAAGAATGGAAAAATTGTCACGAAACGTTGCTCAATAAAATGTGTCACTAAAACACGTAAAAGTGACCCTTATTCCTCAAAACTTCTATTCAATTGAACTCGGGTTTTTTAAAATTTACTTTTTCCCAATCAGCTGAACTACCACATGGAGATTATCCAGAATAACGAAAAACTTTCTATAAGAATAACAAATTAACATTTGAAATGGAAAATATACAAAGCATGTTCAGGATTCGAGTGCTGCAAATGACAGCCTGTAATGACCTTTAAAAATGAAATGTATTAATTGGTATTATTATTTAATTTATTTTTAACTTAATAAAAATAAGCTAACTGTACGTTGCAAAATCTATCTTATTAAACATTTAAATCATTAGCATTGAATTTATTGATGATTTCCAATTCATAATTAAAATACATCCTTATAATCCATTATGCACTAAAATAATTTGCGATTATTAATTTATTTTCATGAGTAATTTAAAAATATTATTATGTATTATAATAGTTGATTTATCGATTAAATGATAATTCATTGTCAAAAATAATAATTACTCTCGTATATAACCAAATGACATGCTATTGTACTCATGGTTCGACAGCTCAGCAAATAGAACAGTTGCTCAGTGGCTTTAAGGTTCCGTCCTAAAAACCTACCGAAAAAAAAAAATATCCATCCTATTTCCCTAACACCAACAGCGGATGTGTTTGTATTGTCAGTGAATTTTATTGGATTGATCAGTAATTTTATTTCACTAAGCAAGCATTGAATTTCACCGGTTACTTAGCTATCATTCCAGGAAATAAAAAGTGATTCTTCCTGATTCGATTAATGATAAGATTTTACTAATTCATCTAGTGATAAGATTTAACAAATTTAATTAGTGAGTTTTAACTAATTCTTAATGGGATACTTAAAGTTGATAGAAATAGTAAATATGCATTCTGGCTCAGCCCGTGTAAAAACAATCGTTGAAAAAAGGTTAAAAAAGTATTGACTATTCTAAACTTCAAAACTTAACACAATGACGAATTTTTTTAAAACTATTTTCAAACTTCTAAAAATGCACAGAAAAAAATAATTAAATTAATACTACAAATTAACATTTTTCAGTGCAAAATACGTTCAGAAAAAACGGATTTCAAACTATTTCTGACCATTTTTCGTTTTAGCATATCTTAATAATATTAGGACATTTATTGACTTTTTTCTTGAATTTTCAAAAGTTTAACAAACGTTCAAAAAAAGTTCGTCGTTGTGTCACGTTTTGAAGTTCAGAATAGTCAACACTTTTTTTAACAATTTTTTTACCACTGGCTAGTGGTAAAAACATTTTTCAATTTTTAAAGAGAATGTGAAATATATGTGTCATATATTTAAATTTTATTTGTATAATTGTGTTTCATAACAATCGTAACCATTAAAATATGAAAAAATTTTCTACCAGTTTTCAATGGTGTGTGATATCGTATGAAGTAATTACGACATTCGTCTACTTCACATTGAATCTAGATTCCTATATTTGTTATATTTGATGGTAGCACAAAAGCTAAAAAAGTGAAACGAGTAATGATTTCGACGCTGCTATCGATAATACTTGACGACTTTAAGTGTTCAGTAGTTTCAAATATTCATTTTAATGACTTTTCCGAAGAAAAATAGACGTTTTTATTGTGTGAAGAGATCCAATGCCCGATTTTGTGTCTCATTCTAAGATTCGGGAATCGAAAACTCAGTTTCTGAAAAAACCTATCAAGAAAATACATTTATTATTTCTATAAACAGACAATTGAATGAAAGTATAATCACTTACTACTTCAAAAGTTTTATAAATCTTTTAAAATTTTCATTAATGTTACAGAACAATTTTATTTTAAAAGTAACATAAAAATAAAATTCAATTACTTTAGTCAATCGAACTGATTGCATGTTTCATTATAAAAGTTTTTATAGTTATCGACGAATCAAGCGGAATGCCATTAGAGGAAAAATTGAGTCACAATGAGGTATAATTACAACGGGACAATGCTACGGAATAAGAAAAGCTTCTCTATTATGAAGAAAATTTTGTGATAGTAAGAAAACTGTGATTCTTTTTTACATAAAGAACATTGCACAATTATTCCTTGATTGAATAAAAAAAAACACTTTTTTGAATTTTTTAATTCATTGAATAAACATGATAAAAATTTATAAAGTCGTTAAAAATAGAAATATAAATCCTAATTATTTACGTAAAGAATAAGCTGTCAATAGTTAGTAGTTTTAACTAGTGTTCAATTGACTTTAAAACATTTTAATTAGTAGTACTTAACGTTAAATTTATATAAATGACAGTTAAATATTATTATGCTAAAACACGTTTTTTTTTGCATATATACATAGTTAATAATATACTTAAAAAAAAAATTAATACTCCGAGCATGAAACTATTATCATAACATTATGAAACTTGATCATATAGATCTAAGTAGAAACAGGGAGATATACGTACGAAGCACAAGAGTACGTTGGAGTGTACTTTCCAAATTAATGTGACTAAAGTTAGCTTACATAGTTGGTTAGAAGAACCATGTTCTGCGTACACATTCTAGAGAATATAATAAGCCAATGGGATCGGACATAGACTGATATGAATAGAGAGTAAGAAAGCTCATATTATTATCATTATTATTATTATTAGTATTATTATTATTATTATTATTATTATTAGTATTATTATTATTATTATTATTATTATTATTATTATTATTATTATTATTATTATTATTATTATTATTATTATTATTATTATTATTATTATTATTATTATTATTATTATTATTATTATTATTACTATAATTATTATTATTATTTTTTTATTTTTATTGGGGGTGTGCGAATATTTCGAACTTACGAATTATTCCTATCGAATCAAATAATTCGATGTTTTCGAATTATTCGTAGAATTTTGAATTAATGTAAAAGTTACGAATAATTCAAAAATTTATTTTTGAACAACTTACAATTGTAATCATTTTTCGAATCATTCAAATTTTTGCCTAAGGTAAACAGAACTTAGATACAAATATACGAAAATGTTGTTTTTGATTACTTTAAAAACTACACGGAGAGAAATTTATAGTAACAATTACAATATATTATGGAAATGATTCCCATAATGCATGGTAACCGGTTTTTTTAAAATGTTGATTATAGGAACGGCATCCATATATATTATAGTTATCATTGCCATAATATTATGGTAATCATTACCATAATTCTTTCACATGCGGTATGGAAACTGTTATCATAATGATGGGAATTGTTCCCATACTTATGGGAACTTTTACCAAAAAGTATGGGCCTATATCCCATAATTCCAAGTAATCATTACCATAACGGTATTGGATGATATTTCATTAACGTACTAGGAACGGTTACCCTAAATTTCTCTCTGTACATAAGCTTTCTATTTGATACAAATTTAATATTTGAAAGCTGACTAAAAGTTTCTCGATTTAAATCAAGTAATTTTGAAAGTTTCAAATAATTCAAAAATTTTTGGATATTTGCAAAGGTACGAATAACTCGAAAAGATTCGAATATTACGAGAAGATTTGAACAATTGAAATAGTTTCGAATCACTCGAAAATTCCAATTAGAAAATTAGAAAATCGATTAGAAAGTTGAATCGAATATATCTATTCGATTCGATTCGATTCGGATCCGATTCGCACACCCCTAATTATTAATATTATTTATAGTTATTAATTTTTTTTATTAGCTATATACTTTATAGTTTACAATTCCAATTTTTCATCCGTGTAGTCAATGTTAAATAAATTTTTCCGACAATAAATGGTACATAAATTAAAAGTTAAAAGATGAAAAAAAATAAAAATTTTTAATTTCAATTGTGTAATTATTCGAGGCTACCTGCGTTATAAAATATTACTATTCTGCTCCCGACTAATTGAATTTGGTCGCTTCTTTGTTTCATGGTTATTTCAGTCGATAATGTAAAAAAATATTATAGGGATTTCAAGAATAGTATGCAACTGCTAGACTGTATGGTTTTGTAATAATTGAAACACTGATAAATTAAAACTGTTAACTAAAATTTAATTTCGGTTCTTTATAAATGAGATTAATTTTTAATTATAAAAAAAGTGTACATTTTCACTCTGATGAGTTTTAATTTTTAATTTAAAAAATTATTTATTTATTTTAATTATGACTAAAAATTATTTATCTCAACACGATTTTTTTAAGTTTTTCGTAATTGAGGTTATGAATTTTTTATTTGTGTTGGTGTGAAAGAACATCGCAACCGGTTGAAACATCCAAGTTTACTTGATTTCTCACGTTGTGATTTCTACGAATCATTTTATTTTTTATTTTTCTTTTTTACTATTTTTCTTCATTCGCTTGCATACCTCAACGTTTACAGTGCTCTCGCCACGACTAAACGCTTGAGGGTTGAGAGAGGTGTGTATTCTCACATTAAACATTCAAAGTAGCAATAAAAAGGAAAATGCATTCACATTCTGCATTGCGACTGCGGTTCGCAGGAAAACATAAATAATTCAACAGTTTTTATGTTGTAGGTGGACTTTAAAAATGAGACATTGCCAGTGAGAAAGAGTGATATGCAAACATGAATAGATATGTTATCTGATGAATTTTGTTAAACTTTACTTCCAAACGATTATTCGAGAGTAAACTCGTAAAAAGAAAGTTTAACCTTTTCAACCATCAAGTCTCGAGCAATAAAAAGCGAGATTTGCTTTTGCAATAATATCAATTAGTTACAATGCTAATAAAAATAAAAAAATTTCCAACAATTCTAAAATATTTTTTAAAAACATTTTCGAAAATTTCTCGGATTATATCGATATCATGATCAAACTTGTAAAAAATTTTGAAAATTTAAAAGTTTTCACCTCAAACTCTCATGAAGTAAATCAAACCCGATTATTTGATGAAAACATCACAACCACTAGAATCACGGCTTCGCCGAGGAAATATTTGCGGTGACTACTTTCTGTTAACAAATAGCCATCTTATGAAATATGACAAATTCTTCATTTTTACAACGATTAGAGTATGGAATCATTTGCCACCGAGCTGTACAAGTATTCGGACATTTAGTTAGTTTAGAAATGCGTGTTTTGAATTTTTTCCTGATCATGAAATAAATACATCGACGTTCTAATTAGCAAATTGTCTATCTCCATTGCAGAAAATCCTCCATTTATGCGAAAAAAAAGGAATTTAAAATTTTTTTTTCATCTAAATATCAATTCTATATCTAGTATATGTATAATATTTTTGTCCAGGTTACTCTAAAAATATTTTTTCTGACTATTACTATCTGAAAATTGCACATAATCACTTACTAAAAAATATTAAGTTAGACAATTTGCTAATTAGAACGTCGACATGATTATTTATCGTAACTGATATTCATAATGTAAATTTATGAGTTTGATAATTGAGTATTAGATATTATAATTGAAGAAGGGAACACAGGATATTCATGAATACTATTGCTATTACTATTATTTAATATTAGTATTAAGAATTAATGTAATAGAAACGTTTAAAGTCATGTATTTTTTGCATTTTGGCTTTCGATGGCCGCAAGAAGTTTCGACTTCACGACTGATGAATCTTACTATCTGTCTATCTAAGACATAAAGTATAGATATGATTTAATGTCAGTGAAACGGTCAAAAATATCACTAATTATTTTGACGTGACAATAGAGTATATTGAGCATAGCGTTTTGACAAAATAATTGTTTAGTGCAGCTTTCACATTTCATAGATATCTAACTTTCGTATTTGTCCTCATGGTGGCTTTTTCAAAGAATTTTGGCACAGTCTATCATAACTTGTCGAGTAGGTTCCAAAAATACCATTTGTCCAAAACTTTATGTATGTAAATGAAATATAACGCGTCATGTCACGAGGATGCTAGTAACAATTGTCAACGTATAACGATTAAACTTGACACATTTATTCTTTGGGCGATTACCTTAGTCGAGCTGAATACTGAACCAATTCGATAAATAAGTTTAGAAATAGCGGTGGTTGAAATTTTCGAAATTTTTTATATCTGGATCCAACTGTAAATTTTTAACTCGAGTTATTCAAGTTAATACTTACATTTTAATAATTTATTTAAACTATTATGATTCAAACTTTATGTGATGAATTTTTAATGTTGATTACTATTATTAAAACTTTTAATGGTCCAATAATAACTATACTATGAGAAATCTACTTCCATTTCGGCTGTCCAGTGGTCTTTTTTTTATTGGACATTCTAAATACGAAGCGACAGAGCGGTTCTCTATACTAATTTTACTTCAACTTGTATCTAAAATTGAAATAAGATTATAAATAAATGGAGAAAATACATTTATTTAAAGAAGGATCTACAATAAATATATATACTATGCAATATTAAATGAATTTACTTTGGTATTCATATTTGGACGGGATTACATTTGTGTATATATACATTTAGTATAAATGATCGGAAGGATGATTGTATTCTGAGATTCATCTATTACCCAACGGAATACTTAAAACCGTTTTCGGATATCTTCTGGTATGAATACAGACTGTGGCTAAGATGAAGGTACTTGAAGAACAGTGATAACGTTACCATGGACTTCGTCGACGATTCGATTCAGTCGAGAATTGCCATCGAGGGAAGTCGGAATTTCGACAAAGTTTTAACGGGGTGCGTTGTTGGAGAAAATAGTTTCGACTAAAACTCAGCCACTGGAATTCGAGTAATAACGGAGAAGGCGTTATTAATTTTCTACTCGCCTATATTTGTTTTTGGAGAATAAAAGTTCGTAATTACGCATCGGATGTCGGCAGAGATAACCAACAAAGCTAATATCCGCTTTATTCCATTTCGTGTCTTAAGTTAAAAAAAAAAATTTATACTGCAGTTTCTGTTCAGTTCTTCGCTATGTTTAAATTCGTTTGCACACCTAAAGCGTGAAAACGCTAAGGGTGCTTTATGAATGGTTTTTTTTCGACTAGTTTAATCACTCAAAAATATTTCTACACTCTCTTAATTACACCAAATTAAGTCAAATTTATACTAGCATATAGAGAATTTATTAAGGAACAATTGGGACCTAATGTTAAGTCGATTTGATATTTTATTAATTTAAAATAAATGATTTTAACACAAGAAACTAGTGCTGTCAATTGTTACGTATGAAATTTCGTAAACTCGATAACTTTCGATAGATACAAATAATCGGCCTAATTTCTTTTTTATTATCTTTTTATTTTTATCAGAAAAACCCTTATTAAAATCACTATCTAAATCCTTCTAGTTTAATCGTTATTAATTAAAAACGTAAAACTGATTGTTTACGAAAATTTAGCTGCCATTTTTTTTTACAGTTATTATTTTTTAAATTTTTTCTTTAAAAAGGCGGGATATTTAAAAAAAATGTTAATAAACAAATATTGAACTGATTATAAGAAATTAAAAAATCATTGATAATTTAAAACTTGATTAAAAATTCATAATAAAAAAAAAATTCTTAATATTATAAAATATAAGTAATGATTAAAAATAAAATGAGCAATTGAGGTGTGCACTTTTGGATTTTTCAAATTTTTTTTTTTTATAGTATATTTTAAAAAATTCTAACTTTCCAGTATGGAAATTCAAAATTTTCAAAAATAGTAACTTTTAGTTTCAGTCCGATCGTCAAAACTTGAGTTTTTAACCGATGTTGATATTTTGAGGTCTGAAAAATCGTTTCTGGCCATGCATCTTTAAACGGTCGTAAGATTGTATGTATATGTGTATGTGTGAGTGTGTGTGTGTTGTACGGTATCTCTGGAATGAATCAATTAATTTGAATTCACTGCGGCAATCGTAAAGGCGATCATCAGAACTTAGTTCTGATTGGTTTTTTGTAACGGTTTAAGCCATGATCAACTTTTTTATTACTACAGGGTTCATTGAAATCGTTCAATTAGTTCTAGCAATATCATACGATAAAAATTATAATTATTTTTCTTTTTGTCAAATTTCGTTAAACGATTATTTCCAAACTAATTAACCAATTAAAATTTTCTTTGAATTAATCTCTTTGAGCTAAAAGTTTTAAAACTGCCCGCGGTGTCAACTGTGATTCAGATTCTTAAATTTACTTTGTTTTAGAAATAAATTATACAACTTCTATTATATATTAATTAGCAATTATAAGTATATTTCATGGTAGAATTGCGAACTTAATTTTTTTAAATTTCAATTATTAAAAACAACTTTTACTATACAAAACTTTTCAAAGTATCTTTATCTTGTGAAATGATTATTGTTACCAGGCATATGAGGTTTTATGTTTAAAGAGCGCAAAGTAATTTTTTTTCTTTGAAAACATTTTTATAGTAAACAAAAAGATCTTATAAAAGTGTCCATTATCGTATATTTGGCCAGTAACCAAGTAAGAAGTAGATACAGATAAGAAAAAAACACTTTGAAAATAATGTGTTAATTTTAGAACTTTTTTTTTCTTAGATTTTTAAACTGATCTAGAAAAATACTAAAGCCCTTAAGAAAAAATTATCTATGACTGATTACTGGTAGAACACAACAACGGATCAATTGACGAATAAGAAATTAGCACATACCATCACTGCTTCGTGTTTTCTCTGTGACGGTTAATGTACTGAACATCAGCATATATGCTGTTGTGCAGTATATATATTCTAGTGGTGTGCTAACAAAAATAATTGATGTGCTAACAGTAATTAATTAGTCATGAGCGCACAGTAGGGAATAATGGAGTAGTTCCGATCATGGGCTAATTCCGTTCGAAGCGATTAGAATACTTTGAGAAAAGGAAATCGTGGTTTTTTTAGATCGACAGATTATATGTTAGTGTTTACTAAGTATCGGATAAATAATTAGTGTCATATATATATTATTTAAAAAAAGAAAAATAATTATTTGATATGTTTTGCTGTTTTACTGTTTTGAATATAAATTATTGTTCGCGAAAAAATAATTTTCACGTTGCATTAAATAATTTGAAATTATAACTAAATCTTTTTCATTAGTAAGTTAAACATTCCAGCTTTTAGGAAATGGTAAATTTGATATATTAATAATTACAATATATTGTGTGACAAGGGATGACACAAAACGATTAGACCAGGGTGAAGTTGGCTGCCCGAGTCGTAGGCAAGGGTTGACATCACTCTCAGTCTCAAATCGTGTTTTATCTCTAGTTCCACGCTACATTTTTTATGATTATCTGCATTAGAACTTGAAAATTCAGTGTCAGCAGCCAGTCAGAAACAAATTAATTTAAGACTAATGGTGTGATCAACTATTAGTATTAGCGAAAATTGTGATTCGCAATTTGTAATTTAGCAGAAAATGCAAATATGGTTCCATTACAACTGATCCCCGACAAGTGAACACGCGACGACTGATCCCACAGACAACTTGGGATCGATATAAGATATTTGTTTGATTATAAGATATTTCATATCATATTAATTATAGATCTTCAAATAAATTATTTTTATTATGACTGTGAAAATAATCAATCAACTATCGATGGGATCATGTGTCAGTGGGATCAATTTGTAGGGATCACTTATGGTATAATATTGTTGGGATGTACACTGAGAGAACAATTTATTTGAGCCAACTAAATAGATTTATTTGACTGAACAAAATCATTTATTTCATTCAAATATATATTTGTTTATAGTTAACAAATCTTGGTTGAAAAAAATTCCACTACGGCTGGTGGCGCTACAGTGCTACCATCCAAATACAGATTTGTTAACTATAAACAAATCATTATTTCATTCGAATGAACCATATCTTTGTCTCAAATAGATTCTGATTGGGTCCATTCAAATATGGGATTTATTTGCCTGAAACAAATCTCATTTGGCTCAAATAAATTGTTCTCTCAGTGTGAATATATTGACGGCGCAACAAAATTTTTAAGCTAAATTGACATTCATAAAATGTCGATTCCACTTTCACTTTTTAAATAATTCTTCCGTGACGAGTTTCGGAAGAAAAATCGATTGAGTTTTCATCATAAATTTTGTGTTAATTTTAAAGTAACACAATAAAAGTCGATAATTTCAAGTTTTGTTCTAGGTAACACTTTTAAAGTGTTAAATGGCAGATCGATTTAAAATTTTAAAGTAACACAGTGAAACGTGTTGATTTAACCCAAAATAATCAACACAAAAAATTGAGTACACTGCAAATCCAAGTGTTTTGTTTTAAAACACTTTAAGCGTTTAAATACTTGTAGTCACTTACTAAACACTTTTTAGTGTTTAAAGTGTAGTAAACACTTTAAACGTTTAATTTTAACACACATAAAGTGTTTTAGATAATAAGGCACTTAAAGTGTTTAGGCATTAATACACACTTTAAGTGTTTAGTGTCATTAATTAATAATATAAATATTTTTAAAATAAAAATAATAATTTTTCCATTGAAGTACAATCAATTCAATTTTTATAATAATATTTCTAATATTAAAAATAATAGTTGCCTTTGAATAAAAGTCGTTATTGATTGTTGTCATATCCTGGAATAATATTCTTATCATCAGAAGATTCAGATAATTATTGCATCACACATTCAGCATAAAAGAAGAAATGGAATTTAGTATAAATTAAAAATATATTTGTATTTTTGTCCAAAAAAAAAGCTCTAAAAAATGTTTACACTTGAAAAAAATTAGAAACCATAGAAGTAACTTTAAAATAACTGGTTATTTATTGAGTTATAAAAATCATTCAGAATCTGAAAATATACAGTATAATACAAATAATTAATTACAATAATATAATAAAAGAACTAGAAAAAGATCGTCAACACATTTAATAAAAATTAGTTAAAATTTGAAAAATTAAATAAATAAATATTCATTTTCTTCCATTAAGTGTAACATAAATTTTATAATATTGTTCGAATGTTATTTTTAAATTATGTCCATATTACTGCCATAGCATCTTCCAATTGTGACAGTCCTTACAAATTTCCGCATTTGTTTTATCCATCTTAAGAACTGGAATAGAGATTGAATAGTACCATTAATAGTCATAAAATCTACAATAACAGAATCTTAGGTTGATGAGCAAATTTTATTGTAGAGAAATTAATATTAAAAATTAATAATTTAATTAAATATTTAATTTTCATTATTATTTAATATTTAATTATTTATAAAAAATATTAAATTTGGAGAATAGTCAATATATATTATATATGTACTTTATACAAAATATTATTAGATTATTAATTTTAAATATTTATTATTTTAATTTAATATTCGATTGTAATTTTTATCACAAATTTTGTGTTAAATTCATTGATTTATTTTTAAAATATTTATTTATTTTTCCTTAATTGTACAACGTTACGTTTTTTACAGGTTATATCTTACGTATATTTGAATATATTTTTATAATTTTTATATTTATTTTTCAAATATTAAATAATCAATAATAAATATTTTAAATTAATAATTTAATAATATTTAGTAGAAATTAGATTAAATAATACTATAATAATTTATATCAATAAATAATACATACGGATAGTTAACCTTAATTATGTTGGAACACTTGAAAAAGTATATAAGCACAATTTTCTTCACTAATATTTACAAATAAGTAGTAAATAATATTTATCAAAATGTTCAATTTAAATCACTATAGTGATTCAGTATACTGAATATAATTATTAAGCACATATACAATTCGCACTTTTAAAACACGTGTTGTGTATGTAGCAACTTCAACATTTAGTTTTTGTGTAAACCCTGTGCGCGCGCATCGTAAAGATGCGGATCATACATTAACATATATGATAGTACATTTAGTAATGTATGGCCTAAGATTAAAATGAAAATAACTAGAAAACAATGCAGAATTCGAATGAACTTTATTTAAACTAATTTGTAGGAAATAAAATTGTCTATAAAAAAGATCCTATAACATTTTTTGATAAGTCTGATAGTTTTGCTGGAAAAGTAAAAAGATCTGAAAATTTATTATAGATTTGACTTCCAGCTCCGATAATTTTCGAATGGATGGATTTATCAAAAAATGATAAGAGACCTTTTTTGTAGAGCGTTAAATTCTCTACAATAATATGCTATGGACTTATTCATATGACGTGCGAATGCCGAGCTAGAAAAATAAAAAAAAATAAAATTTTTTTCCCATGTTAACTTTGAAGATATAAAAAATGTATTAGTTCAAGAATATCTCTATCGTCGTTTAAAATTAAAAATTTAACATTTATTTTAATAATAAATTAAGATCGTTTAGAATTCATTGGATGATATGAACCGAGTTCAATCATTTGTAAAATTTTATTTTTAATACAAAAAAATACGTTTTGATACATCTATATCGTAATGCATAAATATATTTGAAAATTATTACACTTTTATATTTTGAAATTGTTATTTGTATCATTTGTCGATTGACAAAATTGATAGAATTTTTTTAAACTGTTTAAGAAATTTAAGCGTTTTATAATATACATGTTTTTTAGATTAAACGTTTTTTCTGAAAAAGTGTTTAATTCCGGTATATCTGTTTTAATTTAAAACACTCGATGTTTTTTTAAACGTTTAATGTAACAGTAAGCGCTTTATAATAAAACACATAGAAGTGTTTTTTTCTTTAAACGGATAAAACGTTTTCGGATTAAACACCTAAGTGTGTTACGCGAACCTTTAAAACACTTGTAATGACTTATGCGATTGTTTAAACGTTTATACCGTTTTACTTCTAAGCGCTTAAGTTGCAGAAAACACTAACGTGTTTTATTTTAACACACTAAGTTAAACACTTGGATTTGCAGTGTACGGGCCTTTTTTTAACGCAGATACACAATATTTTTTACTGCAGGGTTGCTGTATGTTCCTATTCTGAATAAACTACTTTTTAGCATACGACTACTGTAAGACGCATTCAACATTCGCAATTTGTCGAAATGTTATCACGTACAATTCATCAAAATTATTCTTGTGTGATGAGTAATAGTTAGCACTCAAATCAGTGATGGTAGTACGTAACTTGTTTCTATGCATGTAATAGAGTGCTACAAAATGCTGAGTATTGTTCAGTACCTGAACTATTGCTAGAAGCACTTCAACCTATAATGTGCCACGCGGTTCACTTATTTGTCACAGGATTAATTGTCGAATTGCATTGTAATCAGTCGTGTGAAATTTTCATGTCAATTCTATATTATGGGTATAATCAATTACAATTTTCGCTTCACATGATTATTTATATTCCCGTTTATTTTTTCAGAATATTCAATCAACCGAAACTCTTCTTCATATTTGCATACAGATGTATTCATATTTCAAATCCTAGTAAATAAAATTGCTCTGTAAAACTTATTATATATATTTGAATTGCTGTATAGTAATTTTCTTTGAATCCAAACTGATTCTTATCCTCAGCACAATCTTGGAAAAATTGTTCAGCAACTCAGAGACATTTTAATTGCTTTTTTTTATGTTAGTTGAAACAAAGAAAGAAAAATTTTTAAAATATAAATTTTTGTACGTCTTATTTTAATTGGCCATCATATTTATCACAACTAAAAAGTATTTCTACAAAACGAAATTATTAAGTAGCAATAATTATTGATAAACAGTAGTATACACAGCTAGAAATTTTGTGTTAAATTCAACACGAATCGTCTGTTGAAAATGGTCTACACAAATTTTTGTGTTAATTCAACACGTTGCGTTTGTGTTGATCCTTAACACAAATTTTATGTTAAATAAAATTGAACACATAAAATCTGTTCTTTTGATAGAAAATTTGTGAACATTTAACAGAACGTTTGTGTAAATTTAATACATTTTTCGTGTTAAAATCAACTAATAAACATAAGTACATAACCTAACCAACTCAAGTATACTGATCTACCCTTAGTAGAACTTATGTCAATTTAGCGAACAATAGAACCAGGTCAAGAAGGTATGAAAGTTATCTCAATTTGATTGTAAAATGTATATATTTCATTGTAAATAAATTATAATCCAAATTTCCCTGCAGACAATGCTGCTACAATGTTTTTCTGGGTTATATAGTAATGAAGAATCGCGCGGAAACGTTTATCAAACAACACAAATTTTGTGTTAATTTTCGAAAAACACAAGAAATGTGTTACATTCTAGATTTTCCAATCATTGAACATAAAAAATCTGTTAAAGTAAAATAACACAAACGGTTTGTGTTGAATTAACAGATTTTCGTATTATAAATCAACACAAAAAGTTTAACCAAATAATTTTTTAACACAAATACACAAAATTTCTAACTGTGTAATAGTCTAATAATATAACAGCATAGAAAAGAAAACAATCAAATTCTATAATCCTTAATTTTTTTCTTTCATATTATAATTCCAAATATTCTTATCTCATATCATACATAAGTGGTAATTAGAAGACTCATGTGTCTCGAGTATCTCATATCTAAAATGTTAATATAGTCGGACCTCGTTATAACACTAAGCGTTAGAAGCCTCTCCCCCTCAAGTTGTTAAAACACGCTCGGAACGCTTCTCCCACCAACAACTTAATGGAAATTTTGCGCCTTAACCTCGCTATAAGACTAAAAAACAGTACGACTACAATCGAGACAAACATTTAGATTGTAGATTAAGTTATTTATTTTCTCAAAGAATACTTAAATTTCGTGTCTTCATATAATAAATTAAGGGAAAAGCACGACAAAATTCTGTTAATTTATAAGTATACATAAAATAGATTCACTATATAATAGAGCAGACTTGAACCGAATACACAAAGAAAACACAAAATGGCGATAGTCTTATAGCGATGCTTGGGCGCAAACACTGTTGAGCACAATAGTGGAGAATCTCAATTCTAAGAATTTTTTCCCTTACAGCCTCGAACTAGTCTTATAACGGGGTCCGACTGTATTCCATTTATAAAAATAATTATAAAATGATGACGACAAACTTTTCATTCAGAGGTCTCCCATACTGATTTCTACGGTTAAGCGGTTATGATTCTAAGTAATAAACAAGCTCGGTGCTATACTTGATTTAGATGATTGCCGAAGCCACATGTAGACCGCAGAGCACTTTCGGTTTAATTATGATACATGTATATTCGTTTGATCTACTTTTGAATCAATTTCAATTTTTACATGATTAGTTTTCATAAAAATCCATACTTTAAGTAAAAGTGTACTCTCGAAAAATGAAATAGTGTTTTATCACTGACCCATAATGCATATTTACTATTTCTATCAACTATAAGTATCCCAATAAGAATTAGTTAATACTCACTAATTAAATTTGTTAAATCTTATCACTAGATGAATTAGTAAAATCTTATCACTAATCGAATCAAGAAGAATCACTTTTTATTTCCTGGAATGATAGCTATGTAACCGGTAAATTTCAATGCTTGCTTAGTAAAATAAAATTACTGATCAATCCAATAAAATTCACTGGTAATACAAACAACATCCGCTGTTAGTGTTAGTGAAATAGGATGGATATTTTTTTTTTCGGTAGGTCTTGAGGTCGGAACCTTAAAGCCACTGAGCAACTGTTCTATTTGCTGAGCTGTCGAACCATGAGTACAATAGCATGTCATTTAGTTATATACGGGAGTAATTATTATTTTTGACAATGAATTATTATTTAATCGATAAATTAACTATTATAATACATAATAATATTTTTAAATTACTCATGAAAATAAATTAATAATCGCAAATTATTTTAGTGCATAATGCATTATTAGGATGTATTTTAATTATGAATTGGAAATCATCAATAAATTTGATGCTAATGATTTAAATGTTTAATAACATAGATTTTGAAACATACAGTTAGCTTATTTTTATTAAGTTAAAAATAAATTAAATAATAATACCAATTAATACATTTCATTTTTAAAGGTCATTACAGGCTGTCATTTGCAGCACTCGAATCCTGAACATGCTATGAATATTTTCCATTTCAAATGTTAATTTGTTATTCTTATAGAAATGTTTTTGTTATTCTAGATAATCTCCATGTGGTAGTTTATCGGCGAGGGAAAAAGTAATTTTCAAAAAACCCGAGTTCAATTGAATAGAAGTTTTGAGGAATAAGGGCCACTTTTGTATTATTATAATACATAATAATACATAATAATATTTTCAAATTACTCATGAAAATAAATTAATAATCGCAAATTTTAGTGCATAATGGATTATTAGGATATATTTTAAGTATGAATTGGAAATCATCAATAAATTGAATGCTAATGATTTAAATGTTTAATAACATAGATTTTGGGAGCATACAGTTAGTTAATTTTCATTAATAAAAATAGTTTTTATTAAAAAATGCCTGTCCGAATCAGTAGAAATTTCACTAATTTATTTTTAGAGTACACGCTGAAAAAAAAAATGATAATCATTACCATCTTGCAATAGGGAATGATTACCATCTGTATGTGATAACCACTATCATAATTTTATGCACGTTAACCATTCTTTTCTCGTATTGTTTTGAACCGCAATTGTTTTATTGCAATTATGTGATTACGTATTGACCAGTAGTCAATACCAAAAAGAGGCGACGAGTGAATGAAGGCAAGGATGGATTAAAGATGGAGTAATATTCATTGTTGCTGATGGTAATGGTTACCTTCTAGATAGTTATGTATCTTGTATCTGAAGAATTTATAAACTTTGCTATCTGAGATAGTAACGATTATCATCTTGGATGAAAATAGTTAACATTTTCCATAGGAAAAGGTAACATTAATCCTTTCCCGGTTGACCTTGAACCCCTTCTCTTAATTCGGATTGTACGTCTTCGTTTTCAAGTGAGAGAGCACTAGCCTATTTAGTAGAGAAGGGGCAGAAAAAATAGTAGAAGGGAGGGCATGCATGCACTAATACGATTGAACCGATACTCACACAGCCTTACTAAGAACTGTGATTAGTTTATTCCCACACAGCTCACAGCGAGACTTCAAACCGGAAAAGGGTTAAAGAATGAGACTCTTTCAAATGTAAAGATGGAAATAATCCGCAAGTCGGAGATATCACCACTTTTTTTAGCGCGTAAGTTTAATCTATAAAGTTCAACAAACCGATATTAATGGTAACTAATACGTAAGACGAACGTTGTCAGTGACATTAGTCGAAAAATCAACCTGATTCGACTGACTGTGGTTCCATAATTGGATCTTGAATCCAATGCTAAGGGTTTAAAGTTTTTATTTCATTACACAAATAATGTATCACCCAAAAAAAAATTTAATTCAAAATGTTAGTGATTGGTACATTTTATGAAGCGTCACGTGAAATTTCACGTTCTGTCACGGGAAAATCTCTTCCACACTTGTATTTTATGTTAGTGACACGATACGAGGTTAATTAGCACGACTAACATATGATATGTGAGTTTATGGTTTCAAAATGTCAACGTATTAAAGTGTCAAACATTAACTAGACATACCGTAAATATAATGACGTTTTTTGCTTATTATTTGAAAAGTTAAACATGCTTCTGCAAATTTCGTTTAAGGACTCATAAAACTTTCATTTATATAAATAAATAGTAATTACCACTTGATCATAACTTGAGTTATCCTATAATTCTGAGCGATCCGGCACATACTATCTGTTAGAATTGAGAATAATTTTCTTTGTGAAACTCAAGTCAATTGAATCCTTTTTTTTTATTCTATGTCGGCTACTGTAATTTATTAGTCATTTTATCCTCGTATTGAATGTCATGTACATTAAAACTTTAAAATTTTTCCGATTCTATACCGGAAGCATTCATCAATGATTAATTTTGTCTTGGCATGAAATAGATCAATTCGTAAAATCAATTCAATGAACTGGCGTAATAATGCTGATACCACTTTACCAAATGTTACACAAGGATTCTATCTGTGATTTATGAAGGTGAAGGTGAATAAATCAATTCCTTTTAGAGACAGTTTGAGCAATGTTACCTTAAATATATGTTCCTTTTTAAAGAAACTTTGATGTATAAATTAGTAAAAGTCTACTTTTTTTTTACCTTCAACATATGAACAGTAAATCTAGAATTCATCTAGTACCGAAATATCATCGGTGACAAATAATTATCGAGACAAATATTTGTTGTATCCTGTTTATAAGATAGACAAAAATATATATATTTTTGATAATTATCGATAATATATATTGTCATCTCAAGATATAGTTCTCAGCGATAATCATTTTTTCTCTTTGTCTATGAAGTGTTGATCTAGATACCAACATATAGATCAAGAAAAAGTATCATCGTGATCTTAAAAATTACACCCGATACAATACAACACTTTTTGTAGATATAGGTCGGAGGTTCTATATATTGAACAAGAATAAAGCGTTCCAGTCTGTTTCTGTGCTACGCTTGACTGAATGCAATAAAATAATACTCAGCTGAAAATGATAAGAAAAGACAAAATATATCGTACACTCTATTATTATTATCTATCTGTGCGTAAGGTTTTTGAGTGTAAATTGCTTCTGAAGTACAAAGAAACTGAAAGAAATTTTTAATATACAGTTTGCCCAGAATAAAAAATGCTTCCAATGAACTTGTGCGACGTAATCAAAGTAAACCCAGTTTTCAAAGAATTGAAGATATCTTTTTTTCAATATTTTCTTTATTCTCAGTTTTTTTTAATTCTACCCCTCTTTCCACCCGTCAAATAGTGTTCTAATCTTTTTAAGTTAAATTTATCTGGTCAGCTCGGTACATTAAAAACATTTAGCAAGAATATAAACTGTTATCATATTTGTAGTAAAAGTTGCCTATAAATAAACGTGTTATATCGAACAGTGTATATTGCAGGGGTCACGGAGTGATCTTTACTCTAACGATTACAATATTTTCCATATCATTACGGTAGCTGTTTCTGCAATAGTATGATCATCATTAATATAATATTATGGTAATCCTTCCCATACCACTACGAAAAACTTTTCCATATATGATGGTAATGATTTCCATAATGCACGGTAATAGTTATAATAGTAGTATGGGAATACTATAATACTTACTATAATATTGTGGGAATGATTACTATAATAGTATAGTAATGATTACCATGCTATCATAATAACCTAAAATTTGGCGATACTATACATATATTTGAAGCCCTCATTTATTTGTAGCAATTGGATCATTGCTTTACCACAAATAAATCACTTGTTTTACGCAATTAAACTACTCAAATATATTATATCTTTCTCACAATTAAATATTTATTTGGCCATATCCAAATATACGATATCTTTGGCTCAAATAAATCTTTTTTTCAGTGTACTTGAAACGGTTACTATAATTTTCTTTCTATGTAGAAGCATTTTAAACGTTTACTCGATGTCTTTGTAAAATAAAAAAGTTATTTCAACTAACAAATTATCTACGTAATTCATTACTTACACTGTAAAAAATCACCGGGGTAAGTTCAAGCGGTGTAGGTGTTAAAATTATCGGTGTTAAATTTACCCCCGAAAGCGGTGTGAAAATAACGTCGCCACCGGTGTAAATATTCTGTACCGGTGTTAAAATAACGCCGCCACCGGTGTAAATATTCTAGGCCTGTGTTAAAATAACGCCGCCGCCGGTGTAGATATTCTTCACCGGTGTTAAAATATTTTACTTTGTGAATATTTTTACTTACTCGATCACTATACTTGTTAATAAATGATATTTTATAAATTTTCATAAAGAATTGACATTTTTTGTGTTTTATAGTCTTGAAAGTTAATACTCCAAGCGGACGCTATTTACCCCGCTTTTACACCGGTATCACTCCGCTCTTACACCAGTTACCTCACTTTTACACCGGTTACTCCACTTTAACACCAGTATTTTTAACACCGGTGTATTACTCCTCCTACACCGGTGTAATTTCATTTTTACACCAGGCGGAGTTAAAACGAGTTCATTTTTAACACCGCTCTTTTTACAATGTATGTTTATAAATTAGAACACAATGATAATCATATAAATGGGGTTCAAATGGCCATTTAAAACTTAATACTGCATGTACTTTTTATAAAATAAATATCTACGTATTTACATATCTCACAATAACTAATTTATTAAATTTTTATTAAAAACTAAATGAACTAACAATACTAACAAAACTAACCCAGCTTTTCATTTTTTCGTTTTCAGATGTGCCAATAATCTTATTAACAATGATTGTCATGGGCTAAAAAAACATCAGTCTTCAAAGATATGATTATAAGTAACGATCACAGAATAACGAGAATAATGCAATAATTGATTTAATTGTTTGCTGAAGACTTGAAGACTTAAATAAATACTTTTTACATATGGATGATATAAATTGTATGACGAACATGTTAATTGCCAAAAATGCGAAGAACAGGCAATGGATTGAAACTGGACTTGACAGAACACACACCAGGTAGCTCATCATCGCGGTTACCTAATTTGGTGGAACATGCGGAGAGTAGCACTAGTCAGGCAATTACCGGTGTAGCCGGTGAAAATTTGAACAGTAAACTGCCAAACGTCGTTGAAGGCTCCATGGACTATGGTAACGAGCGAAGGTCCTCCCGTTACCTGGATTATGATCCTAAGTGCTTCCAAGATAATCAAACAGCTGGAGGTTACATTGACAGTGGCGGCGGAGGTGTGAATACCAATGACTTCGGGTACGGCGACAGAAGTTATTCAACTCGCAGCTACGATAGAAATCTATCAGATGCTGATTATGATAGAGACAATTTAGATCGATTCAACAATAGAATTTATACTGAAGAAAATATACGATATGACAGAGCACCAGACAGATCTTATCAGGAATCTGACCTGGATGCTCCGTACGAGAGAAAAGAAGCCCAAAAGCTCAGAATTTACAATCAAGATTCTCAAGATATTGGAAGAAGGTATTCTAGAGACTTAGGGAACTACGAATACACTTCTCGATATGCAGAAGAAACCCTTAAGCTTGAACCAAAAAAAGATCATTGTCATCTTACTGATAAAATATATGAGCCAGTTAATAAAGGGTACAACAGTATGGGTAAAGGTGGCTATGAGTCAGGCGTAAAAACACGAGAATCATCTTACGAACTTGGTACTTGTGGTAATTCGGAAATTGTTGGTAGATTGAAATACGAGAGTAAATATGATTCAAGTGCAAAAGTTTACGGTACTCTACCCAGATACGAATCATCCGGTAAAACTTATGATAGTTACGACACAGCCGGAAGGTCTTATGAATCAAAGTACGATGATACAGCTTACGATTCCGGAACCAAGGGCTTTCAATCTTCAACGTCTAAGTATGAACTTAGCACTTCTAAAAGCTATATTCACGAAAGATCAAAGTACGAGCCTGTTGCTCGGTATCAGGACACATCGGCGAAATCCTATGATCAGACTTTGAAAATAAGTGAATTGGGCACTACATCGAATGCGTATCAAAGAAAACAGAATCCCGAGTCTGCCGCAACGTCGGGCTCTGAGAAAATCAATGGATATAAGAAAAATAACTTTGAAGCATACGGAGTATACTCTGATCCAGAGGATGATCACGGCTTTATTTCAGAAAAGAAAACAACTCCGTATACGTATAAAGGAGTTGTCGTAAACGCCACTGGAGAATCCACCGTAGTGGATCAAAAAAAAACAAAAGATCCTCAACAGACAACAGTAACCTCGAGTCCTTGGTGTAGACCGACTATTTTATTACTTCTTCTCGTTCTTCTTGTAGTCATTTTCGTTCTTATTGCTGGGATATTGCTCTATTTTAATTGTAAGTATCTTACAATTTTTATTTCTTAGTAAAATATTCATTATTTTTCTACTTTTTTTATTTAACTCGAAGATCTTAATATGCATTATTTTCCGTTAAATTTAAATTACAAAGGTATGAGTTGTCGATCATTAATCTTCTTGTAATAACTGCCGATAGTAATAACTCACGGTTGTGTATTTGACAAAGAATCATGAAATAGCAAAAAATTAAAAGATAAAAAAATAAAGAAAGAAAGAGTCAAGAAGTTACCTCAATGTCGGTAGCACGTGCTGGTGATACGTTAGTGGGGCGTAACTGTCTCCCCTGCAGTTTTATGTGTCGAATTTGACATGCCTAGCACGTAGAGACTTGCCACTAGCGAAACTGTTTGGTCGGAATTACAATGTGTTCCGTAAAGAGAGCAATGAGGACGCAGTAGCCAAAACGATACTCTACAGATAAAGGAAAGAGTATTAGTAAAAAATAATAAAAAAGAAATTTAAAAACTGGCTATTTTGTTTTGTCAAAGCCATGTCAATAAAATTTTACAGAGATCACTGCTTTATTTCCGTGATTTCATTGATTTTTTATTTGGAAAAATGTATTTCAATGAGTAGATACTCTTAATTTTACACAGAGAAAAATTTACAGTAACAACTACAACATATTATGGGAATGACTCCAATGTTGTGTGATGACAGATTTTTTTATAATATCAATAAAGAAATAAGATTTACATGAGTTATAGTAATCATTCATAACTTTATGGATTTCATTTCTATATGTCATCAAAATAGTTCATGTGTCATTTGATGATTATTTCCATACTACACGGAGAAAAATGTCAAGTAAATATGCCTATGCAGCATAGTAATAATTACATTACTCTATAATAATAACCGTACTATTATAGTAATAATTACCATAGTGTTATAGTAATAATTACTATACTATAATGGTAATGATTACATTACTCTATAGTTTGTATAAGCAGTCACATAAGAGCGACGTGACACAAACTATAGAGTAATATAATTATTACTATCCAGCATAGGCATATTTATTTGACATTTCTCTCCATGTACTATTGTAATGATCACCATAAAATTGGAAACTTCCCATATTATGGTAACCATAATCATACTATTATGATAATCATTACCATACTACTATGGTAATAATTACCGTACTATTATAGTAATAATTACCGCAGGATTATAGTGATAGTTACTGTACTATTATGGTAATAATTGCTGTATTATTATAGTAATAATTACTGTACTATTATGGTTATCATCGTCATAGTAGTACGGGAACAATTACAATATTTATGGGATAATTCACATAATACATACATAGGCATATATGTATCATGTGACAATGGTTACTATTGTGTACAAGGTTTATTTCCATACAGTAAAATCTCCGTAATGTTAACACTCCTGTCCAGGACCATTCCGTAATGTTAACAAATCCTGTCGTCCCCACCATACCAATACTCGTGTCTTATGCGTGCGGGTCTGCGCAGTCGAAATGCGTGATGTACGAAAAAAAAATCATTTTTAGGTTAGGATTTAATCGTATAGGTGCAAACGGGAAGATTTGAATTACCCGCCACTAAGGTTTTTTTTTATTAGTTGCGCGAAAAAACGTAATGGGAGACAGGATTGTTAACATTAGGGAGAGAATCTTGTTAAATTTAGAGAAAGTGTAACATTACGGAGAGTCACATTAAGGAGACTCTACTGTACTAACCCAGGAACTGTTCTAATGTGGATATAGGATTCCTATATGACAATGGAAGCTATATCTATGGATATGGGAATAATGACTATAATATATGGTAACACTTACCATAGAAGTAAGAGGACGATCATCATAATATTATAAAAATATTTTACACATATATGACGGGAACGGTTTCCATGATAGAAAGGGTTTATTTCCATACGCACATAGGAACTGTTCCACTGCGGATATAGTACACGCCAAAAAAAAAAATGCTAACTATTACCATCTTGCAATAGGGAATGATTACCATCTGTATGTGATAATCATTATCATGATTTTACGTTAACTATTCGTTTCTCGTATAGTAATATGTACTATTGCTGATAGTAATAGTTACCATTTAGATAATAATATTTCTTACGTCTGAAACATTTTTGATTTTGCCTTCTAAGATAGTAATGATAATCATCACGGATAAGAATGGTCACTATCTAGGTAAGAATGCTTACCATCTCTGATAGGAAAAGTTAACATAAAAGAATGAGAATCATTAAAATGCAAGGATGGGAATAGTTACTTCGTTAAGATAGCAAGTACTACCGTTTTTTTTTCAACATGTATTTATCCCTACATGACTATGGGAACTATTCCCATAATTATGGTAATCATTACCATAAGTCAATTGCCGTACGATATAAGAACTTCTATCATAATCGTAGAAATTGTTTCTATAGTTATGAAAACTTTTTTTCATAGTTTCCAGTAATTATTACTGTAACGGTATACGATGATATTTCATAAACGTACTAGGAACGATTACCATAATTTTCTCTCCGTGTATGCTATTATATATGATAGACTTGTGTATTGATTATCATCTAACTCTTGCATTTCGCATTCTGTGATCGACGTATTCATCCACGTACTTTATGGTCCATTGAATTCTATAACTGTAACTAACTTCCTTTGAGTTCTTGTTTGATCAGGTAGTGCAAATAAAAAAAAATTTCACCAAGTTAATAGAAGAACATTATACATGTAAATATGTATAATATATTTAAATATAACTCAGTTTATCTTGTTTTCTTGGTATCATAAGTATATTGCATAACATGTCATAAATTGAAATATATATACATATATTTTAAAAATTTTCCATGAGAGCATTTAAATAGCTACAAAAAGAGACGAATCTAAAGAGAAATTGGCAAATAAAAAATTTATATGCATTAATAGGTTTTTATTGATAAATATTAAACGGTAATAATATGGATGACTAAATCCAATAGAGCTCATACTTTGGCCAAAAGCGTAACGAATGAAAATAAATTTTAAAAAATTGATTTATTAAGACTTATGATTTTTATTTATCGATGAGCATATAAATGAACAAACCAATTAATAACTCAAAAAAAAAAAATTAACTCCGATATTTATTTTTGTACAAAAAATGAAGCTTAATAATTATAAAATTGATAAAATCGTTGATCGTAATTTTTTTTCTCGGAGAATATGTATAATATTACTCTACAATCGATATAAATAACACACTCAATTCGTATTGAGCGCGACAACTATAATTATTTTTGTGGGATTTTCTATATTGGTAATATCGCTACTATGCTCTGCACGAAGTCAATCCTGAATACTAAATTTCGAGATCATGAAATAATTTATAGCATATATTTTAAACATAAATATATAATTTCAAAGAATACACTGAGCTAACAATAGTATAGTTTGTGGAAAGGGATGAAAAAAGACAATTTCATGTCCGGAGCCAGTCGAAAGAGGTGAATTTCTAACCGATAGCGTGGCAAAAAATTACAATGTATCTTATGTTGGAAGCAGGAGTATGTGGAAGAGAGAATATAGAATATTAAGGTTTCAGTTTATTAACCAATAAGTAATCAGTCACTTTATTAATAATATGCAGTAATTAAATAGAGGTTTACAGTATGACAAAAGATATAACTAATGTACTGAATATGAATATTATGAAAGAATATGATTATTATGAACACTATATATTGAAGTAGTGGTCGTCACAATTGTCGAACGGGCACTGATGAGTCCGGGTCTCTCTGCTGGGCCTCTGAGTTCAGAGGACACACAAAAGGTCATAAAACCCTACTTTTGGTAACTTTACTCAGTCTGTATCGTTGCATTTCTGCAACATCTTAAATATGCAAATTTATCAAAACAAATAACGACTTTTTTATTAATTTAATAATTATTGACTCATTGAGAAGATTTCTTCTTGATTTTCTTCGGATCCTAACTTTCCTGTAAAAGAGTAAAACACTACACCATTATTCCCGTACGTTGTTCGGCATGTACTTCATACATTCCTTTGATATTCTCGTTGATAATGTAACATAACCTAAGACGAGTGTTGTCAATACAAGTATAATTGAGTCCGTAAAAAGATAATCTTTCCTCCCACCATTTTACTACAATTTCCATTACTGCGCATGCGCGTTAGTACAAATTCATGGACTTTATCATAGTCAAGTAGTAGAAGAAAAGACTATTCGTTGCAGACTTAACTATGTATCAGATTGCTCGTTTTGATAATTTGTTTCGACCAAAATTTTTTATAACGACTGCATTTAAAGTTCAATTGAGAGAATTTAAATTAATTATAAAATAAAAAATTATTTTACTATAACTATAAAATTTTACATAGTGAATAGGAGATGTAGTTGTGAAATAACCTATTATATATTTTGTTTTTAAATCCAGTATCACATTATTTGATAACAAACAAGGTGATGTGTATACAGAGAGATGACATTGTCTATCTCTTTCTGTCCAGAGTTACCAACGGTCGCTCTCTGATTTGTATATAATTCCTATAGCAAATTACTAAACAGTACCGAAAAATCACACTGAAAAGTGAAACAGCTGATTTTTCATTATCATTCTATAGTTTCGTCAATTATCGATAGAACGACCTATTTTACTCGCGCCACACGACGCTCGAATATTGAACTTTGAACGCAGCAGTCATAAAAAAATAATTTCATTATTCTCAAACTTTCCATCTTTAACGAAAGAAAAAACAAACTTTTCTAAAACTAATCAAGCCTTTGAAAATATATGCGTGTTATTAAGTTATTTTTCTGTTCAATATCACGAGAAAAATTTATTCTTTTTCTCTGGCTACTGTTACGTAATATCTTTCGTTTCCAATGTTATCTATAGTCAAGAAGGTTTAAATATTTTTTACTTCATTTAATTAATTTCTTTTCTTATTTTTTTTTTTTAAGAAAGTTTTTTTAAGCTGAAAATTATTCAAGGGAAGACTGATAAGCTAGGTCTTAAAAGGTAGACTAAAGTAATTGTATTTTAAAAGTATTATATTCAGTCTTCTTTTCATCAGGAGTTAGTCCGAATTTATTAATATTTTATTGGAAGGTCTCAATTAACTAAAATAAAAGTTTATATTAAAATATGTTAATTTTAGAAAACGTGATAAAACTGATCCGTACATGAAGAAGAACTAAACCCAGAATTATTTCAATCAATAAAAAGTATACGTGTCACGTAAAACAAACTTTTTATTTATTGATGTAGTTTAGTAGAGCTTTAGTTTTACAAATAAATTTGAATCATACGAAATAATTAATTTACTGAAAATAAATTTTCTACGTTTTTATTTATGTGTAAACATTATTCTATAGAATTAAACTATTACACGTCATAACGATTTTTTCGCAAGTGGAATTTAGATAACGTATAAAATTATTGAAAAGTTTATTAGTAAACAAACTGAAATAAAAATTCTAGAAAAATAAACTGTACGTTTAGTCGTTTACCGAATAAGAAATATATATTAAAGTTTCACCAGCATTTAGTTTCAGTTGAGTTTCATCGGTGATTACAGGTAATTTTATCACGTCTTTTTTTTTCTTTCTTTCAAAGAATACTTTTAGTTAATGCAACTATTTTTTATTTTTTTTCTCGGAAAGTTCTTTACTTTCAACCAAAATCTACTATGATCGAAAAACGTTTCTAAGATTTTACTTAAAAGTATAAAGGAAGAGCACAGAACGAGAAAAAAATAAAAAAAGATGATGAACTGAGAGAAAGATAGAAAAGTAATAGGAAAAAGTGAGATGAGGTGAGGGAAAAATAAAATAAAAGCGAGAGTTTTCTGGGATTTATCGGTGTTAGACTTATTAACTCTTAAGTAAAGTTAACATTAATCTTGGGTAAACTTCGACAGATGAGTGTGGCCAGTTTCGAATCTTACTATCGACATTTTAATCCACCTTTCTATTTTCTAACATTTCATTTTACTTTATTTTTATCGCTAAAAATTCTTCTGTACTAATGTTTTTTATACATTTAATGAATTACTTCAGTTGAGTGAAGAACTTTATGTATCTATAATATATTGAATTTAACACAGTTATTGCACACCTCAACCGCGAAGCGAGGGTTGGGCTTTACTGTTAACCTGTCAAAGTCACGCGACTAACTCACATTTTAAATCGTGTTTAATATTTCAATATCGCATTAACACGTCATAAAAAGCACATTAAGACTAAGAAGAAACTCTACTTAATAAGTATGTTAATTACTTTCTTTAAGTTGAACAATGCATTTCGTACTGTTAAGAAATATTCCGAGTTAATTGAACGGATGTATAATTGCCTACGAGTTGAACGTGAGGGTGACCAACACGTGGATTGGGATGTTGTACCTTCCTCTGTGATGTGCATACTGTTTGTAACATACCTGGGCCTGAAAATTTGAAGTTTTGTCTCTGTTTGCAGGAAAACGGCGGGAAGAATGCACTAGTTTTTATTATTTGCTTTCTCATAACATTAAAGTACGACTTTCCTTCTGTTAAATAGGACAAGAGTTTGAATTTTCAGTACATCAGGTACACGGGAAAAATAGATAGGAGTGGTTACTGCACGGAGAAAAATTTATTGTGACCAGCGCGATACAGTATACTGACTGTCGCGATACTCGTTTTGCTATTTGGAGGATAGTGCGCGCATTGTTACGTATCGTGCTGACAGCAATACGGATCATGAATGGGACTAGAATGGATCACGAAGGTAGCTCTACAGATCGCTTCCTTCACGATACGCAAATCACTATCCAGTAGATCGTGTCAATCATAATATTTTTCTCCGTGTGTGCTACACAAGAATGATCGTAAAGTATGTAGGAACTGATCTTAGCACATTACTATTTCTCGGTATAATAGGAGTGGGTCGTTTCTACATACAACTGAGTACGATTCAGCATAGTAACCATTACTATGTTACGAATTATGTCTAAATACGACTGGTTATTGTGTTCACAGTCACCGTTCGCTTACCAGATAATACAGGTTCCTTTCAGCAGTAGATGTGTTACTATATAAAGTAGGTTTAGGCACTGTGTGAAGATGCGAAAGACGGACATTGAATCAAAAATCGAACTTTTGAAGTCATAAAGAAATGTTAACAACCCGAATTAGATGAAGCCTGCCTTCTTTATTGTTGGAATTGGAGGAGGATGTTGTGGAATTGGCGTTTATAGAGAATATACTGGATTGTTTAAATAAGGTTGATAAAAAATACAATATTGACACTTTATTGATGCAGAAACTAATAATAAATAGTACACTTTAATAGCAAAATAAACTTGAATAATGACAAAACTTAATGTCCTTATGAATGTCTATGTGTATACGGTATACTAAGTATGACCCGAATTGACCAATACGAGGCTTGGATAGACACTGACTCTATTCATAAAAGAGGTACAGAAAGTATCTAAGGGCTGTAAAGTTTCCTTTTTCTAGGTACACACTTTTTCGGAAACTGTATATATGTAACTGTGTGGGTGTCTTGATATAATGTAAGTGTATAATGTATGAGTATCGTTGTAATACACCAACATATATATTTATACTTTTTTTGTTTACTGAGTGATACTACTTTTCTGATTTCATATTCAATTGATCAAATAAATGAAAAGCATATTCTAATATTCAACATTCAGTATTTCACAGATTTTTTTTCATTAACTTAACTATTTTTGCCACTGGATAAGAGTTCGTGATATGTGTTTTTAGTTTTTCCAATTTTTTGTGCGATACAGACTATTCTTCATAGAATTCAATATCTGAACCAATAAAGTTGTCGATACTTTATGAGGTTTTTCTTTTTCAACGCCCTGACAAAAAATAATTTAGATTTTACCAACTGTAATTAGATTTATTGCACACCTCAAGCGCGAACGCGCTGTGTGTTACTTACGATCAAAATTATTTTTTCAACTAATTCACTCACGTTAAATCATCTCTACACTCTTCTAATTACAATAAATAAAATAGGGTTAATTTCGACCCGGTATTAAGTCGATTCATTAAGTTTATTTATTTTAAATAAATTATTTTAATCTAAAAATCATGTGCTGTCAAAATTATACCCTACACTACAAAATCGCGTTTAGCTCAAGTGACGTATTGCCATTTAAATACATTGTAGTCACTTTTTAAACACTTACAAATGTTTAGAAAGTGACTAACATATATTTAAAAGGCAATAAAATACTAAAGTGTTTTCAATTACTACTAGAGTGTTTTCAACACTCCGATTTACCGTGTATTTCGAGATACGGAAATTTTTTTTGTTTTAACTGATCGTTACGTGAATTACTTTATTGAGAACTGAAAAAATCTGACTCTGAGGTAAAGAGGGCCACCATTAAAACTTGACTGATGTATTAATTTAACTGAATTAATTAACTGAATAGAAAAAAAAAATTTCTCAGCGCACGAATTTTCTTGCAGTATACATTGAAAACAAAACTTTTCTTAGGACGAAAAAAAAATTCTTGGCTCAAAAAATTTTTACTTACTCTAAGGAAATTTATTCTTACTCCAAGAAATTTTTTGTTTTCATTTCATAGTACGAAAAATTTCTTGAGGCAAGTAAAAGTTTCTTGCACCAAGAAATTATTTTTTTCTGCACTGTTAGAAGTATTTATTTGATTTAAATAAATGCATTTATTTGAAACAGTTTTTCAGCCTTATTTGGTTGAAATGAAGCGTTATTAAGTATCAATAAACATAAGTTTGAGTCAAATAAATGTTATTCCAATCAAATATTTCATTTTGTCCAGCCAAATAATATCTTATTTAGCTGGAATAAGTATTTATTTGCCTCAAATATAGATTTATTAATAGTTAATAAATCTCATATTTGAGTGAACATCACCGCGATATTTGACTACAGCGCCACTTTCTGTTTATATTACCTTTTAGTACACTGTCTAGTCTAAGTCGTTCGTTACGTGTAATTTAATGCTGTTTTACAAATAAAAAAAAAATGCTGGATATTTTAAAGTCGTGGGACTTAGAAGAATTATACCCTACACTTAAAAAATTTTCCAAATCACTTTAAAAGAATTTATTAAACCACTAAAAGTTCACTCAACTTCGGATAGAATGAGTGTAATTGCTAGAAAAGATTTAATATAATATTTCATTTTCTCATATATTTTGTATAATGATTGTTACAATCAATTAAAATTAATTACTGTGTGTATTATTTACTTTAAAAAATTAAAATCAAATAGTACTGTAAATTGTGTGTCATAACCCTACTTAATTAGGTTCATTTGTTATTTCTTTCTATTCAAATAAGCCATTTATTAACTATTAATAAATGGCTTATTTGGCTCAAATAAATACTTCTATCATTTTTTAACACTAAAATAAAATTCACCAAAAATATGACGTCTCGTTTCGACCCGCTTTCCCCCACATTAATCACCATTAATTGAAATCTACTAAATTTAAATAAAAATTATATTTATGCAGATCTTAATGATATAGATATACGTAGATCTAATTAATTTTTTTCTCGGGTAGTTAAAAGAGTTTGGTCGGCTTGACATCTATTTCTATTGTTCGTTAAGTACAACAAAGAAATAAGAAAAAGTTTAAATGTAGGCGTAATCAGAGTGGAGTTACGTACCTGCAAAAGGTGCGAAGAACTGGTGCTTGCAATTACAGCAGTACCTGAGAATCCAATTTTACACAAGACTCATTTATATGGTATGCTTGGCTTCCTTCTCGTTTTCCTTGTCTGCCAATTTTTTTTTTTTTTTTTTTCTATACGTTATTTTCTTCTGTTAAAGAAGAGATATTTACATAATTTGTCTTCACGAAAAATTTCATAATACTTGTGCTATATATCAAATATGTCCAAACATTGTATGACTATCGTTACTGTTTTTTGTTTTTTCTTTCCATTTTACAAAATGTGTGCATAAAATAAAAAAAAACAGTTTCTGGTACGTCTTAAGCTTGAAAATTAATACTTGTAAGACGAATTTTCGTTGAAATAACAATTTTAAAAGAAATATGGGTTCAAATCAATAACATGGTAAATACTTCGGATTTCCAAAGCAGATGTTCCTAATAAGAAGTATGTACACAAATAATACATTTATCAAGTTTGTAGCATACCTCAAGCTCAGGTGTACTTTTATTTTTATTCATTTATTTATTTATTTATTAGCAGTCTTAGAGCTTAGCTCCTTTTGACCAGAGATCAAGTGAAAAATTACGGAACAACATTCAAGTATAGTAGGAATTATTACTCTGTAAGAAAAGCGGTGTTGAAATGAACTCAGACCGGTGTAACGGTGCTAATTAGCCGTGATATTCAACAGGTGTTAAGACGGTGTCACTTTTATTAAGCTGAACAAATTGCATCAATTTTTGATCACTTATCAAATCAAATATTTAAGAACAGTATATTAATTATTTCCAATGTATTTCTGATGTTTTCCATGAGGTAACTGATTTGAAGATAATAAATTAACTATTGATAATTTTATTTCATTTTTCCCGGTGATTTAATTCGCAACGAGACTTGAATCATAAAAATCTGTTTCCCATATTTTATACAGCAACGTTAACATGTCATTGCGGACGAATACTTTTTAGATTTCTCCATAAATTGGTAAATCCGCCATGTCATTGGTTTTGAAACAATGAAAAATTTTCTTTTCGTATTTAAAATACAATCGGCTTTTGATACTTCAAAAATAAAATTACTTTTTTTTAACAACGCTTATTAGTCCCAGAAAAATTTTATCTCTCATATACAAAATCCTGTGTGACAACAAAGGTCTCACAATTTTTATCACGAAAAAATTGTAGTTGCTACAGTAGCTGTAGTTAAGGTTACTACAAGTTGGAGTAAAGAAATGCCTACTCCAACTTGGAACAATATCACGTTCCCTAACGTTTCATCCGCAGACGTTAAATCCGCGACGTTGTAAATCGGTAATGTGCCCTTGTTTCAAGGGTTTCGTGTGTGGGTAATTACAATAGTATGTTAACAAACCTACGCTTGCAATGATACTAGAAAAATTAAATGAGTAAATAAAGTAAATAAATTATTATACAGTCGCGGATTTGATGTCTACGGGCAAACATTCGTGATACCATAATCTCAACCACACGTGTAATGACATCAGTACTATTTATGTAGTATCTTTTATTACATATTAGAGTACTCGCTACTACAAATGTTTTACTACAATATTGTGGTTAGAAGAAGTAAGGGATAGTAATAGATCAGATTATTGTAGATACAGCTACCTGATTAAACATCTCTTTCATGTTCAACCAAATGTTTATAATTTATAAGGTTTATTACGAAATTTGGCAAACGTTTCTGACGTCCTCATTTCTGGCGGCAGGGAGTTCCAAAAGTTACGGTTAGATATAATAAATGACTTCTGATAAGCAGATGTACCTGCAAATATAGTGTGCTCTATTGTTTCATCCCAACGATTAGTGATATTTCTGACCATTTCGCTGACATGAAACCGTATCTACACAGTTAGAAATATTGTGTATTTGTGTTAAAAAATTATTTGGGTAATTTTTTGTGTTGATTTTTAACACAGAAATCTGTCAATTCAACACAAACCGTTTGTGTTATTTTACTTTAACAGATTTTTTATGTTAAATGATTGGAAAATCTAGAATGTAACACATTTCTTGAGTTATTCGAAAATTAACACAACATTTGTGTTATTTGACTAAACGTTTCCACGCGATTTTTCATTACTATAACCAAGCAAAGCATTGTAGCAGCATTGAATGCAGGGAAATTTGAATTATAATTTATTTAGAATTAAATCTATACATTTACAATTAAATTTCGATAACTTTCATACTTTTTTGACCTGGTTCAATTGTTCGCTAAATTGACATAAGTTCTACTAAGGGTAGATCAGTATACTTGAGTTGGTTAGGTTATGTGCTTATGTTTATTAGTTGATTTTAACACGAAAAATGTGTTAAATTTACATAAATGTTCTGTTAAATGTTCACAAATTTTCTATCAAAAGAACAGATTTTATGTGTTCAATTTTATTTAACATAAAATTTGTGTTAAAGATCAACACAAACGCAATGTGTTGAATTAACACAAAATTTCTAACTGTGTATATTTTATGTCATTCACTGAAATGTTAAAATAAGCCAATTAATCTAAAAACAAGACTAAGGAACAAGTCTAATAGTATTTCAAGTCGTTTTATTATATTGGCCAGTTCGAAAAGTTACTTTGTTGTATGTTCATAATATATTTACTGTATGTACGGCTGTACGTTTACACGATCACTGAAGAAAAGACGCAACGAATTGACTCAACTCTCTCTTTTTAATTTTCACTATGTCACTTTTCCTCAAATTTGAAGTTTTTCAATTTTCATTATGATATGAGCGTTGAAGGTGTGTACTTTTGGATTTTCTGAACTGTGTTTTTCTTTCTTGGTTAGTATGTGTACAATATATCTATCTAGATTTTTAATATGATCCATGGCCGCTTCAATTTTACAATAGCAGTTACCGTAGTACCGAGGTCAACAAGACCAGAAAGAGAAATTGTAAGCGGGTGTTTGGCAGACAAGCAGTTGGCAATAGTATGAGTGCCGTTGCAGGTTGAAAATGAGGATGAAATGGAGAATAGCACAGAAAACGTTCATAAAGGCAGATTCTCAAACACGTGCCTTACATACTAAATTTTCGCGTTCGATTAAACCCACGATCTGTTTTATAGTAAACCTAGCACTGGTGACGTTTACGTACGTGAGCTGGAAAATCTTTAAGTATGGTATAAAAGAACATCTCCTTATCTTTTATTTTCACATGAGCACTTGAGAACTCAAAAAAATATTTTTTATATAATACAAAGAGGTCATTTTCATGTTGCTTTATAATTATCGTTTTATAAAGCTGATTTTAAGTGCGAATACCTTTTGGGTATTTATTCATAACAGATTTTTTTTATGATTTTCACAAATTATCTTCACTGAATCGTCAAAAATGAAATGTAAATATTTTATTAATCAACAAACGTATAGTGATTACAAATAAATTATTCTATCACGATTCACAAGTTTTATATATTTTATACACCAAGATCTAACAACACAGGTGTTGAAAAACAATAAATGAAACACAATATGAAATCGGTAAGTATTCTTTTGAATTATTAATGACTCCAACAAAAGAACCCGGGCATAAATTAGTATCCCTTAGAAAAATACAAAATATGTGTTTTACCTAATAGAAATTATCTATACATTCTATAGAATACCTTGAGTGAAGTTTTAAATTAGAAATACCATCAACAATTAATTTAATCCTGTCCATATTCTCTTAAAGTGAATTATTGAAAATTACCCGGGAAAAAAATTTAGATCTATTCAGATCAAATTAGATCTGATGTTTCAGATCTGAACAGATCTGCATTTTGGCAGATCTGTTTAGATCAAATCAGATCTACTCTGATCTGGGTCGAGTATAAATTATGATCAAATTTGATCTGAGCTGATCTTATTTGATCAGAACAGATCTAAATTTTTTTTCCCGGGTAGTGAATATTCTCTATTTTGCAATGAAAAGTTTACTACTATTTACAATAAGCGGTATGATTTGCATTATGAATAAGTGAATATTTAATATTAGCTAGTGAATTCCATGAATTCATTTTTGGAGAGAATACTCAATTATCAAAAACAAGTACTCATAGTTTTTTGAATTGTGTAGTTTAATTTTGTCAATGTACGCGGAAAAATTTAAACTTGACTGGTTACTGTCCAGTACACGACTGGGTCGTATTCTTCATGTGCTCATAGTAAAAGTTCATGTTTAGTCTAGGGCAGCACACAAATGCCAGTACCGGCATTAGTTGTGTGCGGAGGTTTCTAATTCATGTGCGCACACGAATGAGTAATGTTCTGCACACGACTCAATCTGATGTGTCACTGTAACCACTCATGTGTTGCCTACAACTTTATAGTGTTCGACACGATATCTTCTTTTGTGCTGTACATGAATCGTATCTTTGGAAATAAAAGTTTAATTTGAAACATGTAGTTCGTGTGCAGCGCAAGAGTAATTATCGTGTCGAACACTATCTAGCCATGGACAGCACATGAATGGTTTCTGTGCTAAACAATAACCGCTACTGTGACATACGATAATCGCTCGTGTGCAGAACACTAATCAGTATTTTTCAAACACGGCTGATGCTGGTGCTACCATTTTCGTGTTGCATCAGACAGTACAGTTCTAAAAATAAACTGTTACTGTGAGCACATGATTTAGTCGTAAGCTCCACCATTTTGTTTTGTTCACTACTTAGTCTCATTTTGGACAATAACTAGTTATGTTTTAATTTTTTCTCACCTCCGGGCGGAAAGTGCAACTTTCGTCCCGCTGTGCAAAACGAAGTTGCCGCTTTCCGCCTCCGTCGAGGAGAAAAATAGTATACACTCCTCGGGAAGTAAATAAGAAAGCCTCAGATCACATGTTTGTTGACCTCGGCTTCGCCTCGGCCAACAATTACATGTGATCTGAGACATTTCTTACTTTACTTCCCTAGGTGTGTAATATACTATTTCATGTAGAGTAACTTTCACATCATTGATATAGAAAAATTTTACACTAAATCGTTCATGTCACACCAGGAACCGAACATTTTTTTCAGTATTTGGCATTTAGGATCATGAGTGGTTTATTTACAGCCGAATTCCATTAACTCGGACAGTTAGTCTACAAAGGAGCGGAAATTTCCCGGAAATTCCGACTTATCGAATGCCCCTTCTTAAAGAGTAAACTACGGCGCATGCGCTCTTACATCTACATGTATGATGCATATATAAATATACACAGGCGCATAGAAATGTATAGCATCGGGTGGGAGACAGTTTAGTTCGTAGTGGGGGTCAAGACTGAAAAGAAGCTCCGAGGTAATGGAATCCGGCTTGATGGGATTCGACTGTAATAACCAAATATTAACGATAAAATACTACAATACATTATCGTCACTGAAACATTATATGATCTAAAACAGCCAATCAGATTTTTACGATAAAAAGAATATCTCTGTTAATGTCAGCAGTTTTTATGCACTAATAGGGTACAGGTACCATTTTTGGCCACTTTAGGGCCAGTTTTGGACACTTGGAAAATTCAAATAAAATAATCTGTAAAAGACCCAATAACATAACCAATTTTTTGAATATGTGTAAAGATCCTTCTATTCCACTATTCAAATGAAAATTTTATTTTACACTTTTTTATTAATTAAAATGAAGGATTCAATGTCCAAAAATAGAGCAGTGGCCACAAATGGTACCTCTACCCTATCTTGACGAAAGAAAAAAATTAACGAAACAGTAGAAAATATTTTTATGCATTACAGGAAATAATCCCATAACTATAGTGCTCGTTCCCTTGATGCATAGAAATAATTCCAATAAATATATATAGATACATAGGAATACATACATCATGAAAACGTTTCTTATGTTCATGGTTCTGTTCTCCATAATGTATAAAGGCTGTTTCCATTTGTCTATAGGGACAATTTCTAAATTAGTATGGGATTAAATCCCTCAAGCGCATAAAATCTGTTCCTATAATGTGTTCTCCGCGTACTGTTATACGCCATTGCATAAATGGATTATTGGAATGTAAATAATTTACACATAAAAAGTGCAAAATAAAAACATTATATTAACAAAAAGTTTTCATTGTATAAATTATGATAAAAAACGTTTTAGTAATTTTCCAAACACAATACATTAGCATTAAAAGCTGGTTATTAAAAAAAGTTTTCCGTTAATTTAAAATTGCAAAATAAACATGTACCCTTGTATGTTTACAAGTATTTAAAAAATATAAACATAGAATGTGTAAGGTCTGCAATACATTTGTGGTTTCATAAATATGAGAGGTTACTTTAAAAATGCGAACATGAAGTGAGAGATTGTAGGAATAAAAGAAACAACAAAACGGTTTTCCTTTAGGTAAGAGCACAAATTTACTGTCAAAAGTTTTCTCATTTTTCGTTCACTTTTTTAGTCCAAAGAAACTTTACTCGAAATGTATTGAAGAAAATCAATCACCCTCAAGCGATATAGTTCCCCTATTTTGATCGCTGTTTTTCTTGTTCGTTTTACTCTTTATCGGTTAAATAATGAATTACCTGTCAAATGTCACTATATTTAACCTCATCACCTACAAAATTTAATGATAGTTGACATTAAGTTATATCTCATTTAACTTTTTTCTTTCTTAACGCAATCAAGCCAGTAATAGCAAACTTGTGACGATACTTTATGAAGAGTTGAGCATGCCTAGGAAGAACTTGTTGCAACTTGAGGTGAAGTCGACGTCCAGTCAAAGGGATCTTATCCATGAATGGCTCTGATAGTTTAGAGATAGTAACACTGACACAAGTAGATTATGGTGACATGTGTCAACTACATATGTTGACGCATATCCTAACATGACAGAGTATATCGACGAGACGTCAGTATGTATGAGTTTAAACAGGAAAGCGTTCTTGCATACATATCATTACTTTGGTAGCTCCAAGTGGCTTGAACGACTCGACCCTTTGGTCCAGACCTCAATTTTGAGGCTACACAAATGCGTGCATACATGTAACCTAAGCGGGAAAGCTCTTGTCCAGTCTCGTATACTCTCGGTTCGTTAACACGTCACGGTTTCAGGATGTTGCGCATGTTTATCTTTCAGCTATCGCTGTAGATGATACTATCATTTTACCTAATCTCAACGATTATTATTGCAGATACCAGCTGCAGTAGATTTACATTACTTTATTTCTAATGCCTTCAGATAGAATCTATTTAGCCTGTTATTACGATGGTACTTACTTTACTATATCAGTATGACCTTATTTCTTGTTACCGCTAGCTTTCAAGGTTCGTTATGAAAGCTTTCGATAGTCTTACGTATGACAGGCATCACGCCGATGCATTAACTACAGGAGCTTCAATTTTCTCGCTACTTAGGCATCGTAAGGCGACGGGAAATTCGCTTCAAGATAACTTTCCACGTCATGAACATTATCAACTAATGCAATTTTAACGTAATGGGGTTCGTTATAGAAATTAGCAAAGTAACAAATTATATTTTTATTTTTTAGCATCATCGAATTAAAGTTAAAGGTGTCTATCAAATTATGTAGCGTAAATGTATCATTTACATCTTTTCCTGTATGATGTTTTTTAGAAAAGTGTGTTTATCAAAAAATAAACAAGTTTAAGATTCCGTCAATGATGGTAACTCAAGTTTTCGATGCTCTATTAATTTATAATTGAATTTAAAAGATTAGTATTCAAAAAATAATGAATTGTTTAGAAAATAAAGTCAAGTGAGTACACGGAGAAAAAAAAAGTAACCATTGCTGCGCAGAACAGTAATCCAGTCAATGAGCGTGTTTGGGCGAAAGATTAGGTATAGTAAAAGTATATTTTACTATACTTATATTAATTCAATTGACTGGATTACTGTTCTGCGCAGTAATAGTTACTGTTCTTCTCTCTCCGTGTACAAGGTTAATTTGAGTTTGTTTTGTTCAAAATCGAAAAATTTTGTATTGTCATGACATTATAAAAAGAGCAAAGGAAAAATTACAGTTTTTAGTGCAAAAAAAAGAGCCCTCGTATAAAAAAACTTCAAGTGTTATAGCTTACACTGTAATAATCGTGACTATTTCTTGTAAGAAAGTAATTACAATTATAGATACCAAATTTTACACTTTCTAATGTATTTTTATTTGAATGAAACTTTATTATGAATGAACCGCTATTAAGGACTGAAAAAAGTCTTGTATGAAACTGTAATAATGCTACGTCTCAGAAATAATGGAATTTTTGGTTTCAAAGTAAGGGAACTTGTCCTTAAATTTGCTGGTATTTGGAACTGTAATTTTTCTACTATTCTTTTCTCCATGAAACAATACGCTGTTAAAATAGAAAACCGATGGATGATTTTGAACATCACCATTATTAATATGATCTTTAAAAACATATATACTGAAAAATCTTCGTTTTCCATTTTCCGGTTTATGTACGCTGACGGCCAGAAAAGAGACGTAAAAAAAATTTGCGATACAATATTTTGTAACAGGCTGCATTTGAAACAGAAGTTTAATTCATTCTTTTCTATAAATTTCGTGTAAAATGTACATCATTTATTGTTTTTGACAGACAGTAATGTTTATAATAGAAATTTCATTATTTAGTGAAACTAATCTTTTTTTTTAAGATATGAATCTATCAATGTTGAGATTATATTGTATTAAGATTATTAGAGTAAAGTAACTTTTGATTTAGATTATGAAATTACATTAAGATGACACTTTTTGATTGATAAACTTTACTTAAAACCTTACTGAGTGTACATTTCATCGAACTAGAGCATATTTGCCGATGATTTATTAGATAAAATTTTAGTAGTGAAAAGAAAAACGCTCCTGTTATATACAAAAAACTACTAGCCTAAAATGAAACAGAATGTTTTGAATATTATTTTGATGTCTTGTTTAGTTTCAACTTTCCTTAGGTTATATACGAAAATTTCTTCTAGTAGAAATAACCAATACTAAAAAAAATACTTTTTTTTTTTATTGAAAATATATTAGTGATTATAAACTAGCAAATACCATACTGTAAATTATCGATATTGATACCAATTATTTTTTGAATTTCAGATATGTCTTATAAGCCACGTCATCCAGTAATTGAGGGTAAGTTTATAATTATTATACATATTTATATTATACTAGAAGTGTTATGTCGTTTAGAGTCTCCATAAATTTATGACACAATATTTTATGCTAAAGAATGCGAATTTCATGACAAAAAAAAACGTGGAATGTCAAGCAAAACAACCCCTGGAAGTAAAACAGCATCTCAAAATATTTAATAAAATTTATAATTCACGTCATAATATATATGTTTTTTCAATGAAAAAATTTTCTAGAGGATTCACATTGAATAAAATTAAAAAATAAACATCAAAATATTGTTTCTCACTGAAAAATTATTGTAAAGTTATGCAACTGAAATGCTTTTATGACAAGATAATATGCTTTACTAATTTAAAAACATATTTTTTTTATGCAAAATTCGCATTACTGAAATTTCAGTCAGTTAGAATATTTTAAACTTCTTGAAGTGACAAATGAAAATTTAAAAACAAAAAGTTATATTGCTTCGGTCCGATTTTTGAAATTCGGCATATCGATACTGCCATTCTAATACGTCGTATCCCACAAAATTTGACATTTTCACTTTTCTTGAAAAATGGAATCATTGTAACAATGTGTAGCTTATGTCAAAATTTTAGAGGTCAAATTGTTTATTTAGTATTTTTAAATAAATATTCTAATATGTCGTATCCCACATTCGTATAGGCTCAGTCACGCTTAACATTTTCAATTTTAAGTTAATTTTAAGGAAGCAATTAACGACATAAGTAAGAAGGTAATTATGCATAATTTTTTACTCTTCTTACAGCATATAATTCAAAATTATTTATTCACTACAAATGCCTGTATTTTATGAAAAACACGAAAATAAATTTGTAGGTTATACCAATGTAAACATAATACAAATAATTTTCTTTGCTGACCGTAAAACGTTTTTATCATCTCCTGAAAAATTTCCCGAATGTGGGATACGACGTATTAGAATGGCAGTATCGATATACAATATCTTAGATATTCTATAGTTAAGTGTATATTAATAGTAGTGTATTCACATTAAGACAGTTATAACCTCCAAATCACATTTTGATCTTGTTCTTATGTAATATTCAAAATTTTAATGGAATTTTGTTTTCTTTGTTAAATTTCTAAAAATTCCTATTTTTATTGTTTTATTTTCCGAACAACCCTGCTTAAAAAATCCGATAGATTCTTATAGCTGTATGTGTAAGGCCCTATACTTAACTATAGCACTTCTCATAGAACTCATTCATTCTTATAAAATCTCTATCGGAATATATGAGAAACTATTGGATTCTATGAAATTTTCTAAACAGGGAAGTAAATATAAAAACGACTAATTAATTCAGAAATAACAATCCAGTGCAGAACCGAACTATAGTTGCTTGTAGTCTACGATTAATTTGAGCATGCGCAAAAACTAATACAATATTATTATCACTGTAATAATAAACCTATACCAAATGCGTGAAAATATTTCAACATCAATAGTGATATTGCAGCGTCACGATTTTTATCTGTGCAATTTCCTATTCATAAATTATACTCCTACAAACATTAAGTTGAAGTATGTGCTGTAAAAATTTTGTTGTATTTTTCTAAAAACTATTTTACCGTGTACTGAACTCTACATCATGAAAGTTCAATTGATAGTTTTAACGATTTTACCTATTTTGCTTGGTATACTTGGTTAATGAAAGGCTATAAGACTTTCTATATAGTTGAGATATTATCAGCAACAGTACTCTGCCAAAGTGATATACTATTTTCATGATTTCGTCGTTGTTTTATGGAAGGCTCGCGTGTTAGTTGTTTTAACTTATGCCTACGGTCATCCGCCATTCTGCTTTAGTGTTGGTCACGGAAAAGGGTCCTTTTATTTCATTCACATGTAGCTTTAGTACTATCTTCACTACATCAAATATAAAGTTCTTGTGATTGTTTCTAGACTATCTTTAGTAAAAGTAAATCATCATGAAAATTATTTGAGATTGTGAGTCACGATACTTAAACTATTATAACAAGGAGCATTAAGTTTTAAAGTGATATACCTTTTTATGTACGTATCCATTTCATGTGACCTTACAAAACAATTGGTTCAATGAACACATAACTTTTGTTTGCGTTAGTAAAAAAATTTAACTGAAACTGAAAGTGATGATAAAATAAATTAGGTTGAAGTGATAAAATAGGTAACGATCAAGAAGACTGATTTGACGAGGATATAAAAAAAAACACGAGAATAATTTTCTTGAGAAACCGTGATATGATGTTATTGCTTGAAGATATATTTTTTTAATTTTTGGTTCCTGTTAGCATAAAGCTCTATTTTACAAGCCATGTAAATTATTTAATGAAAGCGTAAAAAATGCCGAACTTCTTTCTTATAATTTTTTCAAACGCGATTTATATCGTTAACTGTTTTCTAATCGGACACAGAATTATCAAACTTTAAGACTTTCTGAGTTATTATAAATTGTAATTTATATATTCTGTTGGATCCGATTTGCTGTGAACGCTCATCCTATTAACTTTTGTTTCGTTCTAAAAATTGAATACATCATTAATCATTAGACGATTTCCAATATAGTTCATATGAAAATTTCGATTGTCAATCAGACAGTGATTTTATGATCCAGTTTTTGACAAATAGTCTAAATAACTTAGTTCAATCAACATTTATAGAACAAATGACTTACTGAGATACTATTTATATAGATCAATGTATTAATGAAATGAATATTCATTTAGAAAACACTGAAATGAGAAAAGTAAGCAAATGAACACGAAATATTATTCAATTTTATACTATTATTTATTTTACTCTAAAAAAAAAAAAAAAAAAAAAAAAACATACAATAATGAACAAGTTTCAACATATTTATATATTTCACTT
Organism: Microplitis mediator; assembly: GCF_029852145.1. NCBI lineage: Eukaryota > Metazoa > Arthropoda > Insecta > Hymenoptera > Braconidae > Microplitis > Microplitis mediator. The sequence continues at coordinate 8,724,706 of NC_079975.1, forward strand.
CGTTAACCAATTTGGAAACATAACTGAATTTAAATGAAGTTTACAAAGATAAATTTCATAAAAACAATATTCTGCAGTGACATTCGAACAATTTTAGAGAAAAAAATCATGGAACAATGAAATATTACAAAAAATATTTTTATTTCTGCTAAATAATCCTTCAAATAATTTTTTCGTGGTAAAATATTCAAATGAAAAATACAATACATAAATATTCAAAGAGAAAAAATTAATTCTATAATAATTAAATGAAAAAATTGTAATTTGTATATGTATGTATATGTCTGAGGATTTTCATATCAAGAAAAAAGTATGTTTCTCAATTATGACATGTTTTAATAATAATACTTCAAAAATACTTAATAGTATTAAGAAAGTTAACTTTTTTTTGTAGAAAGAGAACTTGAATTATCAGAGCTGCGTCACATTTAAAAATTGAAGAACAAAATAGAATAAAATGTAATAAAACTTTTAAAGATAAACTTCTTTGCTTCAACTTCAAACTTGAAACATTTATGTTCATATTTTTATCTCATTATAACTGCGTGCAGTTCACTTGTAACCCGGGTTTGTAACGAGATTGTATTTGGACTAATTGGTTTGTCTTCAAATTCTTATGAAAATTTAAAGCCTCTTTTCATCTAAAGACGATCGAAAACAGACTAATAAAAATAATTGGCAGTAAAAGTCTGATTTTGGTTCCGACGGAAACAAAAGAAGACAATATATTATGAAAAAAAAGTATGATTTGGATCTCGAAGCGACCAAAACCAGACTAAAAATTATTGAAAACAAGTCTAAATATAGAATAGTACAGGCTAAACTCGATCAAATTTCACATGTCAATTCAATACGAGTAAACCCGGGTCAAAAAATTAGATCTGTTTCAAAATAAATGATAAATTCAAATAATTTTTCTTTAATTTAAGTTTATAAATCGTATTTATTTTATATAGGAATTTAATCTGTTTCTGTCCGTACTGATCACTATCCAGGCCAATATCAGACTTATTTTCGTATGATATTTAGTCTGTTTCAAATCGCGTTTAGACTAAAAACAGTCTTTTTTATTATAATTATTGATCTATGTTCAATTGTTTTTAAGGAAAAAAACAGACTTTATTTGCTATAATTGTTAGTTTGTTTTTAATCACTTTTAGATCAAAAACAGGACTTTTTATAAATATCAATAATAATAATAATAATCTAGATGTATAAATTTATTTTAACATTCTTTGTATTTGAAACATGCTAATGCGCTTCCGTAATGCACAAGAATTTTGATGTTTTCTAATGCCAAAATATTTTCGATTTTATCCAGTAAATAAGAAAAATTTCTTGACATTTCAAGAGATATTTTATCACTTTTATTCAATGCTATAAATACTCAGTCAAGACAACTAAAAATAAAGTTGTCAAACTTTTATTAATTGCCGACATTTTTAAATAAAAGATACTAAATAAATAGTAAACAAAACATAATCAATTCTGTAACTTAAAATTTTTTTTATAAATATTGTCCATAAATAAAAATTTTATAAGTCCATGATTTAATCTAGTTTTATCTGCCCGTAACGCAATTGTTTTTTAAAACAACAGGTCGAAAACAGCTTAAAATTTCTGTAAAAGATCAAAAACAGATCAAATAGTCCAATTAGATTAAAATCAGATCAAATTTTTCGGTCCGGGTAGATCAAAAACAGACTAAAATTTTTATAGAAGTTCAATAATAGACCAAGTAGTCTAAATACAGTACAGTTAGACTAAAATCAGATCAAATTTTTCGACCCGGGAACTTTTGAGTATTTGTATAACCATTATTTGGAATTTTTTCACTACAACTTATTAATTCTACTTCACAATACATTTTTTTAAAAGTGATAACATAAAATTATCGAGTTGTGTGCTTTTGTTCATTACGTGCAAAAGTACTATTAATTATGTACTAGTTTTTTACAGTAATATATCGTATTATACTTTCTAAGCATTAATAAATTATAAAATTGCACTTCTGAAGTTTATTTTTTAGGATAAGCTTTTCTTGTCCAACTTTGTATCTATAATACATTTAACCCAGTAAACTTTTTAGAATTTTAGCAACACACAACTTTTTCGAAGTACAAAGTTTATAATTATATATTGATAGCCAAGTACAAGTCTCTGACCCGAGTTGAGTTGGCGGTCAATAGTAGTTTTATTTTAGTTTCACTGTTAATGGTGTACATTATTACTTTGAAACATGAGGTAAATCTAAAAACATTAATAGATTATGCATTAAATTTTACAGTTTTATGATTAATTTGCATATTACTTGAGTTTTTAAAGTTCACATCAATTTAGTAGGTGAGTTTAATAGAAATTCAACTATTCTGGCTGCCAGATGAAATTTTATGAGTTATCTTTAGAAAAATTGTAAATTTAAAAGTCAACTGTTCAAACACTGAACATAAATAAGCACACAGAAAAAAAGGTTTTCTTGGCACAAAAATTTTTTACTCGCCCCAAGAAAATCTTTGCATTATGAATTGAAAACAGAAATTTTCTTACAGCGAGAATGGATTTTCTCAGAGCAAAATAAAACTTTTTGAGTCAATAAATTTTTTCTCGTCCCAAGAAAATTTTTGTGTTCAATTTATAATACTAAAAAATTCTTGCGCCCAGAAATTCTTTTCTTCTGTGCAGACGTCAACTACTAAATTAATATCCTCTAAATAATCCGGAAAATTGTTTATTTTTACTTTTTAAAACGCGGCATTTTTTTCATGTCGACTAGAATTAAAGAAGCTTTATACTAGTGAGATACGTGGCTTTATAGTGGTCACTCTAGAGTTTTAAATTTTTTTCTTTTTACCCCATGTTTTCATTTGCTAAAAAGCTAACCTGTACTGTTGTATAATCTTTATAGGATACCACCCGAAACATAGTAACGATTTGACTGCTCAATTTGACCAAAACAAAAAAATGTTTCTAAAGGATTGACTACAATAGTCGATACGTGATGGCATACGGAGTTATTTCCCCTAGTAGCTAGTATATATAGCTTTTATCGGCGTAAAAACATTTTAGTCAATTGTTGCATACGTTAAACTATTGAATTTGTTTTTTTTTTTTTTTTGGTTACTTCCTCAGTTCTGTGAAAATGGGAATGCGAGAACCGGGGGCTATGAATCAGATATATATATATATGATTTAAAAAGGATTTGAAGTATGTGAAAAGTTGTCTGCAAAAACTAAATGGCGTGACAATGTTAAGCTTAGTGAAAAAGGAAAACTCTTTGCTTAGTAAAACTGAGTAAGTTACGAAAAAAATCTGGAAAACGGTTGACCCTACAGAACAGTCCTTACAACTTTCCAGCTCAAAAAGAACTCAAAAACTTTATTATTTATACGTGTTCGAGCATGAATATTTGACACAATGGTTGAAAAATGGTTCATCTCTTGTTTAACTAAGAAATTTAATGAATTCATAACTAATTAATTTTTTTTTAAATATATGAATTTAGACAATCATCAAAAATGGTTGCTTACATGAAAAATTAAGTAAGTTTTCATTGAAATCCGACCACAAAATTCTAAAATATTCAAAGAAGAAACAGCAACTTTCAAAAGTTTTCTATTTACACAGCTGAAATTTTGTGTTCTTGTGTATAAAAATTCAATGGTTAAATATTTTGTGTCAATTATTTGACACCATCAAGAGTAAATTTAACTAAAGTTGAATGTGCTATCTGATCTCAACTAGTTTTAAACCTTTACTATTGACACAAGTATACTGTGTTAAGTTAACACAAAAAATTGAATGTATCATTTGGGATATGTGTTTTGTGTTAAATTTAATACAAATTTTTCAACTGTGTATAGAAGTGATTCTTGCGGCAATTGAGAATGACATCAAAAACAAAAATATGAAATTATTCTTGGAACATTTGAACATTGATTAGATTTTACAATCTAATGGTAAAACAGTTTTCAAATTATAAAAAAAAAAATAGTATATTACACACCAAGGGAGAAAAGTAGGACATTTCATTCCGTGTGTGTATTTGCTTACTCGACTTGAAGGCGATTGTGTACACAATTTTTCATCAGATCCGTACCCGATAGTTTAAAATTTTGCTTTGGTTCGTAGGAAGAATGGCACATGCGCTATTTTTAATCATTCGTTTTCTCACTAAAGAAAAGAACGACTTTCTTCCCTCTAAACAGGGCAGGAATTTAAACTTTTGGTGCAGGTATGGTAAAAAAATTTTGTATTTGAGTATTTCAATATCTACTTAAGTACATTATTGTCATAATATCTTTCTAAGGCCTTAAAATATCGATATTTAATAAAAATTTGATTTTTAAGAATCTGACTTTAAACAAGAACTTACCAATTTTATAGAAGTTTTCAATTTTCTCAGCAGAAAATTCAAAGAAAATGAAATTAAATTTTATTAAAAATATTTTTCATACAAAGTGTAAGCCTGGTATAATGAACTGTTGGAAAATATATGAACGTAAATTGAAAGAAACGTAAGGATTGAAAAAAGCGAGCACCAGATAAAGTCGATTGTATAAAATAAAATGAACTCGCAAAACAATACCATTACAGTATTACTAATAAAAGTTGAAAAAAAGATAAAGACAAAAGTAGATATTGTGTTTAGTAAACCCTGGAAAGCCGCTCAGAAAAAGCAAGTCTTGAATATTTTATAATGTACAAGAAATACTAAAGGTGAAAATTTATTGCCGAACTATAAAATATTTATGAATTTAGTAGTTTTTTATTTGATTTTACGTGTCCTTGGAAAATACAATGATCCATTTTATATTTTTTATATTTATTCCATCTGATTATTATTTTTATCACAGATATACTGTTCATTTTTCATGAACAAATAATATTATATTTATAATAAACGCTATTATTTTTTATAATCAATTTCTTAGTAAGTTATTATAAACATTTTAGAAAATTGAATCATCGCTGAAGGAAAAGTTTCGCATGACGTTTTTTTAAGTATTTTTATATTAATATCTCATATATTTTCACCGTTAAAATGCAGCAATACTAAGTTGAAAATTCAATAACAACTTATTGAGAAAGGAGCGTTAGTATCTTTTTAATACTATAAAGAGGAATTAGTCTTTTATAACAAAAAGTTTTATGACGTCCGACTGTAGTTGGAAATTCAATGTAAAAGTACTTTTCCGCTTGAATTAAATTTTAATGACTACCGTCAACTTATTTTTATTTTTTATACTCACAAAAGAAAAGTAATGTCTAAAGTATGATCAACAATTTAAGTTAATACAATAAAGAAGATCGAGGCGAGATCATATGCTTCAAGGAAAAAATATATATAAATACAAATGAGGCCATAGTTAAACAGAACAGTTTTTTTTTTGATTTTATCATCAGCCATGAATTTTTTTTTAATCGCCTTTACGTGCAGAAAAAATATGGTCGATTTTTATCCAAATTGATTATGTCAGTCATAAGAGATAATTTTCTTTCTATATTTTTGAATATTTTTTTTTTGTTAACCCTCGTTCCGTTTACATTGATATTAAAATTTAATAAGCAATCGAAAGTGTGGGGGAATGAAATATATAATAAAAAGTCACTCTATAATATTCGAGGCATAATATTTTCGTCACTAATTCAACAAATCGATACTGCCATTCTAATACGTCGTATCCCACATTCGGAAAATTTTTTTCAGGAGATGATAAAAACGTTTCACGGTCGGCAAAGAAAATTATTTGTCTCATGTTTACGTTGGTGTAACCTATAAATTTATTTTCATGTTTTTCATAAAATACAGGCATTTGTAGTGAATAAATAATTTCGAATTATACTGAAACTGAAGTACCGAACGTTGCTGCCCAACGAAAAATTTTGTCTTCTTACGTCGTCCCTAAGAATCCCTGAAAGTTACAGAGGGCACACGGAACTCGAAGTGATAGCTTTGAATTTTTTTCCGCGAAAATCGCGATATAGCATAAGTTTATGGTGGTTATGGGGTCGTTCCGGCAGACGGATTCTTATGGTGATTTTTTTCTACACTTCTTATGTCTCCCCTAAGAATTCCTGAAAGTTACAGAGGGCACACGAAATTCAAAGTGATAGCTTTGAATTTTTTTCCACAAAAATCGCGATATAGCATGAGTTTATGGTGGTTATGGGGGTGTTTTCATCAATGCGCTACCCTGGTGATAAACATTTATGCTTTTTAGACCAATTATATGAAATTCTAGGAGGGGATAATTTTTATTTTTTATTTAAAAAAAAAAGTTTTTTTCGTTGGGCAGCAATGTTCGATACTTTAGATTCATGAATTATATACTGTAAGAAAAGTCAAAAATTATGCATAATTACCTTTTTACTGATGTCGTTAATTGCTTGCTTAAAATTAACTTAAAATTGAAAATGTTAACCGTGACTAAACCTATGCGAATGTGGGATACGACATATTAGAATATTTATTTCAAAATACTAAATAAACAATTTGACCCCGAAAATTTGGACATAAGCTGCACATTGTTACAATGATTCCATTTTTCAAAAAAAGTGAAAATGTCAAATTTTGTGGGATACGACGTATCAGAATGGCAGTATCGAAATCTTTTAAATAAACCGGGTCGAAAAATTTTATCCGTTTTAAATCAAATGAAATTTTTGTTATTTTCATTCAATTTTATTTTTGATTTGTATTTAATTAACATGTGAATTTTAATTGAGTTGTCCCTGTATTTTTTATTATCAGAATATTTTCAGGCTTGTTTTCAATAATTTTCAGTCTGGTTTCGGTCGCCTCTAGATCAAAATCTGACTTTTTCCTCATAATATTTAGCCGTCTTGTTTTTATCTAGACCAAAATTAAATCAGACTTTTTTTTTGTCTGTTATTTGATCTTTAAGTCAGAAACAGTTTTAAATTTTTATAGAAATTTAAAGACACGTCAACTAGCTCAAATGCAGCCAATTAGTCCCAATCCAGTCTCATTAGAATAAAATCTGATCAGATTTTTCGACCCAGGAGTACAAAATCAATAAATTTTCATGGCGTATCCCAATTAATTAAATGGACTATCATGAATTTAACGAATCGATTCAAGTAAATTGAACGTATGATGTATGAAATAGTGTATACCTTATTGGATTCAGAGAGGTAAATAAAATGTTCATAATTTAATTTATTTTATCATTAAATTCTAATTAAATGTTTCATAAATTCTTTGTTACTACCGATATTTAATTGCAGTACTTCAATTGGCTTAAAAAAAAAAACTTACACCATAGGCACAGTTTCTTATTAATCGATTAAACATAAAATTCTAACAAAGTATCGTTCAGTATAGTACTATAATTATAACCTATCGTACACGATATTTTTTTAAGTCTTTAATTTTTACACCTACACTAATAGAAGGATTTCTTGGCATTCAAAAAAGATTTCTTAGTATTTAAGAAATCATTTTTTAGTTTGGAATATTTGTTAAATACAAAAAATGAAATTTAAGATATGGTTTTTTAAATACTAAGAAATCCTTATATCTGTGTAGAAAATAAAGAATCCTGTAAACTACCGCTAATTCGTTTAAACGAAATGTATTCCATTCGGAAATTTGACGTCGTTGAGCGAACGATAGCTATCATAAAAGAACTAATTTTAGTTTGCAGTGTACCAATACCCAAAGATTGTAACTTTTTAAAAAGAGTTTTCCTCGTAAATCTATATTTACTTAGTGCACTGTAAAAAAAAACTTGTTTAAATCCACTCTATCCCTATGTTAAAAGGTTATCGGGGTTTTCGTTTCATATGCTGATAATTATCAGTTAAAAATCAAAGCCTAGAAATTTCTATAAGTTAAGTTAGTTTTCTATAAGTTTTCTATAAGAAATTTTTATCATTTTGTTTTTCATTGCGTGCCTATTAAATTAACATTTACATCGTTGGTGTCATGGTCGTTCTAATCCACATGGCCAAAAAACTTAACTCCGTGCATTAGGTAACTTTTCCACCGGCAGTGTCAAAAATTTTACATCAAATCATTCGTACCACACCTGGAACTCAAAATTTTTTACAGTGCACTGAAAGTCTTAATCAAGTATTTATATTTATAAAAACACTACTCGGAGATGAGGATAAAAAGTCGATCAAAATTTATTATGCTGTCAATCAAACTTGAAACAGGCCGATGAGTCTTCAAAAAGTTGTTATGCTACAACTATTACTTTGTTCTTATACCTTGTCGATAAATTTTAATAAAAATTACTCTTGTCCATAGTAATAGTTGTAGCATAGCATAACAATGTTTTTGGAAACCCATCGGCCTGTTCCAAGATTGATCAGCAGCATAATAAAAATTGGTTCTTTATTCTCATTCTCCCATGTGTCAATAAAGTTAAGAAGGGTTTTTAGAAATTTTCGTTCACTTTTTTTTTTTCGATAAAAGCTCTGAACGTTAAATAAAGAGCAGAGATCGATGCTTCACACAATAATCTAGTGTTCTGAACTATACTTTTTTTTAAATCTCCCATTTGTTAAGGAGAAAAAAGTAAACAAGTTTTCCATTTATCGTTTAAGTGCAAAAAAGAAAATATCATTTGTCCACTGAAGAACGATGGAGAAAAAAGAACGAATTGTTTTTGGAAAAAATGTATGAAAATGTAAAAAAAAAATTGGGTGATTAATGATTCAACAAAATTATCGAACAATATCACAAAAATTAAAAAAATATCGTCACCTAATTTTCAATATTGCATTAAGAAATAAAATCTGTAGTTTCAAGTAAATTTACTTAATGAATATTTTATTAAATTAAATGAAAATTTCTTTGAGCAAAATATTTGTTTAATTCTTAAAATGTTAATTGATTAAATAAAACGTTTCATTGCCACAAAATATCAATATCGTATTCACATTTAATTGCAACTGCCAATTATTTATTTCATTGAAGTTTTTTATAAACGGGTTTTATGTATCGATTATTTGAAATATTAATATAAGTTTAATATTATGATTTTCAGTGTGAATTTAATCATTATGTTTTGTCTTGAAAATCTTAAATAATTTTAAACTTCAAACTTTGATATCTATCCATACATTCAGAAAATTAAATGATAGGAATTATCATCTAGTGATGGTAAAATTTTTACTATCAATCTGATAGTAGTGAATATTATCTAAATGATTGTGTAAATCATCTAGATCGTAATAATATTAATTACAATCCCTGATAGTAACTGTTATCATCCTGATGGTAATTTTTACCATCCTGATAATAACCGTTACCATCCTGATATTATTATCTCTATTAAAAAAAATTATAACACTTACTATTTTGAATGAAATCTTCGAATTTTCGCACCAAAAATACATTAGAATGAAGATTTTTAATAGCATAATTTCTTGCGGGAAAATGTGTATGTAATAAAGCTTCTGAGAGCATTTCCTTCAGTTAGCATACAATTCTCATACCCCCACCATTACATAATAAGCAAGCTCTCAGTAGTCTGACTATACAATGATTCGAAAAGATTTTTTTCCTCTCAGTGAAGATCCTTTGTGACCGTCATTCGTGTCAGGAGTATGAAAGTTGACAGTTAATAGATGTAATAATATCTCACTGTAAATCGTTAAATAAAGACAAAATAAAAATCTTATTTTATGTGATAAGATTGAATAAAACCTCACGTTTTATCTACTTTATTTTCATTGTAATGATTTCATTTTATTTTATTTTAAACAGCTATGTAATTTTTTTTTTTTAATTATAGATACATATTGATCAGTTATAATTTTTTTTTTAAAGAACTATTGACATATACATGTTGATTCTTATAGAATGTGTAATTATTTTTTTTATTTTGTTCTTTATAAATTAAAGAAAGTATCATAAGCAAGATAAAAGTGATGTAAATAATTGGCAGAAACAGGAAAAGAAAAAAAAAATAATAATAATAATAAAAAGTAATGCAAGTAAAGAATAAAAGTGCAGATGTTTTATAGGGGAAAAAGCATGCATTAAAAAGAAATGTGTTGGTGTATATGTGTATTATGTTGGGAGTTGCCTCTGGGTAAGTATTTTCGCTCCAAAAGCAATTTATAGAACACAACCTTATCTCATACATGTCAACGTTTGTATGGTGTGTTCTTATTGCACTGTATCAACGCAACTACATCAACAAAATACTTAAAAGATCGTGTTCTTTTGTCGATATAATATGTGCAATTAAGTGTACATAAAATCAAATCTATTGAAAATTATTTTCAAATTTTTTTAAACCAGAGCAGCTCCATTTTAAATTTATAGGTTATAATATATTATTGATGTTAATATGTATTGAAAATTTAAAATAGTAAAGAAAAACATGCACAGATTAACATTTACAACTTGATAATAAGGCCACTGTTATTGATTTTATCGTCTACGATACTATACATTGGATCGTTGTGAGCTAACGACTTGAAATCACGCGATCAAAAGTGCTTCAAACGTGTAATAAAGTAATACGAAAATCAAGAATGGCGCTTTTGGTGTTTAAAACGGTATAAAATTTGCCATCGCCACCTTAAATTATTTAGATATGTCACTTATCTTATAATTTTAGATTTTATTCATATTTATTAATACACTGAAAGAAAGAAATATTTGTCCCAAATAAATCAATTTATTTGTGGCTTTTATAAAAATATTTTTTAATGACAAATAAATATATTTGGTACAATTAATTATGACAGTTGATTCAAATAATTTTATAATTTGATTGAAATATGTCATTTATTTCTGGTTAGAAAAATTAAATCTTTGTTTCAACTTCAAATTTAAGCTGTAAATAAACGTATTCTAGAACCTCATTTGAGCCTTTATGCTGCATTTATTTCTGTTTCTGCAATATAGAGGTTTAAATGAAGTTCTATTTTTCACTACACAGTTAGAAATTTTGTGCAATAGTGTGAAAAAATTATTTAGTTAAATTGTTTGTATTGATTTTCAACACAGAAATCTGTTAATTCAACACGAACCGCTTGTGTTATTTTACTGTATCAGATTTTTTATGTTCAATGATTAGAAAATCTGGAATGTAACACATCTTTTGTGTTATTCGAAAATTGGCACAAAACTTGTGTTGTTTAGCTAAACACCCCCACGCGTTTCTTCATTACTATAACTAAGCAAAACATTGCAGCAGCATTGTATGCAAGGAAATTTGGATTATAATTGATTTAAAATTAAATACAATCATAGATAACTTTCGTATTTTTATGATCAGGTTCAATGCCCTTTTCATTCTCATTTGACGGGAGGATAATTCATAGCTTCGTTGCTTAGAAAAATCACAGAAAATCGAACTAATTGTTTGCTTAATTGGCATAAGTTCTGCTAAAGTTAGATCAGTTTACTTGAGTTGGTTAGGTTATGTGCTTATATTTATTAGTTAATTTTAACACAAAAAGTCTGTCAAAATAACAGATTTTGTGTTCAATTATTCAACATAAAATTTGTTAAAGATCAACACAAGCGTCATGTGTTGAATTGACACAAAAATTTTTGTAAACCGTTTGTAACAAACGATTTGTGTTGAATTTAACACAAAATTTCCAACTGTGTAAAGGAGGTATGGAGGGAAACACTTTCAGAATTCACACAATACTCGGCTGTTGTTCGAATACTCAATCTCACTTACATTTGAAATAATCTCGTTTCATCTATCGTTACACGATATATTATTGTGGAAGGTTGATTGAGCTAGTGAATAAGCGGTTATTTTTTCTGATAAATCATTTATTTCTTCATAAACTGTTACAGATTATTTTCTTACGATACATTGAGTTGATTCCATATAATATTAAATGAGTTCAATTGACATATAAAGAACTGAATGAGATATAGTTTGATTACGTTTGTGGTAAAAAATAAAAAATAACAAGTATCATTACGAACAGTGGGTCGTGTTGGGTAAAGCTTACAAGTATTTCCGGATGTTGAACAAAAAAAAGTAAAGAAAAACAGTGTTAGAGAGATGAGTTTCGAAAAACCGTAAAAGCTAGATACCGAAAGGAATGAGCCTCAGAAAACTGTAGGCGTCGGAGTTAAACTTCACAAAAAAAAAATAAAAATAAAAATAAGAACAAAGATTAACCTTTTGTCGACAAGGCCGTTTCAGCATTCCTTTGTCTAAGTTGAGTATTCTGTCGCAACACTCTGTTTTGCTCAGAACTCAGTCTAAAGACATTCTCTGGCTTTCTCGTTATTTCATTCTCTCCCTCTTCCTCATTACAGTTTCTTCTCTTCCCTTCCATAAAGATTGCTTTCGGTGTCTGTTTGATTGAAACTTGCAGTAATTAACAATAGCCTATAGCTACCGTGTACTTTTTAATTTATGATATCGAAGATGTGAATAATGCATTCATTTCTTATGTATCAATTAAATGGTATTGTCATTACTCATTACTTGAACCTTAAACTGCGTAATTAGTTTATTTATTTATTTGCTTGTTTCTTTACCTCATGAAAATTTCAATGCCATTAAAGAGTACGTTGATAAGATTTACAGAAAGTTTGAATTTGTACTTTAGATAACTTTGATTGAGGGGAGAGTAAAACTCCTTCAACTACAATTGTCTTGTCAAGAGTTTGAGTATCAGGTGGTGGTCTTAGATAGTGTAAAGTTTAATCCTTAAAATTTCATGATCGACTTTAGACTAACATTTGTTTTCGTATCAGTTATCAATTTATTTGTAGATAACATTAGGTATTAAAAGATAAAAAGTAACTGACGGCAATAAATCTAATTATATTTTTGATCTTTTCTTCATAATTCTTTTATCTAAACTAAAATTTCTTTAGACCCTGCGGGCCAGCCCCGGAACCGCCTGTAGTTTCCGAGCTCAAGGAGCGCGGAAACATTATTGTCGATACATTTTCGGGCTCTCTGAGCTCAACTTGGTGATTTTGAGTCCGAAAAAAGTAACATTTCGTATTAATCTCCAAAAATTCGAGAAATTAAAAATAATTAATATAGATCGTTTTGCTCATAATTATGCTTGATGAATTCAATATTTTGGACAGAAATGATCGAGATAAAGTGTGACGTGAACTTTGAATTAAATCAGCGAGTTTATATAAGAAACATCCGGAAGAATATGTCAGAAAAAGTGATTTTTCGAAATTTTTGATGATGATATCATTCAAATTAACGAACTGATGATCATCATTTATGTAGCAATCAACAAACACTATGAAGCCAAAGGATCGGTATGAGTTCTGGAACATATGAGGAATTAGAATATGCGTTATTCGAAAAAAAAGTAGTAAGTTATTATTTTTTTTAATTTTTATCGCCGATATCCTTCGAACTAATTAACCGATTATGATATTTGAGGTGTTATTAGACACAGTTATTCAGCCTTTAATGCCAAGACGTTATTAAAATGAATCAGTTTTGTAATTTTTAAGTTTAGTAGAAGAAAGAAACTAATTCTACATTCTAATTGACGTGTTCAACATAACTTTGAATCTTAAGCGATTAATAAAATTTTATGAAATTAATCGGATTTAAATATCTGCTACATGCATATATTATTATCTTTTATTCGATTCAATAAGCTTCGAAGGTATTTAAAATAATATTCATATTATTTCAGTACAGACAGAGAAATTTAATAGAATTAACGTATAGTGCATAAATGTACAATATATTATAAATCGGTGATTTATTTAAAGTCATTATGATCGCAAGCTAATTTTATTTATTCATATAAAACTTTATGAACGGGTTGTGACGGTTACCTCGATGATAAAAGAGAAATTAGGCAATTCAAGTTTCTAGATACGTAACAGAGAGAAGTTTACTTTTTTGAAATTTAAAATTCAATAAGGGTTGGCTCTTTCAATATGGCCGCAAATTATCTTTTCATTGACCTCTTTATAAATTTGATTATTATAACTTTGAAATTCATTGATTTCTGACATTTTGCAGATTATTGCATACCGACAACTTTTTTTTATCATTAACAGAACCAATGTCTTTAAAAAATATAGAGAAGTCATCTTATTTCATGATAAAATGTATCTAAATAGAGATATGTAAGGTTATAAAATTTAGCTGATGTTGCCTTGATCTACACATGCGCGTTCTGATTAATTAAGTGCGCTTGTGCAGTCAAGAGATTTTGGTGATGTTAATAAGGCAGCTTATGAGAAATGTGATAGATTAGTTATTCGCTTAAATTATTGAGTATGGATATACCTAGCCCATTTCACTCAAATTCAGTGATTTGATGTACGAATGAGTGTTTTAATATACATTAAATCACTCTTTTGATCAATCAGGAAGGAACGTATTACAATATAAAACTTTACGAGGCTGACTTTAGCCAGTTGGCGGCGTATTTTTCGACATGAGTTACAAAAAAAATAAAATCCGAAATTCTATCATGTCTCATTAAATTTTTTTAAATTAATCGCCTTTGTTTTCTTAGAAATCGTCATATTTTATTTCAAGTTGCGACACTGATACTATTGCACATCTTTGGTAGAAAGCCGAAACAGAAAAAACTAATAGTGAGAAATGAGATGACGACTTTGACATAATACACCAACAGCTTGACCTTTATGTGTTTATTGTGAGCGAACGAAAAGAATGTGAATAGTGATATTCAAAGGGTTCTGTTCTATGAAAATCAGGCTTTATCAAAGAAACAATTGAGTCGGTTTGTTGGGTCTTTTATAAGTGATCGTGTAAACGTACAGTCGTACATACCAGTGAATATATTATGAACGTATGAAAAAAAAAATTGTATTTTTGGAATATCTCTGAACGAGCCCTACCGATCAAGTTCAATTTTTCACAGCTTCAAGATATTGACAAGCCGCGTCGAATGACACCTTAAAGTTCAAAATCGGTTCATCCGTTCAAAATATACAGGTATTTACATACGTACGTACGTACATACATACATACATACATACACTCGGACATCATCGTGAAATTAGTCAGGATAGCTTCCTAGGACCTCAAAACGTCAACATCTGATGAAAATTCGATTTTTGTAAATCGGACCGAAACCAATAACTTCCCGAATTTTTGAAAATTTACAATTTTCTTAGCGGGAAGTTAATAACTTTCGAACTGACCATTATAACAAATTGACTTGAATTATTATCAGTCTTGTCTTTGAAGTCATCGGCTTATTATAACATCTAAGTATATGGCATAAAATATAGATATGACTTTATGTCAGCGAAACGGTCAGACGTCACTAATCGCTTTGATGAAACAATAGAGCATCGTAAGCCTGTTTCTGCTTCAAGTACGGAATACACGTGCGGTCTCTATTTAACTATAATGAGAATACTAATCACTCAAATATTTAATGGATTGAATAAAGCCGTAACAAAACAATGGAGAAAATAATCGGATGTAAGCCCCGAAAGCACACTCTATTTCATTAAATGTTTCTAAAGTGATTAAGATTGTAAAAAAATTTAAAAAAGATTTTTTTAAGAATAAGTAATTGCTTTTTGTACGACTCATAATCTGTTATTATCGTCTTTTTAGTACACAGAACCATATTCAGTTATGCATCATTGCATAGGTAATGTAATAGAGATTATTTCTGCAATTTTCAAAAACTAATTTAGTGCAATAGAAACGAGAAAATCATTGAAATAAACTAAAAAATTTTCCCATCAAGCACTTGTAAAAAGTTTGTACCTTGAAAGCTCGATATCTCGAAAAATAATATTTAACTCATAATGCACGACTCTTAATGCGAAGCATTAAAGTGTGCTTTACGATCGAAAAATTAAGTTTGCCTCTTTTTCGCTACTATTTTTACTGTTCTACGCTTGTTAGTCCACAGAGCTTAAATAAGTTACACATTATCGGATAAAAAATTTAATAAGGATTAATTTTATTACTTATAAATACCAATTTGATGTATCAAATAACTAAAAAAGCATCAAAATGTAAAAAAAAATTTTCCCGTCAAGGAATAGAAAAAGTGACCGTAACCCGGAAACACAAAAACTCGAGAAAAAAGCCATTGTTTGGATCACTTTTTTTTTTAAAGATTATTTTAGGGACGAAGAAGAAGTGTGTCATGAATGGCCATCAAATTCGGCTCCGTTTAATTATAATTAATAAAAAGAACTTAACTAATTTTGTATATCTATACATGTTTTTAACATATACTTTTTTCACACCAGTCGCGCCTGCGCGAAAAAATACATCTGACTATTTTTCGGGGCGAAATTAAAATTTTTAGTGTCCCTGATTTAGAAACCTAATTTGAAATAATTCAAAGTTGGAAAAATTGACTATGTATAGATTTACACTTTAGCATGGATTGAATCATTCCAAATAAGATTCCTGAATCAGGGGTAATAGAAAGGAAAAACAAAAAAAAATTGTTCTTAAAACTTAGATCGTACATTTTTCTTTTTTTGCAAGTGAGCATTAAAAGACTCGCTTTACCCTCGAAGGATTTGATTTGATGAATTAATGAAAAATTAAATCACATTTCTTTAATTTTCAGCCTAAATATGTATAATCATTTGTCTTAACCAGTGTACATGCGTGGTATTTGACTATATATATTATAGTAACTGGTAATTTATAAATTTATATCACTTATACTACAATAATATCACACTTAAATTAGAAATAACAACACCACAATTAACAACAGTAAAAGAAAGGCAGGAGAGATATAGTTTATGGGAAATACAGATGTATGCTGTTAAACTGTCAATATATGACTGACTGACTCTAGTCGCGCTTCTATAAAACAAGAGAAGAAGGCATTTATTTTCTAGCTATTCAAATATTTTAAAATATCAGTTTCACATTCGTTACAATATAGGGGAGGGTGGGGCAGAGCGGCCCCCCTAAGCCAATTATTACTTTTTGTGGCTTTCAACCATAAGACCACTTTACTTTTGTCCTATTTCGAACGAATTTATCGACATTTTGCCAAAATTCTGAAAAAAAAAAAAATTTTTTTGTGGGGCAGAGCGGCCTCCCTCCAAAAAATGATAAAAAAAATTTTTTTTTTTATCAAAATTTTAGGGGGACCGCTCTGCCCCACCCTCCCCTAAATATATTCTGTTATGGGCCTTTTACTGTTTCTGCACCCAGACGGCTTTTTTGCACACCTCTTTTTTAATTCTTATTTTTTTGACGGCAAATGTTGACATAAACAGTGGCGTGATAGTAGCAAAAAATTGTTTTTTAATTTTATTCTATGATTCAGCAATACATTTTATTTCCACTTCAAATTTAATTGAGCGTTAGGAAGCGTATACATTTCGATTTTCCAGGTTTAAAAAAAAATATTTGAGGAATTGCATGGATTACATTTTAAAATTTCGAATTCATCAACTATTTTGAACAACAGTAGGAATATGTCCAACCATTTATATTTACTCTGCTATCATACATTTATATGATAAAGCCCGTAATCACTAAGACTTCAAAAATGCTTCCTGTAATTTTTGGCAATTTGATAGCTATTCAAGTAACTGAGTAGAACCGAACCCAAAAAAATAAAAGCAATAATAAATTATTATTCTGCAACGAAATTGGTTCACTGATGGAATAATAATTTCTTCGGGCAAAAAATAGAAGTTAAAACAATAAATTATTGAAAAATAATAAAGTAAATTGAGTTTCCAATAGTATGTTATGTTTAATGCAAGATTATCCATTATTATATTAATTTATTGAAATGCAATAATTGAATTATTCGTAATCCTTTTATTAACAATAATTTAAAATACGTAATGGGATTGAGTTTTATACTGTTAAATTTTTGTTATTTGAAGGAATAATTTAATAAGATTTTTCAAAAGTTATGTAAATTTCAATACGAAGGTGGCAAGTTCGATGGAAGTGAAATAACTGGAAAAAGTGATATATATCTAGTAAGGGGAGATGAAATTATTCTTCCACATAAAAGTTATCGATATTTTACTCGGATGGCTTCACGAACTTGGTGCGATAATCAGAAAAGATAAAAATATTAGACTGAAGATCGTTAAGGGAAAATTTAACAATATTCAAATGAATCAATAACTCCGATCTTTTCTTCTTTATTCAAATTCAGCTGTCACTGATGATAAAAAAAAAAATGATAATCTTAATTGTATTTGGAAAGTATTCGTTTTTTTACAATTTTTCCATATACTCAATGAGTTTTTAACTTCTCGCTAAGAAAATTGAAAATTTTCGAAAAAAGGGAAGTTATTGCTTTTGGTCTGATTATTGAAGAAAACCGAGTTTTGAACAGATCTTGACATTTTGAGGTCCTAAGAAATAATTCTGCCTATTTACAAGATGGTGTCGGAGTGTATGCATATGTGTATGTGCGCACGTACGTACGTGTGTATGTAAATATTCTATAACTTTTGAACGAATTAACCGATTTAGATCTTTGATGTGGCATCCGACGTAGACTATCAATTCCCAGATTTTTTCAAATAACGAGCATGATTGGTAAAATTCGTTTTGAAATATTCAAATATTAAGTTTTTTAAAAAACGTTTTACTTGAATAACCATTATCATGTTTTATGGATTGATGTCAAAATCTAATCAGCTCTAAAACTCTGAGATCCGCATTATATGCCGCCTTAACCACCAACATCACATCATTCGTTCAAGAGATGTAGAATATAGATTTTTCGATTATATTAATTAAAAGAAATTACAGGACGAGACAATATTTTTAAAAAGTATCATAATAGCTTTATTTGCAAGGAAAATAGTACACAACTGCTTACTAGCCTAGATGGTGTTCGACTGACTTAAACTACCCCTTAAAATTACTTGGGCCTCTCGGTCCCTTCTCATCCCCATCTCTAAACAGCATACTTCATACACTCTTACTTTCACTCGCTCTCTTACTCGCACTTAGGCTACAATATTTTTAGCAATCTTACAGAGTTACTATATTTTGACATCTGGTGACAGCATGGGTAATACTAGTTACTAACCTAATCCTTAAATTTACGACCACTTGTCCTTACATTTTAAAACTACTTAAAAACGAATGTTTTTACTAAAATAGAAACAGAGAAAATATTTACAGCAAAACATCAGAATTGTTGAACTAATTAACTCTTAAACTTTCTGAGTATTAGAGGTTAAAAACATGTGTCAAATACTGTATTGAACATCAAAATCGATTGATTAATTCCAATATATCGGTGTCGAATTTGGATTGTTTTAGACTTAACTGAATTACTTAGCCACGATTTAAGACGACCAAGTCTAAATCAAGTTTTATTTTTGACCAGAAAATTTTTATTATTTTTTATTTTAGTCTTATTTTTTATTTTTTTAACTTTTGTAAATAAAGGCAAGATTACCATTTTTCGTGCTCGAAAATGTGTTCACGATATTGTTTTTGAGTTCCTTGAAATCAAAAAGATCGAGAAGTTTTGAATTGGTTCAGAGGGTCAACCGTTTCTCAGATTTTTTTTTTTATAATTAAATGTTGAATATTTTTCCATTTCCATGATTGTAAGACGACGCAGGGAATGAAAAAAATTTCAATTGATTTTATTTCTCAAAGCATTTCTATAAATAAATATCATTATTTACACGTTTTCCACGTCGTTAAACACACGAAAATTTCTGTCTTAAAACCTCTTGAAAAGTCACGATATTATAATGATCTTCGCTTCTATGATGTTTTCTTATCATCAGTACTTCGCCATAAGATGTTATTTCCTTTATATCTACATATGTGTGAATAATATTTCAAAATATAAACAAGAAGTATACATAATTTTTTCAAAAAGAAATGCAATTCATTACTATTTTTTTAGGAGTCTTAAATTTTGTGACCATTAATTATTTTTGTCGACAACAGAAGAACAATTGTTTAATTCCAATTCACTTAGAAGTTATTTTTAATGGTCGATGAAATTAATGACACGAAAGAATTTATTTTTTATTTTATAAAGTAGAAAAAGAAACTTTGAATTTTGATCTTTGACATAAAATGGTTATAAAAGAGATGATATATATGCAGGAACTCGTCTGTTTTTTTAGTAGAAAAAAAGATTAAAACTTGTGTAATGTTCAAGACAGTAAGTAGAACATTAAACTATACACATGGGTTTTATACTTGTTTTATGTTTTAGTTATTCAACATGTATGAATAAACTTTTTATTGATTAAGCTAGAAAACTTTGAACAAAACATACTTTCTGATAGATATAAATTATTACTAGAAAAAAAATCCCGAAAACGGTTGACCCTGCGGTCCAGCCCCAAAACTTTTTGCTGTTCTCGAGCTCCCTGAGCTCGAAACAGTATCGTGAACACGCTTTTGAGCTCAAAAATACTCTTCTATATATTGTTGTTATCGAGCTCTTTGAGCCTGAAAAAATTTGTT
The DNA here is from genome assembly GCF_029852145.1 of Microplitis mediator. NCBI lineage: Eukaryota > Metazoa > Arthropoda > Insecta > Hymenoptera > Braconidae > Microplitis > Microplitis mediator. The sequence continues at coordinate 8,745,106 of NC_079975.1, forward strand.
GCTTTGATCTACGAAAATTCAAAATACCTAAAATAGTTCGACAAATTACGTCTGTTGTTATTTCCTGACTTTTTCGTCATCAATATCGTTTGAACTAATCAAGCGATTTTGATGTTCAACGCAATATTTGACGCAATTTTTTAGTCTCTCACTCTAAAGAAAGAGAAGACACTCTAGAAATTCTTTTGTCAACGATATTTCTCGAACAAATGATTCGATTTTATTGAATAACGTGGCATTCACTGAGGATTTTTGAGTTTCAGAGCTGTTTAGATTTGGAAATTAATTTATAAAGTATGATAAAAGTTATCCAATAGAAACATTTTTTCAAAATTTTCATTTCTGGAATAGTTCAAAACGTACTTTTCCGATCAAGCTTAATTTTTCACAGAATCTAAAAATAAATAAACTGTTTCGAAGGCCACCTCAAAGATTCAAATCAGTCAATCCGTTCAAAAGTTATAGAATATTTTCATACACACATACGTACGTACACATAAACATATATTCGGAAACTACCTTGAAAATAGTCAGAATTGCTTCCTAGGACTTCATAACATCGACATCTGATGAAAACTTTTGAAAATCGGGGTGAAAACAATAACTTTCCAAATTTTTCGAAAACCGCGAATTTCGTAGCGGGAACTTGTAAATGAAGTGTTCGCAAAGCACACTCATTGTTTTCGTGCTGGGGGTATGTAAAAATACGATCTAGATAACGATTAAACCCATGAATTCCCAGTGTCTATGAGCTAAAAAATTAATTGTTGAAATTTCATAATTTCAGAATTAGGTAGCAAGTAAGCAATTTTCGAAATTTTCGTTTTAGATTATTTTTGAACGAATAAAATGATTTAAATAGTATTATTACACTGAAAGAAAAAAATATTTGTCCCAAATAAATCAATTTATTTATGGCTTTTTTAAAAATATTTCTTGATGACAAATACATATATTTGGTACAACAAAATATGACAGTTGATTCAAATAATTTTATAATTTGACGGAAATATAAATATAATTTATTTGTGGTAAGTAATTGATATATTTGTGGTAAAGATATTAAATTTGTGACAAATAACCTAAAATTTGGCGATACTATACATATATTTGAAGCCCTTATTTATTTGTAGCAATTGGATCATTTCTTTACCACAAATAAATCACTTATTTCACGCAATTAAACTACTCAAATATATTATATCCTTCTCACAATTAAATATTTATTTGGCCATATCCAAATATACGATATCTTTGGCTCAAATAAATCTTTTTTTCAGTGTAGCAACAAAAAGGGTTCATTAAGCTAATTTCCATGAAAAACGGAATTTCTTACCATTTTCAACAAAACCTAAATTTGATTATTCCTTTTGAATCCTTTCTGTAGAAAATCAATAACTTTCTTGATTTAAGAACTTCGAATTTTCATAGTGGAGAGTAAAGATAATTTAGACAGGTTGAATAAGTTAAATGTGGATAAATAACCACTCTGTGCAAAAACATTGTAGAAAATTTTAAATTCGACAGAATTGCATCGCTTACATCGAAATATAAGATCAACTGCTGGCTAAACGATTATTTGGCATTTAATGAATACCCAGGGAGTCTAGTAGTGACCTCAGTTATAATAAAAAAATTTATAGATATATATATATATGTATATAAAATTAAGTATTGCACAACGACGGTAATGAAACAGAAGGCGTCGTACATTAAATAGGAGGAAGAGCATTTAGAGATTTCATAATATGAAGATAGGAATGGGTTGGGTGTTGTGAACATTTATATTATTGTATTTAATAAAATACGTCCATTAGGAAGATTACAAATTTCTTACTGCAAATGTTTTTATAGTTACTGGTAGGAATACAAGAAGTCAGTAATAATTACACTTGGTAAATATTTTATTTACTTGAATTATTTTTTTATTTATTTTTTATCTTGTGAAAAAATGGTTATGTCAAGACTTTAATTTTACAAAATGATTCTTTGTGTAGTATGAGATAGTTTTCTGTAGAAAATTAATAATTGCAAAAGAAGAAAAAACAAACAAAAAAGGAACATTTTTCTTAAATAAAAACGTAGTAAAAGTTAATTCATTTACTTGGTTCATATCCTACAAAAGGTCAAGACTAACAGCATTAAGACGCACGACGATTTTGTATCTATAATACTAAAAACTAACGACCAACACCTACTTTTACTTACAACGAATAGTAGTATAAAACAGAAAAATAAGGATATAGTGTGAAAAAGGTCTTTTAATCGTTTTTTTTTATGACTTATTTTATGATTGCATTGATCGGACTCGTAGGATTTTAAAAAGCTCGTCAAAATTAAGATTTAAAATGTTTTAGGATTAAATTATAAAGCATTTTTTAATTAGTTATGGTATTATTTATCTAAAAAATGAGTTTTTTCGTGTCTCGTAAGTTAGACAAACTTCGAGCGGTCCCAAAATGTATATGTACAGCTTCAAAATGAAATGTATATACTTATGGTCAAATTAAAAAAATGTTGCAATGAGGATGAAAAAAAACGTAACGAATTTAGAATTCGAATACTAATAGAATTTCGGTTTAGTAGCAGTGTAATACTTAGCGCGGTAACTGTTTAGAATCGCGGCTCCACCTGTTTATATCAAGCAAAAATCCAAAATTATTCAAATTGCCAAGAGACTTGTTTCATTCTCTGGCATTTGTCGGCGGATTAAAGATATACTTGCTTATTTAGGTGTTAATTAAGCGTTAATAAATAGTACGTGTAATACCAAAGGTATAAAATTAGCTTGATTTACAGATTTAGTTTGAAATTTTTCTGTTCCGTGCTACACTGCACCATTTGACATATTTTTCTTTTAATTCTATGCATTGACTCTTAAGTCAACCACCAAAACTTAAGATATATGCCTATTTGCCATAATTTCTGTAGTTTCGTCCTAAGTACGTTAACGGACTCGTCAGTAAGGCTATGTTAACGCACTCTTGCCTTAGACTACATCTCTTACTAGTACGAGCCGGCGTAAAACTGTGTTGCGGGCTTCAGCCAGACACTATACTAGCAAAGGAAGGCGGATACCGTCCAAACTACTTGCAACAAAGTGCGAGGTGAGCTGTTGTACACCGTTAGTGTATTGAAATAACAGAAATATGCCAATTTTCACTATACAAGAGCTCGAAAAATATTTGTAACTCTTAGTTAGACCTTTCTATCGCCACCGTCCATCTTACGGTATTAATAAAATTAATTATTTGTATTTATTAGAAATTTCATAAATTTATTTTGGAAAATTAGCATAATTTATGTCATTTTTTATCAATTTTGCACACTTTAGTTACAAGGTTCGGATAGATATCTTGTGTTAGAGACATGGATACATACAGAAAATTCTTTCCGCCGTGTAGCAGAACACGTGGAAAAAGTTTAATTATAGATCTTTGATGTGTAAGCACTTGGAACTTTGGAAAATGCGTGGAGTCGCGATTGTCAACATTTACCCTTAGCGCTGTACTACGAATATAATTTTGTATAATGAAAGTAAATTCTGAGCTATTTTGAAATTTGTATATTTGATTAACTAACTTATAGGGGCGCTGCTTACGTTTCACACTACCAACAACGTCGTTGTAGAAACAGTTTTTTCAATCCAACTAGTTATTTTTATCTAACTAAGTGTGTCTATCATATTCCCCATCTAAAACGCCGTATTAAAAAGTATATATTGAAACAGACGTAGAGACGAGTCACTGCGAGAGGCGCGAGTTGTACGGTGCCATCTCGCGGAGCGGAACCGAACCACCACAGATATATTTACGTTTACAATGATATTTTCGAGTTCGACTGCAGCAAGAAGCTCTGGGTTTGGCTTGCAGTGTCACCTGTTCCACAAATTTTTTTTTCATTGAAATTGAAGTATTAAATTTTTAATACTAAACCATTATTTGAAATAAAAGCCATAAACTCCCTCCATTGAAAACAAATATAAATGCTTCTATCATAAAACAAGTATAAATATTTGTATCGTAAAATAAGTAATAAATGTCAACTCCAGGCCAGCAAACATGATGGTAGAAATAATCCATCTGATATTTTTCAAAAAGATCTTTCGTAGCTGTAATAGTTGTATTCGATAATTTAATTTTTTTCAGAATTGATAAATCGTCAAGTCGTGTAAAATAAACGAAAAAATAAATACATAGTATGCACAGAATAAAATAATCGGTAGCTCCCACCAATCATTTTTCGGTAGCTGTTACTGATTATTTTTTTCCGTGTATATTATTCAAGTAACGGCAATTGGAAACGGTCTAACGCAATTTATCCATTCTTCAAAATTTATCTCGGGTAAAGAAATTATTCTTAACTAAGGATAAGACATTTCTAAACTAATAAATCGGCAAGAATTTTTAGTTTTTGAACTTCCAAATCGTGTGCATAACTATTATGAAAAAAGATCAATTGTTTTAAATAATGTGTTACGTCACTTATCTTTGATGCTAAATGCGAAGAAATATAGTAAAATGATCTCACAAAACTGATAAATTTGTCATTAATCAAATTATAATATCGAGACGGTAGCGATTCATACAGCGATTTTTCTATGGACTTTATCCTTAGAGTGATATGCAGCTTATGCAAAGAAATTGTTGACTCATTGCGTATTCCACATTTATTTTTTATTACATAGCTTAAAAAAAACAGTTCAAAAAGTCTAAAAGTGCACACCTCAGATCTTCATGTTATAAAATGAATAATTAATTTAGTTTTATAAATTATCGAAGCGCGAATGAACTGTTCGTAAGAACCTAAAAAATTTTTTCATAATTAACACGAAAAATTTCTTCACAGTACAAAATCGATGATTCTTTTCAACTTTATCAAAAAAGAAGATTTAATTAATAAATAAAGTAAGAAAACTAAACTAACCACAAATCAATTCACTGCATCCTTACAAGATATATCCACACATACTTACACTCAAATCTTACTTCAACCAATCAATATTTAAAAAATCATAAAGACAATTAAACTTGATGAAATCGGTGAAAACGCTTCAGGCGAGAATTGAGCACTTTCAATGATTTTCGATTGAAGTATGCAGTGGTTAAACTTCTAATACTTGCTTAATTCATTTTCAAACCGAACACATTTGTACAGCAAATTCATAAAACCAAATCTGATGGAAGACTGACATCAAGATCCTTTCATGTGGATGGTACTACAAGGACCCTTAAAGAGAAACTCTCTTGAGTTTCTCGTCAGTATAATCGAATCGAAACACTCGAATAGCTCAATCAAGTAAATTTCAATATATATATGGCGTTTGCGACAGACACTTGAACACCGATCGATTATCAATTCGGCAATTTTCGTAGCCGGATCGATTATTGTCGGCTTTCATTTTGATTTTTTTTTGTGTCCGTGTCCGTACACGGCATAAATTATTATTATGAGTTTAGCAAACATAGTGAGCTAACGCACTTCTGATCATTATACTCATTGCTTAAATACTATTTTATAATATCATTACTGTGTAAACGAGCGCACGGAAAAAACAGAATATTAAAAATTAATAAATAATAGTAAAAAGTGGAATCTGTTATCAATAATTAGTACTATAATGTACTTAATGCAAAGTAGTTTACTAATTTTTGTAGATTCCTAAAAACTACTATCAATTATTTCAAAAAGTAAGTAAATATTATTACTTTTAGGTATATAAATCCGTAACTTATTAGTGAAATTTAATTAATTTAGGGCATAATCTATTAAAAAGTAAAGATTGGTCAAATCAAGAATTGGTATCTTAGATACTGATTTTTCCAGCCGAAAAATTGCAAAAGTTCCTAACTTTTATTTTATAAATTCGATACCACTGATCAATTATTAGCTTAAAATATCATTTATTCATCATTATAAATTAATTTACAATATACATAAATCGAATAAGTGGTAAATAATAAAATGAAAAATTATTTATTTATTTATTTATTTATTTACCAAAATTTTTAGGCCCTGAAGTCTTAGCTCCCTAAGGGCCTTACAATGAATACAAAATGATAAATATATATAGAGAGGCGCAAAAAATAAATTTCATAAGAATAATAATAATAATATCGCCAATAACAAATAAGTTGTAATAATAATAATAACAATGACAATAATAAGTTACGTTGTCTCAAAGCAAGTCGATCAAAATTATAATTTGCTGAGTACAAATGACTGTAGTTCATAGAAAAAAATTTAGAATGTAAAGTAATTACAATCATTGATCATCTTTATCTATGAAAAACATGTAACATTTTGATCAGAAATCTAGTATACTAGATACTGATTTTTTTGCTCATAAAAATACCGAAAATTTTTAACTCTTATTTTATGAATTCTATCCCATTGACTAATAATTAATATAAAATGTTATTTATTCGTTATTATAAATTAATTTATTATGTACATAAATCGAATAAGTGGTAAATTTTTCAAATTTTTCTATGTTTATTTGAATAGTAATAAATAACTGTAGATACCAATTTATCGATTCTTTTTCATATTAATTTTAATATACGAAATTACAAATTATGCTCTTCCATGTGTATCAAATTTTAATACAAATAATAGCCATTTTGTAACATATAATGATCCTGGTTTGATATTAGTATACAAATATACTAATTTTAAGTCAAAAATAAACTACAAGCTATTAAAATTTTGAGCATCATTTTTTTCCGTGCGTGTTCGATGCTTTTCTGAAAAAGAGTTCACGTCGAAGTCTCTAATTTAGCAGTAAAGGTATTATTAAATATAAAATAAATGAACTATCTAATAAAATGAAATAGTATTTAGGCAATGAGTAAATATAGTTATTGGAAGTGCGTTAGCTCACTACGATTGCTAAACTCATAATAAAAATTTATGCAGTGTACGGACACGGACATGAAAGAAAGATCAAAGGAAAAACCGATAATAATCGATCCGGCTACGAAAATTGCCGAATTGATAATCGATCGGTGCTTGAATGTCTGTCGCAAATGCCATGTATATATATATAAAAGACTTGTAATAGTATATCGTTTGAAGGAATAACACAGAACAATTTCGGTTGAGGATGAGGCTGACTGTTCGAGCCGCGGCTGAAGATAGATATCACGCGACGCCTGAAATCGTGTTTTATTCCGTGCCTCACACTATATATTTTAAAATAACTTGCATTCAAATTAACAATGTTTAGAGTCAATCAACACGAGACAATTTAAAATAATAGGGCGTGTACACATTCAACTGTCAACTTGGCTGTTTAGAATGACATATGATTATTTTGAGTTTTACTATAAAAAGTTATTTTGCCAGAGCTAAAATGGAACGAGAAAGCAATTTAACGTACAGAAACTAAATATTTTTTGGTCTAGAGAAAAAACCTGAGGTTTACAATTTACGGAATTGCATTGGTCTGAAATTGGCTTCTTTCAATTGGCTAAATATGCTTTTAAATTCGCGATTTTAATGCAGGTGATACGAAAAAATATACTTTTCATGATTATTTGCGGATAGTATTATAACTAAAGTGAAACTTAGTGTGTTGCGTGGTAAGGGATGAAATAAGACAATTTCAGACGAGAGTGAAGTTGACATAACCCGACGTCTAAATCGTGTTTTGTCCCGTGCCACACACTATATTGATCACAGTACCCGCATTGATACTGATAATTGTAATGTCTGCAGACAGTCAAAACAGGCTAATTTCTGACATATTATTTGTTTAGTTTTCCAAATACAACTGTCAGTTTGGTTGCACTTTCAAACCATGTTTAAGGCCATAAGCAGAACTATAGCTTCTGTAGTCTCTTTAAACGAATTTTACGCTGTGTTACATATCTACCCTGTAAAAAATCACCACGGTAAGTCCAAGCGGTATAAGTGTTAAAATCGGCGGTGTTAAATTTCAACACCGAAAGCGGTGTGTAAATAGTGCCGCCGTTGGTGTAAATATTCTGTACCGGTGTTAAAAAAAATTCCCCGGTGTTAAAATACCGACGTAGTTTACCCCGCTTTTACACCGTTTAGCACCGCCGAATTATGCCTTCTACACCGGTGTAATTTCATTTCAACACCGGGCGGAGGTAGAAATGAGTCCATTTTTAACACCGCTCTTTTAACAGTGTATAGATGCTTGTAGAGTTTTGTTATTTTGCCGGTGTGTTAATTTCGATCACACACTTGGTTTTAGAACGTTATTTCTAGAATGACATGAATATTTAGAGGTTTATAATAAACGAATGCCATTCTGATAGGGATGAAATGAAATCAGAAACTTATTCAGCGGACAGAAACTAGACGTTTCCTGCTCTGGGAAGAAAGCTACAATTTTTAACTGACTAAATCGCATAGGTTTAAAATTGGTTCATTTCGACTGACAAAACAGGCATTGAAATTCTTAGCTTCAACGCAGTTGAAACGGATATTTATTTTTACAAAGCCTGTGTATGTTACAAATAATAATAATAGTAAATTTTTCTACATGATTTTTTTTTTATTACTGGGATATTAATCAATACAAAGGATCTAAGTTTTTAGAACCTTGATATTTTATCAATACTTACCTATGTTTCATTTTAACGGGCCCTCTCTTACATTTGAATTATATTTAACAACATTCATATTTTCACATAATAATTATTTCCTTAATTTTTCCATGAGCATTTATGCATGAAATCTGTAAAAAATTAGCTACTAACTTTTAATATCCTTGCTTGTTTCAGGTAAGGATCAAAGTTTCATCAGTAATAACGCGGGTAAGTTTAATTCGAAAGGATTCTACTGTAGTTATGAATTAAGCTTATGTATTCACGGATCGTGTGAGTTAGGAAAACTAAAAAAAAATTAACAATTTATTTTTCGAGGCGAAGTAAAAATTATTTATTTTAAATTAATTACATAAAAATAAATCGTAGAAAGCAATATTTTTATATCTTTTCACACTTTTATTGGAAAAAGAATCTATTTTCTGGGAATGTAAAATCTTGATGAAAGTTAATTCAATTGGGACAAATGTGTTTGAACAAAGAATCTTATAGTATAGAATCAAAGAGTTAAGTGAACAAACTGTGAGGTACAGACGGATAAGAACGGTAAATTGCGAGCAATCTAACTGATTAAGCTTTGCGGGTGTAATCCCAACGGCGTTTCGACCGATACTGTTCATGAACCAAAAGCGTGAAGGATGAACGACCATCGCGTGATGAAAAGAGAACAAATATCCCAAAGAATCAAAGTCCTGTCGGACGAAGGATTTTGAGCTTAATGGTTACGACTTTTGGGTAAAGCTAGAATGTCGTTCGATATGTACATGTTGTTTAGGACTAATGATGTAATAATTCGACTCAATTTATATATCTAGGTTGGGCTTTATCTTTCTTGTTCCGAAAAATTTTGGTACACACGGAAAAAAATAGAGATAAAAAAGTACGAATTTTTATTATGCTGTCGACCAACCTTAAAACAGAAAGTTCAGTCACCAAAAAATTATCATGTTGAACTGTTGTTATTATTGTGAGCCTCTAAAAATTTTTTATACTCCACTATAATTCACATTTTAGACGAATAATTTTCATTACAATTTATCAATAAGTTTTAAGTGTCTGATATTTTTGTAGTGCAGCATAATTTTCGACGTCTTAATTTCCTGTTTCAAGTTTGGCCAACAGCATACTAAAAATTAGTAGATTTTTTAAGTCAATTTGTCTCTGTGTAGCTTTAGAAGTTAAAATTTTTTTTCATTTTCATTGTCTAATAATTAAACTTAGAAATCTAAATGGACTCCAATAATGTATTCGGTCGGATTCCCTTGGATTCCTATAAGATCTTATAGGATTCTACACAAATTCCTATCTGGTATTATGAACATAATACATTTTTCTCGTGTATTCCTATAAATTTTTATTGGTTCCTAAACTATTCTCCATTTCAGTCCGAAATGTATGGATTCGCGCACACTTACCAACAGCGCACACTTGCCCTATATGTCACTAAATGAATTGATTCACTCTTTTTCAATTTAAAATTGAAGTAGAAATTAATTACTAAGGTATATTATCAGATGAAAATTTCTATTATTATAAGGGTGTAATATACGAAAAAAAATATGTAGCAGTCAGCTAAATCTGCAGAGCAGTCTCAAACTAATCTATAGAATGATGATGCACTCATGAAGAACTCAAAGACAGTTTACTGTTTTTGAGTTCTTCATGAATTGGATTACAAATTATAGGATTGATATTTTTAAGCCTGAAGCTCGGAACTATTAAGTTATTGATTCCTTACAAAAATATGAGAAAATTACTATTAGCATAAAGAGGCAGAGGCAGCCGTCCAGCACGCGTGTGGCTCGGTCGATCACCAAAGTTAAGCAGCATCGAGCATGATTGCTCCTTGGCTGGGTGACCGCTTAGCCACGCGTTGGGCTTGAACGGAGGTCTCTGAGTGTCAGGCGCAGGATGAAGATCTAGTGATCGGTGAAATGAGAATTTTATCGATCACTATATAGAGCTTCGCCTCAACCGCACACTGAAGGCAGAAGGGAGAAGTAAGCAGTTTGCGAGATAAAAGGCAAAATTGTACTAGGCCAAAAAGGTTATACACTGCAACTTCTGATTTCTTTTTTTACTATTAGCATAAGTGAAGTCGTTTTTTTAGATGTTTATCAATAGCTCCTGATAGGAATTAATAGGAACGCTAGAAGAAAAGAAATCGAGTTTTTGTCTAGTAACTGACCAATTGAACTTGTTTTAACCTCAAAAATGCCCTAATTAAAAACTCCGATTGAAACCGCTGAATTTCAATTGAATCCGATTGACTTTCAACCGGAATTCATTAGTTTCAATCGGAGTTTTTAATCAGGATAGTCAGTATAACATGAAGTTACTATCTATAAACTGGCCAGTTTCTACTAGAGATACAACGAAACCTGTGGCTTTGAAAACTGTAACTTCGAAATCTTAGGTTTTAAGGTTATAAAAATATTCATGTGATCTTACTTGGAAGAAAAGAACGACTTGCCAAAAATATACCCTATCCAAAAATTCCCATAATATCCACTCAAATGCGACAAAAACCGCATAGAAACCAATACAGTCTATAGGATTCTATGCGGTTTTTATCACATTTGAGTTGATTCTATGGAAATATTTGGATAGGATACTTGGTCAGAATTTTAAATCGATTTAAATTAAAGCAATTTTTTAAAATTTAAATCAGAATACCCTCTGTAACAAAAAGATACGGAAAAAACTAACCTAAAAAGCGTCGTCCTGTACAAATCGACAAATGAAAATTAATTTTTATTTATAGATATCAAATAAAAAATTAATTAAAATAGATCACTTGTTATTAATCAATTAAATAAGTACAGTGAGTAACATTATTGTACATTTCTCTATTAATTTCTGTTATTGTAGGTTATTTACTGAATAAAATACACACACATATTTGTTTGTACAATTTATTAGTGTGAGCAATGTTTAGAACTCCTTTGTAGATGGCGAGATTTCATGTTTTACTAGTCAGTTTCCGGTTGAAATCGAGTGAAAATCTCATTACTGCTGCTAAGGAAATCACAAGTTTTTATACAAACCTAGCGAAAAATATTATGAGAATTGATAGGAATTTAAGTGAATTTTTCAGGGTGTCAATTTGTTTTTCGGGAACTATAAAACATTTTAATACCGGATTTCTATTCCTTCACTGAATTGATGTAATTGACAGATAAAAAATAAATTTATTTTATAATTTTTATTTTGAGCAATTTTATGATTTCGCTCCACTATAATTTAACTTGTAAAGAGCTTTTGAAGTTTTTAGTTGTAAAAGCGAGTATGAGTTTATTTTTAATTACTACATAGAGAAATTATTCTTGTTTGAAATGCTATGGTGCTGCAGTAACGCCAGACTATCCTGGCTTCATAACGAAAATTGAAATAAACATGTTTTAATTTGCATCATGTGCCCAACATAGTCTGGCGTTACTATGACACCGTGGCATTATAAATAAGAATAATTTCTCTGGTTATACAACATAGGTAGAGGAAGGTCGGTAAAACGGACCACCTCTACAAGAAGTGAAAAAAAAATTTTTTCTTTTTTTATTTCATCAAAACGAATGTAGTAAAATTGTTACTATCTAATCTAAATAAAAAAAGTGATTTGCAAAGTCGTTAGTAAATAAAGATGCCGAAAAAAAAAATTATAGTCGATAAATAACTTTTTCAAAATTTAAACAAAAATTCGATAAATTTATTGTACCTGTACTTCCCCTAACGTTATTTTAGATGCACATTGTTTGGTCTCTACAAGTTTTTATACGAAGTTAGAAAAAAAAAAAAAAAAGAACAAATCCATAGATTTTAAAATTACCGATTTTGATTTTGAGTACAATGTTTTGTTATTAAAATTTTCTTTTATAAAGGAAACGGTAGTACATGAAAAATTGTCAACAAAAAATGTTAATATCCGTAACAAAAAGTTTTAAGAATTTTTATGAAGAATAGTACGCAACCAGCTACCTTTTTAAAATGTTCTCAATAGCAACTCACTACTTTTTACACGATGTGTGTCAAGCTGGTTAGAATATCACAAAACTTGTCCATCGCCTGTAGCTAGACTTGCCTTCTGTTTTTATATTTTTTCATTTTTCTATATCAAACTTGGGCACTGACAAGCTTAAACAAACTTTTTAGAAAACAATGAGCTGACGCTAAATTATTATTATTACGTAAAATTCATATATTTTAATGCTTCAAACAGCTCATTATGTATTTAACAAAGAAGGTTCGTATCGTTGTCATGCCTTTTTTTTATACATAATTGTAAAAAATAAGCGGAGTCAACGCGGATTAAATCCGCCGTGAATTCGGAGCGGATGATTTTTTATTTATTTAATATTTAATATTTAATTTATTTAAACGGGGCGATTTTTGTTATAGAGTGAATTCGAAGTGAAATAAAATTCACCCGTGTAAAAAAAAATCGTTGAAAAAGCATTTACTATTCTAAACTTCAAAATGTGACACAATGACAAACTTTTTTAAAACTTCGGAAAATACAACGAAAAAAACAATTGAAATTAATAATACGAATTAACGTTTTTGACTCATTTGTAACCTTTTTTTGACGTTCCATTAAAAGTTTCATAATTTTTTTCAGTGTCCGGGAAAAAAAGTTTAGATCTGCCTCGATCAAATTACATCAAATTTGATCAGGTCTGATCAAATTTTATTCAAGAACAGGTATGAACAGATTTGATTTGATCTGTTCAGATCAAAGTAGATCTAGGCTGATATAACTTTTACAGTGCCCCCTCCCCCCCTCCCCTAAGATATCAGACTCAGGGCTCTGGTTCCAGGAAAAATATCTTAGAGAGGTAACCCTTCCACTCTTAAAAGATAGAGCTATTAAAAATAGAAGCATGCGCAGTCTTACCATCCACAAGTATGTCTATGTGTATGTAAACAGCTGGCTTATAGTATACTATAGCGGCTCAAGCGCATGCGCAAGTAAATTTCTCTGAGTGTAGTGGGAAACTGAATTGAGGGGAAATGATAGTAAAATAAGGGGAAATGATATCTTACAGAGGGATATCTTAGGGGCGGGGGGGGGGGGGCACTGTACTTCAAAATCAGCCTGTCTAGATTTGAACAGATCTAATTTGATCTGGGCAGATATAGACAAAATGCAGATCTCAACTTTCCCGGGTGCAAAATACATTCAGAAAAAACAGATTTTGAACTATTTCTGAACGTTTATTGTTTTAGTATATCTTTATAATATCAGGATATTTATTGACTTCTCTAGGATTTTCAAAAGTTCAAAAAACGTTCCAAAAAAGTTCGTCGTCGTGTCATGTTTTGAAGTTTAGAATAGTCAACACTTTTTCAACCTTTTTTTTAACAATTTTCTTTACACGGGTATATTCACTTCAAATTCACTCTCGATTTTTTCACAATGTGGTAAGACAATATTGAATGATATTTGTACCGTGACTTAATAATTATTTCTCAGCCACGCTGGTTTAGTATTCAATTCCCTTACCTTCACTATGCAATCGAAGTCTCTCGAGCTGTGTTGATTTTGCATGTATTTCTCAGTGTTTACCACATAAAATATTTATTTACAGAATAATAGACCATCCTATTCAAACTACATCACCGTCTCATAAAAGCAGTATGCAGTACACTTTGATAAGACTCCTTCTTATCTTACGTAACACAATCTATTATTTTAGTTTTAAAACTCATAGACCAAAAGATACAGTTTACTAACGTTTGTTTCAATTATAAAAGTGCTATCCGGGTTCACGAGAATTGGAAAGGTCGAGTTCTCATTTACACATGAAATTAAATTTCAAATTAATTGAAAAACCGGGTAATTGTTTCGAAGTGGGGTCAACCACATTTTCGGCCATAAAAAATCGAAAAATCAATATTTTCGAATCGTTTTTTTTTTTGAAAAACCGAATTGGAAAAAATTCATAATGAATCTGGTCGTTAAGTTATACCATTCCCCTAGAAAAACCAATATGTAATTCGAGCTCAAGAAGCGCCCGTAAGTTTTGTAGCTCAAAAAAACGGACCAAAAAAAATACATGTCGCTGAAATAAAGTAACTTTTGTCCGACGATATCTTTGAATCGAATCAATCGATTCGAACTCAGGTCAAAACGTCAATATCTGATGAAAACTCGAATTTCGAAAATCGGACCAAAATCAATAACTTCCCTTTTTTGAAAATTTTCAATTTCCATAGCGGGAAGTTGAAAAAAGAACGATGAAAATTTTTGTTGTAGCGAATTTCTAAGTAATATTATACTTGATACACAAAATTACATATATCGCAAGTGAACTTTGAAAAGTGCCTTGTCAAATTTAATTAATCATTGACAATCAAGCTACAACTAGCAGTTCACCTCACTATAGTTCAAAATTTGAAGTTACGTAACATACGCATGAATAATCTCGGGGAATCGTCCGAAATTATTCAAACTCGAGTGTGTCATATACCAGCCTCGATTTCACAGACAAATTCAATTCATGCAGCTTATCCAGTTTTTAATGTAATGAACGCTGTAGCTTTTACGAAATTTCATTCATTTATTTGCACATTGAGTTTTCGTTTTACTGATATTTTGCACCGTAATTATTATTATTTTCTATTATTTGTTTAAAAATTTTGAGATTAATTAAATTTAACTGAGAATATGGTATGCTAGTAATCAAAAGCATTCACTATTTCTGAAAAATATTATCTCTTGGTGTTATTAAAAATAAAAAAAAATTACATTCTTTTCTGTACCAACCCCTTCAATTGTAAGTACATTCTGTGCGTTTACAATTCTGCCGTGCTAAGCGCAAAGGAAGTATCTTATATGAAAATACTATAGTCAGATACTCTCTTTACGCTTAGCATGGCAGAATTGTTGTGGCGACATGTGCAGTGATTGCAATGTTAATCTCGGATTTAATACAAGTCACATTTTTGCTGTATCTTTAGAACTCTATATTTTTTACATACCTCGCAATATACACATACCAGACAATTAAAAGTTTATTTGCACATTTGCAAATAAAAACAATAATTACAATGTTTTCATTACTTTAAGTCTATGTGCGTCGATATTGTAATCCCACCTGATTATTGTCATTAAAATATTTTTCTTAAACGTGAGAAAAATTTTTTTTTAATTCAAGTAATTGAGAATAACTAGAGTCAAATGAAGCAATTATGGAAAAATATTATTGTCAATTATGTATGTATAGATCGACTGTAACGGATATCGAGTTTTTTTTCATAAAACTTTTATTTTATCGCTGATTGGCTGTTGGATTGACAGCAGAACTTTTAAATATCGATATTCGGAGAATCTCACGGTATTTTTTACACGAAATATTTGTATAATATAATAAAAGTCATGATTAATAAATTAAATAAAAATAAATGTAATGAGGGATTGCGGTGTGCATTTTTGGATTTTCTGACATTTGTTTTTTATTTGTGAATATTTAATTTTTCGATAATTTTCTCCATAAATTGAACTTCTGAAGCATGTTAATAGTCTGATAAGTGACAATTCTCGCATCGCTCGGGTGCCAAAGTCCTCACTCGTTTTCTTGTGACACAGCGCAGTCTGTCAGCTCATTCTGGAACCGACCCATGCCCTAGTCTGTTATTTATCTGACTTACATCATAAATAGTTTTTGTATGTATACGGTAAGATATATTTTGCGGATATCACTATGCCAGTATGGGCGTGAACGCCATACTGTATGGTATCGAAGATTTTTATAGGTTACAAAATTGTATGCATAGATGATTCAACCATTACGGGAATAGTAACATTGGCAATAGTTGTCGCGGACGCCGCAATGTCAGTATGGCCGTCAGGCCCATAATGAATTGCTGTATCTACATTGCTTCTGGCAGATAAACCTAGTCTAACGACATCTATATAGTTTTGGTGGTAATACGATAGTATACATTTATTGACACACCAAAAGTTATGGCGGGGAAAACTAGTAGCATTGTGCCCTCGGCATTGTAGTATGGGTCTCAGGGCCATGCCGTTTCGCCGTGTCTGCTATGCATACGTGTGAGCAATACAATAGCTCCAGTACTATACAGTATAGTAAATAACGCCATACTTCTGGGACTCGTTACAATACTGTCTTGGAATATTTCACATACTAATTTAGTATCTGTCTTGAGACCATACCAGCATGGTGTTGAACGCCATGCATTTCTTACCGTGTAGTATATTTTGAGACTTTATATTTTATAAAGAGCACTATAAAATGTTCCATTGGCGTTGATTGATTTCAGCTTTACTGAACTATCACTGTTAATTTTATAATAAATTTTCTCCGTACACTGTTACCTAAAATTTTTGGGTAATTTTTACTATGAAATCTTCCGTCTGCATTAAAAAAAATATACTCCGGCTCAAAAATATTTGGCCACCTGCAATTTTTATTATATTACAAACAATACATTGATTAAAGCAATTTTATTAGGTTTCATTGTTTGTATCTCACCGCAAAATACGTATTGTTATTACGTCAAATAATTCTAATAAATAATTAAAATTACTATGAAGTCGTTTCATTTATCCACACTGTGAAAAATTCTCAATAAATTTTACTATGGGTGCATAGTAACACCGGACTATAAGAAAACTGATTCAAAATTTACAAGTGTCCCATAGTAAACGTAGGCGCAGACTACACGATTGTGGCCTGTGCGCATACGTTTAATATGGGACACTTGTAAATTTTGTACCAATTTTCTTATAGTCCGGTGTTACTGTGCACCCATAGTAAAATTTGTTGGGAATTTTTCACAGTGCAAGCTTTTACAAAATACTTTTTTCTGAGAGACCAAATACTTTTGAGTGGTAGTGCATGTGGATGTAAAACATGTGTATTATTAATCAGTAGCTCTGAGCTTTGCGCTATTATTGGTAATAGATTTGAACCTTTATCGACAAATTAAATTACTTTCAGTCCGTGAATTGAAAGTCGAGTGCTAGAGAAATAGATTTTCTGAGGTTCTTGGAAGTTATTCTGACTACTTTTAAGATGAAGTCTTAGTGTGTGCATATGTGTGATCCTTCCATATTTGTCAAACGGTAATTCCTCACTTTTTTCGACCACGATAACTGTGGAAAGGCTTAAGGTTGACCTGTAGGGTCAGCCGTTTTTCATATTTTTTTATATTATTAGCTTTGAAGTGCAGGTTTACACAACTTCATAGCTATTTGTAAAAAAATTTTAGAGCAAACACTTTTTTCTTATTACAGAATTGCTGTAGATTACCTTCATGTAGTTTGAAACACCGTTGAGTTGGTTATCCATGCGTCTTAAAAAACCCAGTTTGCCGATGCATTTATAAAAAGAAAATACTGTAATATTTGAAGCAGTTTTTATAAATTTTCCGACATATTTTTGAGTTAGTAATTCTAAAAATTAATGTTAATTGCTCTTAACGAATTTCTCTGGCTGTTGCATTAGTTTTGGTCAGTTTTTAAAATTAACTATTTATTTTAAAAAAAAAAATTTATCTGTCAGAAAGAATCAAAGTTTAGTTTCACGTTTTTATAAAACTCAACGAACAATTTATCTTGAAGTAAACATAATTTTTTTTGTATTTTGTCGATTAATTTTTGAGACAAGAATATATTAGTATATCATAATGTATCATATATTCCTGACAATTAAAAAAAATTAATTTTTTTAATCGAGACATATTTTATCTATCGACTTTATTTCGACCAGCAAAAGAACTTTTTTCGTACGCTTTTATGCCACTTCAACGCTACCTTTTGCTAGGATACGCCCTTTGGCATCTGTAACGCAATATATAAAAGTGAAGAAAAAAGAAAATAAATATTCAAGAAAGTAACATTTTTCGTATTTATGAGCATCACATTACTTATGAAAATGAATTTTAAAAGGAATTCAAATATTGTGTGAAAGATACCTGCCATAAAAGTGGTTTTATTTAGTTTCGTTCTTTGATGTAAGCATTGACTCATGGTTAATTTTCCAGTAAATAAAAGTCAACTGTTGTGCACACGTGAACGTTAAGAATATATAGAGAGTACAACACTATGACACTAGCTCGGAAAATCGATAGTCCATTGTACTGACTTAAGTTGCTCAATTTATATGTGCACTCCATCTTATTCTACTCGCTTTTCGATTACGCAAGTGCCGTGTTGAGAATTTTTAAGTACACGAACAGAATTACAAACCAGTATATTTTGCAATAAATTAATGTTGTTCTTTGTGCATACTGCTACAAGATCAATAACTTTAGAGTATTTACTAATACAATTTATAAATAAAACTATTTATTGACAAGGTTCTTTTCTTATTCACATTCGATCCCTTTGAAATTTACTCTCCTAGGTCAGTAAAACTGAATCGACCAGCGCCAGTGAGTCGTTTTACAGTGCTCTTTATGAAATGTGAGGGCTTAAAGCATTCTAGAAACATCTATTTTACAGAAAGCACTGTACACGGTAAGAAATATTTTGCGGATATCACTATGCCAATATGGGCGTGAACGCCATACTGTATGGTATCGAAGATTTTTATAGGTTACAAAATTGTATGCATAGATGATTCAACCATTACGGGAATAGTAACATTGGCAATAGTTGTCGCGGACGCCGCAATGTCAGTATGGCCGTCAGGCCCATACTGCGTTGCCGTATCCACAATTCTTCGGGCAAATAAACCTAGTCTAACGACATCTATATAGTTTTGGTGGTAATACGATAGTATATATTGATTGACACGCCAGAAATTATGGCGGGAAAAACTAGTAACATTGTATCCTCGGCATTGTAGTATGGGTCTCAGGACCATGCCGTTTCGCCGTGCCCTATGCATACGTGTGAGCAATACAATAGTTCCAGTATTATACAGTATAGTAAATAACGCCATACTTCTGGGACTCGTTACAATACTGTCTTGGAATATTTCACATACTATTTTAGTATCTGTCTTGAGACTATACCAGCATGGTGTTAAACGCCATGCATTTCTTACCGTGTATAAAGTCTGGCTGACGATAATTTTTGTCTAAGTTTTAACCTCGGATTTTCTAGAGAAATTTTGTCTGTGAGAATAAAGTGTCAAACGCGTTACGACTCAAAAAATGAATGATTATTCCACAACACGGAAAAAACAATATGGTAGTGGCAACTCTCTGGGATAGTACTGAGTAGAGAAGGGAATTTTCTTTCTGTGTATATAGAATAAATTAAAAAAAAAATAACTAATATACAAACATTCGTAACTTTTTTCTAAAAAGTTTGACATTTTCGAAACTGATGAAACTAAACACTTATTTTCACTAAAGTAGAATCACAAAAGCAGTAAGTGCTTCTGCTTGCGAAGCAAGTAGTTTTGCTACAGTTGCATTATAATGACAAGAGTTCCTATGCATTAGTTTCTAATGATTCTGTGTTAATTATTATACATAAGGTAAGATAATGGAAACGAGAGAATAGCCTTCTAGCTTTACTGCCTTTTGATTTACGAAGTTCAAAGTTATTATGCATCACCATGCGTTACTTTAATACGTAAAAGTCAATATATGCAAAAACAATATATTTACATAAAAAAAGTAGTCATATTATAAAACAAGTTAAAAATAATATATCGAAAATCATTCTTCCGTCAAATTTCGGTTGACTTTTTTGGAATCTACACGAAAAAAAATAACCTTTAAAAATTAGTGTTTGAAATTATAATCCGGAGCCCAGATGTCAACATGGGGAATTTTAACATTCTAAATAATAAACTTTATAATACGTGTCGTCAATTTTCTAAGTATCATCAGTTACAATTTTCAAAATTCATTAGCAATTTTTCTTACATAGACAATTAATTTTCAAACTTAGCCTGTAATTATTCACGTTTTAATCATAAATGAAAAAATTACTATTCAGAATGATAGCATTTACTGATCAATTTATCAATATATTACTTGTCATTCTCAATTTATATAGTTCATTTTTTTCCGTGTAACTATTGCAACCGCGAAATTGTTTGCACAATATACTACTGTGTTATCAGCGCAATTAAAAAGTGCAGTATTCCAAACTTTCCTTTTAAAAACCATTCAATTAAAAATCGTTGTTATTCAGAAAATTTATCGAAATATGGTTTAACGTATTTTTTTTTTTGTTTGTAATAAATTGTTTTGTGAAACTATAAATTACTGCTGAATAACGTAAATTAAGAATTTAAATTATTAACAGAAGAGAATAAAAATCCCTCACTGAAAGCAAATTAAATGAGCAATAAACGTATATTTAATAAGATTTTACCTGTTAGGTAGCAATGCATGTTAAATATAATATATATGTAATCCGTTATTATCTTGTATTCTGAAATAGAATTTCGTATAATTTTGATGGTAATTCGAATTGAGTAGATCAATTTTATTAGAAGGAAATACGAAAAAGTAAAGTTTTTCTTATGAACAATGAAAGATATTTTAAATTTCTCTACTCAAAAGAATTTTGGGTTGCAATAACGATAACACCTGAACTAAACGCCTAGTTGAGGTGCTTAGATAGGCGTTCAACATTGCATGCCAACTGTTTAGTTGCTGTAACTATTCAAATTTATGTAACTGTTTTAATTAATTCGGAAGCAAAGAAACTATGGAACATTGTTATGATGTTATGAATATGTGTCATCACAGTATAAAGCTTTATTCGTAGGAATCCACCTGGACATTCATGTCGATTCTTATGGATGCCCACGGATTTCTATGATGTATTTGCAAATTCTTATAGGATCCTACACGGTAAGAAATGCATGGCGTTTAACACCATGCTGGTATAGTCTCAAGACAGATACTAAAATACTATATGAAATATTCCAAGACAATATTGTAATGAGTCCCAGAAGTATGGCGTTATTTACTATACTGTATAGTACTAGAGCTAATGTATTGCTCACACGCATGCATAGCAGGCACGGCGAAACAGCATGGCCCTGAGACCCATACTACAATGCCGAAGGCACAATGCTACTAGTTTTCCCCGCCATAATTTTTGGTGTGTCAATCAATGTATACTATCGTATTACCACCAAAACTATATAGATGTCGTTAGACTAGGTTTATCGGCCAGAAGCAATGTAGATACAGCAATGCATTATGGGCCTGACGGCCATACTGACATTGCGGCGTCCGTGACAACTATTGCCAATGGTACTATTCCCGCAATGGTTGAATCATCTATGCGTACAATTTTATAACCTATAAAAAACTTCGATACACGGAAAGAAAATTATGGGAAGTATTGCTATGCATTATGGGAATGGTTCCCATAATGGTATGGGAATGGTACCTATACTACTATAGGAATGGTTCCCATATATTATGGGAACCATCCCCATAATAGTATGGGAATAGTTCCCATACCATTATGGGAATGGTTCCCATAATGATATGGGAATTATTCCCATACTATTATGGGAACCATTCCCATAATATTATGGGAACCATTCCCATAATATTATGGGAACCATTCCCATAATATTATGGGAACCATTCCCATACCATTATGGGAACCATTCCCATAATGGTATGGGAATCATTCCCATACTATTATGGGAATGGTTCCCATATTGGTATAGGAACTATTCCTATAATATTATGGGAACTATTCCCATAATGTTATGGGAACCATCCCTATAATATCATAAAAATTTCTGTTCGCACAATAGTGTAGAAATTTCCCAAAATTTGAATTTTCTTGAATGTTTTGTGCTGACAAAAAATTCTTGTTAAAAATTTTAATGTTTTTTTGCCAAATACGATTTTTTTTTTCAATGTTTGAATTTTTGTTTTTATGTTTAATAATATTTCTGTGTATTGTAGAAGTGATTACCACACTTCTTTAAAATAATTTTTTCATGATAATATGGGAACCATTCCCATAATATTATAGGAATGGTTCCTATAATAGTATGGGAACTATTCCCATAATATTATGGGAATGATTCCCATAATGGTATAGGAACAATTCCAATTGCATTATGGGAATCATTCCCATAATATTATGGGAATAGTTCCCATACTATTATAGGAACCATTCCCATAATATTATGGGAATGATTCCTATAATTTATGGGAATGGTTCCTATAAATTATAGGAACCGTTCCCATAAATTATAGGAATGATTCCCATAATATTATAGAAAGTATTCCTATAAATTATAGGAACCATTCCTATAATTATAGGAATCATTCCTATAGTGTTATGGGTATCATTCCCATAATTATAGGAACTATTCCTCTAATTATGGGAAACATTCCTATAATTATAGGAACCGCTCCCATAATTTATGGTCGTAATTCCTATGATGGTATAGGAAAAAATTTCACAAAATTATGGGAACCGCTGCCATAATTTTCTTTCCGTGTACCATACATCATGGTGTTCACGCCCATACTTGCATAGTGATATGCGCAAAATATTTCTTAGCGTGTATACTTTTCTCCATAGATTTCCACAGAATTTCGAAAGAATCAATGGATTCCCATAAAGTTTTCACCAAATCCAGTTGGATTTCTGTATAGACTTTTTATATTTATTTTCGCAAATGACAGTTTTAACTTTGTGATTAAGTTTTATAAAAAATTAGAGTCAATAATAAATAGTATTTATATTTTCTGCTTAATTGTAAACTGCAAATGACAATTTACGCTTACGCTAGTAATTGATCCCACCATTGGTCTTAATATTAAGTTTGCCAATATTAATTCGCGGCATTGGACTGAAATTAATTTGTTTCTGACTGGCTGCTGAGATTGAAACTTTAAGTTCCAATGCAGATAAACAATGAAAAATCTAGTATGTATCTCAAGATAAAACACGATTTCAGACTGCGGGTGAGTCAGCCAACTTCACCCTGGTCTGAAATCGTACTCTCTAAAAATGAATTAGTGAAATTCTCGCGAATCAGTGGATAGTCACTATTTCTACAGCTATAAGTATACCACTCATTCAACCAGTGGTATACTCATAGCTGGTTCCCAGTGAATATTCACTAATTTGAAGTGAATTTCACTGATTCATTTTTAGAGAGTATTGTTACATCCCTTGTCACACGATATACTATTTTTTTTTTTTTTTTGGTATCACTTAACACCAGGCCAAATTGAATACCGCAACCGGTATTCTTTTTACACCGTTTTTTGGGTTAAATTTAACACCGGAATAGTGTGGATTTACTCTCTCTACTACTTATTGCTTACGGTTTAAGAGGATTTGCCATTCATTCTCTTTCTCACACACATGTGAACAAACGAAACGGTCCTTGTTGCACTTACATTAGCTAACGGAAATTTCAAATGAGCCATTCTCAGATATAAACTGAAATTTCCGAACCGGAAGGATTTCATTCGATAAATAATAACTTTACGTATCAAATGAAATATTTTATTTAATTATTTGTGCCTTTATTTATGAAAACGGTTCATTTGAAAATCACCTGTTTCACTCTCTTAACAGTAATTTATATGAGCGACTTCACTCGATGTTAATAATGGTTATTATTTTCACATTAATTTATGATTATTGAGAAATAATGACATTATCATAACGCCAGAAGCCTTATTATAAAACGAAATCCATTTTAAAAGCTTTTCAAATGAATGACTTACATTCATTAATTACATTAATTGAAAATTTTAATCTACTAATGAATTTTACTCAGTAATAATTACGTTTAAAATATTGTGACAATGATAAAATTGAACAGTTGATTTGTATTTTTTGAATTAATTAACAGCTATTGGACATTAAATATCAATGCGTAATACATTTCTGATAATCCACCAATGAATGAAATAAATTTTCTTTCATCCTACTATTGTCTATGGAAATCATACAGTTGGGAGCAAACCAATGTAAGAGAATAAATAAATAAAATAAAATAAATAAAAAAAATATAAAAGAGAATGGCTCTGGCAGAAGTGGAGAATTTAATTGCTTTGCAATTTCCAAGTCGATTGTGGTCCTGCCAACGATTAATTGATATTCAACTGATAAATTGCCGAGTGTACAAGGCTTCTATATAGTAAAATAAAGAAAAAGGAAAATAGAAGATACTATATAGGATTACGTTGTGTATTAGCTAACTCACAGTAATTGAGAACTTTCGCATTAATAAAAAGTTAAATTGGTCAATCGAACTCTTTGTTTCGAATCAAAATGCGTCCCATATATTTTTTAGGTGATTTATTTCAATCACAACCCCTAACTTGTTAGTTTTACGGGATGAGTGATTTCTGATTGATTAAGAATGCGATGTTTACCAAATAAAGGCACTCAGAGAATTTCACGGTATTTTTTGCATGAAAAGTATTACGTTACAATGTAACTATTACTACGCAGCTGTACATCAAAATAAATACGTTCATAGCTGCGAAGTAATAGTTACATTGCAATGTAATATAGTCATTACTACACACCGTAAAAAATTTTGAGTCCACGGTGTGGTGTGAATGACTTCCCTAGTAAAAATAAACGAGGGTCGCCCCGTTTGTCATCTACCGTTAGCATTGATTCTAGCGATGCTAACGAGGCGCTAGCCAGTGCTTCATTTTATTTTTACTAGGGTTGGTGTTAAAATTTTAAGCGATGCCGGTGTAGAAGTTAGACGACGCATGACATTAAATTTTGCCCGCGTGAATTAGAACGTCTACACCACCAATGGTGTAAATATATGAGTTATTTATTTTATAATAATCTACATCAATAATAATAATGATTTACCAGTGCTGCAACCTATATATTATGTGAAAATTTCTAACTACAGATTATGTTATCGGACAATATATGAGCTAATAACACCGAACATTATCAAAGAAAACACCCATACCGTGTTAAAAGTACACGGCTTGAGATTTCACACCAAAAAATTTCACACCGCCAATTTACACCGAGCAGACCATGTAAAGTGCTCGGAGACCATTTTTACATACAAAATTTTTTACAGTGCACTGTAAAACATTTTTGAACTTGGTTTTGTGAAAATGACTTGCTCTCTAAACATGAATAAGTTAAAATACGTGAATATTCACTAATTCCAAGTGCTAACCGAACCACTAATTTCAAAAAGTGGTTCGTTTGGCACTTAGAATTAGTGAATATTCACTTATTTCACTTATTCATGTTTAGAGAGTGGTGTGAAAATTTTGGCGGGTAAGTTACACCAAATATCGTGTTAAATTAAAACATTTACACCATCAAGGGTGTAAATGTGTAACTTATAATAATTTTGCGCTGAGCTAAATAATTATAAAAATATTGAAATGTTCAAAGTACTATTCCATATCGAAATAAAATGAATATAGTTATTGATTAAGTACTTAAAAATGTTCAATGATCATTTGTTGCTCATTAATCAAAGTTATATCGAGTAACATTTAATAGTGTAAAAAAAGTAGATTACACCGAGTTAAAATTACACGAATGGATAATTTACACCGATGACGTTTACACCGTTATTTCACATTTTACGGCCGTGTAAAGCTCACGGGGGCCATTTTTACACCAAAATTCTTTACAATGTATAATAATTTAAGAACTAAGAGCAAAAATTTCTCATTTTTATTCAGTGACAAAGATCGATAACCACAGAAGAAAAGGTTTTAGGGTTCCCTGGAACGATATAGCGAAAGGCAAAAAATTTTGTATTCCCAAAAATAGTGATTCGTCTCCAAGAACAATTGTTTTGAAATTCACATCAACTGTATGTGTGCAAAAAATCTAGTTCTACTTGTTACTTTGAGTGTGAGAAAGAGTATGGATGACGTTTCAGCTTAACAATAATTTCAGTGAATATTCAAACACAACAGATGAATGTTGTACTGAATACTATTTGAATCAGCATTTTCAGGTCTAGTGTACAATTATACAATTATTTCTGTATACAGGAATAAATGAAAAGAAAATATTTATAAAAACAATAAAACAATACTTTTAAATAGAGAGAATAATCACAGTTAGTAGGGCCAGTTTCATTTCGTTAATTGCCGTGGTTGCAGCAAATTGTCGAAATGAATCGAAGCGCCAATTCGCGAATGGGCGCTTGTTTTATGCAAATTCGATTCGTAAGTTTCGATGCGCAAATACAGACAACAACTGGGTCATCGACGTCCAGTGGGCTTTGTTGGTCGATGTGTCATCTCTTGTACACGAAATATACCAATATATGTAAATTGTATATACACATAATACATAGGTATATATATACAAATATAAGTGAACTACTGATGTAAATTCACAAAACTACTTAATATTCTCTCGGCATGATTTAAGAGCAATCGTGTACGTAACATTTTATGTAAGTAAACATTATAATAAGTTAAATTAAAAAAAAAATTTAATTTAGGTATCTAAAGATCTGCTGGGATCAAAACTTTAAAAATGATTCATACATATGCTAATTTAATTTTCCTATAAATAATTAAATTTGCCTTAATTTATGTGTATAAAATTTTCTGGCAAATTAATTTTGTATAAATTGGCATGATCTGCGTGAATTTTAAATATTATTTTTTTGGTAAAAAATTTATGACGAGTAATCGATAAAATGTAAAATTAAAATAGATATGGGTCAAAGAAAAAAATACGTAAATATTTATGTGGTTGCTTTTAGAGAAATACAAATACATAATTAAATCGATTACTATCATGAAATATTCACTGGATAATTTCAGTTAAAAAAATATAACACGCAGAAAAAACACTTGTAGTAAGGGCGGTAAAATCGTGAAGAAAAATTACAGGCTGTAAAAATAATTTGAGTAAAGCGTTAGTTCAATAATGAACTCGAGCTAACTTTGTAATATTGAGGTGCTGATAATAAAGGAAAGAAGAAAAAAACATTATTATGAAATTTATTATTCAGTTGCAATTGCGTGTGTCGTTTTTAAAAGCCGGCTATGCGAAAATTATCAGTCATCTACTGCTTTATTTCTTGTTTTTTTTTTTAGTATACTTGTTTTTTTATTTGCAGCATTTTATATATTGCACACCTCGAACGCGAAGCGGGGAGGTAGTGCTCTACTGTCGTCAATTGTCAAAGCAGGGTTGTCGTCAACTTGAATTTATTTCATATAATTATTTTGTATAACATACCTATCAAGTCCATTAAATTGAGTAGTTATTTGTAAGAATTTCAATGCATATTATTCGTATTGGAAAATAACTTTGGTCATAAATCAAGTTCACTGCACACTGTGAAACTACCGGGAAAAATTTGAACACTATCGTCATTTTGTTTTTAAATTTTGATGCCATTTTAACCTAGTTCGCTTTTCAATTCCATTTTATATGAGCTGATTTTCTGTAAAAGCTAACTATTGAATAAGTGAGGCATACAACTTGTGCCAAATTTATCAAAATATTAAATGCATTGTCTGGAGTTTAACGCTAATTACTGAATAATGAAGTAAACGTGATTATTCTGTATTTTGAAATGATATTTATTTTATATAATTCTGATTTATAAACTTTTATTGATATTTTAATGACTTCTAAATTGATCATTAAATAAACGATATTGATTATCAGCACACTGTAAAAATTCGGGTCAATCCGGAGTGAATATGAATTTTTAATAAATAAAGGAATTGAATAAATAAAAAATCATTCACTCCGCAAAAACTTCCTTTCAGAGGAAATTTTACTGCGAAGGAAAGTGAATAAAAAAAAGAGCCATCCGGCCTTACCCGGAATGGAAAGATTGATTTCTTATGTAAATACAATAAAGCTACAATAGTGTAATTAATACTTATTTTGTAAGTTTCAATATGAATTTCAAGGAAATGAGTTATACCTTATCATTTAGAAGTTCTTAGAAGATTAAGCTGCAAAAATAAGCTTTTTTATTTTTGTAAAATTTTCGATATCATTAAATTGTTAGAAAAGATGTTTAAAAAAAAATCAAATATTACAGTGAAAATTAAAGCTAATCGTCCAAATTTGAGATACTTTTTACAGAATTGAGTTATCATTCTTGGTTCAAAAGTTATTTAGATAAAGCCAAAAAATTCATTTTTATGAAAATAAAAAAAAATTCAAACACCCACAACTTCCAAACTAATCGACCGATTGGGCTCATCTTCAAACTTGATCACGGTAATCATCCAATAAATAAGTGTATAAAATTTCATTAAGTTCCGTCAAAAATTGCGGGCGCTATTGTGATGACAAGGCGCGTTCTATCGTATATATATTTACATACATACATATATAAACTTTTGAGTAGATGGTATTTTTTGACTCTACTAGGTAAAATAAGATACATGGTGGCAAAATTCTTTGATAGTTCGATCATGAGATTCATTGCAATCGTCCGATTTCTAAAGAAATCTACCTAAAAAATCATCTATTCTGCATTCACTTCGAACATTTTTTATAGTGCATACAAAAAAAAAGAATTTTTAAGAAATGACGATTTCATAGGTCTATAGCTCAAAGTCTCAAAATCCAAAATTACTACACTTAAAATCTCCATTACCAAAATATTTGAATGAAAAACTATCAGTGGCTTGTATGAATCACATTGAATTTGGTGAATTTTTTATCATGCATGATTATTTTGATGAGTGATATTTTAGCTGATTTTACTAGAATGTATCGTAACTCAAAGTTATGAACTTGATGAACCGATAAATGTAACATCAACTATCGACTCTTAGTTAATATATTAATAGAAAAAGAGTAGCATATAATCTAATGGACATCATAAGTGCACTCACTGCATTATCCGACATAGTTTCATATTCTAGACTAAAGAGAATGCATACGTGTACTAAAGTACATCAATAACTTCCATAAGATTGATTATCTGATTAGTAGTTATTGATTATTAATAAATCAAACGTATCGATTTATTAATTTATAGATATAAAATATAAATTGACGATGAATATTCAATTGCATTATTGCAAAATTCTCAACTATTGTGAAGGAAGCATGAAGCATCCCTCGTAAAAACGAAGTCGAAGCGCTAGTTAGCGTTTTGCCTGTTTCGCTAGAGAACTAATCAGATCTTCATCAAAGATCGTGACTGTTAAAATGCTATTGATAATTAAACGTTTTAGGTTATACGTTAGAATACGAAAAACTATAACTGTAATCATAAAATCAAACTAATGAGGTGGTAATGATAATTTAACACAAATATATGCAAAAGATTATTATAAATTGATTAAGTAAATTAATATAACTTAATTTAAGAAATGAATATAAATGAACTATAATATTCAAAATTAAGATATGATTCACCAATGAATGAAATTCACAATGGTTACAGTGACTTTTGATATAGGGTAGAAGTACTATTAGTAACCACTGCTCTATTTTTGGGCATTTAATACATTATTTTAATCAATAAAATCGGTACTTCTACCCTAATTGTTGTCAATTTTATCATGGCCATAGCAATTTTTACAATGTGTTTATTTCCATTTCCGTCAGGTGGGCAACATGGACCGACTTTACTACACTATAAAATATTTTGGTGTAAAAATGGCCCCCGAGAACTTTACACGACCGTGTAGTATGAAATTACGGTATAAAATATTCTCGGTGTAAATTATCCATCCGTGTAATTTGAACACCACTCCTTGTTACTCGTTATAATTTTGAATAATGAGCAACAAACGATCATTGAAAACTTTTAACTACTTAATCAATAACTGCATTCATTTTATTTAAATATTAAATAGTATTTTGAACATTTCAATTATTATTATGACACAATAACATTTCAAACGAGAATATTTTCTCCGTGTACCGCCTAAATTCAAAATCATATTTGGTGTAATTTTTACACCGAGTCATTTACACTACACCTAGCCTAAAACTTTTGTACAGTGTATGACACTATTGCACTTGAAACAAGAATTATTCCGTGCAGAACTCTCATATTATTCAAGCGATCTCAGGATTTCGAGTCCATAGCATTTTATTTCTGTTCGATATTAAATATTATTTTTAGATCTATTGTTATTTCAATTTTTATTTTTTATTTTATTTATTCGATTTCTCATTTTCTATGTAAAGGTCAACCGACAGCTATTTTTCCCAATGCTTTTTTGCCAAATAAAGTTACCGTTGAAGGATCTATTCTGCTGTAACCTTGAGGGGAAATCCAGTTAAGTGAACTGCCGGAGAAACTAGCTGAATGATTGAAAAGAACGTGAGAGTAGGATTTTTGTAAGCTCAATTTTTCGCTCTGTTGTGAAATAAGTTGAGGGTAGAATAAAAATTAGTAAGCTGCTTCGACAAGTTCTGTAACAAATACACATATATTGGGGACCCCGAGACAAAATGAGACACCATTTGCGAAAAAGAAAAAAAATTACTTCTTATTTATAAAAGCTTAGTTAGGGTTTGTAGAAAGAAATTGGAGAAGTTCAATCAATTGTTACAGGCTGAGCACTAAAATTCAAGCCACATTTTTTTTTTTTTACTGAAAATTGTTAATTGGCCTCGCTGGCGGGACTGATAAATTTATTTCGTACTTTTCTAAAATCAAAGTTATGCATTTTTAATTAAAAAACAAATTTTTTCGTCACACCGATAATTTTAATTGACGCTTATTATTCTGTCACTTCCAAACGAGCAAAGTCATTAAAAAGAAAATAAAAAAAATTTTCTCTATCTTATTGATTCAATAATTTGTGTGATAATCAAATTAGAACAGTTATTTTTGATTACAAAGTTATTGATCAAAATTTTGCATAATTTTTGATTTCTCTAAATTTTAAATGCCCGCCGAACGATAAAGTATACGCCCAGAAAATAAATATCCGTAATTATATTTGAGGTATTGAGATCTATGTGTTGCTATAATTTCAAGTTATATGAAACCCGATATATATATTTCCTCACGTTAATCATGTTTATAAGCAAACTTTGAAATTTAGTTGATCTATTTTGGCTGAAGACTCGACTCACTTTGATTAAACTTGGAGACTTGATTGGAGAATCAATATATTTTGCTTTAAATAAACATCAGTTGAATATTTACTTCGGTAAATGCAATAAATATTTTTAAAAAATCTTTCTACGTCTATTAATTATATTACTCATAGAAAACTTTCATGAAGTGAAACAAAAGGAGTAAAAATTATTAACACTTAAATAAATCATTTCAGTATTATTTCGCATAAAAAATTGTTTTTATCGAATTTAAATTTATTCCAACATGAAAATCTGGGATCAAAGTAGATACGGATTAAAATAAAATTTACATTCACTCTACCGACGAAAACTCTCTATTTACTCTTAATGTGAAGTGACTTTTTTCAAAATTCTAGATCCGAGTGAGTTCGGATTAAAAACTCACATCGAATTCTCTTCCGATTTTTTTTACGATATAGTGTACTTTTTAAATCAGACTTTGCGGAGTATAAGATTGGAAATCACTCAAGATGATTGTATTTTAATGGACGTAAAATAGATCCAGCGCTCTGCGCTTGAGGTGTGCAAAAGTTCGTCAGACCAAAGAAGTAGACTTCATGTGAGAAATATTTTCTGTAAAAAAATGCTAATGTTCTTTTTATGACGAGGTGTGTATGTATGTTTATGTAGGTTTAAAAGCATCAAAAGATGCATAAAAGCTACTTTGATTTAAAAAGAATAATAATAATGCTTAATGGAACTTTTACGATTAATACAATATTTATAAAATAGTTCACAATAAAAAAACCTCTATATGGATATACTACTACACTGTCACAAAAACGGTGTTAAAGATGGACTCAATTTAACACCGCGCGGTATTCAAATGAAATAGCACCAGTGTAGGCGGTCCAGCGGGGTAAACTGCGTCGGTTCAGAGTATTAATTTTGGAAAGCTTATAAAAGACAAAAAATGTATGTTTTTTTATGATAATTAACAAAAAATATTAATTATTAGCAAGTATAGAATAAGAAAATAGTATTAAATCAATTAAACTATTAGATTCAGTATTATATATTGGTCAATCATTAATGACTACCAGTAACTTTTCTACATTTATCGCTACCGTTCTAATTTCAAAAATGTATGATTTAAAATTTATAGAAATCTAATAATTTTTCTTAAAAATAGAAATTCCACGTATATAAAAAAACGTATTGCATAGAACAAAATATAAAAATTTAATGAATATTATCTGGAGAAAATTTCAATTTTGCTATGTACTTATTTAAATAATTGTATGTTATAGGGGAAGGGAGGCAAAAGGGGGTAGGGTAGGCAAAACGGGGTACCTCCAAAATTTGATAAAAAAAAATTTTATATTTTAAATGGTTTTTAAACATTCCAAAATCACTTCTGTAAATATAATTAAGCGTTACTTTGAATTTTTTTCGGTAAACGTTTTCAAAAATCAATTGTCAGTTGAAAAATATTAATGACATTTGTTTTATGATAAAAACTATTAAAAATTTGTTTTCTTCTTTTGTATCCAATAAACATGTAAAATATAATTTTTCTTCATGTAAATTACTTACAAAAAAATTCAACTCAATCAAATTCGTTTAAAATCCAGAAATTTTTTTTTTTTTACCTTTTTTAGGGGGTACCCCACTTTGCCCGCAGAAATAAAAAATTTTTTTTTTCAACGGTAACTGAAAATTTCTTCTATTTACTTTGAATATCATTGAAAAAAAAAAAGATTTACCATATCCGAGTCCTCGAAAACTCAGTATTTCCTTAAGTACCCCCTTTTGCCCCTCCCTCCCCTACGTAATTTATTTAAAAATTAGACAATTTTACGCCCAACATATCAATCACCAATAATTTAATTAATTAATAAAAAAACTGTGTCAACTATAGTGATCGAGTAACCGCTTTAGGTGTTCAAATTTTACACCGAAAATTTTACTATCTACACCACCTGAACTTACCTCGGTCTTTTTTATAGTGTAAGGAAAAGACCTAGTACCCGATCAGAAAACTAGTACCCGATCAGTCTATGTATTTGTATAGATATATTTAGTAAAATTTAGTAAATATAAATATAAAAATACATGAGTGATCGGATACTGAGTTTCTTACCTTACTACCAGTAGACGTAATACATTTTTTTGAGTTTAACGATCCGTCTTCATATATGTTGACATCAATCATTTATAATATTTGCATTAGGCATTTGCAGTGTTTTTATAAAATGTTAAAAGTATCATTGACATTGCGTAAATTAATATGTTTATTCACTCAACTGTCTCATTACCCATTTATAAAAATTCAATTGAAAAAAAAAGTCGGTTCTGTGAATATAATTATTATTTTATTCTAAATGATAACCTAGCATTTTCCCATGTTTGGTGTGTCATAGGGTTGAAGATTACAATATTCGTTATAGTTGTAGAATGATAACGTGTCAGTGTCACTTAGCTGACAAGCCACAGAAGTGGAAATAGAATCACAAAGTTGGTTGGGGCTTTTAGTTCAAAAGTCTACTTACATTCTGTGTGAACTACTACATGTCGAGTAAAATAATGTTGAAATTAATGTGAGTTTTTTAACTAAAATTTTCATTACTCTGCAATTAAGATTAAATATATTATATTTGTATTATTTTTTAATTTCTACCGAACAAGTTTTCATGTATTCATTATAAATAAATTTAATATTTCTGTACTACAATTATATCATTCTCTGAAATTTTATTGCAGTGTAAAATGAATGTAAAATCACCGCGAAACCGGTCCCTCTTGCACAACTGAAACTTAGTTTACTGAAAACCCAAAGTTACTATGAATGAAGGCTTTCATCTTCATAAACTTGGACTTATGGGTCTGCTTACTTGTGTAACCGCAACCAATGAGTAACTATATATATATATATATATATATATAATAACTGAGAGAGTATTGTGCTCTGTCTTTTCCGTTAAACGGTGTAAATAAATACGTCTTAACTAATCACCTTCTATAAACAGTCGATTTTTATCTGAATAACTATTTCGTAATTGGTGTTTTGTAATTATTATATTTACAAAAAATAGTACTAGTTTATTACTGTTTAAAATTTTTTTTATTTTCTAGGATAGTTGTCACGGAAATTTGATAAAATTTACACGCTGAAAAAAGAATACTAACTATTGCCATCTTGTAATAGGGAATGATTACCATCTGTATGTGATAATCATTATCATGCTTCTATGTTAACTATTTGTTTCTCATATAGTAATATTTACTATTGCCGATAGTAACAGTTACCATCTAGATAGTAATATTTCTTATGCCTGAGAAATTTTTTAATTTTGCCTTCTAAGATAGTAATGAGTAATGATTATCATCACGGATAGGAATGGTTACTATCTAGATAAGAATGCTTACCATCTCCGATAGTAATAGTTAACATAAAAGCATGATAATGATTATCACATACAGATGATAATTATTCCCTATTACAAGATGGTGATAGGAGTACGTAACAAATGATTCGACGACAATTGATCCGCGACAAATAATGCGCGACAATTGATCCTTGCGACGATTGATCCGTCGATAAAATGCGTGTAACATGAAAAATTACGCCCTTTTTTCACTAATTTTGTGTGCGTATAACATAAAAAATATACTCACACACAAATTAGTGAAAAAAAGACGTAATTTTTCATGTTACACGCATTTTATCGACGGATCAATCGTCGCAAGGATCAATTGTCGCGGATTATTTGTCGCGGATCAATTGTCCTCGGATCATCGGTCGTGTCACCGGTGATAGCATTTTTTTTTCAGCGTGTATAAATTTTACATGAATATCAAATTTCCACATCAGTAAAAAAGACTCGTCGCGCCTATAATTGTATCGGTGATTTACCACATCCATTATAGATCACTATAAAAGTTATTGTTATTATTACTGTGTTGGGGTATCATGGTTTCCCACCGTTTTTTTTTTTTTTTTTTTTGAGTCTGCTATTCTAAATTTGTAGGAAACATACTTTCAAAGTCTACTTTACTGAGTACTCCATGTTCTGGAGACGCTCACTGCAATTATTCTATACAATTCACTTATAGTCATTGTTTTTACTGAGCGACCCACATCCTTATTAATTTCGGGGATCGCTGAGCGAATTCAGTTCTAGACACGATAAGATCAGTTACCCAAAAAGATTATTCGAACGTAAGCTCAAACGCAGAAAAAAAAAAATTTTTAAATGAAAGTAAATATTTTCGGTTTAAGAAATTTTTTTTGAAAACCCCAATTTTCTCGGATAAAGTAGAAATCTTTTCTGAACACGACATATTCTTTGGGCTCAATAAAATCTCAACTTGACTCCCGAAAACGTTTGTCTTTCAAATTTTTTTTGACTCGAGATAGCTTTTTTTCTGTGCATGTAACCCTGACATTCATGAATTGAGAATTTAAAATAATGTAAAAATAAAGTATGTATAGAAGTTAATTTATAATAACATTCGTGTTTTATATATCTGGCTGATTTAAATTTGTCAATAACTTCAAATTATTTGCTTTACATTTCCCGGAAAATTTTTATTAGTGTAGATCGTACGTTAATTTTTGAATTCGAAAAATTTATACATATGAAATCATCGTGATCAATTTAAAATTACTCTTTTTCTAATACTGATTTTTTTTTCTTTTTTTTTTCTAAAAAGAAATTGTTTACAATAAACTTTTAATAACTTCAGTACTTACTAATATTATTTAAACCTTATTTACAAACTGAATTTAAGTAAATTTACCAGCATCGATTTCAATTCAATTATCTGCATAGCAAACACTATGATATTTACGTATCGTATGTGTAATTAATTCCGGTTATTTAATACCTCTGATAAAACTAACAGTTTGATTTACCTAGTTTTCCAGATTATACATATTTAAAGTTTCCATAAACAAAATTAAATTATTTGTTTTGTTTATGATCAAAGATAATTAATTCCCATAGTTTAATTTATGTGAAGTAATCAAGCGTTTCTTCTCTTTGTGAAGACTGTGAAGACTCATTAATATCGAGCAATTTCTCTTCATTAAAATAGCGTTTGATCAGTATTATGAGTCTTGAAGCTAATTTTTCATTTCTCTGTCTTTTGCTCGCTCATAATAAAAGTTAATTAATAAAAGGATTTATTATAGTCAAATTGAGAAAGTGCTATGCTTAATAGTTTTGTTTTGAGTGCTCAAGAATTTAGTCAACAGAGTGCACAGCTAGTACAAAGGTAATTAAGTATATTGATTTAGTGCACACACTTCGCACATAGTAAGATACAGAGTTTATACTCGCAAATTTACTACTCTCAGAACTTGTCATTTTTAGCCATTCCGTTTTTCAAAAAAAAAAGATAAACTGAATAAACGAAATATTCAAATATGTACATTATATTAATTATTTTAAATTAATTAACGACTTATATAACTAAATTTACATGCGCAAGCATACAGTCATGCGGACAGACGTGAAAAACTGGGTATAACCCCGTATCAATCAATTTAATTTCACATAATGATTACAAATGATTAATACTATCAATAGACGTATTTGAATTTTATCGCACTGTACAAAATCAGGAGCGAGTTCAAAGTGAATATGGATTTTATTTCAATACAAATTCACTCCATTACCAGAAGCTTCGGAATTAAAAAAAAATTCACTCCGCGTACGGAGTAAATAGGGATTTTTTTTTCAGAGCAGTGATTTCGGAATCGTGTGGGTTTTATTTCAATTAACTTCTACTCCAATCCAGAGTTTTGATGTCGTGCTTGAAGTAAAGACGAATAAGTTCAAACTAAGATGAAAAAAGTTCTAAAAGTTGACAAAAATTGAATTTAAGTTGACAAAGTCGAGATCTTATCGAAAAATCGTCGGCAAATCGATAACTTCAAAAGAAAATTGACAGGTCCGTTATAAAGCACAACCTCGCCGCTTCGCGTTCGAGGCGTGCAATAAGGTGAAGCGAGCCTGAATCAAATTTTATTTTTGACTCGGGCTTGGAATGAAATTTACTCCAAAGGAGAGTTTATTTTAATATTAAAACTTCAGATCGGAGTGAATACAAAATAAAATCCAGATCACTTCGATGAGAAGAATAACTCCCTTTTTACTCGGTATGCGGAGTGATTTGTTTTACGATCTCCGAAATTCTAAGTGACGGAGTGAATTCGGATTTATATGAAACCCGTTATCACTTCGAATTCACTCCCGATTTTTCCAGTGTAAATGAATAAAAATTTATTCACTCTGCATTCACTCCAAATCTAGTCCGCGTATATTTCGCTCATTTATTACGTTTCATAATTATGTAACATCAGGATAAGTCATACTCATAATGCTATTTGATTAGAGCATTGATTATGCTATAATGTAATTAATCATGACTGAAAAAAGGATTTAATGAATAAAGTTATTGAAAAATTTTAATATCAAAGTTCAGACTTAAATGATGAGAAATTCCGCCAGCTGTTTTAGATAGTGATATCCTAAAAAAAATAAAAAAATAAATTGAGGTACTTCTGCTAAGAACAATCAGCTATTATTAAGATTCTAGTTTTCATTTTTTCATTTACTTTAATTAGACTCCAAGTTACACTCTAAAATCAAGTGTGTAGTCAAAATTAACACACTTCCCAATTATCATTGAATCGCCATAAGCAATACACAGATATTTAATACACCGTGAAGCGTGTTTTAAATGACTACAAAAAACTATAGTTTCGCTTATGGCCTTAAACATAGAATACATTTAATATGTGTTAAAATAATACACTTGTAACACACTTGGTTTTAGAGTGTAGTATAGAAGAATCAAGTTACTAGAACATATAATACCTCGTCAAGATCACTCTATCGTCTGCGACAACAGTTTATGATTTAAGTTTTTAAAACGGTAACTAGCTCACAGATTGATACTACTAATTTGTTATTATTGTGCAGCTGCCTTTACAAATCTTAGTCGGGCGTAAGAATGAAAATTGACAGTTTTGCTAACTAACTGTGCGAGATTTGTATTGCGGTGACCACTTGAAGCTCATAATCATATTAACGGGCCGCGTCTTGACTTAGGTTGGTTGTCGCCAGTTAATCGTAAGCTATATTTTCTGGGCTGCATATATTATAGTATGTTAGTTCAGGATAAAAATAGCTTGTTTGGTCAACATTACTTGGTAAAACGCTCGACCATAGAGTGACGCATCGAGTCTTGTTCTCAATTTTGCATTGAGAGGTTTTGTTTGAGAGAACAGCTTCGGCAAAAATGAATATAAACCATCTTTATGATCATGAGGGGACATAGTTCTACGACCAAATAATTAAATGAACATAAACGTAATTTTAATAAATATACATACATATATTTACATAAACGAAAAAAGTAATAAAATACCTATTAGTCACAAATGAAAGCTTAATTTCAGAGAAAAGTCGCTTTGAAATATGATATTACATTACATTTACGAATGTTATTTAATATTCAAAAGAGAAATAAATGTATGCACATGAGATTATTTACACTATACTTTAATAAAAACTTTGGTAAATGTTGTAAATTGAATTTAATAGATGAAATGTCGCAAATATTAACTTAAATAATGAATATTATTTATCCAAGTTTAATACGCCCCAAACCCACTTATCTTAGTGCATACTTCATTTCAAGATTTTTATTTATAAAATTTTTTCAAATCTCTTTAGGTTCAAACAATTTAAAAAAGTTATTATCCGATAGTAATTTCAAGTTGTTGAGCTACCAACTAATATTAGACACTTAATCTTTACAAGCACATAGTCACGTAGTTGATGTTTTGAGTCAAGATAATGTAACGCCCATTCTCGAAAGTCTCTTGAGACCTTAAAGGTAGTCTGACATGAACAAAAAAAATAGAACCAAAGAATCTGCAATAGACACCTGTACTTGAGAAAAGGAATGGTGCGTCTCTTGAGACCACAAATAAACTCTCAGACTCATTCCGTGCTGTTAGGATGAACGAAAAAGGGTTAAAATGTAAATTCATTCTGTTCTTTTTATTGACTTTTATTACTTCTTTTTACTTTT
The DNA here is from genome assembly GCF_029852145.1 of Microplitis mediator. Lineage (NCBI taxonomy): Eukaryota > Metazoa > Arthropoda > Insecta > Hymenoptera > Braconidae > Microplitis > Microplitis mediator. The sequence goes on from NC_079975.1 coordinate 8,784,709, forward strand.
TATGAATTATAAAATGAAAATTTAGTTGAATTGGAAAAAGATAAATTTTTGTTTATTTTATTAATATTTTCGTCCTAAATTTGAATATTATCGATTATGTAGTAGTCTAATTCTTTAGTTTAGTGATTTATTTAAGTTTATAACTACACTTTTCACAATATTCGAATAATGTTAATTAATTTCCACAATAATTAATAAATCCCGTAGAGTATTAGTTATCAATAAGGTGATACAATCTATTAAATTTGTATATAAGTATAAAGGTCAAAACAGTACTCCGCGATTACAATAATACGATAGACAAAAGAGAAAACGGGACCAGTGTCCCAAGCTGGTGGTGCGTGTCTCTCGAAGGCTGAGAAAAATCTGCCTCATGCCCTTTGACTTTCGAGGGTGTTAGCCTTTGCTAACACTTAGAGTTGTTCTTAGGATCCCGTGACGTCATGAGCCTCTTGGATGCCGGGGAAGAGATTTTACGACCCGAAGAGTACGGTGGTTGACGGAATTTTTTTGAGAGTGGAAAAGTACTCCCACAATTATATCGTTAAAAACCTAGTATCCTGGTTGCTAGTTGTGCTGATAATAATCTTTTTTCAAACCCTTGTACTGCTGTGCTAAGCACAGAAGCGGTAGCTTACTATAGTATTCCTATACAAGTTAACACCTATGTGCTTAGCACGGCAGTGTATGGATAGAGATTTAAAATTTAAGGTACCAGACTCAGTAATCGATCACGTTCTCATGCTCCCAGAATACGTATTAGACTAATGGTTTCCATTTTTTAAACCAATGTAGAGTCGATGAGATCTACATAGACTTGAACCATTTTTTTCGAGTCCTGATCAAGTTTGATAAAAAATATAATTATATAGTTGATATACATGAAATTGTAGAAAAACAAAATTACTGTCGGCAAAATCACTATTTTTAAATCTCAATATACTGATTTCTAGGTCGAAAAATTAATCAGTTTTCATCATTCATCAATCAGTTTGATTGACTTTTTTCAGACTACTTGATCTATTTTTAAACGTCTTTGAAGATTATGTGGTGTTTTTTGATCTGCTCTGTTAGAAAATAGTTTCATTATAAGAAATGATGCTTGCATTAGTAAAGATCGAGAGTTGATTGGAAGTGAATGTAAACTTTATTTCAATTCGAATTCACTTCGTTACTCGGAGTTTTAGATTTTAAAAACAATTACTTCGCATACGCAGTAAATAGGGAATTTTTTTCATCGGAGTGATTTTTGCGTGATATGGATTTTACTTCAATCCGCAATGTCTGAAATCGTTTTGTTTCATCCCATATACTATACCGTCAGTCAAAAAGAAATTTTATACATCAAATATCAGTTCACCTACATGTATGAATATATACACGATATCTTTTTAAAAGACTCAATGAATTGATTTCATGTATTTATTCACTCCTCTTTCATTACCAAATACGAGTAAAACCGTATATCTATTAATTACGAAAATACATATATATTTTTTTTTTTAATATTATATCGACATAATAGAGCTTATTTTGTATTAATTGCAATAAAAATAGTATATAATCATCAATGGTAGAAATGTTCTTTTGTATACGCCCTTTTGTGCAAATGGGATAAATTATAAAACTAAAAAAAGTTCGAGAGGGAAATCCTAACTGGATGGAACAATGATAAAAAATTCTCTTTGTAATATTTGTAAGTAACAACTTGTATTTTTATTACTGCATAAACCTTTGAGGTACGCATTTTAGGATTTTCTGAACTTTATCAAAAATACATCCTTTAATTGCTTAATTTCTCTATACATGGAGAGAAAATTATGGTAACTGTTCCTAGTACGTTTATGAATGTCAACCCATAATGTTATGGTGACAATTTTTACAGCGTATAGTAATTGAATTATGGTAATGATTACCATACTCATGGCAATATTTCCTAGTCACATAGGAATAAATCCTATATCCACATTGAAGCGATGTCTAAGTGCATACAGGAATAAACCTTATACCTCATAGTAACCGCTCCTATAATATATGTAGAATATTCTCTTAATATTATGGTAATCGGTCCTATACTACTATGAAAAGCATTCCCATACTATTATGGTAATCGTTACCATGTATTATGGTAATGATTCCTATAATGTATCGGAACTATTACCTCAATATTGGGATATTGGTTACTATAATAGTATGGTACACGCTGAAAAAACAATGCTAACTATTACCATCTTGCAATAGGGAATGATTACCATCGGCATGTGATAATCATTATCATGCTTTTATGTTAACTATTCGTTTCTCGTATAGTAATAACTACTATTGCCAATAGTAATAGTTACACGGACCAAAATTTATTGTGACTATACTCACTGTAACGATACTCGTTTTGCTATTTGGAAGTTAGTGCGCGTATTGTTACGTATCGTGCTGACAGCAATACGGATCGTGAACGGGGCTGGAATGAATCGCGAAGGTAGCTCTATAGATCGCACCCTTCATGATACGCAAATCACTATCCAGTAGATCCCGCCAATCACAATATTTTTTTCTCTGTGACCATCTAGATAGTAATATTTCTTATGACTGAAAAATTTTTGATTTTGCTTTCTAAGATAATAATGATTATCATCACGAATAAGAATGGTTACTATCTTCGATAGGAAAAGTTAACATAAAAAAATGAGAATCATTAAAATGTAAGGATGGGAATAGTTACTTCGTTAAGATGGCAAGTATTACCTTTTTTTCAGCGTGTAACGACTACTATGGTAGTACGGTAACCATTATCGGAATATTATAATAATGATTTCCTTAATATGATGAATTTCTAAATATTATAGTAACCGTCCCCATCTATCATGGTAACTATTACTTAATATAATGGTAATTTTTACTATAATATATAGTGTAACAAATGTGAAACTGATCTTTTTAAATATTAGACTATTTTTTTATTTTTTTATTATTTTCGCGTTAGCCTACAGGGTTGTTTTTTGGCTATGGTGTTTTTCCCCTGTAGGGTGATAGATAGGGTGTGTTGCGACCATAGCGGAATCGAACCAAGATTGAAAATGGTTTTAATTTCAATTAAGTTTGATTCTTCCGACACAATTTTTATCGGGACGATAATCTCACGATAATTTTATTGAGAAGGGGGTAGTGTAACAAACGTGAAACTGATATTTTAAAATATTTGAATAGCTAGAAAATAAATGTCTTCTTCTCTTGTTATATAGATGCGTGACTAAAGTCAGTCAGTCATATATTTACAAATAAACACCACATATCTGTATCTCAATAAACTATATCTTTGATTGCCGTTTTTTTACTACAATAGTATATGATAATGGTTACCACAGTTGCATGGGAACGATTACTGTTGGGCATAGGAATTATTGCCGTAATTTATAGGAACTATTCTGATACCGTGTAGGAGCAAAATTCATAAAGTTAGGAATGGGTAACCGATGGTAATTACCGTAATTAGAATGGGTGCCATTCCTATAATCGATTTTTCAAAAAAATTTTTTACCACGTGATATGAGAGCCATTCTCTTCATTCACACTTCTATATCAAAAGTCATTATACAACTTTCTTCAATATTATGATATTTCTGTCAGTTTTGTTCTATTTAAAAGCGATTATATTAGCATATTAAGCCCAATTTAACTGTGATAAATCGATATGAAGTATAAATAGATCACTAGTGTTTGTTTGCTTTCTAGGCTATCAATAAATACATACATATATAACACGACTTCATTGGAAGTAGTTTCATTCGTATAAGAGAGTATTTCAATTAACTGTATAGTTGTTATGCAAACGGAAATTAGAATCTTCAGTGCATTGAATAGAAAACAAACGGAAGTTTCATATATAATTATGATGAATAATATTTGTGAAAATACTAAAACAGAAGAACGAATATACCGAAGGTATTATTTTAATACAAATTTAAATCTAATGACCTTAAATAATAATAGAATTAATCCGACTAAACGCGTTTAGTAATTTTAAAACTCTATTTTTACCATTATTGTACAATGGTTTAATGTATTCTCGATTTGGAAAAGTCGTAATTTAAGTATCGATTGTTATTTTAAATAGTTAACAAAGATATAACAAGTGGATGGCAATCAGAAGCCATTAACGTCTTCACCTTGAATAATTAATGCATCAATTTAATGATTAGATTATTTATAGGATATAAATGATTTTCTATATATAATTTCACGTTTCTTACTCATCTAATAGTATCGTAATAATTGGTAACCTATTATTAATAAATTGCTAGTAATTAAAGAAGACAGGTTCTGAATCAGAGGCAGAACTCCTCGTACTCATTTACTATCGCTTGTATTAAAATAATAATATACTTAATGTAGAAATAACACCTGCCGATCTTTTGTTCCTATTTTGTTGCTGGCTCCCTGAGCATCTCTGATGTGATCTATGACCAGCAGCGAAATTCATAACTGTCCCTTGTTAATAAAAACCGCGTGTTAAGGTAGCAGAGACATTGATCATTATTTACCGGTAGTTAGGATCAGCTGATTTTAAATTTTCAAATACTTTTTCGCGCTGTTTTTTAGCAACAACTTTTCACTATTAGTCGTCTTATTCAACACCGATTCCGCGAGTTTACTGCTAGCTTATGGTCAAAATAGAAGTAACTTAATTTTTGTGGAATCGATTCGAGCAACAAAATCGGTTTTGCAGCAACTAATTAGCAACAAATTCACCTGAAAATTTCGGTCGTTTCTGCTGGCTGTTCACTGCCAGCTTAATGGAGCTGACATCAAAAGCTAACAAATCCCCCTGCTCTTCTTCCCAAGTATCTAATACGTAAATTTTTAGAGACAATTTTAAATCTTATTAATAAATAAGTCAAATTCAGAGAATACTTTGTGGTAACAAATACAATATATTATGGGGGTGGTTCCCATATCGCATAGCAATAAGTTTTTTTCAAAAATATCGATTATTCGAATGGCACACGAATTATGGTAATCATTTCTATCTATATGGGTTTCATTTCTATATAATATCGGAATGATTTCGTTACTTGCTTTTGGCTAAGTTGACTTACTTAGTATCCATTTAAGTTAAAAAAGTCAAATTCAAGTAATTTTTTGACCCTGGCAAACCCGATTGGATAAAAAAAATTCATCATCAAGATATTAAGAAAGACGCACAAGTTTCGTCCCACTTCGTGATAAAATTCTTGTAGAGTTATCATAAGTAATTATACTAATCGTTATGATTACTAATAATACAGCCAGGGTTATGACCAATCATCTTATAATGCAGTATAATTTGAATTGACAGATTGATTTACCCTCTCTTCTATAGGTGTCTATCTATATTTTCTCGATAAAGCAGCGCGACGACAAAGCATTGAATCGTTGACAAGTGACCCAGTAAACGTCAAATGCAGATCGTTATGGAATGACTGAGTATCCTACTGCAGTGCAGGCTCTTCAGAGATGAATTCGATCGCAGAGCCGCAGGACGTTAAGCACGTCACCTGTTCGATCGATTGGTAAAGAGTACTTGATTATTTTGTTCTCTCGTCGAGGACTCTGTATGTATGCAGGACATTCAAGAGTTAACAAGGATCGCTCACAGCTAATTAGTCGTTCACGTCAATTTGAATCAGATGACGTGTCGTGAACAGCCGGGATTCTCATGTCCTTTTCGTCCATTCACATTGATTTCCTCTATTGATTTAATTGCATGCTTGGTGAGCATGAAGAGGGGTAACGTAAGCGGCAACTACAAAGCTAATTAACTGCAGCGTTAAAAAAAGTTGTATCAATAACCACTCATCATATACAGGGATATATAGAATTTATTTCATTGCGAACCGAATTGTTTCGAGTATTTTGATCTGTAGTATCTGATAATGAAAAGGTGTCAATCATTGTACAGGTAGTCTCGTTTTTCAAGTGCTTTCAAATCATTTACATTTATATTTCAAATTTTTTTCTATGAATAATATGTAAAAGAGATAAAAAAATACAAATATTCAATGAGACACTGTGAAACATTTCCAGAGTAAAAACTGATTCTATCCGGCGTAAATGATAAAAAAAAAAATTTTCGGAGTTAAATATAAGTAGAAGAAATCGGTAAGTTGAATAATTGATACAGCAACTCTCTTAAATTTGAAACAGTGAAAATAGTGACTATTCACTGTTTACTAGTGAAAAGTATGTTACTAATTCAAATATTGTTATACTTTTCACTAGCAATAAGTGACTATTCACTGCCAAATAGTGATTGTCCTCGTACGAAAAAAGTATACATCCGGGATATATACGGGCAAAACTGAACATATGTTTCATATATGCGGCATATATTCAGATTTGCCCGAATATATACGGATATATACTTTTTCCGTGCGGGTCACGTGATGTTCACTAGTTTGTTTTTAGAGAGAAAATTAGGTCTGAAAGTTTTGATATTTTTAATTAATGTGATAATTACTCTGAGATCCTTCTACTTAATAGTCACTTAAAATAATTTTTTAAATTTATATATAGGGGAGGGGGGGGGGGCAAAGCGGGGTACTTAAGAAAATACTAAGGTTTCGAGGACTCAAATACGCTAAGTCGTTTTGTTTTTAATAATATTCAAAGTAAATAAACAAAAATTTCAGTTGCCGTTGAAACAACAAAATTTTTACATTTGTGAGCAAAATGAGGTAGCCCCTAAAAATGGTAAAAAAAAAAATTTCTGCATATTATATAAATTGATTGAATTAGATTTTTGTAAGTAATTTACATAAAGAAAAATTACATTTTATATAATTATTGGATACAAAGAAAGAAAAAAAAAATTTTAATTGCTTTTTATGATAAAACGAAATCCATTAAAATTTTTCGACTGACACTCGATTTTTTAAAAAGTTGAACAAAAAATATTCAAAATAATGCTCAATTATATTTACAAAAATGATTTTGGAATGTTCAAAAAACATTTAAAAAATAAATTTTTTTTTAATAAAATTTCGAGGGTACCCCGTTTTGCCTACCCTACTCCCTTTTCCCCTCCCCTTCTCCTAACACTTTGCTAATTAGAATTGTTATCATTTTGTTTTTAATCATTATTTTATAATTTCCATTTTTTTTGTATTGTTAATTTCTAGTTAACTTCTAAATTATTAATTTTATCATTTTATTTTTACAGTTTAATTTTTATTATTTGATATTTCCGCTTTTTTTGCTAAGGGATTTTTTTTTTTAACCCGACGGTCACATTAGTTCTGATGCATTAGTAGTTTGTAGAGAAAAAAAAAAAGAAAAATTAATAATAATAAAAGTAAAAATAACAATGAACTATTAACTTTTCATAATAAATATGACAATTTCAATGTCTTGTTTCGATAAAATTTATCAGTGACAGGTCCGATGTCGAAATATTATCATTTCCATTAAAAAATAGTTCACTTTATCCAAACTATTTTTGCCAATCAGGTCACTCCTGTACTCTTTATTCAAATGTACTGAATTCTGTCCAGCTGTCATTATTCTGCATTTACAAAATTAAATGTATCGCTTTAAATTACTAATTATAGCATATCACAAAATGGATTTTTCATAAAAACTAAATTCGAATACTTTTTGTTGAATCAATATATAGATTTAATCCGAACCTAATTTAAAATTTCGATTTAATTTTTAAGCTAGACATAATGAAAATTTCTTTGTTGCAAGTTATATTAGTTTTATATATGCAATTTTTTCCTTTATTGGTTCCGTTCAAGTAGAAGTCTGAATAGTGTAGAATAATTTAACACCTTTGTAATACATTTTAGCTTACTGCTCAAACTCTACTGAGTTTTTAAAACCCATTGTGCTGAATGGGATACGTGCAGGCTTACTATTAACAAATTTTGAATGCAAGTTTTATCAAAATCCGTTGTGCACAACCTGAGATATTTGCGTTTTAATGAAGAACGTATACACTATTAGTGTGCCCATGGGGGTCTACCATACTGAGCGAAACCTTAAATATTTAATATTAAGAGAAGTTTAATTTAATCTTTTCAACATTTTGTTTAACTTCCTCCTGTACGAATTAAAGTCTTTTTAAAACGGGAAGTATTTTTCATTTCAGTCCGTTTTCGGTATTTGAATTGTCAAAATTTCATCGTTTAGGGAATCGTTTCTCATCATTCTAGAGAAAATTTCATAAAAAATACATTACGTAAAAATGTTTTTCAATCTGGAATTCAATCAAATCTAAAACATGATTGATTTTTTGAGTTTTAACAGAGAAAAATTCAATTCAAATAATACATTTGCAAGATATTGTATTGCAAGAAATATTTTTGGATCATATCTGCACAAAGAATATGATGTTTTATTCCCTAAAATAGTCGTCATAAATTTTTATTTCAAAGTACAAACGCGACTGATTGATTGCAGTCATTCGAAAAAAAGTTGGCATTGTCATCAATTTTCGCCAATCTATAATAGCAACAAATTCGTCGTTAAAACAACGAAAGAGCCCTAAATCTTTAGCTATATCACACTTTATTGAGCTTGGTTGACTTGGCGGTGCCATTTTAATGAACGTTGATGTCACCACATATAAAATATTTCAAATTGTCTGATTCGAATAGGGCTTAAAAAAATTCATATTGAAATAGAGACCCATTCCCACCCAATAATATGAACTGTCACCAATTTCAAAGTTTTTACTAAGTTCTAATTTGTAATAAATACAAAACATTTCTAGGGCTGACTAGTAATGTCAGCCTTATTTTTATAATTTTTAGTAGATTTCACATTTCATAGAAATCTAACTTTTGTATTTTTCTCAAAGAACTCAGAACAACGAATGTACTCAAGAGTATTTTCGGGGTCAAAAATAGATTCACGATAACGTTTTCGAGTTGATGGAAAGAGCGGGAAGTTTTGGGACTGGCCCGCAGGATCAATTGTTTTCCAGATTTTTTGCACTCATGCCCGTGTAAAAATAATCTTAGGTCATGGTGATCATAATGATATCGTGGTGATTATCATGATGATCTCATATTTTGATACAATCATGCACTGAAAAAAATAATCGCTAGCTGCTAGCGATTTTTTTCTTTAGCAGCTAGCGATTTTTAATCGTTAGCTGCAAGCGATTATTTCGCTAGCGGCTAGCGATTTTTTCTTTAGCAGCTAGCGATTAAAAATCGCTTGCTGGAAGCGATTATTTCGCTAGCTGGAAGCGATTTTTTCTTTAGCAGCTAGCGATTAAAAGTCGCTTGCTGGAAGCGATTATTTCGCTAGCTGGAAGCGATTTTTTCTTTGGCAGGGAGCGATTAAAAATACTGTTTTTATCATTGAAATAAATATATAAATATACACATTCATATATATTTATACATATATATAAATATATATATATATATATATATATATATATATTTATATATATATATATATTTATATATATTTATATTTATATATATTTATATATATTTATATTTATATATATTTATATATATATGTATATATATATATGAATATATAAATATATATGAATATGTATATTTATAAATTTATTTCAATGATAAAAACAGTATTTTTAATCGCTCCCTGCCAAAGAAAAAATCGCTTCCAGCTAGCGAAATAATCGCTTCCAGCAAGCGATTTTTTATCGCTACCTGCTAACGAAAAAATCACTTCCGGCTAGCGAAAAAATCGCTTCCAGCAAGCGATTTTTAATCGCTAGCTGCTAAAGAAAAAATCGCTAACAGCTAGCGAAATAATCGCTTGCAGGTAACGATTCAAAATCGCTAGCTGCTAAAGAAAAAAATCGCTAGCAGCTAGCGATTATTTTTTTCAGTGTGAGTTCACGGTGCGATTATTATGGAACTAAGATTTGGAGACGAATTTATTTGTATTTATGTGATAAGTAGTTTTTTACAATTATATCATGATTTGATTGTATTTTCTCGAGTTGTATGTTTAAAAAAAATGCATGCAACAATATCATAATATTCTGATCAGAACTCTATAGTTAGATCTAACAAATTTATCATGAATGAATTGTTATCTTTGTGTCTGTATGCATTTAGTATGAAGATGCTTTGCTGTTTTACTAACTTTGACCTGAGTATTCATAAATTTAAGAATTCTCATATTATTAATCATCGCCTAACATGATCAAATCTATGTTGTATAATTCATGACCCGGGAAAAAATGATCAGTCCACTTTCAATCATTTCTACACTTTTTAAAGTATATTAAAATAGGTTGAAACTTATATCATCATATAGAAAATTTATTAAGGAATAGTTTCAATACAACATAAAGTTGATTTCTTAGTATGTTATTTTTCAAATAAATAATTTAGTTAGGAGAAGCCCTGATGTCAATTAATTAACTGATTCCTTGTGATCACGATAACCCCCAAATAAAACGGCTCACGGACCCAATTTTTTTTTTCATAGCGTTAGTTTGGTGACTACAAGAACGCTTTCGTTAATCACTATCCAACTCCTTTTGGTTTAATTGCAATTAATAAAAACTTGAAAAGTTGTAATTCACGAAAAATTTAGCTGCCATTTTTATTTTTACTACTGTTATATTTACTTTTTTCTACAACTACTGGCAGCAGCACTAGCGTAACAGTAGGATTACAAAAAGAGCGACATCTAAGACAAAAAGGCGGGATATTTAAAAAAAAATTTTAATAAAAAAAAAAATGTTGGAAAATCCAAAAGTGCACACCTCAATCGCTCAATTTATTTTTAATCATTACTTTTATTATTATATAATATTAATATATTTTTTTTTATTATGAACTTTTATTCAACTTACAAATTATCAATTTGATTTTTTTATTTTTATTTCTTATTTTTAGTTTAATATTTTTTTACTAACATTTTTTTCTAAATATCCCGCCTTGTTTTGTCTTAAATGTCGCTTTTTTTATCAAACATATTGATACGCTAGTGCTGCCACCAGTAGTTGATAGAGAGAAACAATGAAAAAAATAATAACAACAGTAAAAATAGCAGCTAAATTTTTCACGAAGAATCAGTTTTCACGTTTTTTATTAATTACACCAAAACAAAAAGGGTTCAGATAGTAATTTTTGAAAGGGTTCTTGTGATCAGAAATACACAGATAATAAAAAAAAAACTAAGTCGATAAGTCTTGTTTTTCGAAAGTTATCGTGTTTAGACGACTCCGAACACCACAATTGACGCACTGAGGGCTTCGGACTAAATCATTTTTTTTTAATTAATCACATCATTAATCAAATAAGGATTGCATTGAAAAATGTTCCTTAATAAATTTCCTTTAAAATGGTATATATCATTAACAACTTTGGTGTACTATAAAGAAAATAGAGAGGATTTAAAGTCAGTGAAAGGGCCGAGAGTGAGAGAGTGACAGTAAAGCACACCTAACGCTTTCGCGATTGAGGTGTGCAAAAAACTGAAAGTATGAAATAAAAAAATCAAATTAATAATTTTAAGAGTTGAATAAAAATTCATAATTAAAAAAAAAATTATTAGTATTATATTATATAATAAAAATAAAGAAAAACAATGATGAAAAAGAAAAAATGCGACTGAGGTATGCACTTTTGAATTTTCCAACATTATTTTTATACAGCATTATTGTTCACTTGTTTTGTTCTATGTCAAATAATTAAATAAACGATTTGTCTTTCACAAAATCGTCATATTATTGGAACGTCAGGAATTTCGTTATATTAATAATTATGAATATTTCACCGATATTGTTCAATAATTTTATTATCCTCTTTCATTAAATTTAATGTAGCTTTGAACTTATGACCTATTTTAATGAAAACCGACAGTATCTCTCACATCTTCTCTCAGCATATTAGTAATTAACTCAAGCTTCTCTTTTACTATATTATTGCTACACTATCTGTCACAAGGCAACTATCAAAGTACTAAAATATGCGACCAAGGAAAGAAAATTAGTATTTTAAATTTGCATTTATAAAAACATAATCGATAATCATACAAAGCTTTTAACGAGTTCAAAAGAATTGTACCAATTCTTGTGTATTGTTTTGCATTTATGTCTGTGTGATTAAAGAATAAAAGTTAGGAAATAATATCGATAAGTATCAAGAGTACGATATGACTTAATGGAAAAAGTAAAAATCTGTTGACCTTGCTCGCTATTTCAACTTCTCTGCTGCCTGGTTCGTTCAAATCAGTTAATTTGATCAGGCGATATCATTGAATAAGATATTAAAAGATTTATATTCGACTTAAATTTTAAATGTCAATTCGGAAACTCAAGAGTAATTTGACTAAAAAACTTATTTCTTGTTTTTTGGAAAGATTTTAATAAAAGATGGGGAGTATTCTCAACTTATATCAAAACCGTTTCTACAATTTATTTAGAACGATTTCTATAATATTATGGGATTATATATAGCTCTCATACATTATTGTAGATATTTTATATATTGAAGGAACAGTCCTCCCCTTTCCATACTTACACAGAGATAAGAAACAGATTATTTTATGTACCTAAAGATCGCAACGTTTTTCGCGCAACGAAAATTAAAAATTTATGTAATTTGACTGCTTCAGGGGTAGTTGGGGGTGGCCTGAAAATTTCGGCTGACGTGCGAAACATTCCGGAAATCTCGACCTAGTAGATCTTTTACTTTTCATTTTGTTTTTTTATTTTCGTTCCGCGAAAAACGTTCCGATCTTCACTTACATATCATTTTCCTATGTTGCATAGCATTATTCATTTTACATAGTAAAAATCCCTATGTAATAATATATAAAAAATTCCTGTTACATGAGAATTTTTACTCTATAACATTGAAAAATTACTTGTCAGTATATAAATTTTCACTATGTCAACATAGGAACATTTACTACGTCAACTTTTAAACAGTAACCCTAAAAATTTTCACGCTACAGGTTATGCCGGTCTGACAGACCGCTATTAGAAGTACACTCGTTTTTTTTTACTTTTGAAAAGGGGCTTTTATCTATTTACATAAATAAAACTATTTTTTATGAAAAAAACATCATTTAATGATACTATAAACTTTATTTATTTTGAAACTTCACATTAATTAATATTTTAACATAAACATTTTAGAAAAAGTTTCATTGATTTTAAATTTGATCAGCGGTCTGTCAGACCGGTGTTACTGTTTAAAGGTTAATCCTTCATTACTCGCGATTACTCTACACTGAAAAAACAAGTAATTTTTCTTCCGGAATTCAAAGTATTTTCGATTCAGTTTCCCGATAGTAAGTAAACGTATTCTTACTGTAAGAAACCTGGTTTACACTTAAATCGAAGTGTATCAATTTAAAATACCTAAGTGTTTTATTTCCATTTAAATACATTGTAGTCACTTTTTAAACACTCGCAAACGTTTAGAAAGTCACTACAATGTCGCGTGCCAAATGCCAAAAGGGCGTATAAAAGTTATACGCCTTTTTGGCTTTAAAGAACCAAAAGGGCGTATAATTTTTTTGTTTTTGGTGCCAATCGTTTTGTAAACATGTTCTAAGCCTCAAAATAAAAAAAAAATTTTCAAAGCCAATAGGGCGTATATCTTTAGATACAAAGATACAAAGATCTAAAGATATACGCCCTTTTGGCGATAGTACGTCAAAAAATTTTTTTCTGCAGATCTTTACGTTTCGAGCGATTCTAAAAAGAATGACAAAAAAATTTTTTTTATACGCCCTTTTGGCATGGAACCCTATCTAACTGCTGTAATACGCCCTTTTGGTATTTGGCACGCGATGTATTTAAATGGCAATACACACTCAGACGTTGATAATACTTAGGTAATAATACACTTAGACGTTTTAAATCAAAACACTTCGACTTGCAGTGGAAATCCCACAGAAATTCCGATTTTTATTGTGGGACTGAACTTGATGCTACGTTACTATAGAAAATGCGGTTGTGTCTCCAGTGATTACATACTTATCCTATAGCATTTTTTATTTCCTGTGTTTTTACCTCATGTAATTAAGAGATAGATATAAGAGTGCACGTCTCAACAAATATTAAAATAAGGCGGGAATATTCTATTTTATAAATTATTGATTAACATTTATGTATTTTTTGTCTCAATTGTCGATAATACATCTATTATAATAAAAAATGCTCTTATTTACATAAATCCATGCATGTCAATAAAGTAAGGTTAAGTTCGTTTTATTACAGCTGTGACATTATGCTTTCAGTAATACCAAGTTTCCCTACAGTCAGTATACGTATTGCTCTGTGAAATAAATTTTGGTATTTTTACCACAAAAATAATCACCATAAGTTGGGTAGTGTCACGGCAGCGCAACGCTCATGGCGCGAGAAACGGAAGGTTAAGAGACCAGAGAATTGTGAATTTACCGTGTTTTCGCGGTTAATTAACGGTGTTACGGTATTTCAACTTCGTGAGTGAAGTACCGTAACTCTACCGTAATTTTACGGCGCTACGATGATTATGGTTACTTCACTGCGTTTTATTGGAGATTTGCGGTAAATTTCCTATTTTACGGTAATTTTACGCTGTAACGGCGTATGTAAAGTAACCTTACCATAACATGGGTCCGTCAGGAAAAAAAAGATGATATTAATTATATAACAACGTTATTAAATTTTTTTAGTAAAATCCTTTTCTTATTTTGTTTTTAAAATAACAAAAAAAAGTTCATTCACCGCACCCTTTATAAATTACTTTGAAAGTAAAAGGAAAGAAAAAAAAATAATAATAAATAACTATATCACCAGTAGGATTTAAATCTTAGCTCCAATGGATATTTATAGCCTGAAGTATTAGTAACGTGCACTATGCTCCCAGTATTTATGTGTTGACAAATAAGATATTAATTAAATTAAAATCATAAAAAAGGAATGAAAGATAATGAATTGGAATTAAATGACAACTGTTTTATACTTTTTCCAGATCTTTTCATTAATCTTTCGCACGGAGCGCAACCTCCTATATTAGTTGTTTTTTTTTATATCATGTTACAACTTTTTTCCCCTTTATCCCACAACAATCGTTCCGACATTTATATATATCATCCTAGTATGTATCAAAATGTATCATCTGATTTATTTTTATCTGAAGACAAACGGACGTGAGCCTGAATATCCATTTTAAATAGATAAATTTTACAACAAAACTTGTTAAATATTATCTAAATATATATAATTAATTTTGTTCATATCTATAACACTGTAGTATAAATATCTATGAGCGTATATATATAGTGAAACATTCATATTTGATCATAAATATTGTGTACAGTTTATTGCAATGTATGTCCTTTCAAAGAAAAAAAATAGAAAGTGGACCATGTTTTTATAACGTTATCTGATTACGAGTTTATTCGGTTGCTTTTAATAGCATGAATAAATTTGCATAACCCTTATTCATAAATATTTAAAAAAAAATTACCATGGATACAATTTGTAGAAAAGAAGAGATATTTTACTAAAGGAATGCAAAGCGAATCGAATAATTCGAAAAATTATAGTTAATCGTAAGTGTTCAAATAATTCATAAATTTTCGAATTACTCGAATGAAATTCGAATATTCCGTTTGAACTTTGAACATTTTTATCTAATTTGTGGTAAATTATAAAAAATGTATTGCAACAATTTATGAATAATCGAAATTTTTCGATTAAGTCGGAAATTTTACAATTTGAAAATTTAAGAATAATTTGAAAACTCAGAAATGCTTTGAATTTTTTAAAAGTTGTTTCTACGGAATTTCGAAGAAATTGAAATTGACATGAAAGCTTACGAATAATCCAAAAATTAACGAATATTCTCAGAACTTTCGAATAATTCGGATATAAACGAATACTTTGAGAAATTAATAATTCCGAAAATTTACAAAAATTCAAATATTTCAAATTATTCGATCCGAATGTAAAATTGAATATTACTATTCTATTGGACACGAATAATTCGTAAACTTGAATGGTTTGCGCACCCCCAATATTTATCTAAAAATATACGAGTCATAAATGTATTAATAGTTGAGTAAAGTATATTTATTTTAGTAGAAGTATTCGTAGAACCCAAAAAATAACACAGAATATTATAGTAATAAAAATGTAAGAAACAAAAATTTTTTTTGATTTTATCAGAAAACAATAACCGTGCATGCAAGTTATCTATCTCTCCTATTAAAATAAACCCAGGGTAATGTGAAAAAGGCATGAGTTCTACTAACCACCAAATGTCGGAAGTGGAGGTGCGTGAATTGGTTTCACGGCAAGATAAACTGATAGAAGCTTAAGATAATAAGCTAATTATTGTTGATGAGATTTTGTAAATTGATATTTAATGATTGATCAAATTTGATAACACTATGTATGCTACGTAAATTATGTAATAAAGTTATTGTAGCTAGATCAATATAAATGATATGCAATGTTTAGAATTACATTCAAAATACTTAAGCGTGTAACTAACGCTTATGGCTTCTGAAAACAGAATACAATTAGTTTTAATCTATTTCTAATAGATCTATTTGATGATATAATCATTTTTAATAATTTTGATAAAAAAAACTTCTTCTAGAGCACGACATAAAATTTCAAAAGAAATTATTAAAAATTTGAATTGCTGCAAATATTTTTGATTAACTTACATCAAATGAGCTCGTAACGATTATCAATATTTTTTATAAAAATTTCTTTTTCATGTTTTGTAATCAATTAGATGTCTTCTGAGTGCTTCATATCCCTGATCAAAGAAAATGATTTACTCAATGATGAATGTATATCTATATAGTATTCAAATTGAATTGTTTTGAATCATTTCTAATTATTTTGAATCATTGTTTTTAATTAGGGATCGCTTCGAAATCACTTGATATCGCTCTAGGATTTGTAGTGTATATATATAAATAGATAAGAATAAAAGGCAACAAAGTGATACTCCTACTCGTTTTCAAGATATGAGGAAGAAGATTCAAAGTTAGAGAGTATAGAAGTTAGAGAAATTTCATTGTAGTATAAACTAATAGTTGCATTGCTGGTATGAGAAATTTTTCATGTAGATAATATAGTTATGATCACTGCACTGTAAAAATTTGAGACTTTAATCTAAATTGAATACCGATTTTCATTTAAATCCGAATTCACTTCGCTACACGAAGTTCCAGAGTTTTAAAAAAAATCACTTCTCATGCGAATTGAATATGGTTTTTTTTTTTGGGCCGAGTGATTTTGAAGTGATGCGGATTTTATTTCAATCGACTCCGGTCCGGAATTGAATACTTAAATAAATTTATATTTCATAGATATAAATTTTTTATGAGAATCATGAATAATTGATTCAAGTATATTTTTAATTTATAAAGCGCTTTAGTAACTCACCAAAGTATAATTTCATATCATACATAGTAAAAATATTAAATTATTCAATAGTCATAGCGACATAGTTTTATAGGGATCTTTGATATTTCGGTATAATATAAAATCTTGGTGGCACGTGGCACGAGTGATGAACCGAAAACAATTGATCCGCTGATAATTGATCCTAGTGACAACTCATCCAAACGATAATCGATTCGTTGGCAATTTATCCAACAATAATTGATCTGAGTAACAACTGATCGAATGATATAAAATTCGGTGATCAATTGTCAAAGGATCAATCTTCGCATGGATTAATTGTCTTTCAACCAAAAGTCAGGTAATCAATATCTTATTCTGTAGTATAGTTCATGTAAGTTATACGACAATTCATGACTCAGTGATACTTAGCTAGTTATTAAAAATGGAAACTCTTTTTTTAACTTCATAAGCGTGAAAGTTTTCACTATCAGCAGTTTATAATTTTTTAAAAAACACACGCACACAAACACCTGCACATACCCAAACACACACATGCACGCAAACACACACTCGCACACACACACACACACACATTGTTTAGCAGTTTAATATAAATTAATATAAATTTATTTAAGTATTAAAACTTCGGACCGGAGTGAATTGGGAGTGAAATAAAATCCGCGTCACTCCGCAATCACTCCGCTAAAAAAAAAAACTCCCAATTCACTCCGCATGCGGAGTGATTTTTTTAAAACTCCGGAACGCCGAGTAGCGGAGTGAATGCGGAGTGACTTCGGATTTCATTTCAATCCGAATTCACTCCGCATTCACTCCGGATTTTTTACAGTGTACAGAGGGAGTTCTCGTAATTCCTTACGCACTCAATAAATGTCGAAAACATAAAAGACCTAACCTTATGATGGAATAGTCATCTAATCAGCGAATTTTTATTACGATTTCACACTACAGACTTTTTTTACAATAAATATTTTTCACGACCGCCTTCGCAGTGAGTTTAATAAATAAAAACACACTCACTCCGAAAAAATGCCCTCTGGAGTGAATTTCACTCCGAGGGGAGTGAATAAATAAAAAATCTTCCACTCCACGTTTACTTCGCGAATTTTTTACAGTGTGACTTTGACATCAGAATTATATTCACTTTAATTACAGATAAATGAGAAAAATCAAACCAATCAAAAGTTCAATATGTTATAGCTTTATAACTACATACAGTGATTGGATAAATTTTTTTTATTTTGAAAGTAGTAATTAAAATTTCTAGCCCTTTGATTTCAGATAAAATATAATCAGAGATCTCTCGTAATTTATTTTACAATTAAAAAGTAGTTCAATAGAGTCACTTCATAAAACGAGGTAACTTTTCATCTTTTTAATAAAATAATAACCAGATCATTAATATTGAGCAGTAAAATTCAATAAAACTATAATGAAACCACACAAAGTTTTAGATTTAATTCAATTATCTAATTCATCAATTAATAATACATTTTAGGGAATCCATTATTGATGGTTGAAAATTTCATATTAATCAAAATTATAACTTCTGAAAAGGAAAAAGAATTTGATCACTGTTAGAAGAAATTCAAATTATGGTATTGAATTAACAATAAATCATAATAACTAAATGATCAAAATAAATTCAAGTAAGATTTTTGGTCATTATCATTTTTCTGCCCTTACGGAAACACTAATGAACACTAGTAAAAATTAATTAGTGTTAATAAGTGCTTATTCGTCATCATAAGTACATCGACTAGCGAAGTTTGCAATACTATTGGAAGTGATTAGTCTTAAATAGTGTTTTATTAGTGATCGTTATTTGTTCGATTAGTGAGTCAACAGCACTATTAAAAGTGACTAGTGTTGATCAGGCTTTTAATCTTGTTGATAAATAGTCCGATTAGTGAGTCTATATCACTATTGACAGTAGTTTCAGTATCGATCACGTTTTAAATACAAGAAAACTCTAACCTTAAAATTGTATGTTTCATGTCTATGTAAGTACAGTAAATTTTTATAAATTGATTAATCATCACGATTAATATCATTTGCATTGTTAAGATCAAGCCCCAGTGGTGACGAATAAATCGATGAAAAAATTAATAAACATCCATTAGTCAGTACAAATAGTCATCAAAGTACGTATGATTGGATCTAAATGTTTTTTTAGAGAACACTAAATAAGAACAGTAAACGCGCTAATGACAGCCCACTTTGCCCCTCCTCCCCCTACCTGAAAATTTTTTAACAATTTTTAATCTAAGCTTACACGATTTTTTTACAAAAGTAATCATAATTAGTGTAGAATTTGTAAACAGTTGTCATTATATGATATTTTGATCATTAGAATTTACATCCATTGAAATTCCATGACAACTGATCCCAGACAACTGATCCTCGACAAGTGATCCCACAGAAAATTGATCCCACCGATTGCATAATATATGTATTTACATATATTTATAGACCTTATGCTAATAATAATAACAGTTGTTATCTGTTTTCCCAGATATTTTGCATTGATGTTGGTAATTGCCGATAGAATCAATTTGTAGGGATCACTTGTCGTGGTATAAAATTGTTGGTGTCAGTTAACAGCACACCATTCATTGACGTATAAAAAAAAACCCCAGACGTACAAATTGAAACACTACTTTAAAACTAATTACTTTAAGCTATTCTTCGTGTCGTCGTGAAATATTTGCTTTTACTTTGAAAACAAAAAATTTATAAAAAGACATAATGTCATTAGACGAACTAAAATAAAACTGATTCAAAAAAGTGTGAGCTTAAAAAACGTAAATTAACTGTGCATTTGTAATAGATAAAACGTGAGACTATAAATCAGTGAAACAAAAAAGAAAACTCTTCGTTTCATTTTATTAAACAGTTAAAAATTTTTTTTTTGTTTTTAACATTTTTATAGGTTTTATATAAAACCACGGATTGTAGAGAATTTCAGTACACGATTACCGAAGAATTTTTCTGAAATTTTTTCCAATAGATTCTCTATACTTCGAAAATGTCATTAATTTCATCGTAAAAAATTCATCTATTTGTGTTTCTATGGTCGAGTGTTACAATTAATTAATAGAAAAAAATGATATCTTTTCATTGTTTATAAATGAATAGAAGCACTCAATAAGAACATTTTTCATTCCGAAGCAAAAGATAGTAATTTTATTTAAATATATTGTTCACCGCAACCTGCATGGAGAGCTTCAATTTATGAATTGTTTAGAGAAAAGGAAGTAGCTCTCGTCTGCTATGAAAAACAGGAATAAAAATGCACATGCCTCAATCTTCTCTCAGACAATGACAAGAATTTTAACTTCTCATGACAGATGTGATGCAAAAAGTATAAGACATCAACCCAACCTACATGTTTGCTACCATCGCTTTGGGTTTAGGCACATTAAGCACTTAGAACTTCAAACTTTCCTCCCTAAGTGTGCAGTACACTAGTTTATAATCTCACTAAGAGACATTGAAACAAAGTTTGTTGGCTGTTCAGCCAAAACATGCCAATTTCTAACTAATAGTATTGATAATTATTCGCGAAAACCTGCATCGTAATTGTTTTTAGTGGGAAGAAACAAGTCCAATACTTATTTCACCCTTATTTATATAGTATTTGTTTGCTGCGGAACTTTTTTCGAACAGCTATAATACTTCAACATTTATTCAAATACAGGCATGAAAAAATTATAGGATGGCATTGAAAGACGAAATAAAAATTTTGCAAGGACGTTCTCCGAAAAATTTATTTATTTTTCACTAAATTTCTTAAATACAAAAAAAAAAAACACTCGAAAATGATCAAAATTTTAAATTTTCAAGAGATTTTCCCATGAGTCTTAGTAGTTTTAAAGTTCGGAATTTCCGATTTTTTCGAACTTGTAAGAACCGAAACAAATCCAATACGAGTCGCAAGTGATAAAAATTTGAAATTTTGCAAAAGTTTTTGTCAATAGGAAAATTTGAAAAAGATCGATATTTTACGGCTTTTATTTCGAACTCATACTGACAAGAACTCTCAAATAGTATATTACATACCTAGACCAGTAAAATAAGAAAAGTCTCAGAGCACATGTAATTGTTGGCCGAGGCTGACAAACATGTGGTCTGAGGCTTTCTTTTTTACTGGCCTAGGTATGTAATATACTATTTTTCAGCTCGACGAAGCCGGAAAGTTGCAGCTTTGTTTAGGGCAGCGGCCCGAAAATTGCCACTTTCCGGCCGGAGGGCAGAAAAAGTTATAAAAAATCGAAAATTTACGACTTTTTTGTTATTTGAAAAAAATCTCCAACAGTCGGAAATATCAAACTTTTATACCAGTCAGCAAGAAATGAATAAATTTTCTAGAAACATCCTTGAAAAATTTTAATTCCATTCTATAATTTTTTTGTTTCAATTTCTTCTAGTATTGAGGTTTTACAAAAGATCGAAATCGTCTTAAATTTTAAAGTTCGACATCCCGATTTTTTTTTTTTTACACGGGTTGTTACTTCAGTATATTTATGATGTAACGATAAATGACACAAGCCGTGAAACAGGTGTCAGCACAGAAATTTTAAACTACATTTAGGTATTATGAAAATTGAAATGTTTGACTCAGGATAAAACATGCATTCAGATTTCGTGTGATAATAACTGCTGTCATCGCTGAATAATAATGACTATCAACGATTGAAATAATCACTCACATAATGGATCAATAATTATAATTGTAGCTGATAATTTTCATTATATCGAAAGTGTCATAGTTACTATCGTGTATTTGAAAATTATACACCAGATCTGTGATGATTAAAGTATAATTGAAAATTTATTTTGCTTCTCTACAAACATGAAAATCATTTATTACAGGAGTATTTTTTTTCTTTTTGTTGAGTGCTAATTCTTACATGAATAAAGTACGAATTATAAATAATAAAGTAGAGTATAAATATCAGTCGTAGAAAAAGGGGAGCTTTGTTTGGCTATGTGACAATCATTCTTATTGTAAACAATAATATTTACCACGTAAATTTTAATAGTTACAATTTTATGATGAGGGCCTACATTATGGATATAATGTAAACAATGTTACCATTCTACTAATATTTACGATATCATATAACAATAGTTGGGGCAACCCAGGGTGCGACAGCCCACGTAAACCAGCAATTATATTTTGTGGATTTCAAGCGTCGTATACAAATTGTTTTCATTTACTCCGTGCAAATAAAATAGAAATGTCTGTTTCTTAAAAATCTTTATTTCTACAGAATTTCTAGGTGTCCCATTTTATCCTGCATTTTTTGTTTTGATCCTTGATCCAAGAGAGACCCTAAGTTACGAATAGGCTTCAGACACATTTTTTTTTCAACTTCCCGCTATGAAAATTAAAAATTTTTGAACAGAGGGAAGTTACTGGTTTTGGTCCGATTTTCGATAATCGAGTTTACATCAGATCTCGACGCTTTGAGGTCCTAGAAAACTATTCTGGCCATTTTCTGATGGACGCCCGCGCGCGCGCGTGTGTGTGTGTGTGTGTGTGTGTTTGTTTGTGCGGATGTGTGTATGTAAACTTTTTTTGTCCGGCGATATCTTTGGAACGAATCAACCGATTTCAACGTATTTGGCGACGATCAAAAGGGCTCATCAAGACTTAGAACTGATTGCATTTTGACGTTGATCGGTCGAGTGCCTAGTTTACTAGTTATTTGGAAAGTAAAAATTAAAAAAAAAAAATTCAGGTTTTTGTTGTCTAACTCATAAATTGCTCGATCGATTTGTTTCTAAGTTTGATTAAATCTAATTCTTAAATATCGTCGTACAAAAATTATTTTTTTTTTCTGCAGAATGCATATTTTTTGGTCCCACCGTTTGTCAGATTTTATTTTACTCAAATGTTTTCTAATAATAACGTTTTTGAGCCCTCTGAGTTGCAAAACAACGGGAAGTTTTGGGGTTGGCCCACAGGGTCAACCGTTTTTCAATTTTTTTTTTTTTGATCAAGTTTTGAAAGTGAGCTGTCATGCTTAAATCTTCTCTATGTTTCATTAATAATAAGTTAATATTCTTATTAAGCGTCTAAAATGATAACATAAAAAGGATAAAAAATAATGAGCATACAATAATGATATTTAGTTTATAAATTGTCTTAAAAAAAAAAAAAAAATTAGATTAGTACACCCGATAGTAGAGACTACGGTTAAGGACCGCGAGTCAGATCCGGATCAACAAATTACGCACCGGATGCACCATTAGTTACGCTATCCGGCCCTATATCACTTACCGTACTAATTATTTATTCATATTAAGCGACCCGGTCTATCTTGCAGTAACTGTATCCTAATTTATAATGAGAAAAAAATGATATTATATTATACTATAACATTCTCGTAGTACATGTTGATATTAAATATTTGTAATTTATCCGTATAATAATTATTTAAATCATGATTAAATATTTCTTATTCAATATAATCCTATATTTGAATATCGTAAATCCTATTTTAATGAAATCACAAGATTATAATTGATTTAATTACTTTTAGTATTATTATCTCACATGTGTAAAATTATTCATTCTATACTAAAATACTTACATATACCGTGAAAACAAATCTCGATAATCTATTAATACTCAATACACAAAGAGAAAATTATGGTAACCGTTTCTAATACGTTTATGAAATATTAAACCATACCGTTATGACAATAATTACTAGGATTTA
Source organism: Microplitis mediator (assembly GCF_029852145.1). Taxonomy (NCBI): domain Eukaryota; kingdom Metazoa; phylum Arthropoda; class Insecta; order Hymenoptera; family Braconidae; genus Microplitis; species Microplitis mediator. Next base: position 8,808,802 of record NC_079975.1, read on the forward strand.
TAGGTTTTACGCCCATAATTTCTGGAAAAAATTTCGTTAACTACGGAAACAACTCCTATCAATAATAGTAATAGTTCCTACATTGTTTCGTAAATCCAGTTATCATTCAACAATCAAAATTCATGAATCCTTGTAATGGTTACTAGATGCATCTGAGAATTAACTCTATACCTCACTAGAAATCATGGTAACCATTCCCATAATACTATGGTAATAATTCCTATATCGTTCTTATATTATTATGGTAACGGTTACTACAATATTATGGTAATGATTACCCTAATATTATAGTAACCATTACCATAAATTATGGTTAGGGAAAGGTGGCCCAAAGCGGGTTTCCCACCTAAAGCGGGTAGGCGCTTGTGCGCCGACGCAAGAAACGCAAGGGACAAGGTATGCATATGTCGAGGTTACCCGAGTACTTCCGAGTTTCACTCAGTCCCAAATGAGCATTAATGAAGCGATATGGCGTAATTACACGCAATTAAAAAAAAATTAAAGGTATATATTTTCTGATTATTCAAAAACGAATACACTTATTATATCGTTGATAATTTTCAATTACTTTGAGCTTATTAAAGTTAAAATTGAGAGAAAAATATTAGCGTTTTGTTTAGAATTATTTTATTTGAGTTTAGCATCACTTGGATAAAAAACGTGTTCTCGGGCAAAACGGGTAGGGCAAAAACTGCTAAAGACTAATTAAAATAGTCTAAAATTATTTTTTACCGGTACCTAGTGCGTACCGTAGAGTAATACACCAAAATCTGTGAAAGACTGAATAATTAGTCGAATATTATTATTTATATAATTAACAAAAAAATTTAATTATAAGTTACCGATTAAATAGTCATTTATATTGAAGTATTGCTATATTTAATAAGTTAGTCGTTTAAGTTGTTAAAGACTGATTAAATGAAACTAAAATTATTATTTAAATATCTAAAATAAGCATATTTCCCTTAATTGTAGTTCCAACCCGCTTTGCCCGAACGGATTACCCGCTTTAGCCCCCCCCCTAGGGCAAAGCGGTTTTTGGGAGTGTTTTTTAATCTTAATAATAAATCATAAATTAATACAAATCTATACAATATTGCTTATTGATTTTAAAGTTCGATAAATCCTCTATCAAAAAAAAATAAATCATTATTATTATCATACCAATACTAAATTTTTTCGGCTCTTAACGTTAACATACCCGCTTTAGGCCACCTTCCCCTACCACTCCCGAATTCGGCTTGGTTCAGACTTAACTGGCTTTCTTAGTCACGACTTAAGACGACCAAGTCTAAATCAAGTTTTATTTTTTATCCAGGAATGGTAACCATAATATATGATCACGGTTACCATGATTTTGTAGGAACTGTTCCCATATATAGAAATCAAAGCTGCATTTACAGTTGAAAATTTTGTGTTCTTGTGTATGAAAATTGAATGGTTAAACGTTTCGTGTCAATTATTTGACACCATCAAGTGTAAATTTACCTAAAGTTGAATATGTGATCTGATGTCAACAAGTTTTAAATCTGTATTATCGTTTGACACAAGTATAATGTGCTAAATTAATACCAAAAATTGAGTGGACCGTTTGGGACATGTGGTTTGTATTAAATTTAATACAAATTTTTCAACTGTTTATATGGGAATGGTTACCATAATTTGTATGTGTGCCGTTCTCATAATCGATATTTCAAAAAGACGTTATCATACGTTATGGAAACCATTCCCATAATAGATAGTAATTGTTACCATAAATTTCTCTTCGTCTATAGAATAGAGTTCATCAAATAAATGCTTGAGTTTGCTAATGCAGCTGAAATTTTTTTGTATAATCACATAATCAAAATTACTGAATATAAGTGATTCATTTGTCATGATATTAGAAGTTATACAATTTCAATTACGTTGTAACTTTACAATATTAATGTAATAATTTTGACTTTTAGTAAAGTTTCCACAATATTATTCTACATGTTTGAACAAATCAACTCAATAAATTCAAGCTCTCTTATTTTGAATAATAAATACTTAACTTGCAAACATATTAATCAGGAACATTAAACGACAACGCTGTCTTAAACTCAAATTAATAAACATTTACTCTTGATGTAAAAGTCGATCTACTTATTTATTCATAAAGTGTCAAAATTATCAAGTTATACTATGGTACTAAATAAATTTCAACGAATTTCCGACTGCGATTTAATTTTAGAGTTCCCAACGATATGACATTTTGTTAATTTTTTCACTTCAACATAGATAAGTAATTACGTTACTTAACTAAACAATAAGACAAATTGTGACGGATGATTCTTTCGATTAAGAAATAATAAATGTCATAGAACTGGATATTTTAATTAATATCAAGAAACTATTTTTTTCAAATAATTACTCATAATAAAATTGAATTATTCAATTTAGATTTTTGAGCTCATTAATTACTTATAATTAATTCACTGTCACTTTCAATTAAATTTTTCATTTTGACTTTAATGATAATAAATGTTCGTTGATGCATGTCATTATTTTCGAACCCTATAGAGGACTATTTTGACAAATTTTCTGATTGCTTTTACTTGTAATAGTATTTGAATAGAAAGGAGTGTGCATTACAAATAATAAATGAATTTTAATTAGTTGAATTTGAAAAATTAAAGAGTAAAAAATCAATAACAATGCACACATAGAGTGAGGGAATCAAATAACTCGAGCATTCACCCTATCCGTGAGACGACTGACCACGAGTGGCGCTTTACTACTTAACGTACCTTGTTTACCATCGACCAAGCGGGAGTCATTCCCTGTTTACCGCTGCTTGTTATAAACTATGTGAAATACGACTTCCTCGCACCAACTGATCGTATCAGCAACATTGTGAAGAGTTGACCTCGTTTACAAGGAACGCGATGGAAAAAATGTCCCCGAGGTGCAGACGAAATTTCTCATCGCTAAAAGTGTTATTGCTAAAAATTTCTTGAAAATATGAGATATACATCAATTTTTTACATTCAATCTAATTAATCCAGTTTATGCTTTTGCTTTTGCTAAGATTACATTTTTTATTGAGGTCGAGATCTGCAGATTAAAAAAATACTTTTTTTTTCTAAATGACAAAATCTACGTTTTCTTAAGTCAATATCATTTTGTAATGCAGAAGAGTTTTTGAAAAACCCAATAAAATTTTTAATGAGTTTTTCTCAGAAACAAAATCTCTAAATGCAAACTACAGACTGCACATTGATGCCTTACTGTCAAATCTAGTGAATTGCGCGAAAATTTGTTGCTAATATTCGTTTGTTTAAGAGAAAAACGGCCAAAGTTCGCGATTACTGTAGTAGTGCAACAAAGATAATACCGTTCGCTTACGGGTGCGAGAGAGAAAAAAGTAAGAACCCTTGTTAAGATTATATCCGAGGGTATTTTTTTTCAACTATTTTTAAACGAGCGCTGATCTAGGAAAAAAATAGTTTATGTCTACGTTTAGTTAGTTAATTTTTTTTTTAGATCAAAATAGATCTGATTAGATATATGTATATCAACTTGTTAGATCTACGGAGATCTAATTAATTGATTTGAATAGAACTAAGTAGACCGACGTAGATCTAGTAGTAGACAATATTTTATGCGTGTACACATTTACGTAAAAAAAGTAGTTTCAAAAAGATTCCGAATAAGTTTGAAATGTAGAACGTCTCAAAATTTGAGACAGACATTAAGTTGAACTTTAAATTGAACTTATTTCGAACTCTTAGGATTTCAAAATACTGTAAAAAATTATTGGTGTGCAGATAATTCCCGAAAACGTTATACAGTCGGCTGAAAACTTATAATGAGTGAAAAAAATTTAAAAATCATTTACTGTCCCAATTGAAAAAATTTTTCTTGTAAAGGAAAATAATTATTTTCATCAAATTATTAAAATACCATTATCTTAACTTAATTAATTAAATTTGTAATAATTATCAAAATGAAATCTATCGATCATGTATTTTTTTGCACAATTTCAATTGTTTGTTTCAACGGCTGTTTGAAAAAAGTAATATCTTTTCAGAACCATGTGAAAAAACATACTGTGCCTGGGGTGCAGTTTGCATCGTATCTGATACGGGTCGCGCTATCTGCCAGTGTCCTACCAACTGTCCGAAAACTCATGAACCTGTATGCGGTACTGATGACATCACGTATGTAAATCAATGCCAGCTGCGTCAAACTAGCTGTCGTGATCGAAGAAACACGCGGGTTAAACATCAAGGAGTTTGTGGTAAGTCCAAAAATTTTTTATGCCAAGACTTATAGTATATAATATTAAATGATATTGAATCACAATTTTATACCCGAAAAAATGTTACTATTTTTTATTCCTTACGTACACGCAGATAATTTGGTAATAAAAATTTTAGGTAACGGTGGAACAACTTGATATTCTTAAACATTCTACTATTTGTTTCGGTAATTTTTAATAAAATTTTATCTGAATATGATTATTTGTACTACACTCTATAGCAATATTTTTGACTTATTGAAAAATCTATCACTTTATTTGAATAATTACAATAAAGAATAATTAAAAAAAGTATTTGGAAAATCCAGAAGTGCACACCTCAAACACTCATGTAATATTTAGAGTAGTCAATTTACTTTTATTCATTACTAAATCATGTCCTTCTATGTAAGCTAAAAAAGTTTTATCTCTCTACCCGGGTCGAAAAATTTGATCGGTTTTAAAATTTTAAAACAGATCTAATTTTTTGACCCGGGTCATTGACACTAAATATTTTTTGACAATACGATACTGGCAAATCATATTTAGTTATCGAAACAAATAGTTAAGAAATGAATAACAAAAATGAAAGAAAAGAAACCTAACCTAATTCCATTTAACTTAAATTCACTGCCAGGTGTCGTCCATATTTTTTGTCTCGGTTTAAAAATTTTTTTCCCGCGAAAAAAATAGGCGCTCTTAGTTTACACCACCAGAGGTCACACTGAAAGTCAGCAAATCCCAAAAGTAAAAAAAAATCACTTTCGAAGCGTGAAATCGTGATGTACTAAAAATTGTAAATATGGGATGGTTTGAATGTACGCACCCTTCCTGCTTCGCATTCGAAGCGTTTGATTAGTTATGGACGAAGTCAAGCTCGCAAAGTTTCCTTCAAAGGGAGTCCCGGTAGAAAAAAAATAATAAATTATATACGGGATTGTGCATACAAACGTGTTATCAGTGATCATAATTTTAATAAAATATAAAATAAAATAACAACAATAGAAACTACAGTAATGAATATCGAAAAGATTTATATTGAAAAAATTCCGAGCAAGATAAAAAAAAGAAAGTCAAACCGTGGCTCACGAGATATCGTGTTTACATTCGAACATCCAAATAAACAGACCAATTAACAATAAACTTAGTATGAAAACTTTAAAGTATAGTAGAATTATTCAATAGACTATCCTTTGAACATCAGTGCATTATTTTTCTTATCTAAGTGTTATATAAAATTAATGGAGATGATTTGAGTTGACCGAAACTCGGATTTTTAATTTGGCGACAGTAGAGCACTACCTCTCCGCTTCGCATTCGAAGTGTGCAAAACATTGAGTGCAATAGAAAATTTGTCAATTTCAATTTAAAAATCCCAACTTTTTTTGAAACTTTGTACAATACATCCTGGTAATTTTATCAAAAATCTTTTAAATTTAAGTTTATTCGGAAATATTCGGCTCTATTCGTTCATTCTAGTACTAATAGTTTAGACTAAATTACGTGATGTATTAAGATGTAAGCGAGTATCTCTACGGAAAACATCTTGTGAATTTCTTTTTGTACACTGAATAAGTACATATGTAAGTATTTTAATGTTTATGAAATTTTTGATAAATTTAGTAGGTGAACTTTTTTTATTATTGGTAACAGTGATACATTCAAATCAATATATTGCAATATAGACGTGATTGCATGTATGTTGAGCTAATGAATGTACCTAACCTTTTTTTCAGCTTTCTTTTAATTATAATTTCTTTATTTTACTTTATTATTTTCATTTTATTTTTATGAATATTTTTACAAACATTATTTTTTAGCACAATCATTTACGATGCAGCTATTAAATATGTCTAAAATAAAATTTAATTTGTTGCCCTGTGAAAATTACAATGAATATTGTACATTCATTTAGATGTATTTTAAAAAATTTCTATGTTATCGGTAATTTTTACTGTAATTCTATATTGTCCTCATGTCACTATTACTCCAGTAACTTTTCTATAAATTTTCTATGGTAAATATACCGTAAAATTCTCTGGGTGGATAAAAAACAAAAACTTAATGAACGATAAATTTATTGCTGTGTAAAAAATAAAACAAGTGTTTATAATATTTAGAAATACAAAATATATTTTTAAAAGTAAATATTTAGATGTTTCTTTTAACATTCTTATTTATTAGAAAAAAAGAAGTAAAAACTATCGTAGTCTAAAGAAAATAAATATTACTTACGTGCAAAATGCTGAACACAGAATGATATAACGATTATTCAAATTTCACGCTTCATAATTTGCAATGAGTTTTATTCAAGAAAAATAATAAAAACCGGTCAAGCATAACTCTGTTTTCACATAAAAGGTTCTGTAGGAATCCATAAAACTTATGAAAAACTCGGTTACACCAGGGTGTTACATCTGTTTAATACTCATAAAATCTTCACTATTATAGGTTAAAAACTAAATATCTTCTAAATTGTTTATGACATATAAATCAAACATATTTTATTTAAATTGATAAAATTGAAAAATATAAATGTTACGAAATTATTTCATTAAATAATTTAAAAAAAAAAATTTACATGTCTTTGCTAATTCGGTTAGACTAAAAAAAATGTCGGTAAATTTGGCCAAATTGGGGATTTTTGAAAAGGGTCTCAAATTTTATACTGTATTATTTCGGTAGAATTCTAATTTTTTACATCGTCATAATCTATCATATTTATAATTTTTCTCGCGTCCGGGCGAAAAGCGTCAAATTTCGGCCCGCTGTGCAAAACAAACACTCTAAAACCAAGTGAGTAGTTAAAATAAACACACTTGCCAAATAACATTGAAACGCCATAAGCAATCTATAGATATTTAATGCACCGTGAAACGTGTTTTAAATGACTAAAAAAAAACTATAGTTCTGCTTATGGCTTTAAACATAGAACACATTTAATATGTGTTAAAATAATACACTTGTAACACACTTGGCTTTAGAGTGAAGTTGCCGTTTTCCGCCTCCGCCGAGGAGAAAAATGGTATACACTCCTTGGGCAGTAAATAAGAAAGCCTCAGATCACATGTTTGTTGAACAATTACATGTAATCTGAGACATTTCTTACTTTACTGCTCTAGGTGTGTAATATACTATTTATTTATATCATTGTTGAACGAAATTTAAATTAAACTTATAAATTTTCTAAGACATAATTTTGTACGAAAATTTTAATTCGTTCAGACCAAATTTCTACCAAATTTTAACTAGAAACCATCAATCATTTCAGTGGAGTTTTTGTTAAATTAATATAGATCGAATAAAATATGTTCATTTTTTGTTAAGTATTCATTTCTTTATAAAAATATTTCATATCACTTGCATTGAAACTGCAAAATTTCAATACAATTTCATTAAAAATTACTGAAACAAATAGTATAATTTTCAAGAAAATCGAGTTGCCCCACCGTAACCTAAAATTTTTGGATAATTTTGATTATAAAATTCTCTGCGTCTTCTTCTTCTTTCACATAAAAACTTTTTCAGTTTCTATATTGAAATGCTATATCATTGATAAATCATAAATTATATTCTGTTTATTTTGAATACGTCAACCCACTATGAAAATAAAAAATGATATCTCTAACTTTTGCACATATTACTGTCACAGAGCGAAATTCTTTTTGATAATATAATACCAGCTATGAATTTATATAACTGGTACGAATTCTATGCATACAACAAATTTAGTTTTAAAGTTGAAAGGTGAGGACAGGCAGACTTTCAGAAGCGATGAGAGCTGTAGGATTTCTCTAAAACTCAACAAAAAACACCATCTGAAGTAAAGTATTATATGAAAGCTAGTGAACTTTATTCGGCTTTTAGGATTATAGAAAAGATCACAAGAGCCTGTAAATACACTAACTTAAGAATGTATGTATAGATTTAATACGTTACTTTAAACTATTTTGTTAAAAATATATACACTGAGAAAAAATACATTTTTTTAACAATGCCATCTGGTTTGTCAATAAAGAAGTCAATTGAGACACATTCTATTCACTGTAAAAAATTCTGAGTCTGCGGTGTGGTGTGAATGATTTGGGGTGAGATTTTTCAACACCGTCTGCAGACGTTATTATAATAAGTAAGTTATGGCAAATAGTACGTGTTTGCACGAAACTTTTAAATCTTAAGGATAACATAATTGAAATTAATCAATTAATGTAATGAAGCTAACTGGTAACGAGTTACTTTCAATGCTTACCCCTTTTTACAGAGGCCGTTTCCTCACTCTATTGGGTATATACGCGCTGCGTAGCCCCTACCTCTTTCCCAGATGACACTCTTAGTCGAAAAATATAATCAAGTTACTAAAGGAGGACGTTACCCGCAGGTATAATTAAAAATTTTAATTGCGCGTGGTACCTAACCACAACCACCACGAGACCATACTTCTGTGGGTCAGAAACTCCTGCCATCTCAGGAAATAAAGAGACCCTGGTCAAAGTGGGCTTAGAGAGGCTCCCCGTGGCACCAGTTCCCTGTACTGGTGCATAGGTTACAACAGGTCAAAATGGGGAGACTCAACCTCGCCTCTACACCCTAAAAAGGGTCCCTTCCATTTGTAACCATTCAGTTGCGAACAAGCATCATCTACTTGTTCAGTCTCCGATTAATTTTCTTCTCTTCGAGCTTTTGAAGACTTTGATCTTATAAAACAAATCAAAGTTGGATAAACTCGCCCATTATAACTGAAATCAAGCATATTTTATACTTTGTGTATAAAATTATAAATTATTGATACTAGAAAATGGCCCAATAAATCAAACGTATCTTCAATCTGCTGACACATACTAAGTAATGAAATTTGTTTGAAAGCAAGACGTATAAAATTGGAATTTGTTTACCAAAAGTACACGTGACCGCTCCTCTATTATGCAAGTACCGAAAAGTATAAGAAAATAGTGAAGAATTTTTTACCCATTCTTATTTGTATTTTGATAAATTTATTTTATTGAGAAGTGATATTATAAATTAATCAAATAAAAATAGAAAGAAATTACAAACAAATAACTTAATATATTAGTTAACGTGTCATTAATCTTTTGGAATAGTACTAAAGCTATCTTTTGTTGACTAAAATTCGATTTGAAATGATATATACACCTGTTTACATCGACATAAAATGCTTGCACACTTAGTGAAAATAGTTGCGAGGGCCGTTAGAATCCATTCACAATCAGCAAAACAAATAACACTACCGTGTTCAGAGGACCAATACAATGCTCGTTTCTATCTACTCCTACTAAATATTCCAACATTTATAGAACGTAACTCGATTGTCGATATTGTCAAAAGATTTATTGCATACATATGTGCATGCGAAAACTGAGCTGATCAAAATATTAACTCTTGTGCTGTTATAAAAACATGGCAATTCAATTTAATTTAGTTATTCATTAAATTAAAAACTTTTTTATAAAAAGTACAATCATATGGAGAAAGAGAGGCAAAACGGGCTAGCTGAAATTTTTCGTTAATTAACTTTCGTTACTTAACGTGGAAGTAGTATGAAATTAAAGTAAAAAGTTATTGACAATTATCGATTATAATTGATATCAGAAAAACAATTCTTAAACTTTTCATTTGATTGCTTTCAAACATTAACTAGTCAAATAATTTATTTAATAATATGATAATTGCAAATTCTCACAACCATAATTAAATATGTGATGCGTTTCTTATTTTTATAATTGAACAATTAAAATAAATAGAAGTGTCAAGAAACTAGTGCAATATAACCTCACACTGTCTATAACTTTTTAATTTAATTTCATATTATTTTCTAGTGAAGCATGCGTCGTACGATTGTGAAGCATGCGCAATGCGATTGTGATTGTGGTTTGTGACATGACTCGTTACTGCGCCCGACATTAGTCACAAAAGTGAAGTATCAACTACTCATAACTCTGTTGTATAAGTGGCAAGTGGCTCATAACTCTGTTGTATAAGTGGCAAGTGGCTCAATACACGGTAAGAAATGCATGGCATTCAACACCATGCTGCTATAGTCTCAAGACAGATACTAAAATAGTATGTGAAATATTCCAAGACAGTATTGTAACGAGTCCCAGAAGTATGGCGTTATTTACTATACTGTACAGTACTGGAGCTATTGTATTGCTCACACGTATGCATAGCAGGCTCGGCGAAACAGCATGGCCCTGAGACCCACACTACAATGCCAAGGGCACAATACTACTAGTTTTTCCCGCCATAATTTCTGGGTGTCAATCAATGTATACTATCGTATTACCACGAAAACTATATAGATGTCGTTAGGCTAGGTTTATCGGCCAGAAGCATTGTGAATATGGCAACGCAGTATAGGCCTGACGGCCATAGTGACATTGCGGCGTCCGCGACAACTATTGCCAATGGTACTATTCCCGGAATGGTCGAATCATCTATGCATACAATTTTATAACCTATAAAAATCTTCGATACCATACAGTATGGCGTTCACACCCATACTGGCATAATGATATCCGCCAAATATTTCTTACCGTGTAGGGACGATAGCCAAGAAGGATAAAAAAATATACTCTGTTGTATCGCAAAGAGACAGGTATAAAGAGTGAAAGTTAGTTTTCGAGAGGTAAACAATTGATGTTTGTAGAGAAATTATTAATGCTATCCCCGTGATATGCTCAATACTACTGACTGCAGACGGAAACAGTAACCATTACTGCCGTTACAGTAATTTTTATGGTTTTGAAAGAAATTTTATTATTTTGTATACTATACTGACCGCATTAGCGTTCGGCGTAGCAATGGTTACTGTTTTTTTTCTCTCCGTACATTATTCCATCTTTAGAGGTTTTCGACCTCGGAATCCATTAAAAATGTAGAAAAAATTAATTTTTAATTCCATTTTATCTTGAAAGTTTAATCCAAAGAAATAATGAGAAATCTACTTCTATTTGGATTCTGAATGACCTTTCATTTTGTCTGTAACTCTTGAGAATAAATTTTCCCGTAAAATAGTTAGAAGCAACTCAAGAAGGTATATCTTTATGTCTTATAGAAGCAGTCAAAGTTTCTACCTGATCGATTGAGCAGCTTTTGAAAAATAGCAGTCACCGATTTGAAAACATAGTTTTGCGATAACCGAGTTTAAACTTTCAAATACGAGTACAAGCGCTATACAATTACGTTTCAGCTTACAGACAATTTTCATCAAACTGGCTCTAAAATTTTAGAGAATATCAAGCTATTGAACTTCACACAAACGATAAAAAAAAGAAAAATTAATTATGTTGACGAACTTGAAATTATGATTTTATAAACTTTAAATATTCGTAATTTTTTTTTTTTCTTTTTTCCATAAGGGCATTATTAATATACACAAGAAATAATTTTGATCAAAAATAGTAATACGTAGTAAGTACAGAAGTAAAAGCAAACTTTGTAATATTCCTATCTTGCCGTTTTGCGAATGCGTTCATATAGTTCTCGATCCTTTCATCCCTCTTTGGATCGCAGATGAGATTAACTGCCAGCTTAGTATTCTCTAACATGATTATGTTGAAATAATTCACTTTTCATTTTAAAATTATAACATAGTCTCTATTAAAATAATAATAACAATAATAATAATATTAATAAAATAAAAACATGTGATAGGTATGAAACATGGCATTATTTTTGCATGATAATATTTTTCCTATTCACTTGTCGATCGATATTGTTTTCAATCATAATTTTCTTTGAATAGTTGATGGTTTTTTTTATACTGCTTCTTTGGTCTATACATTATATAATACGAGTAAGTGAGAATTCCCGACGTTGGAAAAGTTGACATCAAACATTTTCTGTCTCGCTATGCTCGAGGATAAAATGTGAAAGAATAAAAAATTTCTCCCTCTATAATTCAGTCGCGCAAAATCGAAACGTTGTCTAACTTACGACATACTACGAAATTGGCCAACCGACCGTCGTCACAAGAAACTGAAGAGACGGCTGCACCATTTTCTTATGTGAATTTTCACTGTAAATGTAAGTGATTCCACAAAAAAATTCTTGTTGAAATACATTATATATTCAATGCATATTTCAATTTTTTTTATGTATTTATGATAATAATAGACAGAAGGTTGGAAATCTGTTCAAAAATTTTCAACCTATGGATTGAAGGTATACTTAAATATCGTAAAATTTATATTAGTTGAAATATAAAGAAAAGTGTATGACAAGTTTAATAATGCATTAAAATATACGCCGACTACATTTCTCAAATTATACGTTAATGAACATTTCTCCACATTAAAGTTCAAAAGCATTTTCGTGCAATATTACCTAAGCATTTTCGTAATAAAAAATTAAATAGAAATTAGCTTTTTTACTTTCTTTACTTATTACTTTAACAACCAATGAATTGTAAAATATAAATTTCCAAATTATATTGAGTGTTCTAAAAAAAGAAAACCAATGAAATTAAAAGACAGACTTTTTAAAATTTAAAATTTTAAGTACAGATCAAAAGTACAAAAAAAATATTGATGTTTGTCATCAGGCACGTGGATTAGTAACTCGGTTAAAAAAAAAATGTATTGAAAGAAAAAATAGAAATCATTTTTTAGTATCGAGTTTTAGAATTTTTTTTTGTTCCGATGCTTATTATGAGTAAATCTTCATTTTTTTAATTTTGTTGAGATTCATTTCATTAATTTTCTGATAATAAACATTAGCTCCTCAACTTATTTTTCGATTTAGGGGACTACATAAAGAATAGAAAATGAAACGTGTCAAAAACTAAATTTGTCTCTGAATTACTATAGTTTAAATAAACAGTAAAATTTTTTTGCAATTCCTGCTTAGAAAGTTGGATTTTCAAGCACTGTGTGATAGAGGTACAGAAGTTAATCCCTAAATGATAAAGTATAGTCATTTTTTTGTACACGTCAAGAGCAGTCCTTTTCTTTATATTCTCTCCAATTTTTCTCCATTCATAAACTGAAATACTATAGTAAGTTGTGACATTTATTCCATTTTTACTATTAACTACCAAGTGAAATGACAGTCTTAGAGAAATTGAAGCGCACAAATTTTGAACTTTAAAATCAAATTATCTACTATTTTTTAAGGTAGTTCTCTCGCAAACCAATTTTCATAGGAATTTCATGCAATTGAAATATAATATCAAGTGATATCCTATACACTGAGAGAAAAAAAAACTTTTTTCAAGTATATAAATGTTTGTATCCTACCGAGTAAATATTTGTTTAATCTTAGTAAAAATATACTCCGATCAAGTATATTTTCTCAAAATAAGTATAGAAATTCTTAAATCAAGAAAATATTACTCGGTTGAAGTACATATTTACTATGATTACGAATGTTATTTGTTTGTATAGTACCAAGTAAATATTTCTTTAAATGAAGTATTTATATTTGGGAAAAGTTTTTTTTTCTTTCAGTGTATGTAATTTTAAAAAATCACAATTTTTAACCGTTTGTAAAGCGAGACATTGATAATCAGTGCACACAGTTAACATGTGGTAGCACGGACTAACCTAAAAAAAAATTATATTTTCACGTATGTTTCAAATTATTTTTCTAAAGATCCTTTCCCAAAACCAATAGATTATAGAAAAATAAAGTTTAAATTTAAAAACATATAAAAATTATCATACTACCGATGTAAAAAAGTTATGAATATTCAAAGATATATCTCACAATTTCGAAACGAGAAGAAATGAATAAGAGATATTAAGTGAAAAAGAAGCAATAGCAAGTGACAGAGTAAACAATAGCACACACTATAGGTCGCGAGAGAACTACCTTAAAATACTTTGAATTTATAACGCGTTAAGTGTCATAAGGATGTATAGATAATTATATCTCGAAATTTGTATTTTTTAACTTTCATGTTTCTAAACAAAAAATACATCGATGAACCGCAATCAAAAAAATATTATATGCCCTTATACCTTTTCAACAATATCTTTCACTAGACCCGCCCTTCTGGCATCTGTAACGTGATATATAAATATGTAGATAATGGAGCATATAATTTCAATCCTCAATTTAAAATGTTTTTAAATAAACGAATATAATATTCAACTTTACTCATGCAAATGATTTGAAATTGTCGAACAACTACCAAAAATAACACATTCATGACACTTGTTCTTTTATAATAGCTCTCTAAATATTTTATTCCATTACTTTTAATATATATTTCTTGCTGATGAAATCAAAGGAACAATTATCTTATAACAAACGTTATTTTCAATATATTTAGTAAAAACTGATTTATAAAAAATTATTTATATAGTCCCTTTTATAACCAAAATTTGAGTGTCAAATGATCAAAAGAACGCACTATGCTCGACTAGAAACAAAATACGGCAAGCCTAATGAACCTTGTTTTGTCCTCATGAGGAAAACCGAAACACGACGTACCAAAACAATCCAAACTTGGTTGTTATTAGGAAAATTTCTGACATGACTTAAGTTAGGCGTATCTTCGGAATTCCTGACTGATACCCTGCAGTGATGACCAAAGGCTTGTCAAGGTTAGGTTTGCCAAATTTCGTTATTAGGAAAATTTGGGGCATAGTCTAAGCTAGGCGTATCTTTGGAATTTCTGACTAATATCTAATAGTATTTTATGAAACATTACTAAACTTAGAAACCACAATCGGTTGCGTCAGTCGGCGTAGTCATTGAAGCCTCAGGTCTTTCGGGCGTAGGGTCCCGGGTTCGAATCTCACTAAATCGAATTTATTTGAATTTGGCATGTCTTGACCGGCAAAATAGGCATTGATACTTCGAGCTTCAATGCAGGTGATATAAAAATAATCAAAATTAGAAAAAAATTGCAGTTGCTACAACGGCAGCTGTGGTTGAGGTTACTACAAGTTGGAGTGACGAAATGCCAACATTGACTTGGAATAACCTCAACAACACGTGTATACGCGTACTATAATAACTTTAACTACAGTCGTCAATGTTTACGACAAATTTAGTTACCAATATTATTTACTACCCTTTACTACACAGTATTTTTTTTTCCATGTAATGATAAACAACCAGCTTAGTCACTTATTCAGAATTTGTAATAAGCATTGAATGAAATTTTCGCTATAAATAACATCTCGATCTATTACCAAATTTCGAGTCGACAGTTAAATATATATGTACACCTTTACTTTCTATAAATCCAAAGTTATAATCCATACTCGTAAGGAAGTTTCAATAAAGACTCGTGAATTATGTTTCTTCTTGACATTTTTTTTTCTTCTTTATTTCAACTTCTCTCTTTGGAACTTTCTTCACATTTTTTTTACTTTGTCGAGTTACACGGGTGACTCTTTCAGCTAAAACTTACTTTACGTCTTGCTCTGATTCCACAGACTGCTAATCTTGAAAAATACTTGGACATTTTTCATATGATTTTAAAGTAATAAGGCTTTAGACACTGTATGAAACTTTAAAATACGATGAATTAAAGAAAATACCTTGATTTGATTTTTTACTTTTTAAACTGGTTTAGTACAAGATGACTTTACGGATTTATATTATTTATGTACATATATAGTCTTAGACTTATCAACTAAGTACTACCTTGATTAAATTATCCAGTTATGTTCTTTAATTTGATAAAAATAGTTGTGTAACACAATTTAGTAGTTAAGCCCTTACTGCACACCTCAAGCGCAATAATTTTCCACATCATTATTTTCTATAATAATGTACATGATAAAATTTTATTTGGGTTATTTCCATATATTCGAGTTTCTTTTTTTGGCTGAAATTTTATTTATGTCACGTTTATATATAAATTATAAAAAAGTGCCAAACGAGCAATCATTAGATTACAATGCTTTCATTTAATATATTAATAAAACATCGTGAGCAAACGTTATTAACTATTAATATGATTTGATTGAAAGTACAATTTACACAATGAGAGACAAATTTATTCGCCAGGAGTAAAAACGTGTATATGAATTTTTTCCAGAACATCACTACATATTAATAAATATTAACTATAGACAAGTATGAATTTTACTTTATAATAATAGATTCGATTGCCGAGAGATAAATGAGTTTTATCAAAAATAAAATTCTATTAGATACAAATATGTGTTTACTAAAATCACCGCAAGCGTCGCTTTATGACAGCCATCTTTAATTCGTGTAAAAGTGTCAAGCGTGACTGTCGTTAATGAAATAAAAGAAAAACATTTGTGAAATATATTCGTGAGACGTTTAATAATAGAAAATTTTCAATAAAAATAATGTTTTCTTCGATATGATTTGTATTTTTATTATTTTTTCATGAACATAACCTATCTTCAGAAATTAAAAATGTTTTGTTTAATTAACTATACTAGAATTAATCTGTAAACTTATAAAAAATAAAAATTTTATTAAAAAATTTCAAATATTTGATTATTTGTGTGATATCACACATTAATATATATAAAAAAAAAATTTTCAACGTCTCTAAAAATCGCCCAAAGTCTAAAATTTAAGATTCTAACCTAGTTAATACTTTTTTCTTTAAATGTAAGGATAATCTTTAATATTCTGATAGTATTTACTGCTATAGTCATCCCGACAAAAGCTTGAGATTTTTTCCCCACCACGGCATCTTCCCCCACCCTTGAAATGTTGGTTTTGGTGGCTTTGCACATGCGCCCATTCAAATGGCGCATGCGCTCGTTCTAATATCGTGGTGGTAGGGGAAAGAACTGGTGGGAAAAAAATCCCAAGCTTTCGTCGGGACGACTATAATAAAGAAATTTATCTGTAACAAAATTTTCTAGTTTCATCTATGAAATTTAACGAATTTTTAGATTTCACATTACTATTTATTAATTATTCACACTATTATTTTATTTAGTATAGAAATAAACACTTATTAAATACTAATAAAATTTGAAATAGGATTTGAATAAACTTTTTATTCCTATTTAGTAAACCTTTTACTTGCGCATGACTATAATATACGTGTTTTACTAATAACAAATAAATTTTATTACTATGAAATAAAAATGTCTCTCATTATATGTACATATATTTTTGCATATTCAAGTTATAAAAAATACAAATATAAAAACATATTGAAATCGAAAATTTTAAAAGCCAAATATCCGGCAGATTCTTTATGACCATGATGAAAAAGACTTGTATTTTTGCCTCTGAGAGGAAAACCTTAATCAAATAGTACTTCGCGTCTATCAAAGAGAGGAATTGTTGTTTGACCGGCATCTTTTCTCAAGTCAGATGCTTGAAATTTAATAAGTTTTCCTGTTGTCAGCATAAAATCTGTATCTGGTGAATTTCTTAGATCCTCGAGATTCTTTAATATTAATTCATGTCTAAAAGTAATATGAAGGCATAGTCAAAGGAATAATAATATTTAATTAATAACAATTTAGTCAGAGTACAACAAAAAAAGAAAAAAAAATAGATGTAAACTTGATAAATTGATTTTCAGAAGTTAGCCAAGGTGTTTTATTAAAATTAACAAGTTTAACTTCAATAAAATCACAAGGAGTAACTTAAATTTGAAGTTGAATTAGTCCTCTAACAAAACTATATTTAAATATAGTGGGAACCTAAACATGCAAACCTTCTCAATAAGACAATTTATAGATAAGTTGAGAAAAATATAGATAGCCCGAACTGGGAATCGAACCCAGACCAATTCGTATCACGCCAAGTGCTCTGATAAAAAAAAACCAGTTTATTCATCGAATCCCCAGTAAATTTGAATCTGACACCAATGACTGCCTCATCTTTAGAAGAGATCATACCATTCATTATTTCTAGGTGAACATAATCATTTCCCAGACGTAATTAATCCTGAGATATAGACTGTAAAAAATGTTTGGTGTGAAAATAGTTCTCGAGGACCTTACACGGTGTTCTCCGGGTGAAATTTTTTCGGTGTGAATCATCAAGAGGTGGACTTTTAACACAGTTTGAGTGTATCTTTCACACCGTTCGATGATATTAGCTCAAAACTCATACATTGTCCGATCATAAGATTTGTAGTTAAAGATTACCCATCAACGGTTTTTTCTATTAAAATGAGCATGTAGATATTTATGTATAAACCCTTGCCATTGATATTTATACGACCATTATAAGGTATTTTATCATTCAAAGTTGATAAATTAATGATTCTATTAACATAAGTATTTAACATTTACATCGTTAGTGGTGTGATCGTTCTAACTCACACGCCGAAAATTGAACATTGTGCGTCGTGTAACTTCCATACCAACTGTATTGAAAATTTTCACATGGAATCATTCACACTATACCGTGAACTCAGAAATTTTTTACAGTGTATCTCGATTGGTGGTGTAATAATTTCTAAGTGTCTCATTGTGATCTAAGTTTTCAAAAGATTTCCGTGAAGATAAATTAATTTTCCCATACAAAAAAATTTCTCCCTCTAATATTTGAATGTAAATCATCAAGTCTTTTTTAACAATTTTAACACCTATGACTATACGGGAAAAAATTTGTGTCACACGAAAGATAAGATTTCCTGACTGTAACGATACTCGTTTCGTTATTTAAAAGTTAGTTAGGTTTGACTTTTTTTTTTTTTTTTTTTTTTATAATCGATTGAAGCTCTCTAAACATTTACAATAATTAATACAATCAATAGTAAAAAATAAATACGATGTCATTATTGTCATAAATACGACATTATAAAAATAAAGTGTTCATTATTTTATTTTATTTTTACACCACGTTTTTATTTTTCTTTAATTTATTCAAATATTTCTTACTTTTAATAATTACATCGTTGGTAAAGCTCCAGATCATATTGATATGCATAGTAATTTATTCCATGAAGTGTCTCTACGGTTAAATTCATGATATCCTGTAATTTCATGCTATAGGTACGTGCTTTATTTGTACTGTCTCTGTATGCCGCTATCGAATAAATTATACAAATTAAAATGACAATTATGAAAAATTATATTAAGAGAAATTTAACTATCACATACTATTTTCAAATCGTTGCTCAATAATCCACATGTTATAATCTGCTATAGAATATTTAACGTGTGCAAATAACATTATTTTGTAATAAGTTAACAATTCTTGTCAAAATGATGTAAATTTTCCACAATAATTACTCGTTTTCAGCAACGAACAAAAGAAATATAATATTACAGTAATAAAAAATTTAAAATAACTACAAAAAAAAAAAAAAAAAAAAAAAAAAGAACACTAAAATAAAAAGAAAACTTCAGCGACAGTCAGATACCCATAAAATGATTAATGAATTTAGGTTGGAATATAATGAAGGCCAGAGCGAAACGGAAATGCGAAGAAACTTATGTTAATTTGTTAATTTACTTAAAAGTAATTGTATTGTGAAAATTCAAAATGTTATTTATTCATGAACAATTTTGCCGAGTAACTGGGAATTTTTCATTTAATTTTGTATATTTTTTTAAATATCAGATGACACATTTTTATACTAATTACAATCTAAAATAAAGCCAGATTTTTTTATCACGTATCGTATCATTTTAAATGTACACAGAAAAAAATTAAACTTGAATCGAGTGTTTTTTTATTCAAAATTGAATTCTTGTTTCAAGTCATTCTGTTTTTGCAATTCAAAATAACGTTAGCTTGCCTCATAAACGAGAAAATTTTTCATTAAAATCTTCTAATCTCAGTGAAAAAAATGTATCCTCTAATCAAAATTTAAAACGTTTTTATTTTACTCTTTGACCAATAACGCGATATTTTTGTCCCAAATATTTCATCCTCTTGGTTTGTGACATTCGCGACTTGACTCAAGGCGGCACTTTTTCGTACTGCCACATGTACTTTCTTTTTTAAATTAAAAATATGATGCCAAGGTTACTCAATATTCTGAAGTTCCAATTTAATTTTTAAAAAACACTGGCTTTGGGCAGGATCGAACTCGTGACTTTGGGATTAGAAGTCTTGTCTGCTATCCACTAGGCTGACATATAGATCTTTTTATTCTTCATCGTTTGAACAGTCAAATGGGGGGTATTTAAAAACTAAGAAACTGATTTTCATTGACTAAGTTCTTACAATTTTTCCTTTTTGGTAATACAGTTGGAACAATAATTTAAGGTTATTCGACCAAAAATCTTTTTCGTTCGATGGAACACAATTATACTCGGATCAAGAATTTAAATTTATCGATCCTAGTAATATAAAATCGTTCGAGATATAATTAAAGATGTACATTCTAAGTACTATATAATTTATTATAGTACCCTCTCTTTTGGCAAAAAAGAAGAAAACCTTCGGTCGGGTATCCAAGCAAAAATACAGCCGGTATTTAGTGAGTAATGACACGGTAGATTGTTGCGTTGATTAAGTGTTCGAAGGGATGTAGGCAAGGGTCCACCCTTGTGCTTGCCGATTGCTAAAAGAGAAGAAGACAGTTCACTTTGTTTCCTTATAGACGTCAATGGCCCTTGTCCCCACGATCACGAGTTTACTGTGAGGTTAGAAGCGAACTTTTAGCTACTCGAAAACATGAAAAAAAAACGAGTTTTGAAGCAAAATCTGTTCGTAGTCATAATAAATTGAGAGAACTAATTGAAATAATAAATCAGTTGATAATAAGAACGAGGGAGTGATTAAAGTCGCACTGTCACAAACTCTTATCATATATTTTCCCTTGACTTAATATAAAAGTTTGTCGAAGTGTTTTATATCAGGTAACTGCCCGATATCAGTTATACCCAAGATTTGAATTATATTTATTTACAGAAGTTTTTGTTACACGGAGAGAAGCGAATAGTATGGTCTCTAATGTAACACGAGAATCATGACGATATAGCATGGGGACGCGGATTTTTTAGACGTAATATTTATTTCACCAAACTAACGCTAATAAAAAAAAATTTCGTCCCTGAGCCGTTTTATTCAGGAGTCATCGTGATCACAAGAAAGCCGTAAATTAATTGACATCAAGGCTTTCGCGCTTGAGGTGTGCAAAATATTAAAATAATTCAATTATTTATTAAAAATACATTCAATTTATCATCAATTATGACTTAAATTATCAATCATTTATAATAAGATCTTGAAAATTACGTTATATATTCATTGGAATAATTTTTACAAAACAAAGCTCTACTTAAACATTTTAATCCATACATTCTCGCCCATTTTTTTCTTCGATAACTTTCGAAAAAATTACTTTCCCAGGCGGCTCGAAAAAAAAAATTATTGACTTTTTGTTAAATTTAGGGCAACAACCCACACAAAGTCGCCGAGCTCCGAAATTTTTCCATAGATCGGCCGATGCCTGGCTTGCAATGATTGGCCAATAAATGGCTAACTATACTGGCCCGTGCATGGTGAATCATTGGCAGCCTTTTGCTTATAAAAACGGTGCACAATTAACCGCCGTTTGTTGGCCAACGGTTTGATCGAGTGCTCTTGATACCAAGCTTAGGTCGATAATTGATTGCCACGATTGGCTCATGCTTGCGACTGCCATGCTTGGCATACCGTTATCATCCGATATTTAGCCGATGCTTGGAAATTTGCAGCCATTCAAGACCCAATAATGGGCCGATTCCTTTTTTTTGTATGAGAATTTGTTATCTTGTAACCAATTGTTGGCTTCAATTTAGCAAAAAGGCAACAATTTTTTTTTGTACCGCTTGGGTTTTTTATATGATTTTTTTGATATCCAAAAGTATTTCGATTATTTTTAATTCTCATTACCTCTTAAGATCGATCACTTAAGAATTTTGTATGTCTGCAAAAAAAAAGGAGTTTTCAACTTAATTCTATAAACGACTAGAAATTTATTGCATCAATTGATCTGAAGTATTCACCAAATCCGAGTATTAACGAAACTTACTGATTACCTCAAGGAGTATTTAAATCGGTTTACTTCTTTGAGAGATGTAGAAATTTCCACCAACAAATCTACCCAAGCCGCACTTGTAAAATAGGCAGCATAAGTTCTAAGCCCTGAGGACGTCAATATCTGTTGAGATCGCAGTTCTCAAAAATTACACTGAAAACAGTAACTTTTCTATTTTTTTTTCAATGTTTAATTTTACCGGAAAAAGTTAAAAATTGAACCTCACCAACTTTTGGTACGAAGTCGACTTTTACGATTCAAAATTAAAGTTGGAATTGTAGACTCATTCAAAACTTATACTTAGGTTTCATATGCCATCCAGTCTAGAGTATTCACCGCTTATGCGACGAACCTCTACATCTAATTGATGAAGATATTGCATACTTTGATAAAAAGTATCTGCTGATTATACGAATAGGCATAAAAAAAATTCAGATAAATTTAATATAACCAAATATTTAGTGTTACTAAAATTCTCTGATATATCATAGGTATTTTACTCAAGTTGATAAAAAATCGAGTATCTTAAAAAAGTTTCAATTCTAATGCGCATGTTGAGTGATAAAAAAAAATCCTCTTGAAACTTTTCTCGGCATCAGCTGATGCAAGAACTTTACTTTTCTTTGTTTGATTTTTTCTTTAGTTTATTTCAGTCTCCCATCCTCTTAAGTTGTTGGACATCCGCTTTCGTGCTTTTACTTGCAACCAGACCACTTTAACTCGAAAGCTAATTACAGTTGAAGCGTAAACGAGTTTTTGCACCTCATAAGTTACACCCTTTCTTAACAAAATCTTTCATTTACTTTATTTTGTCATCTTTATAATTATTTTATTTTTTTTCTTTTAGTAGTAAAGTTTTATTGAATTCTAAAGTTACTTATTGATCAGTTCCTAAAATAATTATAAATTTTATAGATCATTTAAATTTTCGCTGATAATAATAAAATAAAGAAAAAAAATTTTGCTGATGATTTTGAAAAAGTGAACTGTTCACACGGTAAGAAATATTTTGCGGATATCACTATGCCAGTATGGACGTGAATGCCATACTGTATGGTATCGAAGATTTTTATAGGTTATAAAATTGTATGCATAGATGATTCAACCATTACGGGAATAGTAACATTGGCAATAGTTGTCGCGGACGCCGCAATGTCAGTATGGCCGTCAGGCCCATACTGCGTTGCCGTATCCATAATGCTTCTGGCAGATAAACCTAGTCTAACGACATTTATATAGTTTTGGCGGCAATATGATAGTATACATTGATTAACACGCCAGAAATTATGGCGGGAAAAACTAGTAACATAGTATCCTCGGCATTGTAGTATGGGTCTCAGGGCCATGCTGTTTCGCCGTGCCTGCTATGCATACGGGTGAGCAATACAATAGCACCAGTACTATACAGTATAGTAAATAACGCCATACTTCTGGGACTCGTTACAATACTGTCTTGGAATGTTTCACATACTAATTTAGTATCTGTCTTGAGACCATACCCGGATGGTGTTGAACGCCTTGCATTCCTTACCGTGCACTTACCAAATTTTATAAAAACAGGCATTAAAAAATTTTTCATGATAGCAGCGTTGAAACTTAAAGTTTCAGTGTCTCTACCGCCAGTCAAAAGAAGCTAATTTCAGTACAATGCCGCTAATGAATATTAGCAAATGCATAAATTGTGAATGCCTTCAGTTAGCGGCCGGAAACAAACTTGTTTCGACCCTTGGGAAAAAACAAATAATGTTTCTGCCCGCTGACTGAAGGTTTTCGTAATTTCAACTCTGATACTTGTCATTTATGGTAGAAAAGACGGGATTATTCGCAGCGCGTGTATGCCCGAAAAAGGAGAGGAAACGGCCTTCCGTAAAACGAAGGTGGAATTCGATCCCGTTACATTAATTAATTGATATAATTCATTTCATTTACATAAATGACAGTTCTGACTTTATGATTAAGTTTTATATACTGTAAAAAATAGGGAGTAAATTCGGAGTGATAACGGATTTTATTTAAACCCGCATCCACTCTGATTCAGAGATTTAATATTCAAATAAACTTCTTTTGGGAGTTAATTTCACTCCAAACCGGATTTCCAATATTTAATTAAACTCCCCTTCGGAGTGAATTTCACTCCGAGGGGATTAAATAAACGAACAGGCATTCACTCCGGATTTAATCCGCGTTTACTCCGTAAATTTTTTTCAGTGAAAAAATAGCAATATAATTTGAACTGTTAAATGTAACAATACATACCATGTATAAAATTATTAAATCATTAACGTTTGAATTAATAATCAATCAATGAATAATAAATTTTCAGACTTCAGTAACTAAATTAATTATTAACATTTTTCCATATTTGATAATGAGCTCATAGAATATTATCAGTTTTATATAATCCTTTTTGGTTAATAAATCCAGGATTTACGATTGTCTGACAGATTAAATTCAATTATGGAAAATTGTCACTATTATATGAGCAATTAAGGTTTGCACTTTTGGATTATCCAAAAGTTTTTTTTTATACTTGTATATTAATCATCCAAGTACTTATTATTATTATCGATATATAGCTACAGTAAAATGAAGAGATATATTTTTTTTAATTAGATTTAAATGATTATTCAGCAGAAATGGATTTAATGTACTGAGAGTTGAAATTATTATCAACGTTTAATGTTCTCATCTATATTAAATATATAAATAACCTGTTTAAAAAAATTAGGTATCTTTATTTTACCCGCTGTGTTATTAAGTGGGGTCGGGTTTTTTCTCTATCACTCTCGAGTGGGTGAACGATACTATCCTTGTTGAACTTGTTCAGTAAATGGAAACTCTGTCTACGTTTTTCTCTTAATTAAACAAATGAACATTTTTGAAAAATAAAAAGGTAGATTGCTAGATTAAAGAATAATGAATCGAGCCTCGTTCTTCATTTTGCGTCCAGAGTTTATGTTTGAGAGAACGACTCAGACCAAAACAACTACTGATCCTTTTTTATATCTTCAGCCCAAACAAATTTTAATTGTTTGAGTTTGTATTCATAATTTTTTCAAATGATTCAATTTTTTAACTCAATGACTTTTTTATTTTCAACGAAATTTATAAGGCGTAGAAATCATTAAATTACTCCATTGATTAAAATATTGAGAAATTGACTTAACTCTTCATAATGTTGGATCAGCTATTGAAAATTTGTTGATAAATAACGAAATAGATTAGAATCAAATACAGTTTAGTTCTCACAAAATCCCGGATCATTAATTAGAAGCTGTAATTCCTACGATGGTGATTGTTTCAGAGAACTGTTTTGTTGAGATTGCTGCAGCAATTACATGTAACCAAATGCCCACCGGCGTCCAGCCAACGATGGCGGCGCTCACTATTTTCTCAGTATGAATATTTGCACCAAATATGTGCATATGCTTAATTAACTTGCTGACTTAAAAATGAATTACTTCAAAGAAGTAAAACGAAAGTGGTTGGTTCAATTACTTAACACAGTGGAGTGTATTTAACGAAAGTTTATTGTGTTATCCGCTCTCAATAAATGTTTTGTGTTAAAAGATGAAAAATTTATGAAAACAAAACATTTTCAATATCATTGAAAATTTAACTCAAAATAACAGTTGAATTTATCCAAAGAATTACATATTTATTAGATGTGATCTGTGTTAGTTCAACACGAAAACGTTATTGCAAATTAAGCGCCTTTATGGCTCTCGGTATCTGCTTTAAGAGCCAGAAGGGCGTACTAAAAATTTTAGGGAATTGACGTGATTAAAATCCAGGAGTACAAAATCGATAAAAATTTTTTTGGTATGCTTATATTTTCTTATTGTGAATCTAATAGTATATTGCACAGCGAGTGGGTTAAGTGAGTTTTCATCCGAGAAACACAACGTTTTTAACAGGAGTCGTAGGTGCACACACACGAGCGCCAGCGAGACTTAACCCACGTGCTATGCACTATACTTTATTTAACAATTGTCTAATTTTTGCGAATTATCATGTCAGCAAAGTAAACCCTAAATCAGGTGGGGATCTATATGATACTAGTTCTTGACTTCTCTCTCCACTCATTTCTTATTTAATTAAATTAATAAAAAATAACCAACATATTCATACGTAGACACTGACATCAAAGTTGTTAGATTCATTGTACTACTCATTCTGAATATATTTAGTGTCGAGATTATTTGCTTTAGTGATAATAGTAGAGTTTGTTTTTGAGAACGGTTGATAATGACTTCCCGGGAAAAAATGATCAGATATGAACAGGCATGAGTCTTCAGGTCTGATCAGATATGAAAAATGACCGGGTATGACCAGACTTGGCCAGGCATGTTCAGGTCTGATCAGGTATATTCATGTCCGTTCATGCCCACGCGGGTAAAAAAATTATAGATAAAAAACATGATCAGGCCTGATCGTATTTAACGCTTCAGACATGACGGACATGAATAGGCATGGCTAGGTATGATCAGGCCTGATCATGTCTAATGTCAGGCCTGATCATACATGAATAGGCATGGTCAGGTCTGATCATTTTTTCCCGGGTTTTGAGGAATGTGTTTATGGATTCAAATGCGGTTGTTTATGACCTCATAAACACACGCTATTAAGAAACATGGGACGCCATTTACTTTTTGACGAATTATTAACTACCGACCGGTAAACGGTTATTTAGGGTTTGCTTAGCAGATATAATAAGTCGCGATAATTAGGCATGTGTTGAATAAATAGGTTTTAATCACGTTTTGGATTCGTGATCATCCAATCTACGTAGTGAATGAGTTAAAAACGTTCAATTTACGTCCAATATTTTGATTTGGGTATGTGTTAAATTATTCAAAATAGAAGTTGTGTTATTGTTTGACTCAACCATAAGCTGTTAAATTCAACACAAAATTTCCAACTGTTCAGTTTTATTTAGAATCCATAAAAACAATCGGCTTATTCTATGAAGAAAAACTTCTACTGAATTTTTCTGAATACCTATTTTACTTTATCGAGTCAATTTATCCCCTTCTTTCTTAGGCGTTTAAATTTATTTAATATTTTTATGAAAAAATTATTGATACTTTTAAGAAATAATTTTAAACTTTGTTAACTTGGTCTAAGAATTTTAAAACTTTATAGTACATAAGTCGGATCGAGTTTAAAATAACTTAGATAAATATTAAATCTTATCGCGGCCAACTTTTATAGAACAAATAAATTATAAAACTCAAAAGTATTATAATCATAGAGACTGATAAAAAAGAAATTTCTATTAACTTGTCAGGTTGTGCCGTCAGAATGAGATAAGGTCAAGTTACCGTAAGGAAACTAAAGGAAAAATGTGACGTAGCCAACAAGAGGCAGGAAAATGAGAAAAAACATAAAAAAACAAAAGATTGGAAAGGCGAGAACTTTCCGGAAACCTCGTAGACGGATAACAAAGACTATTTTAAAAGGGCAAAAAGTGGCACTTTCTTGTGACATGTAATTATTTCAACCCCTCTTACCTGTCTCGTTATTGTTGTGCTGTCTAAGAGCTTTTATGAGCTGTTGTACACCTTCGAAAATATGCAGTGAAAAAAATAAATTGCTTGTGTCTCATATTATTATTAATTAACGAATATAATTATTATGACAGCCCATAGCTTAATTAAGTCCGGGTTATTAGAAATATTTACCGCAGGCTATTGCTGTACTACTTTTTTTATTTTTCAAGTTCATTGATTAAAACTCGTAGAAGAATTTTTCTGTACTTCGTAAATGCAGTAGAGAAATTGAATGGAAAAATGAATTTTTTTATCTACGACCCATTGACATATAATTGCGTAAAAAAATGATAAGTTGAACTGCCATTAAGATTTTACCCCTCGTTGAAAACATCTCAAATTATCCATAATTTCTAATGTTGATCTCTACTTCTTTTATTTTTTAATATTTGTCTATCGATTGATTGAATAAATAAAAAAAACTCACGTTTTTTAAATATTCATTTCTTCTGGTTCAGGTTTTTTTTTGGTTATTAAAAATTCCAACTTTTTGATAGAAGCAACATGACAAATAATTATAAAAAAATATAATTTTTTACTAAAAATTTTTACCTGACACAATTCAGTCTCTGAATTGGAGAGAATTCAAGTGCGATATGAATATGCATGACTATGTATGAATAGACAGAGGCACCAAAATCGCGTGATCGCTTATCGGCTACAGAATGTTATATATTCAAGAATTTATAATCTCTCCCACTGTCAACTTTTACGCTACATTGATTTCGTTCTACATGAATAATTATCATTTATTTACTCGTTATATACTCATCTGTTACTTTAAACTTATCTTCTATTCAATTGAGTCGCAACGTCTTTTCAACTTCCTGATCTGGAAACAGGGGATGTAAGGAACGTGAAACAAAAAAATCTAAAACCATAGAAATCGTGAGTTTACGATGTTTGTTATGAAAATGGAATATTGATTCCTCTAGGAACGTGACAAATGTATTTTATTCTACTGGTTTTATAAATATGTAACCAAATTTTTTGTCAAAAGTGCTCTTGAAGTCAAAAAGGCTCACTTCAGTAAAGTAAAATCAAATTATAATAATAAATAAGAATAATCGGCTGCTCAATTTCAAAGCACAGTAAGTGACAGATTTTTTAAAATTGATTTTTTAGTATTTTTAGTTCCAGTGGAGTCTTGTGAACATGATTCAATGCATATTTCAAAAATTTTGTTTTTGTCAGTTACTGTGTTTCGAAATTGGGCAGCCGTAATGCTAAGCAGTCGTTCTAAATAATAAAAATACGATAAATTACGGGCCATTTAATACGTACTTTTCTGTAGTTTTATTTCGAAACTTTTGTTCTAAAAGTTTTCTAGCCTAAAAATTGGTAAATATTCACAAGTATAGGCTCCACCTATTTTTGGTGAGCAAACGTCCAATTTCATACATATTCTGTATTTGAAGACATTTTTGCTCAATCAGATTTAGATTTAGATTTAAATCATTTATTTTATGCCGAAGCCTAATGGCCAGATGGCAAAATACAATCACATAACATGATTATAAAATACATAGTGTACAATACAAATTTCTCACAATCTTTATAATCTTTATAATAGGTAATTTGAAAAAATTTATACAATTTAAAAATTAACAATATAAAATATTAATTTTGACATATGAGATCATTAATAATTTTAATGATAAAATTTTAATATTTAGATTTTAGTATTTAGATTTAGATTTTTCTGATAAGTTCATATAATATATACATTTACATTGAGAGTATTCGAAGCATATGATCAGTTTTATTTTAAGCATCTAAGCTTAATAAATGATCAAAAATTTTATTCTTAAATACTTCAAGACTAGATGAATTGACAATGTCAGACGGTAGTTCATGCCATAAGCGCATGGCAGTTACAACAAAAGAATACTCATAATTTGTAGTCGTGAAAGCTGATATTTTAAAGTTTATATGATTCTTTTTAGCAGCTAATCGGTCTGAACGTCTCACATCATCATCATCAACGAATAACTCACGAAGGTAACTCGGTTTGTCAATAGATAGTAATTTGTAAAAATAAGTTGCCGAATAATATAATCTACGACTAGCGATAGATAACCAACCCAGTAATTAGATCTTTTTTAAGCATCAATACTTAATAAGTTCATACATAAAATATAATAAATTGCTTAATTTCAATATTATGCGCGTATGTGCCTAAAATAGATGAGGAAACGGCCTCCCGTAAAAAGGAGGTGTACTTCGGTCCCGTTACATTAATTAATTAATTTCAATATTATCATTGAAATTTTCAAGTTCTGTTCCAATATACACTACTTGACATATTTTTCTCATTTTTATAAGTATTGACTTTTAAGTCAACCACCAAAACTTGAGTAATATGTATATGTGCCATAATAGGCAGTAGTTTTGTCCCGAGTACGTTAACGGACTCGTCAGCAAGGCTGTGGTAACGTACTCTTCCCTTGGACTACACCTTCTACTAGTACGAACCGAGCTAAAACAATGTAGCGGGATTCGCTATGTATGATATTAGTACAGGGAAGCGGATACCGTCCAAACTACTGGCATATTTGTACTAGGTGAGCTGTTGTACACCGTAAAATTAATGAAATGACAGAAATATGTCATTTTCAAATACTCGAGCTCTAAATTATTGTACCCTCAGATCAACCTTCAAAATTCCATCGTCCATCTTACGGCTTTACATAAAAAATTATTATGATTATTATAAATTTCAAAATTTATAAGATTTCATGAATTTTGAAAAATATGTGGAGCCGCTTTTATACATAATAACTTAAAAAATTGACTAATTTGTTCCACTGGATCCTGATAAAGAATTTTTTAGTTTCAAAAAATAATTTCGACAATCTTAATAAATAGAGACATCTATTAAAAGTTAAATAAATTTTCCAATTGAAAATTAATTGAGTTATATTGTTTCTATAATAAGATTATATAAAACTATTTCATTATCACAAAACAATGACGACAAAGAAGATGCTCCATTGAGATGTTTCCGTTTAATTTCCAGACATAATTAATTACTTGAGAACTGCAATATCAAACTTAATGATAGAGATTCATTAATAATGTATTCAATAGGAATTTAATTTAGTAAGCTCTTTGATCAATTTTGTGAATTTAACTTAATAATACAACATTAAAAACGGATGAAAATCCTTTAAATTATTAAAATATTTTATGCGTTTTAAATATCGATTTTTTGTAGATCATAGTTATTTAATTTGCTGATTTATGGAAAATTATTTTCAGGTAAGTGGTGCCTCAAGTGCACTTTCTTACGATTTTTCGAAAATTTTGACAGCTTATTATTAACAAAATTTTGAATCGAACGATGTTAAAACCAAAAATATTGACAGTTTAGATTCAGAGATATTAGATTTCGAAATTCAGTTTTCAAGACTCATATATTGCACTTATATGCAGTATCAAAAATTACATTTACGTATGTGGTTATAATTAATAAACCCTTCTTATGATTGCTATCAAAAACTAAACTAATTTCAATCAATATCTAATGAATTTTTGGAAAAGTTTATCTCTTTGAAACAGTGGAAAGGATACACTAAAAATGTGGACAAAAGCGCATTAATATTGGCTGCATGCACGAAAATACTAATACTATTAAACCATCAGTGTGAGAAGTATACATGCATAATGACAGCGCCACAAAAAAAGCGGACCGGAACTTTTCTCGGACCATACGTATACACAATACATATTCATTTCTATAGTAGTATACGTAACCGCACGTAGCCAATAGCGCTCGGAAAATGTATGATGCCCGCATGCGCTAGAATTTTGTAAAAATTTAACTCATAGAGTAGACTAAGATTATTTTGTGTTTACTACACTGTAAAAAATTTTGAGTCCGCGGTGTGATGTTCATAATTTGGTGTTAAAATTTTCAACACTTCCGGTGTGAAAGTTACACAACGCACGGTGTTAAGTTTCGAACCGTGTGAAGTAAAATGTTTACTTTACCAATGGTGTAAATGTATGTTCTTTATTTAAAACTCGATTTTTATTTTAAAATAGTCCACATCAAGAATAATAATGATATATTTGTGCTGCAACGTATATATTATTTGATAATTTTCAACTACAGATTATACATCGGACAATATTTGAGGTAATAACACCGAACGGTGTGAAAAGAACACTTATGCCGTGTTAGAAGTAGACCGCTTGACATTTCACACCAAGCCGACCGTGTAACGTCCTCGGAGACCATTTTCACACCAACAATTTTTTACAGTGCACAGTCCCTACAGCCTAACATATTATAAGATCTATACAAACTCAGACAGCACTGGCAGATGTAAAAACATTGCTTTGAATGGACGGCTGTTTGTACACGGAAAAAAAGTCCAGTTAAATTTACGATGCTGACATTGTAATTTCTCTTATTGATCATTGTAACGGTCGACGCAACCTTTGAAACTATTATTTTTACGATATAGCATTGTAAATTTCATTTAAAATAACACAAATAACATCAAGTCCTAAGCTCTTTAGTATAAATTACAATGTTCACACCGTAAAATCCAAGAATTCGATGAAATAGAAATTTTAAATAGAAGTACAAAATTAATAATCGCTTGGATGGGTGTTAGATTTGAACACCGGAGCCTTCGATCGCGAGATGACCGACGTAATACATGAACGGCAAAAATTTTGGGTAAATAATGAACACTTTTGACTGTACTACATATTTTCCAGCATTAAATTTTTTGCCCCGACTGTCAGGCGTCAACTATCTTAATAATTCTAATGGATCAGTAGCCTGTGTGCATCTCTGATCTTATAAGATAAATTATTTAAACAAATTAAATAGTTAACTCATTTCATAAAGAGGTCAATTCCGGAGAACCATATGCAAACTAGAATTTCGATTAAGCAGGAGAATTAACCGGCAGCAGAAGTGCATCAGAGAATGTTTAACCAAACAGGATACGTTCAATGTCCCGAAAGACCATTCGTCTCTATACCACCTACGCAATACATGGTTGTTTACCCGACACATCGATACACCCCTAGGGCGAGAGGACTTGCCATTTGTGTGACTGCACAGCTATGTATCTATTCACATGAGCATATCAGAAGGCCATTAAAGAGGTCTACTGGACATACCATTCCCGGGGAACGCAGGAATATATATTGGGTAATGAGTCATCTATTTCCAACAAAACTAAAACTAAGTAAACAAAAAAATAATGTTCATTACTCAACTGCAAATGTCATAACAGCACTATGAAATATTAACTTTAGTATATATATTTAGATAACACTGGACCGAGTTGGCAATCGTATCTTAAATTATCTCTGATATATGAGCTACAGTTCTCAAAACTTTATAATACAAAAAATAAACTCTTGTAATTAATATGTTCCCAAAAATTATTTGACTCAGATTTTTTTTAACTTTCCGCTAAAACAATTTACAAAAAATGGGAAGTTATTGGTTTCGGTCCGATTTTCGAAAACCGAAATTCAAACCGATGATGTCTGGGTATTCGTATGTGTGTACGTACGTATTTACGTATGAGCTAGAAGAGCTCGAAAATGAAGTCACAATACTGTTTGAGCTCAAAGAGGCCGAGAACAGCGGGAAATAATAGGGCTGGCTCGCAGGGTCAACCGTTTTCCAGATTTTTTTGTTTTATTTTTTATCAAGAGTTTTATAAATAATTGGAAAATGATTAATATTGTTTACTATAATCGTCAACTATGTTGTTTACTATAATGGTCAACTATAATCGATATTATATATCCGTTGATATTAATTTTACTGAAATTTTTATGTAAGATTGCTTCGGTTATAGAAGCTTTAAATAAATACTCTTGGATAAAAATAAATAAATAATTACATGCCAAAAATACTGATCGTAAGTCTCATTGATACCGATATATGTAACGACTGAGATAGACGTGATCCCCATTGCTTAGTTGACCATAACTATTGAGACGTTCATCAGCTGGTGAGTAATGTGTCCCACATCCGAACGGACGTGGTAACGAGCAACCTCAAGAAACGTGACCAGTGCTGACATCTATTGACAGCTTGACCCTGACATATATATCCATACTTTTTGCTACAGTCGACGCAATTCCGTTACAAGCAACTTTTCCCTATCGTATTGTTCATGACGACTTTGAGGTTTGCCCACTTTTTCGGACGTTCAGATTTCATATTTTGCTGATCGTTATAAGCATCACTCACTTTTTGTTTGCAACTAATTTTTTCAAATATTTCACCCCAAAATTAATGTTTGTCAATATGTATAATGCGTTACGAAACATGAAATCAGAGTCAATTGATTTGAGGTCAATTGTAAAAATAAAGAAAATGTCATAAACAACATAAAGTTGATAGTTTCATCTCAAGTACGCCAACGGACTCATTAGTATTGCTGATGTTGACGTGCCCTGTCTTAGACCATGTATATGCTAGCACGAGCAAACCCGAAACAATATAATGAACTTTACTGCATTAGCCTGGTAACAACCGGAGGCGGATAGTAGCGAACACGTATGCATCTACTCGCATGGTTTGAAGTTGTACAGTGATCAAAATAACTGAAGTATGTCAATTCAAACTTCTTTAAAGCTTCAAATTTACTTTGTATCTTCCGATAGACTTTTTTCATATTTCACCGGCTGTTTCACAGCAATGAATAAATTATGTTATTGCCAGAAATAATGAATTTAGTCAATTTGAGAAAAAAACAATTATCCGAGACTATTTTCAAACCTGTAATGGGCCTTGGCAAACATTTGTGGGCCTTCAGTCCCGGGCCAGTAAGCAAGAGTCCCATTACCCAGCCATCTCATCAGCTAATTTGGCGGCTATCTACCGGAAATTGGCGCTAGTCTAAGCCAATAGCAAAATTCGCTTCGACAGCCATTTTGTATACGTCACGTTTTACGCAGCTACTGATGTAGAAGACGCCATTACATGCCTTGTCTGTTCAGCTCTCGTGTAGTTCGCTTCAACTTGTAACTTTGCTTATTAATATAATTTAGTCCCAGTAAATATCTTGAGCTATTGAAGCGAATATTTATTAATTAAGGATACGCTATAATTCGGGATATAAAATTACTTTAAATCTCGGATTAATTTTGAATGTTGAATTCGCTATCACGTACTTACTTACGTTCCATAAATACTTTACAAGACGCATTTGCTTATTAGATTTAACAAATTAGACACATTTGGTACAGTTTTAAGTTAAATAAATGCAAATAAGTTTGAATGAAAGTTTAATTTATTTTTCTTAAAACTTCTGTGTTAATAATTTTAGTTAGTATGCTTACTAACCGAACCTACATCAGATCTATTTTCCTGAGTATGCGGATTTTACAATCCCTAATTGTAATTTTGGCAAAATTGACCTGAGTTTCATCAATCTGTCATCAA
The DNA here is from genome assembly GCF_029852145.1 of Microplitis mediator. Taxonomy (NCBI): domain Eukaryota; kingdom Metazoa; phylum Arthropoda; class Insecta; order Hymenoptera; family Braconidae; genus Microplitis; species Microplitis mediator. The sequence goes on from NC_079975.1 coordinate 8,843,949, forward strand.
CCAGATTGAGTAAATTTATTTGTGGATACCCGGGTCATAATATGTAGCCTCATCGAACCCAAGTAAGCCTCAATCCAGCCTCACTGAGTAAAAAAAGCATTTTGAGCCTCAAATAATGCTCACAGAGCCTCAATGAGCCTCAAATGGTGATCAAAGAGCCTCAAATAATACTAATCGAATTTAAATCACATAGTCGCGACTAGGTTCATTTGAGGTTTATCAAGACTTATTGAGGATCTTTAGGCATCATTTGAGGCTCATTGAGGCTCTGTGAGCATTATCTGATGCTCAAAATGCTTTATTTACTCAGTGAGACTGGATTGAGGCTCACTTGGATTTGATGAGATTAGATTAAGGCTAGATATTATGACCCGGGTATTAGTTATTAACAGTTTAAAACTTCGAAATTGTGAAGAGTTTGAAATTAAACAATTACCTAACGGAAATTTATAAGAGCCTACTTGAACAAAAACTACTCCGCAAAGTGGATTGCCGTGCGCATGCGAATAATTTTGGAATAAATGAGCGTATGTAGTTTAAGAATTTTAGTTAGATTAATATAATAGCACTATCTCACGATTGCCACTCCGTGAACGGTCTTAGAATTGCTAACAATTTGTCTCATTGAGTAGTGGATGAAATTCACATAACTAGTGGATTTTATTGCGGATTCATTTTGATGTCACGACATAAAATTACTTTATGCAGGCTGCAGCTAATTAAAAACGAAGTATATCATAAAATTTTATGGGGTCTCTTTAGTAAGGAAACGACGTATGTTTTGTGCATAGATTACATAAACTATTATATGCTAATGAATAAAGATGGGATTTGAGTGCTCATATATTGGCCACATTTGCCGATGGCTCGTGAAAAAATGCACACCCACTGATAAAATTCTACTTTCAATTGATAGCATAGTTTATTATTTTATCTATTGATGAAATCGAATATTCTAGTTTCATGTTTTGTTGTATATTTGATAGTATTGTATAAATACAAAATTTTGTTTAATAATATCAAAAAACATATACTCATTTATGGCTTTTTTCGTTATTGAAAACTATTTTTGAAATAGAATATTTGTACAATGATGCTAACAAGAAACTTTATCGATTTGAAAAACTAAGAGGTATATTTTTTTTACAAAGCGAAATTCTATATCGAGGATAAAAAATTACTTGATTTATTGTTTATCAAATCTAGCTCACTTTTATAAAAATTGAAAATGAATATTTTGATTTGTAAGAAAAGACCTAATCGTTATCAAATCAATAACAATCAGTTATTAGATTTAGGTAAACTATCGAAACGTGTCGCATAAGAAGCAAACATGTCGTGATCCATACATGGTAAGAAATGCAAGACATTCAACACCATGCTGGTATGGTCTCAAGACAGATACTAAAAAAGTATGTGAAATATTCCAAGACAGTACTGTAACGAGTCCCAGAAGTATGGCGTTATTTACTATACTGTATAGTACTGGAGCTATTGTATTGCTCACACGTATGCATAGCAGACACGGCGGAACAGCATGGTCCTGAGACCCATACTACAATGCCGAGGGCACGATGCTACTAGTTTTTCCCGCCATAATTTCTGGGGATGTTAATCAATGTATACTATCGTATTACCGCCAAAACTATATAGATTATTATTATTATTATCATTATTATTTATTTATTTCATTGGCCATGGAGTCGTAACTCCTTGCGGCCATCCAAAATACATAATTTTACATAATAGTATATATAGTGGTTAAACAAACGATATTAATACAATAGTTCAATAGTATATGTATGTTATACATGTATAACAATATATGTGTGTTATAAATGTACAACAATAATTTTTTTATTTTAATATAATCATTTCATTCATCATTAATTAAGTAATCATCTTATTCAAGAAATAATCATAACACGCTTTCCTAAATTTATTGAATGTGGGCTTTGGCGTACAAGTACTAGGTAACTCATTCCATATTCTAATTGCGCTCATTAAAAATGATTTATCATACTTCATACTGTGACAGTTTGGTAATATTAAATAATCACGACGGATATCACCTCTATAATATACCTATACCTCTATATATATGTACTATACTATACTATACTATAGATGTCGTTAGACTAGGTTTATCTGTCAGAAGCATTGTGGATACGGCAATGTCAGTATGGGCCTGACGGCCATACTGACATTGCGGCGTCCGCAACAACTATTGCCAATGTTACTATTCCCGCAATGTTCAAGTCATCTATGCATACAATTTTATAACCTATAAAAATCTTCGATACCATACAGTATGGCGTTCACGCCTATACTGGCATAGTGATATCCACAAAATATTTCTTACCGGGTAGTTTGATAAACTAGCAAACATATTGTTATATTGTTTAGAACACTTTTCCTTGACTCGTTAGCATTTTTCTGAATGTCAAGTGACTCTTGGTAGCAGAAATATGAATGGATCTGGTCAGTGACAGTGTTCAACCAATCTTCAAAATAGAGCGAGATTTTAGAAAAATATTTCTGAACTTATAATAGATTGCGTAACAAGTGGACCAAGTTAGCCATTATTCGTTAAGCGCATTGGCTTCAGTCCAATTCAAAGACACGATATTCAAAAGAACGTCATTATGAGCTGATGATGTAACGCTGGCAGAAAACCTAGAAATCTGTATTGCCTTATCATTGATTGCAATACACAGATCAAACAGCCAGTTAGGGTTTACTCTACAGGCATGATAAACTAAAGTAATTGTACACGTGATGCCGAAAATAGGGAATAACATGAAATACTAAATTTCAACTATATGCAGTAGGATTGACTTTGCTTTGAGGGGATTAACTTACAGTGACGCCAACGAAACTTTCTGACTTTGTGATTGTTAGCTATCAGACTAATTAATCCCTGTGATAATGCACCATAATTCAAAGAAGACAATGAAAATATGGATCTAGTATATAAAAAAGTGTTATGATGCTCTGGTTTTGATGAATTTATTACCACAGTTTTATCATCAATTTCATAAAACTTCTTAATTCTATTGAGTTTAAAACACTTCAAAATTTCGATAACAATCTCTTTTAATCAAATTAATAGCAACTACTTTTGAAGATTCCATTAACGAAAAAAAAAAAAAAAAAAAACTGAATCAAAATAATCAAAATTTCATTGGTATGATACAGTTGAAGTCCGTTATAAAAACCGTCAGAGACTGTAAAAGAAACAATTTTTGGAAAAATTCAAAATTTAAGCTCTTCTTCCATCATAGTTTTTAGTGCAAATTCTGCGTGTGTGCATTTCATTGTTCTTGTAAGTAACGATTTAAATTTCTGATGCTTATAGCGAGCGTTTACTTGAAATTCGAGAGCTTGAATGAAATGGGAAAGCTTCAAAATCGTAACGGAAAGCGTAAAAAGGGAAAATGCTTACAATAGAATTGTTCACAACGAATTTGAACTGTATAAGACTTCCGGTCTATTCATTCTGAAAAAGTTAAGTTTTTTGAACTGATCAAAATTGATATAACTCATTATCAAGAAAAATTACAACGACTTCATTAATTGATAATATTTACAAAAACGCTGAAATTTCAATAGAAAAAAATCCTCCGCAATTTTATGGAAAAAGTTTCGAGGTTTATTTAATAAAATTTTTCAAATATTTAGTCTTTAAATCTTTCAGAAGGTTTCATTCTTTTTATTTTTAAGCAACGAGCTGGTGAAAATATATCACGTCACTAAAGATATCAAATATTCATAAACATTTATTTTATGGTAGACGTGAGGAACTACCGCTGAGTTATGTTTAATAATAAATAAGTAACCATTATGAATATTGAATAACTTTAAGATTCTCGTCGGAAAAGTTATAAAAAGAAAAGAAAATTATGATTTCAATTCGATTTTTCGAAATTGTTTTCTCAACGGCTATTTACGTTTTGATGTATAAAAAATCGATTCTAACCACTTTAGTTAGGAGATCAAAGTACGTGAATGTATGTAGGGTGACTGACCCAGTCAATGAACAGAATCCGTAAATTATCAGTATTCAATTTCCAACTGCGTCAATTGAATTTCAATCCCAATTAAAGAAGAGAACATGTCATTTCAAAATCTCTTTGCTTAAAGAAAAATCCCTATTTGATCCATATACGAAGTGATTTTTTAAAACTCTGGAGCTCCGAGTGATGGAAAGGATTCGGATTGAAATAAAATCAGTATTCACTCCAGAATTTTTACAGAACACTATTTGAATCGTTTATTTGAGAAACCCCATGAGCCAAGAAAACAAAATTTTTCAGGAAACACAAAAAACATTTTTTTGGAAAAACTTGACATTAAAATAATAAATAAATAATCGAATACAATAATGTTAGCGTCGATTTGATGCATATTTTGATTGATTTCTATGGGGGGACATCCAAAGAACCCAAAAATGCAAAAAACCCAATTTCGTAAAAAACATGACTTACGGGGTTTCTCAAATAAACAACTCATTTGATTGATTACTTTTAGAACTTTAATTATAATTTTGATGAATTTTTCAACATGAAACGATTTAAAAATATGAACGTTCATTTACCAGCTCAGTCACCCTATGTAAGCAATATTATGTCTGGCAATATTTCCCGAACACATAGACAAGTTTAAATTGTTATTGCGATAGTTGAAAAGGCTCAAGATTTATATCAGTGGTTTTTTTTTAAGACTCGTAAACTACCTGCTCGATCGATCGCAAAATTATATCAGTTGTAAGTCTTGATTAACTCTTTTGATTACCGGTAGATTAATCTAAATTGGTAAATTCGTTCAGAAGAAATAGTGAAACCTAAATGGTTTTTTTTTTTTTTTTTTTTTTTTTTTTTTTTTTTCGTTTTAATTCTATGTGAAGGTATCTTCCGAGCGAATTGGCTGAATTGGATTAATGTTGCAGTAGCAAAAAAGTTTTATTAAAACTAAGAATTGATTAAATTTTAATAACGAACAAACTAGTACTTGGAAAACTAATTAAGGAATAAATAATAACACTTGAGGAAAAAAATGTGTGCGAACAAAAAGTAAAACTTTTTTATCGATACCTGGAATGTTCATTTTTGATAAACGTGATATAATGCGTAATAATTGATACATCGAATTTTCGTGTGGCAAGTTCAGAAATTAATCATACAGACGAACCCACACGTTTAACTTCGAAATTATTTTCAGACTTTGGTAGTTTGTCTTAAGTATTACAAAACTAATTCACTAATCAATTACTAAAGTTATTTCAATTGACATTTAATCCGTACTGATTGGTTATTATAACTTCAAGCAAAATCAGTCAAACGGCTTATGACATTGAAAAGGCTGGGTCGCAAAATAATACTCAAAGGGGTACAAAGCAAAAGACTATAAAGAGAGTCAAAAGTATAGGATGAGAATTGGTGACTGAAATTTACAGGGCTAGACTTGTAAAGGCCGAACCATTAGCGCTACTCTGACTTTTTGCAGTGCATTTTGTGAAATTTAGTCTATAAGACCAATTTTGGCGAGTACGTAAGCTATGTTGTGCTTCGGTCACTCTCATCATTAAAAAAATTAAATTTTTCTCATTTTTCAATTGCATATTAAGTATCACAAATAATGTTTTTGAGCTTAAAGAAGCTAGAAATATGCGAAAATAATGTATTCAAGTTCAATCTTTACATGCCCGAGTCGAAATATTGAACTTATATTTAACTTACGTTAACTTATAGAACTTACATTGAACTTACATAAGCTTAATGAACTTACATCTAACTTAAATAACTTATTGGGCTTGATTATAACTCGAATCGACTTAAATAAAAATACTGACTTAATTATAACTTACCTGGAATAAAATTAACTCAAAGTGATCGGTATTTTTTTCAAAAACTTCGATGGTGGAGGATTTGCGAGATTGTTAGAAATATTTGTGCCAAAGTTCACGCCTGTAAGTCAAATAATGCAGAAACGGGAGTGTTTTAATTTTTCACTCCGGTGAAACCCCTCTCGGAGTTAGTTTTCGGAAAAAATACCGATGGTGGGTGATTCGTAAGATTGTTGGGAATATTTGTGCCAAAGTTCAAGTCTGTAAGCCGGATAATGCAAAAACGGGAGTATTTTTATCGTTCAACCCACTAAAATCCCCCACGGAAAGGCCGAAAGGAATTGATTTTGTCCATCTTTTTTAACATTGAATATCTAAATGACGATTTTAAGGTCCAATACTTTCAACTTACGATTCAAATTTCGACTTGGGAGTACATTCAAGTTCATTTTGGGTTAATTTTATTCCAGGTAAGTTATAATTAAGTCAGTATTTTTATTTAAATCAATTCAAGTTATAATCAAGCCCAATAAGTTATTTAAGTTAGATGTAAGTTCATTAAGCTTATGTAAGTTTTATAAGTTAACGTAAGTTAAATGTAAGTTAAATATTTCGACTCGGGTGCATATTGTTAAAAAGTAACGTAACTGTTTTTTGACGTACAAAAATGAAACTGACAGCTGTGTGTTTCTAAATGAGTTTTATTATCTACGATCCGAATACACGGAGAGAAAATTATGGTAACCGTTTCTACACTGAAAGAAGTGTGGGTATCGTAACCATCTAAAGTATTGCTAGTGGTAGATATGTGTCGTCCAATTGGCAATACTCGATTGCTGCATTAACCGTCTTCAATTTCAAATAAAAGTATTGTTGATTAACCATAATATTTGGTTATGTTCTTGATACTTGGTATTGCTGATTTAACGATTCATATAGATTGCTATTATAGCAATCCAGAATGTAAATATAGCAATATGTATTGTTGATATAGCGATCGTATTGCCGTAGCGACCATCTCTATAAATAGTTGATTTAACAAAACATTGTATAGGTAAAATAGCAATCTAATCTCTACGCAAATAAAGTATTACTCCACTAATAATATACGATTTTTTAAACTTTAGAAGGTTACCCTAACCTAATGGTATCGCTCTTACAGCAATTTCCATCAGTATTATTCTATAAAAAGTACCCTCGTATCATCCAGAAATTATTACTCAGCTGCGGTAAAGTAAAAAGAAGAGAAATCTATTTCTTTTGTGTGCGTGATAATGTGCAGCCTGTATGTACCTACGTGTCACCGACGAATCCAAACATATATGCATGTATATATCAGACTATGTACGTTTTTTATTTTCTAAAGATATAATGTATGAACTGATTTTGATAAATTAACTGTCAAAAAAATTCACTCTAATTAAGTGAGTGGAAATATGTACGAAAACTTTGAATCACAATCGGTTTTTTTTCTGTTCCAATAATAAATTTTTTAATTAAGTAGTTCATATCCGTCTTAATGACATTCATAATATTTACAGTCATCAGTGACACTAAAAGAGAAAGATGAACAATAAGTAGGGAAAACCGGGGAACGACGGTCTGTCTAAACAAGAATTATTGTTTTCATCTCTTTCAAACACAACTAACACTACTCTACTATACAAATGATAGAAATTCATTGCGAAAAATTCATAGAAATATTGATAATAAATGACCAAAAAATGGGAGGTTTTATTTTTTTTTAAGGTTCAGAATTTTAACATTAAAATCATATGAAAAAAACAATAAATTGAAAGTTTTTTTAAATATTTTATTCCTCTGGACTAAAAAAAAGTACGGGATTCGTCATAAACGATATAAAAAAGAGCTAAAATAAATATATTACTCATGCGTAATTATTTTAGTTTCAGTTCATTTAAACTTTGTGTTTACTTTATTTTTCAAGTATTTCTTTTTCAGTTACATAAAATAGTAAACAATCTTCATATATAGATATTAGGGGTATGCGAATCGTGTTCGAATCGAATCAAATGGAATACAACTATACGATTCGAAATTCGAATCGAATTATTCATAACTTTTCGCATAATTCGAAACTCCGAATTTCTCAAACTACTCGATTCGAATCGAAAAAATTCTAATCAGTTTTCAAATATTCGATTAGTATGTAATGGAAAACTTAGTTCTTAAAGTAACCAAAAATAATTTTCTCGTAGAATCGTTTCTCAGCTCTATTTACCTCTGACAAAAATTTGAATTATTAGAAAAAATATGACAATTTCCAGTCGTTCGAAAGAAAATTTCGGAATTATTTGAAAGTTCGAAACGAATAGTTCGATTCATAAGTTCGAACTATTTGCACATCTTTTGTATACATGTATCTAATATTTAGCGACGAACATATAGGACTAGATTGGAACAATAACGGCCTAAGTCGCCAAATACTAAAGAATGAAACGTTGTGAGCGATAATGAGAACAGGAGAGATAAAAAAATTAATTTGTGGTGGTGAAAGGTGTTTTGTCTAAGTATACGATAGCTGTGACTCCTCAGTTAGTTGTGTCTATCACATACCCCACCTAACACGCCGTATTGGAAGTACATGTTGAAACTATTATATATTGAACCAGGCATAGGGATGAGTCACTACGAGAGGCGCGAGTTGTACAATGCCATCTCGCGGAGTAGAACCGAACCGCCACATATATGTATTCAATTATTAACGTACAGTAGTAATAATTAAATCCTATTTTAGCAGAAGTTTTTACTTTTTATGTAGGAATAAAATTCCAGGTTAATAAGAATCCATTAAAAATTTCTTTTAACAGCAGCGCGGTCATGCCCGTCCATAAAAAATGTACCTTGATTATTAAAGCTTTTGCTCATTAATTATTTAAAATTAAACCGACACGTAGCAATAAATGCCAATTTCACGTTATTTTGAGAAGTAAAAAAGATCAAATTAAATTTTAATTATTTATCGCTAGAGATCTGTTAAAAAATAACTCTCAACTTTCAAACCTTAGCTATAGTCTCACAGACCACTATTTCAAGTTAAAATCAACAAAAGTTTTTTTAATTTCAGAAAATTAATTTTTACTCAATTTTCGCAGATTTTAAAATTCATTATCAAATTATTATTCTGTAAGGCATTAAGTAATTTCGGGACTGGACTAAATCTTTGATGTCGTTCAAAAATTGCATCTTCGTCTAATCATCTTATTACTAATGTTAATTTTTTCTTTAAATTACGAATGCTTCTTCTTTCGAGTATCAATATACGAAATCAAAAATATTTCAACTGCAGAGATAAAATTTTTTTTAAAAAATAATAACTTCCAAGGTCATTTTATTTTGTTGGGATTCATAGGAATGACCGATAAGCTGATTCATCGGCGAATATCCAGGATGAGGTTTCGAGTAACTCAATCAGCCGTTAGTGAAACACCGGAACTCGTAACGTGATTGAGAACCGGTAGTATCGACGAATCGATAGCAAGAGGAGTCGGACTAGGGTAGAATGACGTTAACGAAAACTTCATTAACTGAGTCGTACAGATAACGATTACTTCTTTCTTTATTCTGAATCTATAAGCTGCATTGAGTTTTAGTTCTTTTCCTTCTCGTTATCTGGCTAAACCCATATCTTTTACTCTTTCAGTCTAGACAATAACTGATAGAAATTACTTTCATGAATATAAAACGTATAAGTCATTGTTAAATAAAAAAAGAATATAACAATCTGCATACTAACAAGCATATAAAAAAGAATCAAAATATCCCGCTTAAATCGAGGTCTTTTATTATTTATCAAAATATCGACAAATTATTTTTACAGTACGATAGGATGCCGAGGCTCTATTTTCGATTAACCTTTCGTCCGTGGCCGTATCCTTTGCCGAATATCGTTAGTCACCCAGTAGTGATTTGCCGCAATGTTAATTTCAGTGCAATGTTGCCACGTCAATTTCAAAATTTCATTAATTTACATCAGATTATTAGTTTTTTACTTACCTTTTTTTTTTTAATAAACATTCGCTATGAAATTTATTTATTATTTATACGGCCAGGCTCCAGATTGTTTAACTTATTGAATCAGCTAAGAACGTTTTTCATAAATATGGCAACGTCGCGCATCAAATTTTACTTACGAGATCAGTGGCAGTGTAGAAATCGCCGCAATTTCACGATTTATTCGTATTAACATACACTGAAAAAAATAATCGGGAGCAGCTACCGATCGCCAATCAATTTTTGGTAACAGCTACCGATTTTTTCGGTAGCTGATACCGATTATTTCGGTAGCTATTACCGAAGTAATCGGTAGCGTCTACCGAAAAATAATCGGTAGCGGCTACCGATCACCAATCGGTAGCTGCTCTCGATTTTTTTTTCAGTGTAAATTTAAAAAAAAAATAACGCAACTAAAATTATAGAAACTTTTCATATCGATTAGTAAAACATTAATACACGAATTGCTAAATCGGTTTAGAAAAGTAATGATTAATTTTTTTAAAATTGGAATTAAAAACAAAAGGCCTGGGGTTCCCTCATAACGAAACGGATGAAAAGTTAATAGAAAAAGAGTCTAAGTTATTAAATCTCCACTTTAAAACCGGCGGCATTGAAATTGACTTATTTTAACCCCGCCCTGATGGATCCGGATCAAGTTAATTACCGTAATTTTCTGTAATTTACGGTATTTGGAAGAATTACGGTATTTTACAGTAAAATACGTGTTGTTTGTAACGGTAAAATTCCGTAATTTGCGGTAAAATACGATATTCTACGGTAACCGTGGGTATTTTTACTGAAAATTTGCGGTAAAAGAACGGTAGTTTACCCTAATTTTGCGGCAAGCCTGCCGTATTTTACCGTAAAGAGTAGTATTGAACTGTGAAAACTGTAAAAATACAAAAACATACGGTACTCACGGTAAGAATACTGCAAATTATGGTAAATTGCCTTAATTTACCGAAGTTCACTGTAAATACCATAAATTACCACGTGTTACTGTAAATTGCCGTATTTTACGGTAAATAACGGTAAAATTCGGTAAATTACCGTAATTCGGATTCGCAAGGGCGGTTGGATGTTAAAATACACTCACATCGGTGTAGTGGTGTTATCCAACCGGAACAATCGTGATCTATTAGTATTATGTCGACTCATTAATTAGCATTATTCTATTGAATTTAAATGAAGTATTTAAGGCCAAGAAATCAAATCTGTCAATTATCTCGTATAAAAGTTCGTAAACACGATAATTCTCCACACTCATAATTAATCAACATAACACTTTTTTTATCAGCTTTGTATTTTTCATCTCAAGAATCTCATGAAACTCACTACTCAAATCCTATTTGTTTATTTGTAATCATTAAAAAACTTGAAACCGATAATTCACGAAAAATTAAGGTGCCATTTTTATTATTGCTGTTATTATTTTTTTCCATTTTTCCCATCATTAACTACTGGCAGCAGCACTATCGTAAGTAGGATTAAAAAGGAAACGACATCTAAGACTAAAAAGCGAGATATTTAAAACAAAATTGTAATAAAAAAAAATTAAACTGAAAATAAGGAATGAAAAAATCCAAGTAATAATTTAAATATTGAATAAAAATTCATGATAAAAAAAAAGTAAATTAATATTCAAAAATGATAATAAAATAAAAGTAAGGATTAGAAATAAAATGAGCGATTGAGATGCGGACTTTTGGATTTCCCAACATTTTTTTTTAGTTTTCATTATAAACCTCCGAATTTATTTAAGCAAGATAATGATAATATTATACCAAAGCTATATACGTTCCTGTATTCATGTATACTCAGCCTCTATGATAAATCAAGAGTATCAAGACCAACCGATTAAAATTAAATTCTAGAATGCTACCTGCATGATATTAATTAGCAAATACTAATTCCAACTATACATGTAATACTCTCGTATTAAATCGTATTAGACGTGTCTGAAATGGTAAATTGACATATTTAAACCTATCCTTCAAATAACGAAGTGATCATTTAATAACAGCAAACGATTACGTGTTAGATTTTGTCACTGCAGATAGATTTTATAATATTTCTGTCATATGAGCATATCATTCTAATTCTATCCTCGAATTACTGATTATATTCAACATATCTCTCTGCTTTTTGGTCCTCATACCAGCAACTGTTTATTGATTTACGATGCAAATACTTGTCCGATTTGACGGATACTATCTTCTATTATACGGATATCATCTTATTGGATTATAGACAAATATTCACTATCTCATCGAAGGCTGGAATGCATCAGAGACTTGAAATAATCAAATACAGCTTCACTATTAGAGAAGCGCCTTGATAAAGTATGGACTTGAACCTAACGGAAATTAGTTGAAAGCCAAATATATTTAATATGATATTGACTATGGAAGCATCAAATTAAAAATAATCAGTTATTATAATTTATCAAATTATTTATGCTGACTTTGATTTGTTAAAATTGGTTTAAAAATTTTTAATAGATATTATTCTATTTAAAATGTATCAAGGACATAAAGGAAGATTATTAATCAATATCATTTGCTAGTAATCTACACGGAAAAAAATAATCAGTAGCAGCTACCAATTGGCAATCGGTAGCCGCTACCGATTATTCCGGTAACAGTTACCAATTTTTTGGTATCAGTTACGTACACACACTCACACACACACGCACTCGCACACACATGCGTACGAAGACGCACATACGCGTACACAGGGAAGCACACACGTGCACCCGAGCTCACACACGCACAGACACACACGCGCCCATGCACACGCACACTCGTACATATATCCCGTGTAACATCCCTCAGAAATAGTTTTTTATGTCCACTGAAATTCGTCAGTAGAACCGAAATAATCTGTTGCAGTTACCGATTATTTTGGTAGCCGTTACCGATTGAAATCGGTACCAGTTGCCGACTGGTAATCAGCACCAGTTACCGATTGGTAAACGGTAGCTGTTACCGACAATTAATCGGTAGCTGCTATTGATTATTTTTTTCCATGTATATGGTTAAATTAGTACAGTTTAGCCAAAATTTTGTTCATAACATATGTAAATAGATTTTTAATTTTAAACAACTACATTATTTCAGAGTCTGCAATTTTAAAACCGGATCTTTTATCTGATAGTGTATCAAAATTTTTTATTTGTAACTTATGAAGCACTATAAAATTAATGAAATAAAATATTCGATTTAAAATTTATACTTTAGACAAAATCAGAAGTAAGATTGGAATAAATTTTTAATCAAATTTGCTCCGTCACTTGGGGTCGCGGAGTTTTAAACAAAATTAGCCTGCACACGGAATAAATAGTTTTTTTCCAACTGAGTGAACTTGGCATACTGAATTTTAATTCAATCCACATCCACTGCGATTCGAAATTTTAATATTAAAATAAATTCATATTTAATAGAATTCATTTTTTATGCGAAATAATTTGGTTAAGTATTAATAATTAAACATATCATTTATCAATTCATAAGATATTCCATTTAAATTCTTGATTACAATTGAATTTTCCAGTTTTATTTTTTAATAAAAGATTATTTTTGTCTTCTATTTACTTATTGTTGTTATCACTCGAAGCTTTTAAATCTATGACATTGAATAAGTTATTACAAATCACGACCACAGATAAAACAATTACGATATTATAGTCTAGACAAAAGGTGTAAATTGGAATGTAAATAAAAGTATATTGATTCACTAAATTTTGTAGCATCACTCAATTACATAATTTGAATAATATATAAGAATCGAAATAAATGAAATTAACCTTCGAAAGGAATACATTTAATAGGAGTGATAATTTAATCTATTACGCTTTTTGGATGTTGGCAGAATAGACTTCGTCGTTTGCTGTCACTATTTTTATCGTCTACATAACGTTCGCAAATTATATTGAACGTTTTTTTCAATAAAAGTACTTAAAATGTCGAGATAGAAATTATTTTCCCGAGAAAAATTTTATGCTGAAAATGGCCTAATAAAATTTTACAACAGTTCATAAAATTTTGTAAAATTATCTCATGGTTTCTAATACAATTTTATGAATTTCATGAAATTTTATAAAATTTCTTACCAATGATTCTTTGAGATCTTAATAACAAAAATGTAAAATTTTATACATTTTTATGAAATTTTACAAAACTTCAGTTTTGGGTTTTTAAGAAATTTCATGAAATTACCCTAGCAGACCTGATTTACCGTAAATTTACGGCGTTTTCCCGTAAATCACCGCAAATCTATCGTAGAATTCGGGCAGACTTACCGTAATTTACGGTAGATTTACGGTAAAGGGTAAATTACGGTGGGTTTACCGTTAACTACGGTGTTCTTACCGTAAATTTACTGCAGAATACGCTAAATCTACCGTAAAAGTTCGGGCGGAATGCCGCGTTACCGTCAATTACGGTAAATCGCCTAAAATTATCTCATGGTTTTTAATAAAATTCTATGATTTTGTTCTGAATTTTTGAAATTTTATGAAATTTCATTAAACTTTATGAAATTTCACATCAATAACTCCTTGGGATCTTCATACTAATTATAAAAAATTTTATAAGTTTGTATGATATTTTATGAAAAATTTGTTTCAGGAGATAAGACACAATTCTATAGATTAAATTTATAAATAATTAGTAACAACTTCAATTATCAATCAACAAAGCAAATGAAAACCTTTTGTATCATTTAACTTTTTAATTCGTACTGATTTCATTAAGTTGAAATTTTGTGTGTAATTTTAAAAAAATTATTTCAGATAACCACCAAGTTGAGAGCTCTCAGAGTTGTTTTCATAATAAAAATATCATCGCAACATTCAGACCCAATCTTACTATAATTAGACCTTGTAATTTAGTCATTTAATCCCCGAATTTTCATTACTCGTATTTCACTCCGCAGTATATTTTTTTTTTCTTTCTATAAATAACATCATTAAAATCTCCCTCGGAATAAAGTTTGCTCCAAAGGGATTAAGTCAATATAATATCCACTCCACATTTAATCCGCGTTTACCTCGCAATTTTTTTTTACAGTGTAAACACTATTAATTTGACAGTTATTCCAACTCACAAATTGGCGTTATCATTTAAATGAATTATCATTATTAATGATTAGAGTTAACCACCATACAAAATCAATTGACTCAACCGAGCTTTGGACAAGTGATAAACATCAGAGTTTGGTGTGTTCACCGTAGTTTAGCGATGAGTCAATCTTGAATAGCGGAAGTAAAATGGAAGTGTCGAAGAGCGTGTTCTGCGGAAGGTAGGAAAATGGAGAGATATGTTTAGATTTGTGGAACAAACCACCAAATTTCCCGTTCAATCTCAATATATATCACTTTGTTGACTGTAATATCATACAATCATAATCAATAAATAATATTCCAAAATTGACATAGGATCGAAGTACCATTTTTGGCCACTTTAGGTCCAGTTTTGACCACTTAGAAATTTTAGATAAAATAATTTTAAAAAAATGCAATGACATAATTAATTTATTTAATGTATTCGTTAATACTTTTGTCACACCATTACAATGGAATTTTTTTTTTAAATACTTTTTCATTAATTAAAATAAAGTATTAGATATCCAAACATGGAACAGTGGCCACAAATGGCACTTCCGCCCTATTTACACTGTAACAAATCGGGAGTGCATCCGGAGTGAACACGGATTTTATTTAAATTCGAATTCACTTTCTCACTCGGAGTTTCGGAGTTTAAAAAAAAATCACTCTGCATCAGGAGTGAATAGGGATTTTTTTTATGGGTGGAGTAATTTCGGAGTGATGCGGATTTTATTTCAATCCGCATTCACTCCGCAAATTTTTTATACTCTAGCAAAAATTAATCGCTAAGGATTTTTTTTTTGTAAATTTGAGTTATCAGTTGAATAAATTAGATAAATTTTAAATTTTCATTTATTGAATTAAAAGATTTATTTGTACAGAGTATTACAGCACTGATAGTGATACAATTTGTATTACATGCGACACAGTTCATATGGTTTTCAGTTTGTATTCAGCATAGATGATCAGGGAGTGTGATCTTATCAGCATAATGTAGTACTATCCACTCCGCTTTTAGCTTCATTGGATACATTCTATAAAACAGATACAATGTATAAATTTTCATGAATATTGAGTTACATTTTAGTGCTTACGCAATCGATTTCATACTATACTAAAAATAATAGCACGTAAAAAAAAATTCAATTGCAATTGATATACGATAATAATTTTATACTAATGATTCGTTATCGTATTATCTGGGTCTAAAAATTTGATCTGTTTACGCGTTTCGGAAAATTCCAGTTTTTGTTCAGTAAATTTCATTGCACTGTAAAAAGTTATGAGTGAATTTAAAATTAACTTTTAATTCGAATTCACTCCGTCTCTCTGGATTTTCAAGTTTAAAAAGACTCCGTATATTAAATAAATAGAGAGTTTTTATCTGCGGAGTGGTTTAAGAGTGAATGTAGATTCTATTTTGATTTGCGTTGACCCTGCGGCCCAGCCCCATAACTTCCTGCTGTTTTCGAGCTGCTTGAGTAAAAAAACAGTATCGCGGCTACATGTTCGAGCCCGAAAATACTCTTTTACGCATTAGTTTTAAGAGCTCGAAAATAGATTTTTTTTCCTTGATCTACAAAAAATCAGAAATAATTAAAAAAATTAAGTAATTTATAACTTTATAACTCATTATATTTTTCGTTATCGATATCTTTATCAAATTAAGGTAACAGTTTCTATGATGCCATTAGTAATCGTGCCTATATTATTATGGTACTCATTACCGTACCATTATGAAATGAGCATTACCATAATATTATGGGAACGGTTACTATGGCGTAAAGGGTTTATTTCCATACACACCTAGTCACCATTACAAAGAGGGTATAGGATCTATTCCTATGGGACTAAAAGAACTATGGAACTATTTATGAGTATGCTAATTTTTATCATGATTCAGTCACCATACAATATGGGAACAATTCCTATAATTATAGGAATTTTTTCCATAGTTACGGAAACGTTTTCCAGAAATTTTGGGCGTTCTCAGTGATTATTACCATACACTGTAATAAGAGTGGTGTTAAAAATGGACTCATTTTAACTCCGCCCGGTGTTAAAATGAAATTACACCAGTATAGGAGGCGTAATTCGGCGGTGTTAAAATACCGGTGTAAAAGCGGGGTAAACTGCGTTCGCTTGAAGTATTAATTTTGAAAAGCTTATAAAACACAACAAATGTCAGTTTTTATGAAAATTAATAAAAAAAAATCATTTATTAACAAGTATAAAACAAGAAAACAAAGTATTAAATTGACTGAACTATTAGATACAGTAATATATATTACTATATTATTGTTAAATACCAATTGTATATGATATTATTCGTAAAAAGTCGACGTATAGAAATTAGAAAAAAAATTCTATTAAATATAAAAAAATAAAAAAATTTCATGAATATTGTCAGGAGGGAATTTCAACTTTGTTATATATTTATTTTTGTTATACACAATTTATGTAAAAAGTACACAATTTTACTTCCACCATTTCAATCACCAATAATTTAATTAATTAATAAAACCGCTATTTGACTGTAGTGATTGAATCAGTAAAAATATTCATAAAGTAAAATATTTTAACACCGGGGAATTTTTTTTTAACACCGGTCTAGAATATTTACACTGGTGGCGGCGTTATTTTCACACCGCTTTCGGTGTTGAAATTTAACACCGCCAATTTTAACACCTACACCGCTTGGACTTACCCCGGTGATTTTTTACAGTGTAGTGTTATGGGTTGATATTTCATAAACATACTCTCTTTAATTTGAAATAGTGAAAATAGTGACCATTCACGGTTTACTACACAGAGAAATTATTCTCTTTTGAAAAGCTATGGTATCATAGTACAGCCGGACCGTGTTGACCACACGCAGAAACTGAAATGAACAGGCAAGAAATACTATGGTCGTAGTAAAATAGACAACAGTAATATCTCAAATTACTGTAGCCATCGTAAATTTTACTATGGTCACACTCAAATGTCTCCTAGTTATTTACATCTACAATAATTTCTCTCATCACTCAGAAGTAATTTTCTCTAGCTCCCGTTGAAGACGTTCATACTGTTTACATTAATAATATTACGGAATTTCTGCTGTCAATATTGTATTAGATGAGTCATTGAAGGATATTGCTTAAAGTTTTGAAGTTCAATGTTGATTAAGAACTGTATTTTATGTTAAATTAATGACAAACGTTGTTTGCTTCCTAAAGTATCCAGCTGTTGAATTGATTCATAATGATGATAGTAAAAACGCTTGCATAGAAAACTTCAAGCAGGTCATTGATCTAGAATCAGTGAGTTTAAAATTTTTATGCTAACATATAAATTGTGAATAATACTTTATATTGAACATATATTTATATATATATTTAAATTTACAAGAAGTTTATAAAATAATAGTCAGTTTAATGGTTTGTTTATTTTGATATTTGTCACTGAATTGCAAGAAACTTTGGAATAACATATATTTAAAATTAGAATAATTTCATTTTATTTAATATAGTTATCATTGAATATACTTGGGTTTTTCACCAGGGATTTTTCAATTGAAAAATTTGAATATCAAGAAGTATAAAAAATTTAACAAGTTTTTATTTGAATTTTGAAAATAAAATATTTGTAGTGATTTGAAAGTTAAATTTTGTTCCATAAAGAAAAGTGAATTTTTATTTTTCGAAAAAATAAAGTTATATTTATAAAACAATCTTAAAAGAATAAAATTTAATAATGGAAAAATTATTAAGATCTATGTTTTAAAAACTTAATATCCACTCTACAGTTTAACAAAGATATGACGTTTCTGGACTCATCTTTGCAATAAAAATTAATTCTGTCACAGTTGTCTTTTCCTGCACCCGGCGGTCTTAAAAGTTATAACTGCTTTCGAATGAGGTGAATCGACTCCCACAAACGTAACTTTCTACATGAAACTTCTATTCAGCCTTCAGGCAGGAACTCAAAGTGTTACTTAAAATCGCCACGAGAGCTTTTGTCTGTGTGCTCGTGTAGCTTTAACCGTAGCAATACCATAAACTCTTCCACTGTATTACTCTTGACAGTTTCTCTTGTAACTAGCTCGTTTAATTAAGAAGTAGGTCCAGGAAAATTGAAATATATACTGAAGAAATAAATTAAAAACTATTTTCATATTGTTTTTGTCACGCGTTTATTGATTACTTAATTTTTTAACTTCTCGCTAAGAAAATTGAAAATTTTCGAAAAAAAGGAACTTTTTGGTTTCGGCCTGATTTTTGAAAACCGAATTTTGAGCATATTTCAAAGTTTTGCGGTCTTAGAAAGCTATTTTGATTAATTCCAAGATGATGTCCGAACCCTTATCAAAAGAAACGAGTTAAAACGATTAGAAAAAAAAAATTTTAAATACTTTTCAATGCTTTTAAATACTTTTGAATCGCCCTTCGTATGGGCATTTAACATTGCAAAGCGTTTTGAATCGTTTCTTTTAATCAGGGAGTGTATAACATGGAGAAAATTTTATTATACTATTTGCGATACACGGCAAAAAAATTATGGGAACTTTTGCTATGCATTATGGGAATAGTTCCCATAATGGTATGGAAATTGTACCCATACTATTATAGGGATGGTTCCCATAATATATGGGACTAGTTCCCATACCATTATGGGAATCATTCCCATAATATTATCGGAACTATTCCTATAATATCATAAAAATGTTTTTTTGCAAAATAGTGTAGAAATTTCCTTCATGATATGGAGAGATTAAAATGAAGCTTCTTCGACGCTAAATTTGTTTAAAAAAAAAGTTTTTGTTAAAAATTGCAATGATTTTGCCTAATACGAATTTTTTTTCAATGTTCGAATTTTTAGTCTTATATTTAACAATATTTCTGTGTATTGTAGAAGTAATTACCACACTTTTCTTTAAATTAATTTGTTCATGATAGTATGGGAACCATTCCCACAATATTATGGAGATGATTCCCATAATGGTATAGGAACTATTCCAATAGCATTATGGGAACTATTTCTATAATATTATGGGAATAGTTTCCATGCTATTATAGGAACCATTCCTATAATTTTATGGGAATAGTTCCTATAAGTTATGAGAATGATTTCTATAAAATAGAGGGTTCATTTCTATGTTTTATGGGAATGATTCCTATGATTGTATAGGAACCGTTCCTTTAATTATAGGAACCATTCCTCTAATTATAGGAACCATTCCTATAATAGTGTGGGTAGCAGTCCCATAATTGTAGGAACTGTTCCTATAATTATGGGAACCATTCCTATAATTATAGGAACTGCTTCCATAATTTATGGTTATAATTCCTATGTTGGTATAAGAAAAAATTTTACAGAATTATGGAAACCGTTTCCATAATTTTCTTTCCGTGTACTAAATTTTTAATTTTTACTATTTTAAATAGTAGTCAAATTTTTCAGAGGTAAAATAATAAGTTTTGCAATTGATAATTATTACAGTATCGAAGATACTAATTGTGACTATTCAAGATTATAATTGTTACAACCGAAGATGGTAACTGTTTCCATTCAAGGTTGTAAAAATTTTGATACAAAGTAGTATATAAATAAAATAAATTTATATAAACTTAAATCCTTTATTTATATCCGTACTTTAACTATATACATTTTGTCCATTGAATTTTTTTCTTTTTATTTCATTAGTTGAAATAGTTTATCTGATTTTTTTCATACCTACGACTAAAAATAAAAGCATATATTCACTGAGAATGTGCGAATGACTTCACAAAAAGTATTCACGATAATTTTATCAGTTTGTACAATCAGTAAAAATTCCATTTGTCTCTTTAAAAAAAGAAAAAATTCATCATTTACTTCTTTATATTTTTTTAATTTAAATATAGCTTTGAATAATTATTTTCAACGACATATTAAAAAATAATGATATTCATTAGTTTGTGTATTTTATCCATAAAATAAAATACTTTGAAAGGCTGCATTATTCGAATATTTTAATTAAAATATTATTTTTTAAAAAACGATCATGAAGGTCACTAAGATTGATTCAATCAATACAGAATCTAGTCAATTTTTAATGAGGTTATAGAGATTGGACTAAGGGTAGATTTCCGGAGCGGATTAAGTGTAATATATTGTCAATATTGAAGTTATAGAGGTCGCCGAAAATTCAAGTTAGACTATATAGATTCACATAAACTTTAAGTTAGGTTATAAAGATTCATATATTAGGCAAAATTTATATTATAGAATAGAATAGAGGATTCAGTTGAAATTTTACTTTCATAAAAGTTATAAACGAGTTATAAAATTCTGAATTGCTGATATCATTTTTCTTTTATATAATAATAGAAAAAAAAAGTTATTTGATTCATCGAAGATGTTAGATTATTTAAATCGATTGCAAAATATCGCCCAAAAATTGGCTTTAAAGCCCCAATTAAAAAGGCATAAGGGTGTATAATGTAATTGGTTATTAACAAGTGACTCGAAATAGGGCGTGCAACAAATTTGATTTTACTGATCGATCTATTTTTAGTCTAGTAGTAAAAAAAAAATATTGATAAGCATTTTTTATACTTTTTGACAAAACATGCATCGAGCTGCAAAAAATAATTTTTTATCCATTCTTATGGCATCTGTGACGCAGTACATAATATAGTGGAATTTTTAATAATATTTATGCTGTTCAGGTCTATTATATTTTTATATAGAAATCATCCGAGTATAAAGGATCAGACAAATAAATATTTAATCTTTGCCTGAAATACAATTTTTATTTTAAAATTTTCAAGGAAAAATGTTTATTGAGAGAGTAAAATAGGTGATTTTCAAGTGAACCGTTTTGAATTCAATCCGAAATTTTTTTAAGTTCCAAAAATGATCAACTCAAAGATTATAAATCTTTTTTAAACATTTTTGGAGCCAATTTTTTTTTTTTTTTTTTTTTGTTTTTGACAGTTGATTAAAAAAATATATTAGTAAAATACTCATGCAAATGCAATTAATCTACTAAATCGTTCATTTTCGGTTATACGTTCTTTCAATATGTATAGTGGTAAAGCAAAAAAATTCAATCAAACGAATGAATACTGATGATAACATACATAACAAAGCAAAGTTTCATCTGTCAAATTAGTTGGAAATTGTATAACACATCTATATGTTATTTATATCATAAAAAACGTATAGCGATGTAGGATCTTAGGTTTCCATAACTTTTAGTCACGCAATCTTAGAACTGCCACGTACGTTCTCTCATTTCATTACATTAAAATTGAATTAACTTTTATCAAATATCTCAGATTTCATAAAAATCTTACACTCTATTTTCATTTATTAAAGTTGATAATTTTCAAATTATAAGGAAAGAGTCATCGGGATTTTTTCATCAATAAAAAACATGATTACTTTCTCTAAGTAATGCTCTTAATACATTAGATCACATTCCGGATCGAACTAAAATTTTCTTATTTTTTTTTTTCGCAGTTAAATATTTTTTTTTTTTTTAAATTACTAATAAGGCAACCCTGATAAGGATTCGATGAGGATATCCTGGTAAGGACCTGATGGCCTCATGTGTCATTAGCGTTGCATCCATATTAATTCCTCCCCGGGTCAAAATATCGAGCCTCAATCTAGCCTCATCAAACTCAAGTAAGCCTCAATCCAGCCTCACTGAGTAAAGAAAGCATTTAAAGCCTCAAATGATTCTCAAAGATCCTCAAGAAGCTTCGATGAGCCTCAAATGAACCTACTACTCGACTATGTAATTTAAATTCAATTAGTTTTATTTGAGGCTCCTGGATCACCATTTGAGGCTCAAAATGCTTTTTTTACTCAGTGAGGCTAGATTGAGGCTTACTTGGGTTCGATGAGGCTAGATTGAGGCTAGATATAGTGACCCGGGTCGTCAAGATGTCTCGATCTGGACCTTTTTTGAAATAAGTTTAACCTGATAAGGACCTTGTCAGATTTTCATGAAAAATTCTAGTCGGGTTCACGTGTGAAGGTTAATTTGTAACTGACTGATAGATTAACTGGCTGTTTGTCTGTAAGTTTCTGTATCCTTTGGTATTGAAGTATAAGTCAGTATTTTAGTAAAAAAGGGATTTTCAGAAAAATCGCAACTGGTTTAAACTTTAAGTAGGCGTAAAGGGTGGTCTTAAAAGATGACATAGAGAGGTGACATTTTTAAAAAAAGATATAGAGAGATCCAACGGGTCAGCGAGCGTAGAACTTAGCTACCGAGATAAGCCGACAAATACGTTGAGCAGGAAAAGTATGAAAATTTAAAGGTTTAAAGATTTAAGTACAGACTCAAATATAAATAATTTTACGAAAAGAATTATATATACCTTTGGTGAGCGTGAAATTAAGAGAGTTGTAAAATAATAAAATTTGAGAGCATCTAGACTAGAAAACTGCACATTTGATGGGCAGGTTTAAAAAAAATTAAAATTTCAGAAAAGTTATATTTGAATTTTCGAGTTTTATAATTATATGAGTCTAAAAGTATGTATTTGTAATCGTGTTTGTCTCTTGTACTGAACAGATATATTTTTAAATATAAGAAAAATTGTAAGGCACTTTTTCCAATCTTGAAGATAAATCAAGGGTCTGAAGGACTCTTAGTAAAGTGCCTATAGTGGTAGGTATTGCTAATTCAACAATACTCCATTCAGTTGGTTCAGATACTACATAATAAAAGTACCTGCTTGTATACAAATTTTTTTTTCCTTTTGAATAATACACACGTAGAATAAACTACACGGTAGCATATCATCAGCACTTGTATTTTATTTCTCATTGAAAAATCAATATTTGAGGTTGCAGCGCCTCTCGAGCGCCGTTCGCTCGAGACGAATCTCAGTTGCCACGAAAATCTGTGACGCGCCAACTCCCACGTTACGGTGTAACGGTAGAGGCCAGAGCTATCTCTGCCAAATTAAACTTCAAAAGACCAGTCAAGACAAATTAACGTCTGTGAGTGAGGATATTGTGATTAACGGGGTGACTTTATTATTTTAAAATAGTTGCGAAAATTAATTGAGTATTCTACTTAAATAATATTTTTAAAAATACTTTCTATTATATCTTTTGACGTTATACTGTCAATGTTATCGCTTGAAAACGTTCACTTAAGCCGCGCCATCTTGGAAAATTTTAGCGCCCTCTCTATTATTTATATGTCCTTCAATCCTATGTAGTAAACTTATACAATAGATATCCACCTGTTATGACTTTACTATTTTATGATAAAAAATTTATTCAGCAGAACAAGTCATCATATTTCTATCGAGATTTTACTTATTTATTTACTAAATATTTTTAAATCAAACAAATTTAATACTTTTTTTTAAATTTATTTTTACCGGGATTGGGTTAATAAAAGCTCTGTAAATATATATTTATATATGTTTATAAACTTTAATTCAAAAATTAAATTAAAATTTATAAACAAAAAAATCCTCCACATTAATTTTTTAAAATTATTTTAAAAAATAACTATACATAATTAAATTAACACTTGCACTTTCGTACTGGAAATTATTCCAAAGCCCAGGAGTGCAAATGACAAATTTCATTGGCATGTCAACAGTATTTTTTTAAAAATATGCCATTAAATTATTTAAAATTATAATTTCTTAATTAATGTTTTAAATTATCAAAAATACCCCCATGAAAAAAATTTATAAGAAAAATATATATTAAAATATATTTTTCATATAAAAAAAATACATAAAAAATATATAAATATATATAAAATATGTATAAAAAATATATTTTAAATAGCTAACTTTTGGCCGATTTTCGTATATATTTTATATATTTCGAATGTATTTTAAGTATATTAAAAATATATCTTAGAACATATAAACAATACATGTATAAAAACAAAGAAAAATATATTAACAATATATTTCAAATATATAAAAAATAGATTTTTATTTTAACTAACCAACCTAGGAAAAACATATATAAAATTTAGATAAAAAATATATTTTTTATATATGTTTTTTATATTTCCATAATTATGTTTTTTATGTACTCTAAGATATATATTTTTAATAGATTTAAAATATATACGAAAATCGGCCAAAAGATAGCTATTTAAAATATATTTTTTATACATATTTATATATTTTTTATGTATTTTTTTGATATGAAAAATATATTTTTTTTATATTTTAACATTTATTTTGTTTACAAATTTTTTTCATGTAGGTAGTTTACTAAAAACTAGCTTTAAATTTCGATTAACTGTAGAATATAAGCAGAATCCTGAATCATAAGCCTACTCTACTAAAGTATTCTACTCAATAATTTTTTTTTTTAACTTTAATGATTCTAGAGTAATAAAAAAAAAGTATACTTATCATTGCGCTTACTTAGTCTTGTACTTAATATTTAATTGATCATACAGTATATAATTTTAAAAATGCACTATAAGGCTTTAATTAAGTGAAGAAGCTTATGCGGAATATTTTATCAAAAATAATTCTATAGACAAACAAAATTTTTACTAAAAAAATTTTTTTTAATTAAATTAAAAATCAACATCAGCTTTAATCGATTCAACAAATACCGTTTGAGTTATCGAACCTATGGAGTAGAAAAATTTAATTAAGAAAAAAAATAAAATAAACTATAATATTGATATAAAAAATATAAAACAGTCAAGCAATTGAAATTTCGAGCGGCAGTTGATTGTCGAAAACGTTCAAACTAATTGAAAGATATATTTCTATACAACTCGAGCTGTAATTAATGATCCAGGCTGCAGTAATATCTATAATTCTAATTGCGTTATAGACCCTAATTTCGAACCGAGTAATATTAAATGCCATAAATATGCAAATAAATTAAATTTTCAAATTAACCGATTGATAATCTCGTAATTTAAATAAAAATGATTTATAATTTATCAATAATTGCTGTAATTATGAGAATATCAAATAAGTGACAAAACATATGTCTATTAGCCATACATTTATGTACATAATATTTAAAATAATCAATTTCTACCGACAACAGTGGCATATAGTAAATCGATTCCTATGTCGTAGCGCAAGCGCACAAAAACAAATACGACGATCGGCAAATGACATTCCTGAACTTTCATATAAAGCATTCTAGCATAAAATAAATAAATAATCGAGAATTTAAGTAATCCAATAATTGACATATTAAAAATATCCCTTGTCGTGTCAATATTACAGTAAACAAAAAATCCTTTGAGGGTTGACGACCTCGCATACGCAAAACAGCTCGTAAATAGATGCCCTGTTTTGTATACTCTTCTATAACATGACCTGCACATACTAAAACTAATTTTTTTTGTGTATACATAAAAACACATTACCTTCTTTTACTACGCCTTCTATTCGAATTAGATTCCATTTATCACGTTATTTTATTGCACATTATTTAGATCTGACACAATGTTACGAGGATATCACATGCCTCCTAACAAATATCCTCCTAAATTATAGACATCACCTTTTCTTGGAGCTGTATAAATTTTTAAGGACTTATTATATTTCTCGGGTCAAAAAATTAGATCTGTTTTAAAATAAATGATAAATTTCAATGTTTTTTCTTGAATTTAAGTTTATAAATTATATTTATTTTATATAAGAATTTAATCTGTTTTTGCCCGTACTATTCCTTATCCGGCCAGTATCAGAGTTATTTTCGTATGATATTTAGTCTCTTTTAAGGGGGTGGGGGGTAGTGGCTAAATCGTGAAAAAATCTTTTTTTTATGAATTTTTTTTAGGCGTATGGATTGAGCTAATTTATTAAAACCTTTTGAACATTATTAAGTATATATTCAACAACATTAGGTAATTTTTTTTTGTAAAAGTATCCGCAAACAAGCCGGTGACGGAGCTTTTCCCAGAACGTCTTAAAAAAAGATGATTTGCGGTGAGCAGTGTATCTCAGCTGGAAATTATCTGAAATAAAAAACTATTGAAATTTAGTCAAAGCTGGAACGCTCCCTGATTATTTTTTTTTAATTTTATCATTTTTTAATGGTCATTTAAAGTAAAAATTGCTATTTTTTACGAAAATTTGCGCCGTTTTGGAGGTGGAAAACACCTTTGATGTAAAAAAAAGTTCTAAAACTCAAAGTTGGGGGGAGGTATTTTATACGTAGAAAGTGTGTACCAAATTTGAAATAAATCGGTAATTTAGTTTTTAAATAGCAGTGCTCACGGACTATGCTCTTGATATTTGAAACATGCTAATGCGCTTTGGTAATAAGATGTCACAAGAATTCTGATGGTTTCTAATTCCAAAATATTTTCGACTTTATCCAGTAAATAAGGAAAATTTCTTGATATTTTAAGTTATTTTATTACTTTAATTCAATACTATAAATATTTAGTCAAGACAACTAGAACATGAAGCTGTCAAACTTTCATTAACTGGCGACATTTTTAAACAAAAGACACTAAATAAATATTAAAGAAATCATAATCAATTCTGTAACTTAATAGATTTTTTATAAATATTGCTCATTAATAAAAATATTACAAGTCCATGATTTAATCTAGTTTTGTCTTTGCAAATTTTCAGAACTAAAATTTTTTAAAGTTCAAGAATTAATCTAGTTGTGTCTGCCCGTAACGCAATTGTTTTTTAAAACAACAGATCAAAAACAGCTTGAAATTTTTATAAAAGATCAAAAACAGATCAAATAGTCCAATTAGACTAAAATCAGATTAAATTTTTCGGTTCGGGTAGATCAAAAACAGATTAAAAATTTAATTGAAGTTCAATAACAGACCAAGTTGGCCAAATACCGTCCAGTCAGACTAAAATCAGATCAAATTTTTCGACCCGGGTTATAACGCAGTGACTATGCTTAACATTATTGCTAAATTTTTTTTCAATTTCCGTATATAATCTAAACTTGTACATAGGGGAGGATAGGGGGTAAACCGGTACTTTTCACAAATATAGCACTGAGTTTTTTTTTAATTCGATTACCCAAGTTTCTAAAATTATGGCATTATTCAAAGACAATTTCGCAAATTTAGAATCTTATTCTTCTTTTTTTTATTTAAGAAAATATATTATTATTTTACTTTTTTTGTGTATCAATTATTTTTGCTCAAACAATAAATTTTATAAATATTATATCTGTCAATTTCATTGACATTTATTTACAAGTTTATTCGAGAAAATAATGTCGAAATAATGTAATTGCTGTTTTAACTCAGTTCTTTATTTTGCGTGCCTTGGGTGCCGACGCGCTTAGGGTGTTCAATAGCCTCTTAAAACAATCAGTGATTTCTGACCGTTTCGTTGACATGAAATCGTATCTGTTTTTAATGTCATACATTTCAAAGTTATAATAAGCCAATTAATTCAAAGACAAGACTAAAAAACAAGTTTGATGTTATTTTAAGTCGATTTATTATAATGGTCAGTGCGAAAATTTATTTTGTCGTACATTCATAATACGTTTTCTGTATGTACGTCTGTACGTTGACACGATCACTGATAAGAAACGCAACAAACCAATTGAATTCTTTCTTCAATAAGTAATTAATTTTGTAGAATATAACCCTAAAAAATATCAGAGAGATTAGAATATCGCAGAGAAGTATATATAACAGAAAATCGCAGAGAATTTTATAGTAAAAATTACCCAAAAATTTTAGGTAACAGTCAGAAATGTATTTGAATGCTTACGGAATTTTTGATAAATTTAGTAGATGGACTTTTTTTATTATTGGTAACGGTGATATATTCAGACAATTATTTTGTTATATATATTTTAGAAAATTACACTGAGAGAAAAAACAACTTTTGTGAAAACAATATTTTTTCGAGTAATAGATTGATATGTGATTGCATTATTAACCTCATATCTAGCGCGAAGAATCATTTTCTTGACAGAAGAAAATCAAAATTTTTTTACACTACTGCAAATAAAAAGAAGATCAACGTATCTTGAAATGAACTTGGATTTCTTTCACCAAGAAAATTACTTTGAATGGAATCTTCAAATTTTTAAACCAAAAATATATTAGATCGGAAATTTTTATAGCATAATTTCTTGTGGTCACAATATACAATGATTCGAAAAGATTATTTTTCTCTCAGTGCAACATGTTTTCATTTTGTTGTTACTGAGTGATTGCATGTATATACCCCACCCACTTTTTTCCAGCTTTCTTTTAATTTAAATTTTGAGCTTTAAAATGAATCTCCAAAATGATTTGTAAAAAAAAAATGATTACACGCCTTTTTGGTTCAGAGAAGATTACCAAAGTCAAAAGGGCGTATAGAAATGACAGCCTTTTTGGAATTAGTAACGCAATATACAAAAAAAATTTATCTATATATTATAATTTAAATAATTAGCTGCCCATATTTAATGTCATTAAGCATATTTATTGCGCAGCTATGTAAAGGTAATACGATCCAATGAAAAAATTAATTAATTTTGTTTATTTTAATTAAAATAATTTAATATATTTAATCCAAAAGTACTCGAGTTATTTTAATCAAAATTAATTAATAATATTTTCTGAATAGCATACGAAATTTTTTTTCTACTTTATAAATAACAAAATCATATGCGTACAAAATATTTGAATGAATATTTTTTTTTTAATTTATTTTTAATAAAACTCATACATTAATTAATTCACGCTAATGAACAATAATCTCTATAATGCTCATAAAATTACTTTTCAAATAGACAATAGAAATTGTATAATATAGATTTAACGTTTTCATTTTTTTTTTTTTTATGAAAAGGGAACGTTTTAATAATCTATGCAATTATTGAGCTTTCACATTTTTTTTAAATTATTCTTTATCGTAATGATTTTTCCACGATTAATTTTTTTATTTTACGAAAAGATATTTTCCGAAATTACTTCATTATTAATAGTTGATAGATACTCACTAAAAAAACTTGTGATTAATTTGTATAAATCAAGTGTTTTGAATAATAATCATTTGCAATTCTATTTTTTATTCATTTTATTCATTCAGCAGATTGTCAGTGCAATAATTCATGCAACGGAATATCATGACAACAAGTGCCGTTGTGATAAAAAATGATGTATTTATAATTGAGAATGATTTGAAATGAAAAATATATTGATTTAAACTAAAAAACCATACTGAATATCATATTGACAGATGAAATTAATATTCAATTTATGAAAGTCAGTCGGACAATTTCGAAACAAATTATTTTTTTATTGACAAAATACATTTAATTAATTTTTTTCATAAAAAAATCGACCCGCCCAATGTGTGATATATCATAAGTTAGTTTTGTTATTATATATTTTTATAGAGTAAAAATATATAATAAAAATTTACAGCAGCATTCACATAAATGTGAAAAAATGTTACACTTCAAACTTCAGTGAAGTTGACGCATAATCGAAATAATTTAACAGTTTTAAAAAGTTTATATCGTAAAAAATACTGTCAGTATAATATTTTTAAAAGTTTAATAATTTTTGTCATGTCCAAGTGAACGAGTCATAAAAAATCCTCAAATTAAACAAAAACAAAAAATTAGTACACTGTAAAAAATTTGCTGAGTGAATCTGGAGTGGATAATTTTTTATTTATTTAATTTCCCCAGAGTCAATTTCACTCCGAAGAGGAGTTTCGAAAAATATTGTAGTAGTTGTAACTTATAATTAATATCACTTATACACTACAATAATAACACACTTAAAATAGAAATAATAACAGCACAATTAACAGTAGTAAAAGAAAAGCAATCAAAGATATAGTTTATTGAAACACAAGATGTATGCTGTTAAGATGTCAAATTAAGACTGACTGACTCTAGTCGCGCATCTATAAAACAAGAGAAGAAGGCATTTGTTTTCTAGCTATTCAAATATTTTAAAAGATCAGTTTCACATTCGTTACAATCTTAATTATAAAACAAATTACTAATACATAGTGAGCTTAGATCTTTGTTATTTTGACATTTATATTGAGTACGGAAATAATTACGAACTCTGTCCATATATTCACGCGAAATGATTTTTAAAAATTATAAGCGGTTGACAATAAAACGAACAAATATAATTCCACTGAGTCACAAACTGTCGTATGATTTACAATACACCATTTAAATATAATAGAAACCTAAACATTCAAACCTTCTCAATAAGACAATTTGTAGATAAATTGAGAAAAATATACGTAGCCCGAACGGGGAATCGAACCCAGACTTTGTCGGTATCGCGCCGAGTGCTCTCCCAGTTGAGCCACACATCAATCATACCACGAGATAACATTTCATATTGTACCAAAATATCAAATATTCCCATAAAAATCATCTCACTATTGCTGTTCAATAATTTAATATTTTCACTATGTATTATATGTATGAAATTATAATTTAGTGAGTTACTAAAACATTTTATAAATTAAAAACATAAGATTTTAAATTTAATTATTAATATCTGAATCAATTATCTATTGAAATAATTATGTTCCTAATTAACGCCTGTTTCTATTAAATATCAATTTAATTAAATATTAAAACTCAGACCGGAGTGAATGCACATTGAAATAAAATCCGCGTCACTCCGCCCAGAAAAAATCCCTATTCACTCCGCATGTGGAGTGATTTTTTTTTAAACCCCGGAACTCCGAGTGACGGAGTGAATTTGAATTTGAATAAAATTCGGGTCACTCCTGATTTTTTACAGTGTAAGCACTATATCCTAACTGAAATTTTATTCTGCCCTACACTTTATACCTTTGAATAATATATAAAAATTCATTATGTCACTAAATAATTTATCAATTAATAAAAAATACATATCTGTGAATTATTAATAACATTAAAATTAAAATAGCTATAAACTATAAATTGCGAGAAGAATGGACGATTATTACTATCATCGCAAAAATTTATCATCTTTCCATCTGATTTAACTGAGATGAATCATAGACAGAATAAACGAGTGCAACATTATTTTCAACTGACATATATTTCCCAAGAGTGCCAGATCCTCGTTGTTTACGTTATTCTGTATTCCTCCATTTTGTCTTTATCCTCACTGTTTTTTATTTTTATTTGTTTTTTTTTTTTCCTGCCTTTCTCATATACACGCTCAGCAAGCACGAAAACATCAACTTCTACAAACAATCATTTTGTACATGTAGATAGATATATTTGTATTCTGATAATAAACGTACAAAACAGAACTAGTGTTTTATAGATCAAATCAGACAATGTATTAATCAGACAATGAAATTGATAAGATTACTCTGTAAAAAATTTTAGGACCCGGTGTAGGGTAGTCATAGAAATATTTAAATGTTTAAGACACTATTTAATTTATAAATAAATGGAATATAGTTATTAATTAATCAAAATTGTTGCTCATTAATCAAAAGTATTACGAGTTACGCGGAATGGTGTAAAAAATTAGATTGCATCGTGTTAAAATTACACGGATAGATAATTTACACCGAGGATTTTTCACACCGTTATTCCACACTACACGGCCGTGTAAAGTTCTCGGGGGCCATTTTTACACCAAAGTTTTTTACAGTGTATACCCATACGAAAAAAATATATATCCGGATGTATCCGGGCAAATCTAGAATATGTCGCATATGTGCAACATAAATATAAATATATGTCTCATATGCAGATTTGCCTGAATATATCCGGATATATATTTTTTTCGTATAGGTACGCCCTTTTAACTTTCCAAAAATTTTAGGTTTAAAGTGAGTCCCTAAAATAATTAGTAATTTAGGAAGCTCTTCAAAGCCAAAAGGGCGTATAAAAATATAAGTCCTTTTGGAATTAGCAACGCGATATAC
Organism: Microplitis mediator; assembly: GCF_029852145.1. Classification (NCBI taxonomy): domain Eukaryota; kingdom Metazoa; phylum Arthropoda; class Insecta; order Hymenoptera; family Braconidae; genus Microplitis; species Microplitis mediator. The sequence goes on from NC_079975.1 coordinate 8,876,761, forward strand.
ATACACGGTAAGAAATATTTTGTGGATATCACTATGCCAGTATGGGCGTGAACGCCATACTCCTTGGCATCGAAGATTTTTATAGGTTATAAAATTGTATGCATAGATGATTCAACCATTGTGGGAATAGTAACATTGGCAATAGTTGTCACGGACGCCGCAATGTCAGTATGGCCGTCAGGCCCAACTGCGTTGTCGTATCCACATTGCTTCTGGCAGATAATTATGGCGGGAAAAACTAGTAGCATTGTGCCCTCGGCATTGTAGTATGGGTCTCAGGGCCATGCTGTTTCGCCGTGTCTGCTATGCATACGTGTGAGCAATACAATAGCTCCAGTACTATACAGTATAGTAAATAACGCCATACTTCTGGGACTCGTTATAATACTGTCTTGGAATATTTCACATACTATTTTAGTATCTGTCTTGAGACCATACCCGCATGGTGTTGAACGCCATGCATTTCTTACCATGTACATTGTGAGTTTGCATTACTTTGCATTTGATTAATGAATACAGTTTTACTTGCGATGAACAATTTTTTCAATTGAAAATACTTGACATCGTATTTTTCTATTGATTCAGTTATATTAGTGTATTTTTCTATCAATCATTATGAAAGAAATTAAGTTGATAAGTTTTAAGTTAAAGTAAAATTTATAAATTTTAATATTAAACACAGTTATATCGGGTCATTTTTATCTATAGATCATGTAATACCGAATGGTGTGAAAAATTAACCGCTTGATATTTCATAGCGAAAAAATTTCATACCGAGGAAACCGTGTAAAATCCTCGGGGACCATTTTCACACGGAATGTTTTTTAAAGTGTAATTAAAATAAAATATTTATCGATTTTATTTTCTCGATAAAACCGGATATGAGATAAAATATTAACCGTTATAATAAAGATGAATTATAGCTTAATAAGTCTAAGGTATAAAGCATACGAAGAAATAAAGAACCCTCGTTAAGATTTCGTAGCTTAAATTGTCTATCTCTATCACTAAACTTCGATAATGTCCGTCGTAACAGACAAGCTGAAGTTTATGCCTAATGAGACTAATTTCATGTCTTTTCCGCTCTCACTATATCTATGCACCCACATATATCTATGTTATATTCGACCTCGTTTATACCATAAAATAACGGAAGCTTAACAGTTTGTCTTAAACACCGTATTTTTCTAGAATTTAAGATATTTTATCACTTTTTTTCTCTTTATACAAATTATTATCCAAGATAATAATTACGCTACGAAATTATTATCACTAAATTATTATAATACTTGAGCTAGATTTAATTTGCTGCGATATAAAGTGATATTTAAGTAAAGAATGTGCTTTTATATAAACAAAGCATGTCATTATATATAAAGGAACAGAGTAGTAGTTTAACGAGAGGTTTATGTCTGTGTATGACATATTGTTGGTAATGCTTGAAAACCGCTGTACCACACTTTGCAATAAGGCTTAGTATTATATGCTGTCATATTATATATATATATATATACATATATGTATATATATATGCATGTTAAGTTGATGAAAGCGTGTTAGAGTACAGCCATCTACAAATTTTAGAATTTCATAAGAACTTTATTACTAGCGCTATCCATCAGACTGTCACAACCTGCGCTTTTTAAAGCACAAATATTGTATGCACGAAATGTCTACTCGTCTTATAAAATAATGACCCTAAATAATAATCCGTGTTACTGAAAAAAAAAAAAATAATAAATAAGTAAAGCTATGTTTCATTTTTGTTTGTAATTTTCATCTATTTCTCAACATGATTGTGAAGATCCTAATTTAGTCACATTTAATTGGTTTTATTTAATATCATCACTTCACTCAATATTTTATCACAGTCAGTGCGAATTAGTAGTTTTATAGCTGAGCAGACTATCTATCGGTCAGACAACTCGTGCTTCGATCGACAGCTCTCTGTGACATGATCAAACCACATCGTTTGTTCAACCGCTGTGACGGACCGACTATTACATCCTCGCTACCATTGTTACAAATTCGTTAGTTATGAAGAAATTGCTTTGATGATATACTTCATGGACAGAGGCTTAAGTAAAGTTTAGTGGAAACCGAAAATAAACAAAATTTCCCAACTCATTTCGTTTACATTCATGTAGTAGTAATGGAAAATAAAATTTTATTGGTAACCAAAATCATTTTTCATTATGGGAAAAAAAGTCTTTTTTGATGCAGGATTAAATCAAAATAGCGCGTAAATAATGAATCCTGATTGTATGAAATTTTTGAATAATCTTTTTAATATCTATTAAATGTTCAAAATACACGGTAAGAAATGCATGGCGTTCAACACCATGCTGGTATGGTCTCAAGACAGATACTAAAATAGTATGTGAAATATTCCAAGACAGTATTGTAACGAGTCCCAGAAGTATGGCGTTATTTACTATACTGTATAGTACTGGAGCTATTGTATTGCTCACACGTATGCATAGCAGACACGGCGAAACAGCATGGTCCTGAGACCCATACTACAATGCCGAGGGCACGATGCTACTAGTTTTTCCCGCCATAATTTCTGACGTGTCAATCAATGTATACTATCGTATTTCCGCCAAAACTATATAGATGTTGTTAGACTAGGTTTATCGGCCAGAAGCAATGTGGATACGGCAACGCAGTATGGGCCTGACGGCCATACTGACATTGCGGCGTCCGCGACAACTATTGCCAATGTTACCATTCCCGCAATGGTTGAATCATCTATGCATACAATTTTATAACCTATAAAAATCTTCGATACCGTACAGTTTGGCGTTGACGCCCATACTGGCATAGTGATATCCGCAAAATATTTCTTACCGTATATACATAGGGTAGAGGTGCCGTTTTTGGTCACTCGTGCCAGTTTTGGACATTTCAAAATTTGAAACAAAATAATTTGTAAATAATGCGATGACATGATTAAATTTGAAAATGTGTAAAAAGATACTTTTTTTACACTGGTACTGTGAAAATTTTATTTTATATTTTTTCATTAATTAAAATAAAGTATTAAATATCCAAAAATGGAACAGTGGCCACTGATGGTACTTCTAATCTATGTAACGATTTTCAATTAGAATATGTATTAATAGTGAATGCAAATTCTAATTTTGCTTTTAGATAAGATTGAGTAAAATTAAAATTAGATATTTTTAATAACAAATTTATTCTGAAAATTAGTTGCGTTTGAAAATTTATTCATCACAAATATTAATTTACGAAAGTGTACTATAAGCAGGGATAAAACTAAATCATGCTCTCTCACGGAGAAGAAAATTTTCTCTCTATCACTAAACAGTATCACGATGATCACGATACTCGGTTAGCTATACTTCATATATATTGAAAGCTTTAGTCTGCCGTATCGCGATTATCAGGATTCAGACGGACGGATCCTGAATCGTAAGATAGTATTACTATAATAGCAATTCCGTTTAATTATAATAACTATCTATAGATAAATGAGACTTAACAATTTATCTAATTTATATAGATAGATAATACTCATAAAAATTTTAAGGGTGAAATAGATTAATTTCTATCTTAAACATTCAACCCAATTTTATTTTAAATTGAAGGTAATAATTGACACTGGCTTCAAAATTTTCATCAGCTTTTCCAGATTCTATTCTATTAACTTATTTTTCACCCAATCGTCGATTACGCTGCCAATAATTAATTATTTAATAAACAATCACTGCATAATCACTTCGCATTCGTACGTCAAAAAAAAAGCAAGTGGGTTTAAGGACTTGGATATGAGTGGTGACGCTTGAGAAGTGAATCGCGATTATCACGATCCGTTTCACTACGGTAAGGAAACGTTAACAGACGACCGCTGTACATTTTAGTATATTCGCATTACTGTAGAATCGTTATAATAAGTATTTAGAGTTTTGTCAATATCAATATTAGTATCATGAAATTCATATAACAGATCAGTAACAATCACAATAGTACTTTAGCAATCCGTTGGATAGCTACCAACACAATATTGCACCTCAATCACGAAGTGTTGAGTGTGCTTTACTGTCACTCTTTCGCTCTCAGCCTTTTCACTGACTTTAAATCCTCTCTACCTTCTTTATAGTAAACCAAAGTTTTCAAAATTCTAAACCATTTTAAAGGATATTTACCCTGATTAAACAACTGAATTCGATCGAATTAAACAGAATTGAATTTTTAATTCTATTTAATTCAGATAAATTCTGTTAATTCGGAACCTAACTTAAAAATTAGTTCTGTCTAATTCGGCAGGAAAATCAGAATTTGTCCAAATTAAAACGCCCTGATTAAAAATATTGATTGAAAAGAATTGAGAAGCGGTCACTCCATGCAAACTGTATATCTATATATACAAACAAAAAAATTGAAATCAATTGAAATAATTGAAAAGAATTCGAATTTCATCACTTTTAATTCTTTTCAATCAATATTTTTAAACGGGGCGAATTTAAATAATTCTATTCGGTTTAATTCTGATTAATTCGAAAATAATTCTTCAATTTCTGGTTCTGAATCCGAATTGAACTGAATTAACGAATTTGAAATTTTAAAATCGGTTGTATTCTGTTTAATTCAAATTCAAATTTTCAATTCAGTTGAATTCTGTTTTGCAGAATTCGACAGAATATCACAGAATTTAAATTTTTAATTCGCTCGAATTCAGTTGTTTAATCAGGGTCTTAAGGAATATATTTCAAAATAACATTTAGCTGATTCATAATGAGACTAATTAAAAAAAAATTGATTTAGTTTGAAGCCCCTAATGCGTCCATTATTCGGACTCATAAGAATATGATAACTTTCGGAAAACGCGACTTACTGACTTAATTTTTTTCGTTTTTTTGATCACAAGAACCCTTTTCAAAATCACTATCGCAGTCGTCTTTGTTTAATTGTCATTAATTAAAAACGTAAAACTGATTATTCACGAAAAATTTAGCTGCCATTTTTATTTTTACTGTTATTATTTTGTTCTTTTTTTTTCTCCATCAACGACTGGCAGCACTAGCGTAGCAGTAGTATAGGATTGAAAAAAAAGCGACATCTAAGACAAAATGGCGGGATATTTAAAAAAAATTTTAAACTGAAAATAAAAATAAATTAATAATTTAAAAATTATATTAAAATTCATATTAAAAAATAAAAATTAATGACTAAAAATAAAACGAGTGACTGAGGTGTGCACTTTTGGATTTTCCAATATTTTTTTTCTCCGTGCATATTTATACCGTTACGTGTTTATAATGTACAATCAATATTTAACAACAACAGCATTTATTTTTTAATAAATAATTGTTGATGTAAATACTTTTGAATAACACATGATGTGTCTATAAATCTACTATGAGTATAAACATAATAGTCTGTAACACAAATACCCACAGCTGAATTGTTTTAGACTAGCAAGTTGAATTTCAAAATAAAATATATGAGGGGAGAAGCCACTAGCAACGATATAATGCGGTGCAGTTGGTGGACGATAATAAATTATCTAAAAGCAAGAGTAGTGCTCCAACCGTCGAGTTCACCGACAAAAAACCAGCAAAATGGATTATTAATTACAGTCTGACGAATCGTCTACTGGGGCAGGATGAGAGAAGAGTGATTCGCCAAATTTAGCACTTTACAATATAAAAAAAATTTTTTTTTTTTTTATTATTTATAATAGTTTTTACCATATATTCTATGTTCTATATACGAAAATATATTATTTCCCATTTATATAATTTTATAAATTTATCCCTTTCTCTTGAAATTATAAAATAACAGTCGGGCTGTGACAGAAATTATAAAATTATTCCTAATCTCTTACATCATCGGTATTTTATTCACCACACTGTACTTATATTCTCTAAGATCGTTGTTTTTGTTCTTGATATACAACATGGTCTCCGAGACGGGCTACTTAATCGTTACGTCCGACCACTAATCTACCTCACCACTAGCTCTGAGTCCCCATGTAGGTGGTTAGCCTCAACCCTCTGACATTCTCTCTGCCTCTCTGGCAGTACTCGACAACTACTAATTATTCTTTCTCCTGACTCACCCACCAACACCACAGAGTTGAGTGGCCTGAGAAGGCCATAAACGTACTCTACTGACCACTAAAACTATATACTTTATATTATTTTTTAATAATTCATTTTTCATAAATCCATTATTCACTAAGCCCTTCAGATTTTATAGTCAAATCAGCATTGCTAAAATCGGTATAATAACATATTTATGATAGGGGTGTGCGAATAGTATTCGAATCGAATAATTCGTAAAATAAAAAAATGCACACGTCAATCACTCATTTTATTTTTAATCATTAATTTTTTTTATTATTATTTCAAAATATTAATTAATTTTTTTTTTTTTTTATTATGAATTTTGATTCTATTTTGAAATCATTAATTTTTTTATTTCTTATTTTCAGTTTAAAATTTTTTTTATGAGTGTGAATGTAGCAGACATTAGACAAGTTTTAAATTATTAGTAAATAATTAATAAAATGAAATTTAAAAAAAATACACATTTAAAAAATTCAAAAATTAATAAGTGCGTTTTTTATAAATGTTTTTTTTTTTAATTATTTACTCTAATTATTTGTAATTTTAAATTTGTCTGATGTCTGCTACATTCACACTCATTTTTTTTAAATATCCCGCCTTTTTATCTTAGATGTCACTCGTTTTTTTACATCCTAATATGAAAGCTATGTATATAAAAATTGTTAGGGATGATAAATAAAGTCTTAAATTACAAAAAAAAAAATTTCATTAATTTTTTTTAGTTTTTCACACGAAATTCGTACATAAACCGAACGCCATAATTTCGAGGCAGGTCGGCTCCCACATGATATCCCGACAACGGCTTATCTGAAACAAAAAAACCAAAGTGTTTTAGATTCAGTATGACAATTGCTATAACATCGACTATTGACATTAATTTTTAACTAATTTTGTTAATTTCAATTAACAAAAATTGAAAAAATTGATAAAAAATGTTTCTTCTTTCGCGATTATTTAAAAAAAAAAATGTAGTAAAAAATCAAAATTTTAACATGAGAATAGTCTATGTCATAAGTACTTATATGTAGAATATGTGGATAAAATTTCCGAAGGATAAGCCCAAGAGTTCCGGAGAAATCGCGTGAGGCGTCCGAAAAAACGTTAATTTGAGAAAAACGCGTTTGAAGTTTCTTTAAATAAAAAATCATAAAAAAATGTTAACAAAATTTAATCTGCGATGCCCGCACTTTACGAAGTGCCTTCTTCTTGCTCAAAACTTTTGTTTGCTGCTAACAGACAGCACTTGTCTACACCAACTAGACCACACCCTTAAATTATTCAACATTGAGTTCGTATTATTTTCCGACACAAGCATAACCTGTAAAATTTAACACTAAAATTCGAGTGGCCATTTGGGACATATGATTTGAATTGAATTGAACACAAAACTTTCAACTGAGTATTTAATTACAGAATAGCAGCGAGTATCCATTTTTCCACTTAATTAAAATGATTTTCATTAATTTAAAAAATACAAATTAATTGACTCTTAATAAATACTATTATCATCACATAAAATCTGAACGATAAAAATAATATCGCCAATTAAACTTTTATTACGAGTCACTTGATTCAAATATTTTTTCACTTTTAATTCCACCGCACACTTGAACTGGATTATAGATTAAAAAATTATTTTTTAAAGAGAAGAAAATGAATTTAATAAGGTTGTGAGCCACAATACTCGCCGCAATATTTTCGGAGATTAAATCTTTTTGTTTACATTCTCCTATTTTTCCAACGGGAATTATAATTATTATTACACTACATAAAATTATATTTCTTTGTACTTTCTGTACACAGGCGTTATTTTTACTTTATGCCCTGTAGACTTACACAATAATTATACATAATTTAAACAAATAATTTTATAAATTGCATTTCCTTGAATCGTCTCAGTGTTTTGTATTTTTATTTTTTTTTCATAGAAAAGCATAATGACATAATTAGTCGACATACAAAAACACAGCTTCCAGTTTCTATTTAATGCAATGTCAAGTAATCTAGAACATTAAATTGAAAAATTTTAATAATTAAAACTCCTGGATTTGCAGTTTTCGTCTAATCCAAATCTGTCAGCCATATTTAGCTCTCCTTTAATAGAAGTAATTATAGCTATGAAAAAAAAAAAAAAATAGTATAATAATATTTTATTGTCATACTAAAATAAGCAAAAGATATAATTAACGATCAGGTTAAAGATTCCACTTTCAACAGTGTTTCGTGGAGAATTGAATTTTTTTTCCAGCAAACCAAAGAAATTCTAAAAAATATTTTCACTGTTACAAAGTATAACAAGGTTTAAAAAAAGAAAATTTTGAATTATAGTACCGCCAAAAATGTTATTGACAAATTTGGCTGCCCAATTTCAAAACTTAGTGAGAGTAAATATTTTGGTATTTTTACACTATGATATCTTTTACACTTCTACTAATATTATCATTTATCAAAATATCTTTTATTGAAACGAAAAGATTTTTTTTGACACATTGTGTATTCATAGTTTTTTGGACGCAGAGAATTTCATAGTAAAAAATAAATAAAAATTTTAAGTAACGGTCGGACTATAATAAAATTTTATTAATATATACTCTAAAAGATGACTATTTTCACTATATCACGTAGTAATATTTCTGATTTATTGAAAAATCTTCTATTTTATTTAAATATATACAATGAAAATAATAACTTAAAAAACTAGGTCCATCAGGAAATTTATAATTTCAAGTTTGAAAATTCCAACTTGTTTGATATTTTGTACTTGACAGCATGGTAATTTTATCAAAAATCTTTAAGTTTGAGCTCGCTCGGAAGTATCTGACTCTTTTCGTTCATTCTAGTACTCATAGGTTTTTTTTTTAATTTGTTACCTTCGTTTTATTTTTTACGAATATTTTACCAAATATTCTAATTTCGCATAGTCAGTTAAGATACAGCGGGTAAAAATTTCTAAAATAAAAGTTAATCTGTAGTTTTGTGAAAATTACAATGCACATTATAAATTCCGTTCAATGTATTTGCAAAATTTTTATTTTATGGGTAATTTTTCAATATTTAAAAAAAAAAAATACCATAAAATTTTTTGAATGTATATGATGAGTTTAAAATGTAGCCGAATTTTATGTTCTACTGATAAAATACATTTTTTTTCTAATTAATATTTTCAAGGGCCTTATCTTACTTAGCCCTTTCAAAATACAACCAATTTAATTCCAAGGCCGATATATTTCCAGAACATATTAATTAAGTTTTTTTTTTTTTAATATCAATTTAAAAACGATTAAATAGTAACCCCTGTCGTTGCTACTGACAAATTTAAAGTTAAATTATACACGCAAGGATTTTATCGCGGCCTTATCTAAAAAATAATAAATTACTTAAATTATATATTTAAGCTGAAACTGCTCTGGCTACACTGTAAAAAGTTTTTGGACTCAGTGTAGTGTAGATAGCTCGGTGTAAAAAATTTTGGTGTAAAACTTTCACCAAATATCATGTCAAATTTAGCAGTGTGAATTATAAAGTTTTACACCGACTAGCATCATATAAATGTGTAATTCATGATCATTTTGCGTCAAGAAAAATAATCATAAAAATATTGAATGCTCATTAATCAAAATTATAACGAGAAACACAGAATGGTGTAAAAAAAGAATATTACACCGTGTTAAAATTACACGGATAGATAATTAACACCGAGGATTTTTCACACTGTGATTTCACACTACACGGTCGTGTAAAGTTCTCAGGGTCCATTTTTACACCAAAATTTTTTAAGGTGTACTCGTGTAAAAAAATGATTGTTCATAACGAATTTAGATATAAATTTCATCTCGAAACTCAGATGGTGACACAAATATGACTCATCATGAATTTGTATTAACAACTTTAATCACGTCAAAATTTATGACTCAGTAAAATTTCAATCCAAGTTATCCGAAGTTCATTCACTAAATTAATTTTACAATCGAAACTGACTTACGTAAATCAAGTACTTAATAGAAGAAGTTTATTGGTAATTTCTGAATCGATAAATTTGACAAAAGGTTTAATTCAGTAAAAATTCAGTCAAGTTTCTATCCAAGTCATCCCAAGTCCAATTCAAAGACGTAATAAATTAATTTTATAATTAATACTGATTTACTAGACGAAAAGTTGGAGTAAATTCATGATCAAAGTCATATATTTGTGTCGCGATCTGAGTTTCGTCATGAAATTCATTATGAACAAAAATTTTTTTTTACACGAGTATGTTATAATCACCTATTTAGCAAATAGAATCTGTTCTTTCCCTCTAAAGAGACACAGTAGCATTTTCGTACTCTATATCGAAAAAAACCCACACGGAAAAAAAATTTTTTTTGACCACAAGATAAGATAACTTACGGCAACCAAATTCTGCCTTAATATACGGATAACGAAGCATTCGTTGGAATTACAATGTAATGCTAGCAAATTACGACTCAAATTCATTTCTTACTATAACAAATTAATTTGTTACCGTAAGCTAATCATGTTTGTCATTATAAAAAAATCTTTCGTTATCCTATCTTTTGTTATCAGGACGGAATTCGTTTTTTCCGTGCATACTTAGGGAAAATACTACCGTGTCTCTTGATTATGCCGAAAAATATTTATTAATTCATACAATTGTATATAAAAGATTTAAAAAATATTATCTTTCACATGATCAGAGCTATGAAATCTCTTTCGTTCCTGATGCTTCTGATGAATCTCAGCACATCTTACTGCTGTTACATCTTTCCAAAAGGTTAAATAATAAAAAAAAACTAAAATAAATAAATAAAGTAGTACGAAATACTCTCTTGAACAAAATTCAATTTAACACTTGACTTTTCTGTTACAGAAATCAAGGATCCTTGCCGTAACCTCAATTGTTCGCTTGGCTCTCAATGTGTAAGAAGCAGAGATGGTACTGAAGCGAAATGTGAGTGCCTCAAGAGTTGTCCAAATCTCGGCGATCACGAGGGATCTGGACCAGTTTGTGGCACTGATGGAGTTGATTACCCAAATGTTTGTGAGCTCAACCGTTTAGCCTGTACCAACAATGTTAATGTCACCGTAGCTTTTCGTGGAAAATGCGGTGAGAATTTTATTTTTAGTAATTATAAAATAATTATTTATCTTTTATTGTCTTTTTATTTTTAAATCTTACCCTGTACTTATACAACAGTTTAATTTTCAAATTAATGAAAATTTTATTCTACGTGATATTATAACCCCTGGTTTCTCGTTTGAAACACGGTTGTATCGTCGTCAAGACCACCGCAATTTCATCACACTTTATATCGTTTTTTTTTTTACGGTCGACCTCCCAGTTCCTTGCAAAATTTAATTTCAACAATTTTCTCTCCTTACGCTTTTCCAAGTACACAAACACTAGGTCTTAAGTATTACCCTAACTTTTTACCCTTTTATACTTGGCTTTAAACTTAAAAGAATATTGTTATCAGTTATAATATATTGGTTCATAATTATCTATTTACTAACAAAAAAGTTTGTTACTAAAAAACATTTATGGGTTAATAAACGTTAACGCGTATTAAAATTTAAAACCTTTTAGTAAATATATGAGCCAAAATAAACAACAATAATGTGTTAGATGTACAATATTCAATTTTTTCAGGTAAATTTCATGGAAATCGAACTATTGTATTATTTGTCCACATAGTAAAATTTTGTCGTAATATGTCTCAATTAGACGAATAGGTTCTAAAAATAGCATTAGTTTATAAATTTATATCGGGGTAGAGACTCTTGTCATCAATTTCTTACAAAATTTTGAGGGTCCCAAAATTTTTTTAGGAATTCCTTAGTGTACTCAATATTCTGTTGACCACAAAAAATTCAAATCGTGTCTTCTTCGCTACACTCAGAGAATTTTAGGGTATTTTTTACGTAAAAAATTTCTAGAAAAATTACTATACCCGTGAAAAATGGATTAGATCTACATAGATCTAATTTGTTTCATTTTTGAGACCTGCGAATATATATGTAGTTCTAAGTAGATCTACCCAGGTCAACGTAGACACACTTTTTTTTATGTATCATTGGATTTATGTCGATCTATATGGGTATATGTAGATCTAATAATGCATAAAAAAGTGTATCTACGTAGACCTGAGTAAATCTCCATAATGTAACAAATTAGATTTACATAGATCTAATAACATTTTTCACGGGTAGTAATAGTCGCACGAGGGCAGTATGGAATCACGGTAAAAACGACCGATAACATCAACGTTTTTAAAAATACATCGAACAGAATTTACAATATGCATTGTCATTTTCACAAAACAACAAAATAAATATTTACCTAGAGATCGGAACGTTCTTCGCGCAACGAAAATGAAAAAAATTTATGTAATTTGTCTACTTAGGGGTGACTTAAGGGGTAATTGGGGGTTGCCTGCAAGTATCGGCTGCCATACTAGCACCTATGTATGCAAAACATTTCAAAAATCTAGATCCAGTAGATTCTTTACTTTTCATTTCGTTTTTTTATTTTCGTTCCGCGAAAAACTTTTCGATCTTCAGAGACATGATAAAATTTTATTTTGGGAATTTCTACTAACTGCATCGTAATTGATTATGCTAAATTATAATATTTAGTAACATATTAATTCATAAAAAATAAAATATAATGTAGATGTTAAAAAAACCTACAGTCTATGATTGTTAGATGACATTTTTCCGCTTTAATTTATTGTTATGAGTTAATAATAATAAATCCAAAGTGAATACACGAAAAGGTGAACTTATCGGTGCTACACAGTAAAAAAAGATCCGTCAAAATCAACACATCTCGTGTGTAAAACGAACGTCTTACACTTATTTATGTGTTATTTTAACATGTTGTGAGTGTCAAAAAAAGTTACATACTCATTTGTTAAAAGTAAAAATTTTCCAAAAATTCTTTTGTGATGGCCGACATTATTTTTAACATATTTTGTGTGTTGATTTGACAGTAACTTGCGACAGTTTAAACAAGATAAATACTGTGTGTTTAATTGACACACAAAAGTGTTAAAAATTCAACACAGAATTTTAACGTACGCTTTTTTTACACTTTGACGATTCGTTTTTTACTGTGTAGTGTTTTCAGCGATTGAACTGGGATAATACGATTAGGAAGAAATCTGTCCCAAGGATGAGAATACTTCGTATTTTATGTTTAGTTAATCAAAATAGATGTCCTAAAGTTATTATTTAATTCTTGATTAATTAAAATCCTTAAATTTTTTTAAATAATTTATGAACTTATCATTTTCTTACTTCTATCAGGCATTGAAGGATAAAAATAAGTTTATTAGTAACTAATTTTATTAAATTGTTGTTATTTTACAATGAATCAACAAGTAGATTGCAATGAAACTGCTGAATATAAAATGATTTAATAACATTAATAATATTAATAGCATTGAAATTCATATAGGAATAATTTAGTAAATTCAAACAAATTTTCGTTTACCTAACCTAATATATCTATAATATGCATCGTGTATGTAAATCTCATTTTACTTGTATTCAATAGAATCAGTAGTTAATATAAACGTTTAATCGAACAATATGATAAAAGTTAATTAAAGATTATCAATTAATTTTTTTTTATTTCTTAATGATCGTGTTAACTTAACAAAACGAATTTATTTTAAATTTTATTATTTAGAATATGAAATTAATTGTAGAAAACCAAAATATTGTTTTTTTTACCCGATTGTCGGCTTTAAACTTTTTTATTTCGTTATTGTCATAATAATAATAAAATATATACAGTATGCAAATATATCTTAACAATAATAATCCTAAAAATGAATTAAATGAAAATATTCCTGTAGAAAAAATTTTCATTTTGAAATAGTCGCGCGGAAAAATTCCAGTCTGTAAATATTTAATATAGTAAAATATTTGATGTCTTGAGTCACTTCGAAGTTACCAAATTTTATGTAAGATGAAATAGTCTTGAGACACAAATTTTTTTTTTAGATTATTAAATAACATTTTTTCTTTCCGTTTTTTTTTTTTTTTTTTTAATATTTAGCGGTGAAATTACGGTTCAGGAGGTAAACTCTTGTATCAAAATAGTTTATGAAAAGTATAATAATATGTAAAGAAAATATGTAAAAATGTATAAAAAAATTCAAAAGTGCACACCCCAAACGCTCATATGATAATTCGATTAATTCTTTTTTTTTCAATTATTATTTTCGTATTATATACTCACTTATTCTGTTCTGCCCAATATTATTTTTGCTTTGATTGCTCAAAACAATTAATAAAATATTTAAAAAAAAAAAATAACAATTCATATGAGTTAAAAAAAAAATTGAATTAGCCGCGTTTTCTTCATAGAAATTACCGTGGTGGCGCTACTTGGTAGAATACGCAGTAACAACAGTCAACGAAAAAAAAAAATGGCTACAGAGTTCGCTTACATGTCAAACTACCGGTTTTAGAAATAATGGTTTGTTAAAAAAAAAATGCGAAAAGGATTACAGAAGTGATTTTCGTTAGAAATTGATTATGCATAATTCTGAAAATAGTAAAAAAAAAATTAGGTCGTTTCGTCAACTCGTTCCCGGGATATCTGTGCCACATGTTATGATGTTATTTTTGAACCACATACTAAAAGACCACAACATCATTTTTGAATGAATGGACTTTTTCTTTACTATAATACGTATTACGGATCTTAATACAAGCAATATATTTATTTATTAATTTTTTCTCTTAATATTAATATGCTTTTCATAATATTTTAGTGCGGTATAAAAATAAGAAACACGATCTAACGTAAGTCGCGTGACCTTGACAGATCGATAGTAAAGTCTAGCCTCTCCGCTTCGCATTCGAAGTGTGCAATATATTTTGATATATTAACTATTGTAATATCAACATTTTTCAAAACAAATTTGTTTCAAACTTAAAAAATTTTTTTAACAATTTACTTTCATCCATAATTTGAACGAACAATTTTTTACCAAATTTTTTTGAGGTTATTTTTTCGCAAAGATATTGAGAAAGAATATATTTATAAATATATAGACTTTTTTTTTGCAAGATTCAGTAGCCATACCATCAGAAAAATATAATTCTTTGAAAATTATATTATTGTTGGTTTCAAACAACAAAATAATCACATTGAGTAATTTTAAAGTAATTAAAGCATTTATTTATTCAGAAATATTTACATTATTTTTTTAAATTCTTCTGAATAAATACATTTAGTTAATTACATGCATACTTTTATCGAGTTCATGGTAAAATATTAATTTGTACAATTTCCATATTTTGTTTATGATAATTAAAAAGCTTACTCCATTATTACAATATATATACAATCTGTTGTTTTGTATAATCAAATATAAAAGCAGTATTTATAAACATTATGTAGTATAAAGATTTTTTTGCTTTATATCTTATTGTCGATTAAAATTAAAACTCATTAATGAAACAATCTTTAAAAGTATTTTATTAACTAATTTACGAATGATGAAACAAATTAACGATTAAATTGAAAAAAAAAAAAAAAAAAGCATTTGTTACATTAATAGTTTTATAAAACAAAAAAAAAATAGTTATTTATCTAAGCATAAATATAATGACGTAATTTCTTTTATATTCATTTGTTGTCGCGTTGACGAGTACAAAAATATAATAAGATAAAATCACAAAAGTACGAATTTAACTTTCAAACGAGGACGGGAATACTGAAATAGTTAAAGATTAAGATATTCTATACTCGACATTATTACTATTTATGTATAATAAAAAGTGAATGGTTAAGGAACAGTCTAAATGTGTTTTATTACATTCCAGGACGTACTAAAAGTTTTTGAACGTTATCATATTTAGCTATAAATATATTTTAAAACATATTCACACTAAGATTTTATCATAAATTTAAAAAAAAAATTGTTTTCATGTATTCTAAACTTTTGATGAGAAATAAATATGAAAATTATACGAATGAATAAAACTTCACTAACGATAAATTTAAATACAAAGTTAACGTTTTTAATCAAACGCATCTAAAAATAAATTTGTTTTTATAAAGAATTAAATAATGAAACATAAAGTAAAAGACTTATTACCCGTTCACTTTTCAGGGGGTGAGATCAAACCGCATAAATTGATAAATGAAATAAAAAATATTTTTTTTTGGGGTTTAAAATATTAGATAATGAAATTTTAATTTGAAGACTAATGTTGATAGTTAATTATTATTAATTTTTTAAATGAGATCGTTGGGTGTATCTATAGTAGTACACTAAAAGTTGTAATGTCCCATTACTCGATCAACAAATGGCCTCATATTCGCTCAAACACAATATCAATTGAACCATGACAAATTTATTGACTTAGAGAATAATTTATAAAATATATTACTTTATTTAATTTCCACAAATTTAAAATATATATTGAATACCTTATAATTATAACAATTATTGAAGAATTTAACTGAACCTAAATTTAATCACACGAATAAACTTAATTAACATACGAAAAGAATATATATCCGGGCAAATCTGGAATATGTCCATAGATGCAACATATATATAAATATATGCCTCATATATGCAGATTTGCCCAGATATATCCGGATATATATTTTTTTCGTATGGGAAAGTAAAGACCTTGCTTAAAAATCGGATAGATTCTTAGAGCTGTATGTATAAGGCCCTATACTTAACTATAGCACTTTTCATAGAACTCATTCATTCTTATAAAATTTCTATAGGAATTTTTGAGAATCTAATGGATTTTATTAGATTTTCTAACCAGGGGAATAGCCGGCTCAGCTTGATTTTGAAAACAGCTAGTTAATTTGAATTTATATTAAATCAGGAGACACGGTAGTGTCTCGCGCCAAGTACACGTTCAAACTGTATATGTGTGAAGTGTCATGGCGCGAGCCTACCGTGTATCTATACCGTAGACATAGTGGTTATAAAATACTTTGATATGTCATATTCTAATATATTTAAATTCACAAATAATTATTTATCATGAGTGTAAAATTGAGAAATTCATAAGCATATCGATACTGCCATTCTAATACGTCGTATCCCACAAAATTTGACATTTGCACTTTTTTTTTTTAAATGGAACCATTGTAACAATGTGCAGGTTATGTAAAAATTTTAGAGGTCAAATTGTTTATTTGGTATTTTTAAATAAATATTATAATATTTCGTATCTTACACGCAGACTTTCGCGCATTTTAATATGTCGCATCCCACATTCGCATAGGTTCAGTCACGCTTCATATTTTTAATTTTAAGTTAATTTTAACGAAGCTATTAACGATATAAGTAAAAAAGTAATTACGCATAATTTTTTACTTTTCTTATAGCATATAATTCAAAATTATTTATTCACTACAAATGCCTGTATTTTATGAAAAACATGAAAATAAATTTGTAGGTTATACCAATGTAAACATAATACAAATAATTTTCTTTGCCGACCGTGAAACGTTTTTATCAACTCCTGAAAAATTTCCCAAATGTGGGATACGACATATTAGAATGGCAGTATCGATATGTAGAAAAAAAGGATTACTTGACGCAAGAGAAATTTCGCATTATGAAATGAAAAACAAAATTTCCTTAGGGCTAGAAAAAATTTCTCGCCCCAGAAAAATTTTCGTTTTCAATTTGTAATGCAAAAAATTTTTTCGGGTGAGTAAAAATTTTTTGCACCAAGAACTCCATTTTTTCCTGTGTACAATTTAAAACAATTTTTTTTTTATTTTTAGGATAAACACTAGCATGATATATATGTCTACTTTAGCCACATTTTATTTGAATAAAATATTTTTATAATACAATCCTAAAAAACAAAAAAGACAATATATATATGGACATAACAGAAATTTTATAAACATATATGCAAGGACTCTTTTAATCCGCTTATTCTATCGAATTTTATAAGTGCCCCATATACATTCCTGTTATTAGCATATCTTTACAGAGACCCCTGATGATTATTGTTATCATTATTTTATATTTTTTTCTTTCTACAAGAAACATTCAAACTGCGATGCAAAATAGTCTAGAGAGCTTATGCGCGGTAACAGAGTACGGTGAAAATAAAAAATAAAAAATATATGGAAAGTTCTTTGAAAGCAAGTAGAGAGATTAGTGGTATGACGACCGCGTCACATTTTATACTCGAGGGAGTAGAGAGGGCGAGTGAATCAAAAACAATTGCCTCAAGAGAGTGATGGTGACAGAATTTTAAACGAGCTACGTTATCCTTGGATATGACACTATTATCTCCATCTCACGTTTCATTCTTGACAAATTATCTCTATAACAAAACTCAAAGATCTGTTTCTTTTCTCTTATCGCACTTGCATTATTATCATCCGAAACTAGTTAATGCAGCTGCATTAGAGATAAATAATATTATTTACATTTATATCAAATTATTATTATTATTATTATTATTATCGGGGATTCATATACAACACTGACTAGTAATATATAGGATGACTATACATTTAGTGTTGACTACTGGCCTATTGTGCTACACAAAGTGTAGTAACATCTACTACTGTCGTTGGTTAAAACAACTCCTTGGTAAAAGACAGCTGCGGTTTTTACTACTCCACATCATAAATTTTTATTTTTTATCCTTAATTTATTTATTAAATATATATTAATTGATATTTATTATTTTTCATGGTATTTAAAAAGTTTAAAAAATTTAATTTATATCATATTGTTCGCACAAAGAGTTTTTAAAAATATTAAATTTGATTTGTAAATAATTAATTTGAAATGTCACACGCACAAAATTTTTGAAGTAGATTTTTTTTTCCATACGTCATGATATTTTTTTTCATTTAAAATTGTCTTTATGACAAATTAATTCTTGTATTACCAACATAGTTTCATTGAATATTAAGTTTTTGTTGATATAAAAAAATGTTGGAAAATCCAAAATTGCACACCTCAATCGCTCATTTTATTTTTAATCATTACTTTTATTTATTTGGTTTTATTATGAATTTTTATTCAACTTTTAAATTATTAATTTGATTTTTTTATTTCTTAATTCCAGTTTAATTTTTTTTTTTTTTTCTATTAAAATTTTATTTAAATATCCCGCGTTTTGTTGTAGATGTCGCTTTTTTTTTCAATCCTACTGTTTTACGCTAGTGCTGCTGTCAGTAGTTGATGGGGAGAAAAAAAGAAAAAAAAATTTACTTTTGTAATAATAACAATAGTAAAAATAAAAATGGCCGCTAAATTTTTCGTGAATAATCAGTCTTACGTTTTTGATTAATTACAATTAAACTAAAAGGATTTAGACAGTAATTTTCAATAGGGTTCTTGTGATAAAAAATACAAAGATAATAAAAAAAAAAGTTAGGCCGATTATCTGTGTCTATCGAGACTTATTTGGTTTACTAAGTTTCATACACGAAAATTGATAACTCGTGTCACTGGGATTAAAATAATTTATATTTAATGAATGGAATAATTAATCGACTTAAGATTGGGTCGAAATTATTCTTTAATAAATTGTCTTCGTGTTAGTATACAATTTGACCCATTTTATTGTAATTAAAAGAGTATAGCGAAAATTTAATGTGAGTGAATGAGTCAAAAAATTTAGAGCGACCATAAAGCACCCGCTTTCGCGCTTGAGGTGTGCAATACAAGCACCTAATTTTAAATGTTAGAATTCACACATTCAAAGATGTAGTAATTATAACTACAATTGTGGAGCTAGTACAACCACACAGTGGGGTAAAAAAGTTGAAGGTGGCGCTGTTGTTTTCGTTTGTCAGTCTTTTTACTCCACATTGGAGTAGATTTTACAAATTATGTGATATTGTGTACTAAAAACATAGTAATACCAAAAAATTCTTATAAAATTGTGTGGTTAAAGAAACCACAGGATGAGTTTTCCATACTACCTTGAGTAGTTACTGAGCCTACAAACTTTTACCCCAGTCGAATAATAAATAGAACTACTAAAGTAGAGATTAATCTTATACAGTGTCATTTATGCTACTCCATTTGTCGATACGATGACCACAAAGTAGTTCAATTATTACTAGTTTAGTGTGGTAAATTTCACTCCAGTATTTCTTTACGTGTATCCTAATTTTCGATTTATAATTAATTATAAACAATTATTACAAACTGAAATTAAAAATTTCATTAGATGACTGATCATCAAAGGTTGTACTACTAGAGCTAGCAAGAATCATGATCGAGTTTAGTCGCTCTACTGGAGAGTAACTTAAACTATCCCCAAGAAACACCACTGTTACTCCTTTCACTTGCTCTCATTTTATCTCCTCTCTCTTCATGAAACTTGCTTCGTCAGCCCGACCCCATCTACAAACGGGAAACGGAATTCAACTTCCTTCCTTTCGTAGCGAAGATTAATCTCGACGCGATACCGGAACAACTCGACCCAATCTCACCACTGAAACCCGTTATGCTTCCGTCTCTTGCTAGCTCTTGGTTTCTTTTAGATCCTTACTTTATTTTTTTTCTTCGCCGTCTACTCTGAAAACCCTGTAGTCACAGATTTGAGTTTTAATTCAACAGGAACGACGCCGACATTCGGGCGCCTATTAACCTCTTTCAGTTTGAAAAGAATTTCTGTTGCTGATACCTCTCTCAAAATAACAATAAACTTTTATCAGTAGTTACAATCTCAAGTGATATTGTTAGATTGTTGATAGCTCAATAAACATGTCGTGCCTCGTGATATTAGTAGTCTCACTATAGTTAATAAACATTATTAATATTTACTTGTAGATCCTTGTAGTGCTGTCGAGTGCTCGGAACCAGAGGTCTGTCAACTGGACGCTTCACGACAGCCGGCCTGTCACTGCGGCGAACAATGTGGTCTTGAATTCTCACCGGTCTGTGGTAGCAATGGCAAGACTTACTCTAATGAATGCAGCCTAAGACAGGAATCTTGCAGATCTAGATTACCCCTGAGAAAGATCTACACTGGTGTATGCAGTTCTGGTAATAATTATACTGTTATATTTCATACTATACTTTATATGTTTCATATGTGCATTAATTATGCTTTAAATATATGTTTTAATAACCACATACACATGTCTCGAGTAAACTAACCGCAATTATTTGATGATATACTTCATTAAAACTTGGGGAGAAAATTAATTTGTCGATGCACAGGGTAGAAAATTTGCTATCTGTCACTAAACAGTATTGCGACAATCACGATACTCTGTTAGCTATACTTCATATATATTGAAAGCTTTAGTCTGCCGTATCGCGATTATCAGGATTCAGACGAACGGATCCTGAATCGTAAGATAGTATTACTATGATAGCGATTCCGTTTAATTATAATAACTATCTATAGATAAATGAGACTTTACAATTTATCTAATTTATATAGATAGATGGTACTCATAAAAATTTTAAGGGTGAAATAGATTAATTTCTATCTTAAACATTCAACCCAATTGTATTTTAAATTGAAGGTAATAATTGACACTGGCTTCAAAATTTTCATCAGCTTTTCCAGATTCTATTCTATTAATTTATTTTTCACCCAATCGTCTATTACGCTGCCAATAATTAATTATTTAATAAACAATCACTGCATAATCACTTCGCATTTGTACGTCAAAAAAAAAAGCAAGTGGGTTTAGGGACTTGGATATGAGTGGTGACGCTTGAGACGTGAATCGCGATTATCACGATCCTGTTCGCTACGGTAAGGAAACGTTAACTGACGACCGCTGTACATTTTAGTATATTTGCATTACCGTAAAATCGTTATGATAATTCAAGTTATTAATTTCAAAAGAACTCACATTTTTATAAGTCCTTTTGGCTATAGGCTCTGATAAAACAAAACGATTTACTCAATTATGAATTTATACCTATGTAGTATTAAAACTGAATTCTTTTGAATCGTTGTTTTCAATCAGGGGAACCCATACAAAGTCGCCGAGCTTCGAAATTTTCCCATAGATCGACCGATGCCTGGTTTTCAATAATTGGCTAATAAATGGCTAACTGGCCCGTGCATGGTAAATCATTGGCAGTCATCTTTTTGCTTATAAAAACGGCACACAGTTAACCGCCGTTCGTTGACCAACGGTTTGATCGAGTGCTTTTGATACCAAGCTTTGGCCGATGATTGATTGCCACGATTGGCCAATACTTGCGACTGCCATGCTTGGCATACCGTTATCATCCGATATTTAGCCGATCTTCGGCCGATGCTTGAAAATTGGCAGCCATTCACGACCCAGTAATGGGCCGATTCTTTTTTTTTATGGGGGAGCTTCCTATAGCCAAAGTAGCATATGATTTTTTTTTCATTGCCAATCGTTTGGCAGACTTATTTTAGACCTAAAATTTGAAAAAAAAAAAAAAAATGGAAGCCTAAAGGACGTATGACTTAAATTATACACCTTTTTGGCTTTCAAAAATTTGTTTTTCTCAATTTTGAACCTTAAATAATTCTCTAAACCGGTTTGTAATAAAAAAAAATTATCCGCCCTTTTGGCTCTAGGAAGCTCCTTACAGCCAAAAGGGTGTATAAAAATATAAGTCATTTTGGAATTAGTAACGCGAAGTATTTCGAGTTTCATTAATATCAATATTAGTATCGTGAAAAAGATATAACAGTTTAGTAACAGTCACAATACTACTTTAGCAATCCATTGAATAGCTACCACCACAATATTTTTTTATTCTTTCATGTGCAATAAAATTTGACTATATGTGAACGCATCTGCGCTTGAGTAAATGAAGCTTCATGGATGTGTGGATTATGAATATAATATAATTTTAAATGTTTTTTATTTTTGTTATTGATTTCAGGTATCAATCCATGCGATGGTGCCAAATGTAGTGAAGTCGAGCAATGTGCAATCGACCGTTATGGCATCACGAAATGTGAATGCGGGCCAGAATGTGAGCCAGTAATGAAGCCAGTCTGCGCCAGAGGCGGTATTACATACAAATCTCTCTGTGAGCTCAAAAGGCATGCTTGCCTAACTAAGAGTAACATTGAGGTCGCATATACGGGTACCTGCGGATCTCAAGGAGCATGTTCTGAAAAGGCAAGACAGATATTATAGCACATTCACATTCACTAGCTTATTTTCTCATCACTTTTTTTTTTTTCTTTTTTTTTTTTAATTCATGACAAGAAAAATTCTGTAACATTGAGTGTTTCATATAGAATAGAATAGTCTTTAGGGGTAGATAACTGCAGTGTCGTGTACTCAATATACAGCACTAATCTCAAAATTACTAACATGTCAAATGTTGAATATTAAATATAATCTCACAACTATTTATTTTTTACGATACTGGAGTTAGCTGACGACTAATAATTTTTGGATCGTTGTCAAAACGATAATTTAATCAAAAAAAATATTTAGAAAAATTGCACCTATAGATTTTTTAATTTTCTACACGTGCATTTTTTATTTTTGTAGTTGATTTGTTGGAAAAAAAATCCGAAAATTTTTAATTGTCTGCTAACTTCTGGATCATTATTTTTTGTCAAACTAAAAAAAACTTTTCTGCTATTATTAATTTTTAATGATATATAATGTCATAATGAGTAATGATAGGACAATAGTTCACTTCAAAAAATTTTTTAAATGATTAAATACAAGTTACTTTCATCATAACCACGAAAATTTATAAATTTTCATAAAAAAAAAAAATAAATACTTAATTCGTTAAAAATCGACTGGATAAAAACTAAGTTCTATAAATAATTCTTATACTTGCATTGATATCATAGATTAAATATGATCATTTACTTACTGCATTTTGAATATTGATTTTTAAATTAAAATAATTTTATTGTCAGTCACTTAATTTAAATTCATATTAAATTATAAAATACTTTGATGTCATATTATAATATATTTAGATTCACAAATAATTAATCATCAATCATAATTTTTTTATAAAAATTATAGAAACGCATTAATCAGATAAAGTGAGCGACTAATGGCACTAATCGGCTTTAGGGTCTTTTACCTTGCGTTAAATCCTTAAATTACATGCAATCTAATATCATAATTTTAATTCATCTATCTAATTATTTGATCTTTATTTTTACTATTTAAATTTTAATGAAGAAACTTATGAGTTTTAATAATACAGACATAAATTTTTTTTCCAAAAGTGCACTTTAATAATTAGGAGTGAATTCGCAGTGATTACAAATTTTATTTCAATCCAAATCCATTCCGTCACTCGGTTCCGGAGTAAAAAAAAACTCACTCCGCATACGGAGTAAATGGAAAGTTCGTCTTTTTAGCGGAGTGGTCTAGATCTTATTTCAATCCACATTCACTCCGATTCTGAGTTTTGATATTAAAATAAACTCCCCTTTGGAGTAAATTTCACTTCGAGGGGAATAAATAAATAAATAGTCATCCGCTCCGCAATCACTCTGGATTTAACCCGCGTTCACTCCGAAAATTTTTTACAGTGCGTAAAACAAAAAAAAAGTAATAATGAATTTTGTATAATTATTCGCTCTAGAATATTTTCAATACAGTTACCTAATTTCCATTGAAATTCAACAAATTTCTGGATAAAATTTACTGAAATTCCAGTCTAAAGTTTGTGAAATTCAGCAAATTTTTAGTTAAAGTTTATTCAATTTAACTGAGAAAAATTTTAAAATAAAAAAAATTGGCTTGACAATAAAAAAAAATGTAACTGTAAAAAAATAACAAAAGTTGAGAATAAAGTATTTCGTGACGATATTTCTAAATAAAATAAAGTACAGTAAAATCAATATTACAGATTCGCGCAGATCCGTTTATTTAAAAGCTATAAAGTTTTTTCAAAAATAATATTACTTTGCTAACAATAGAATATATACATAGATACATTTTAGATTGAACTTTATTTACTGGCTATCGTTCGTTTGTATAACGAACTCTACAATTCAGGAATTAATTAAATAAACTGCTTTAAAAGTCATGAATGAATTTTGAGATTATTATGCCAGGTCTAATTAGTAAAAAGTCGGGATTAACACAGTATATATAGATATAAACAATAAATAATTATGATTTTGAATAATATCCCGCAAATGTAGTTTTATCAAAGTCATACCATGTATTCATAACAAGCAATTGAAAGGTCTGCTTTATTACCCACCTCTTATAACACGTGAATAAAATCAGAGACTTGAATCAAATTTTTTTTCACAAGTACCAGAAATGCAACGTGACTTGGAAGCTCTATTCGACATCATATACTTGATTCTTCTCTGTTTAGATATTTTTTATTTTCCTCATACTTTTACACTTTTTTCCTGTTCCTGATATGCATACGTATATATTTATGTAGATCTTTGAACTTGCATGGCTATTGATACATTTAAAACTGAATTTTCTATAAACAGATTTGTCAGTGGGGAGCAATATGTGCGGAAAATGGGGATACTGCTATCTGTGAGTGTCCTACTTGTACAGTAGAATTCAATCCCGTGTGTGGCGACGATGGAATCAGCTATGGGAACGAATGTAAACTCAGATTGGAGGCTTGTCAACATCATAGAGAGATCAAAGTACTTTATCAGGGTCTCTGCAGTAAGTATATATAATTAATTAAAAAGTATAAAAGTTTATTAATAAAGCTCTAATTGGATTATTATTATCATATTCACGTTACAAAAAATAACAAACCAATAACAGAATAAGAAGAAAAAAAGTATTTGGAATATCCAAAAGTATGCACTTCAAACGCTCATGTAATACTTTGAGTAGTCAATTTACTTTTATTAATTACTGAACCACGTATTTCTTTTTAAGCTAAAAAAAGTTTTATCTGATTAATTAACACGAAATATTTTTTGACAGTACGGTACTGACAGCTCGTATTTAAATACCGAGGAAAATAATTAAATAACTAATAGTAAAAATAAAAAAAGGAAACTAACCTAATTATAATTAAACATAAATAATTATTTTTAATTTAATTTGAATACTCTGCTAGGTGTCGTCTATAGTTTTGCTTCAGTTAAAAAATTTTGTTCACGACAAAAATAGCTGTTTTCAGTTTGCACCATTAGGTGTTTCATTAAAAATGATAAAGTCCCGAGTAAAAAAAAAATAGCTACAGTATGTGTTTATTTATATATAAAACCGCCGGTTTTAAAAATAATGATTGCTTACACGGAAAGAAAATTATGGGAACTTTTGCTATGCATTATGAAAAAAATTTTTTGATCATAAAGCACTCTTTGATGCTTCGCATCATGAGTCGTGCAATAGTTCCCATGATGGTAGATGAATTGTAACCATACTATTATAGGGATGATTCCCATAGTAAATGAAAAGAGTTCCCATACTTTTATGGGAACTATTCCCATAATATCAAAAAAATTTTTTTTTGCAAAATAGTGTAGAAATTTTCCTCATGATATGAAGAGATTCAAAAATGAAGCTTCTTCGACGCTAAATTTGTTACTAAAAAAAATTTTTTTTTTTAATTTTAATGTTTTTGCCAAATACGAATTTTTTTTCAACGTTCAAATTTTTGTTTTTATATTTAATAATATTTCTGTGTATTGTAAAAGTGATTACCACATTTTTCTTTAAATTAATTTTTTCATGATAGTATAGGAACTATTCCCATAATATTATGGGAACTATTTCCATAGAGGTATAGGAACTATTCCAATAGCATTATGGGAACTATTCCTATAATATTATGGGAATAGCTCCCATACTATTATAGAAACCATTCCTATAACGTTATGGGAATGGTTCCTATAATATAATAGGAACGATGACTATAAACTATAGGAACTATTCCTATAATTATAGGAATCATTCCTATAATGTTATGGGCATTCCCATAATTATAGGAACTATTTCTATAATTATAGGAACTGATCCCATAATTTATGATCATAATTTCTATGTTGGTATAGGAAAAAATTTTATAGAATTATGAGAACCGTTTCCATAATTTTTTTCCCGTGTACCTAGTAAATGCCTGCCTAATATAAAAGAACAAAGAACAAAGGCTTCATAAGTGATTTTCGAAAGAAACCAACTATGTTTCGTTAAGAAGTTTTCGAAAAGTTCAAAACATAATTTTTTTATCGGACTTTTTTAATGATAATACGTATTGTCAGATTTAAAAAGTGTATCAGACTTATGTTCATTAGCGTTTCCTCTTTCTATTAATGTCCTGTCCACGTATTAGTGCGGTATACAAAAATAATCACGACTTAATGGGAGTGAACCGCATGATTCGACAGTAAAGCCCAACCTCTCCGCTTCGCGCTCGAGGTGTGCAATAACAAAAAATGACTTTTTTAGTTTGTATAAAAAACAATATGTTGCACACTTACGAATCAACATAAAATAGAGTTGAGTTGGAATATTATTGCTGAACTTGAGTTCATATTAACTTTTAATAATAATAATAATGTATTAAATTATACTTTGTGAAACAAAATACAACGAATTATTTTAATAAAACTTCAAAGCGTAGAGCTTACAAAAAAATAAATTAACTCCACACAGTTACATTAATTCTGAACATACTTTGGATATTTAACTGTGTATAATTTGGTTTTTTAATCAACTTAATTACTTTAAACATGCACATTGACAAGCAACTCTAGAGTTTACTCCCTTAGGATTCGATCGTGTGCACAATTGTATGTCTCATTACTAAATCAAGTTACAGTACTGAAGGATTGATGTACTGATTCAAATATATATATATATATATATATATATATATATATATTTGTGATTTTTTTTTTGACATACTGTGTCGTATACTTACAATTATTTTAATGAGATTCTGTAATAAGTAAACTTTTCATCTGTCAGTGAATAATTTTCACGATTGCAACCGCTCGTCTTGTGAATCGTTATGTAGATTAATTAAAGAACGGTTTCATGCATATCACGATGGCGCGATTTTACTTTACCGACTATGAGTTGTTATCCCAAAGCATGCATGCTACATGTGCATGCAACCCCTTACCAACAAGCCGGTCAACATCCTCTCCACATCACTAGCACGTGTATGTACTACCAACACTTAATCTACTTTAGTCTAACAAACATATTATATATATATATATATATACTACACCATGTCGAATTCAACAGAGAAAAAGTTTATATTTAATAAATAAAACAAAATTTTACGTGATTTTATAAAATCATTAATTTTTCATTAAAATTTTAGATTAAAAAAATATATTTACAGTGGAAAAAAAAAGTTTAAGCTTTAAAAAAAGTTTTGGCAAGCCTTAAAGTGTTATAAAAATAATATATAGTTGAGTTGTTTAATTATTGTTTTAGATGGCTGTGAGAATAAGAAGTGTGAGCATTATGGAAAATGCGAAAGCGACAGCTCCGGTGAAGCCAGATGTGTCTGTCCGACCAACTGTGGGGATTTGGTGAGTCTCATTTCAGAATAACAATGCCTCGTTACCATAAATTGCTTTGGATCCGCATACGCCCAACTCGGACTTCTCACTGAATAATCCCCTTTTGTTCACGCTTACGATCCCTGCGTGTATTGTTTGCACCGTGTCGCAAAACGACTCCTGCGTTTGCCAAAGAAAAATTGCTTTTGCTGAGAGTTGCAACTTCAAAGCAACTATCGTCGAGGCAAACTTTCTTTTTAAACAATGTAAATTACACGCGAACGTTATGAAGCCTTTTATGCGACCCTTCATCGTAACATATATTCGCGTACGAACAAGTCTTTAAAACAATATTTTTATTTCATCTTTTCCCACCAAAAGGAGAGACAACTTTTGCATTTTCAGTCATATGATTTTTATATGACTTTCAGTTTCCTATATAGTAATATATTATTAAAAGTTAATTTCACGAGTACACTCAGAGAATTTTGTAGTAAAAACTACTCAAATAATTGTAGGTAACGGTGGGACACCTCGATATTCTAGTAATGTTTCCGACTTATCAAAAAATCTATTAGTTTATTTCAATATTTACTATAAAAAATAATTAAATAAACTAGATGCGATAGAAAATTTGAAAATTCAAACTTTTTTGGTGTTTTGTAGTTGACAGCATAGCAATTTTATCAAAAATCTTTTAAATTCAAGCTCGTTCGGAAATATTCGGCTCTTTTCGTTCATTCTAGTACTCATAGGTTAGAATAAATAACGTGACCGGCAGGGAGTCTAGTATATGGTGGAGACAACTGAATCGATCGCAGCGCTTGCTGTGGGCAAAATTTCGTTGAATCATGCTCTCGTTGAAAATAAACACCTGAAAATTAAGTGTAAAAATAGTTCATAATAGTTATTGTGTCGTTAATGTTTGCCTTTGCTCATCGTTTGAGGTTAAAACAATATTTTATAATTTATCGATTCAAATCCGGTTTGGATATGATTTTCATCATTGCCTAAAAATTATTGTTGAAAAAAAACATTATAAGTTAGTACATTCTTAGTTACGATTCACGTGAAAATTATCATGAATTAAAATAAAATTATTTACTTTAATTTTGTTAAAAAACTCAATTTACTATTCTACTATTTTTTAAACTTTTATCATTGTAGTTGTCATGTATCATTTGTTTTGATTTTATCGGTTAACCTTATTCTATTCTAAAATAATAGTATTTATTATTTATTAAAATTTTTTATACTTAATTTCTTTATCGAAATATGTTTAATTTAATTTTCTCTATCAAAAATACATATGCACTTTTTTATTTATACCATTATAAATTTTTTTATTTTGATTTTATAACGAATTTTTATCTTTTACACTGATTTCATATATCTTTTATAATTCTCGAGCATGACTTTTTGTAACCATCAGATGTCGTTTTCGTCGCGCTCCCTGCCAAATTGGCGCAAGTGAGGCGCAAGTGAGCATTTTATATTTTGTTCCCGGGAAAAAAATGTTTTTGTAAAATTTTTTGAAATTTTGTAAAGATTCATGAAATTTAGGGAAAATGTATAAAATTCTATAATATTTTATAAAATTTTATGACATAAAATTAATAGAATTCTATAAAATTTTATAGAGTTCCGTAAAATTTTATTTTATTTCATAAAATTTGCTAAAGTTTGATGAAATCGTATGAAATTTCATGAAATATAAATCCAGTCTAAGGTAATGATTTTCTAAAATTCCATCGTTTTCTAAAATTTCACAGTTTCATAAAATTATATCGAATTGCTTGAAATTTTGATACACGAAATATATAAAATTCTATGAAATTTTCTCGATTTTCATAAAATTTAATGAAATTTTTTTAAATTCTATGAATTTTAATAGAAACTCATAAGTTTGAATCCAGTATTGGAGAAAATAATTTTATCATTTTAAAATTTTATGCAATTTTAGAAAATACGATAAAATTTTACCAGGCTATTTTCGGTATAAAATTTAATTGAGGAAATTTATAAAATTTTTTAAAAAGATATTTTCACGGGTCGTTACTAAATAATCGCATTTATGTTGAGCTATTGTATACACCTAGATCATTTTTTCCGCTTTCTTTAAATTATATTTTTTTTTAAATTTATTTTGACCAAATATTGTAATTTAACATAATTATCAATTACGATGCAGCTGGTAATAATTTCTATAACAAAATTTGTACTGTTGCCTTGTGAAAATTACAATGTACATAAATTCTGTTCGATATATTTTAAAAATTTCTACATCATTAATAATTTTAACCATAATTCCATACTGTCCGCATGCTACTATAACTACAGCAATTTTTCTATAATTTTTTTCTGTAAAAAATACCGCAAAATTCT
The DNA here is from genome assembly GCF_029852145.1 of Microplitis mediator. Taxonomy (NCBI): domain Eukaryota; kingdom Metazoa; phylum Arthropoda; class Insecta; order Hymenoptera; family Braconidae; genus Microplitis; species Microplitis mediator. The sequence continues at coordinate 8,907,669 of NC_079975.1, forward strand.
TCGAGTTCATTATCAAAAATAGTATTCTTTGATAATAATTTCATAGCATTAAATAAAAAATTATTTCAAAATTATAATATTTATAAATTAGGAAAAAAAAAAACTAAATTATCAAGACAGTTGAAATATAAAATAACTGTTGAGAAAAGATAATTGAATATTCTCTGTGAGTAGAAAAGCATTTACTGTGGTAGTGGTGATGTAGGTTGCAGGGATGTAATATAATAATGCCGATGAGCAGTGGTTGAGCACGAACCGATGGAAAAATAGCTAAGCTGAGCCAGCTAAGCGATGCTTATTGGGTGGAACCAGGCATCGTTGATGGAACACCGACGAGCTCAAAAATTGGTCTCATACCACATTTTACAGCTACCACCCGACTACCCTTATCAGTAATAGTCGAGCGCAAACTTGATCGAACAAATTTATTGTCCATTCTTTCCGCAGAAAAACGTCAATGCTGGGACAAAAAAAAATACTATCATAGTAATCTTCGTTTTGGGAAAATAAGTTATTTTCAATTTTCCTCTAGTATACTCATGACCTAAAAATATTTATCTTACCCAACGTTGGCTATTCATTCAAATTTTTATAATATATTTTTTTGTCCTTCTCTGCTTATTCTATGACATACTTTTTTATCTTATAGTTTTGTAAATTGAAAATTTATAAAACAAAAAGTTATTAAATTCAAACCTATCTTCTAAATTCAAGTTTTAACTAAATAAATACCAACATTTATAATCGATATCTCTGGAACGAATTAAACGATTTAAATAAATTTGGCAGTAGTCGAAAAGCTCCGTAAAAAATTGAATTTATTTTTTAAAAGTATTGGAAAATGAGACACAAAAAAAATTGTCTGTTCAAAAAAGCTTAATTGCCATTTATAGATAAGAACGGGGTAAATTGATCAGCCTGGGTAGTGAAGCCAATTTTAAATTTTCAGTAACGATAAATTCATAAAATTTTTAAAAATAGTAAAAATAATCACCGATTATTGAAAGGAATAATAAACGACAACACAATTATTGTGTTTTTTTAAATTTAGTTTTTCATAATTTTAAATAATCATTTTTATAAATCTGTTCCATAGAATATTGATTAGTTAGTTATTCAAATAATTTGATATTATTATTTAATAACAATCGAATAATTATAATTATAATTTCAAAAACATCCGTTATTATATATACCTACTTATAAATTAATAATAGATGAAATCATTTAATTTTGTAAACTACTTGTTGATTCATTAATTTAATTATCAGAACGAGCTGAAAATTTAACTTTTTTAATATGTCAGTGGCGACACAAAAAAATGTTAACTTTTACATTTTATTTTTGTACCATGGATATTCATTAAATATAAATTGTATATTAATTTGAGGCTATCGAGAGTGATAACAATTCATATTCAACATTAAACTTTTTTTTGTAGCAAACAATATTTTATCAGAGCCAAGATTAAAAAAAAATCACGTAGTATTTCATAGAAGCTGTAAATAGTAAATCAATTTATTTCTTTTAAAAAAACCAAAAACATATTTTTTTCTAGCGGAAAAAAAAAAATTTTACATTAATGAAATTTTCGAATTTATAATGAAATCTTTTTGATTAGTATGATAAACCGGCTTTCAAATAAATGGTAAATTCATGTATTAACCCTTCGTTGGTCGCGCTATGAGCGATTCCCTGCTTTTTTTCTTTCTTTTGTAGTATAAAAAAAAATAATTGTTTTTAGCTTTCAACAATTCAGTTATTTCTTCTTTGATCCATTTAACATACATTAAAAGAGTTTTTAAAGTTATAATTATTTATATTAATTATATATTAAATAATAAATGTCGAATGAACGTCGAATCACGGCGATTCCCCGTGAGCGCGACCAAACTAGACAGTTAAATTTTATTCTCAACGTTGCCACATATACGAAACCGAAATATAGACAGCTAGTATGGCTGTCATAAATTGTCTATAGATTTGGCAACGCTGTAAGAAAATTAACATTACGGGGATTCCCCGCGACGCGACCAACGGAGGGTCAATAACAAAATTTTTAAGTTTAATAATCGACATTCATAAAATTTCGACTTTACTTTCGTTTTTCTAATAAATTTTCCGTGACTATCGATTGAGTTTTCAACATAAATTTTGTGTTAATTTTAAAGTAACACTTGATAAAAGTTGATAATTTCGAATTTTTGTAGTAGGTGACACTTTTAAAGTGTTAATTTAACACAAAGTAATCAACACAGACCGTTTTTAACCTTTTGTCCGTCGCGTATTCTTTGCCAAGCATCGTTAGTCGCACGGTAGGGAATCACCGCAATGTTAATTTCAGTGCAATGTTGCCACGTCGATTTCGAAATTTCACTGATTTACATCAGAATACTAATTTTTTTTTTATATAAATATTTTCTATGAAATTAATTTATTATTTATACGACCAGGCTCCATATTTTTTAACTGATTGAATCAGCTAAGAATGTTTTTTATAAATATGGCAACGTTGCACATCAAATTTTACTTACGAGATCAGTCGCACAGTGAGGGAATTGCCGCGATTTCACGATTTATTCACATTAACATAAAATTTGGAAAATCCAAAAGTGCACGCCTCGAAAGCTCATGTTATGTTTTTTTTTAAAGTTAAATTTCGAATAAAATTGAAAATCCCGCTCTTTTCCCATAAAAATTTCCATGGTAAATATACGGTAATAAAAGTAAAAAAAAAATAAATAAGGAGAACATTCCTAATGAAAAATGGCGGCAGTGTGTGTTTGTTTACATGTAAGATTGCCGGTTTTAACCGTAATGATTTATTTTAAAAAAAACGAGAAGGCCTACAGTAGTGATTTTCGAAAGGAACCTTCTTTGCTTATTTCTGAAAATTTTGAAAAAAAAATTAAGTAGTTTCGTCAAGTCGTTCTCGAGATATCCGTACCACGCCGTTTTTTTGAACCACAGACTAATGGACGTCCACGATAAATTTTTTTTAATGAACTTTTTTTTATATTAATACATATTAGACAAATTAAAAAAAGTATCAGGATTATTTATTAGTGTTTCAGCTTTATATTGATGTGCTTTTCATAATGTGTAAGAGTAATAGAAAAAAAATATATGCACTTTAATGAGTGGAAATCGTGTGACCTTGACAGGTCGGTTATAAAGCACAACCTCTCCGCTTCGCTTCCGAGGCGTGCAAAATTAGAAAATAAAAGTAAAGCAACTAAAATTATAGAAACTTTTTACTTCGATTAGTTTAGGAAAGTAATGATTAATTTTTCTGAGATTATCATTAAATAAAAAAAAGCGGGAATTCCCTCATAGTGCGACGGACAAAAGATATTAATCTATAGATACACAATATTTTTTACTGTGTAAAGTGTCTCATTTTGCTCTACTTCTCTATCATTTTTTAGCTTAAAAAATCGTAGGCAGAAAACTCTAGTGCTAACTTACAGAGTAAATTGATTATCTCGTTTTTTTTTCTTTTAGATTGAAAGTTTAATATATGAATAAATTAAACTTTAAAAAAAAAATTAAAATAACCATGCAATTGTATAATGTCAAACTTGTGGTTCGTAGCTGCCACAAAATATGTAATAATTAAATGAATTTGTAAAGTTTAAATCAAATATCAAACAATTGCAGGTAAAACTTGACCACAGTTGATTGTAAAATTAAATAAACAATTTACCATGTAACTTTTAGCATGTTTACATTATAGTTGCCAGTTATCAACGACTATCTCAACTGCGGTATATATAATAACTATTATTCTCTGGCACAACCACCACAAACATCACAGTGGTCTCGAATTCCAATTAGAACTAATGAAGCTTCCATGTATGCGTCCTGAATGGAAGACAACTAAGCTCTTGTTGTAAACTAAGAGCTCCATATTGTTTCAATATTCGCCTATAATATTCTCTCTGCAGCTTACATAAACTGCTAACAAGTCCAAAAATTTTAATTGCTTACTTTATATTGTATTTAAATGTTGTTTTCACCTTACGCTTGTTTTCTCTCATCATTGTTTTGTAATTATGTTATTTTTTTTTAAATTTAATTTTACATGTTTACCAAATCAAAAAAAAAAAATTAATATTTAAAATTTCAATTTTCATTACTTTCTTTCAACAATAATAGTGATAATTATTTTTTATTATGTATTCTTTTAAGTATAGAAGGATGGGGGGGGGAGGCAAAACTGAGTACTCGAGAAAATACTAATTTTGTGGGAATTCAAAAACGTTATATCTTTTTTTTTAATAGTATTTAAAGTAAATAGAAAAAAATTTTCAGCTGCCGTTAAAAAAAAATTTTTCTGTTTTTGCGGGCAAACTGTGGTGCCCCCCAAAAACGGTACTTGGAGAATTCGAATTACGGTATATTATGGTAATCACTTTAATTTTCAGAAATTTGCCATAATTTACGGTATTTTACTGCAAATTGCGGTATTTTAGGTAAATTAAGGCGAAGTACGGCATTTTACGGTAAAATACGGTACCTTAGGTAAACTTACGGCATTTTACCGCAAACGTACGGTAATTTGCCGTAAAATTGTAGCGAGCTGTCGGTATTTTACTGTAAAGTATTGCACTGTAAAAACTGTACAAATACCAAGGCATGTGGTGCTTACGGTAAAAACGCTGCAAATTGCCGCTTGTTCCTGTAATTCACCGCAAATTACCGTATATTACTATAAATTGCCTCAAATTACCGTAAACTTCGGTAAATTTGCCGCAGAAATACCGTTTTTTACGGTAAATTACGACAAAATGTGGTGATTTTCCGTAATTCTGACCGGCCAGGGGTGAAAAAAAAAATTTCTGAATATTAAATCAATTTGATTGAATTTAATTACTGGATGTAAAGGAAGAAAAAAATTTTTTAATCGTTTCTATCATAAAACAAAAGTCATTAACATTTTTTGACTGACACTTTTGATTTTTGAAAAAGTCTAACTACCTATTTAAAATTTTTAATTGTTCATTTCTTAATCACTATTTATTATTAACTTTAAAGTAAAAGATTTAAGTTAGTTTTAATTCCAAAGAAGATATCGTTAAAAAAGCTATTATGTATTGCTTAAAGTAATAGACTAAATAATTATTAAAAGTTAATTTAATTTTTAAAATTGTAAATATTTTTAAATTGAATATTGAAATACATATCAAGTAATTTGACACAGAGTTATTCTGTCGTAAATTGTTAAGAAAAAAAATCAATTTGATTTCATACTATTTTCTTACTAACAAAAATTTTTTGAAAATGGTGAAAGAAATCCAAAACAATGCTCAATTGTATTGACAATTATGATTCTGGAATGTTTAAAAAATATTTTGGGGGTACCCCGTTTTGCCCCCCTCTCTCCTATATATATTTTATTTCCCATTAAGCCATCACTCTTAAACTATATACTTCATGAGTTACGGTACAATTTAAGAAAAAAGATCCTAACTTTAACAATAATGTAATTTCAGGAGAAAAACAGCAGTTCTGCTCGTAAAGTATGTGGAAGTGATGGAATAACTTATGCCAACGAATGTACTTTGAAAAAAACTTCATGCTTAACTCAAACTAACCTGAGTGTAGCATTTGAGGGGGACTGCAGTAAGTGGAAACTTATTTTTTTCTTGACTTTTCCCTTTTTTTCCACTTAAATTAACTGTAAGTTAATAGAAAAAATATTTATACAGAGTTATGTACAAATGTCGAGTGTGCAAATGGAGCTCGTTGTTCAGCTGGCGAATGTATTTGCCCGGAAAGTTGTCCAGAACCAAAAGACGAGCCTGTATGTGGTACAGACGCAAAGACTTATCCCTCTGAGTGTGAACTACAACGTGCTGCATGTGACCGAGATAAAGCGAAACTTGCTGCTTTACACGTCGCTTTTCATGGTGAATGTGGCGAGAAGTTTGCTGTCGCTGCTCTAAGTAAGATCAACTTATATCGTATCAATTAATTGCGATCGATAGCGTATAACCACTATTACTATATATTAAAATATATACTGTTAAAAATTTTATCGATTTTCAACATAATGCAAAAAATTAAAGCACAGTTAGATTTTAATTAAAAAAAAAATCCTTAACTAGTTTTCAATAATTGCGAGTTTATTAAAGTCTTGCTATGAAATTTTTTGTAATTAAAAACTAATCATACATGAAAAAAAAAACGCATAAAAAATCATAATTTTAATTGAATTTTTTTTTTTTATGTATGATTAGTTTTTAAGTACAAAAAATTTCATAGCAAGACTAATAATTTTAAATGAAAATTAAGATTTTTAAAATACACGGAAAAAAGAGCAGTTGAAAAATTGAACTCATATCTGTATTTATTAAAGTTTCGTATAGTAGTAAAGCGCTGCGGCTCTGAAACTGTAAAAATTACATTCTTATATCAGGCATAACAAATATTTCAGTTTCAAACTCGATATTGTCCAGCTCTTTATAGTAAACAGATTTTATAATTTTGAATTTTATTTTAAAATTAGTTAAAATTACATTTCCGGTCGTTAATATTACTATTCTGCATAGTAGTGTTCTTCTTAAGATACAGAATTTAAAAATTACAGTGTGAGCTGTGATTTTTCTCAGATCATTTATCATTCTCGACAATTGATAACTCACAGTGTAATTTTTATGTTATGAATAAATAAGAGGTATTATTTTAGAAAGCAAAAAATACATCACCAATAAATCTTAATTTTTACAGTTTCACCTATCAACTATTAATTTTTAAATAAAGCAAGAATTCAAAATAAAAAGTAAATAATACTTTAAAGATTTGTTTAACTAAAATTACATTTTGAACTGTAAAAATTGCTGCTCAAAATTGTATTAATTTTATTATTATAACAAATTTCTAAAATTATAGTTTAAGCTTTAATGTTTAAAGATTTTTGCCCCCAGGCCTGTGTTCACTGTAGAAAATGTAATTTTTCAACTGCTTTTTTTTCCATGTAGCATTAGCTTTAAAATAAATAGACTTATGGACAATAAAAAAACAATTATAGAAATGAAATAAAATAAAATACATTGTGATTAGAATTTTATATCATTTATGAGTTGGAAATTCAAAGCTATGTAAAAATAAAATCCATAAATAAGTTAATTTATAATGATATTTATATTCAATGTTTCTTACTGATTTGAACTTATCAATAACTTCAACTAATTTGGCTTAAATTTAAAGAAAAATTTTTAACAGTTGGAAATTCGTATACTTTTAACAGAAAAGTTAAAGAGTGTTGGAATATATTATTAGATTACTTTGAACTAACTGTGATGCTTACTAACCATTAACTAACCCTCGCATCCACAGCAACAATGTCTACACCTTCAGTAACTCGGCTGTCAACTGCAGTTACGGAAGTAACTAGCGCTCAAGAGATGTGCAAAGATATACATTGCGATTTTGAAGCAACTTGTGAACTTGGACCTGACAGGTTTCCTCGGTGCAGTTGCAAGTTCGATTGTGCCTCAATACGACAAGAAAATATGATACCCGTTTGTGGTAGTGATCTTAAAATTTATTCCTCTATTTGTGCGATGAAGATGGAAGCCTGTCAACGCCAACAAGAGTTACGATTACGACCGCTAGACCTTTGTCAAGGTTTGAAATTGCTTATACCCTAAATTTGCTTCTATCCTATGTCATATGTCCTTTTTTTTATCTATTATATCCTATATTTATTTAAGAGCTGTCTTTATATTTCAACTTAAGCTCAGGAAAATTTATGGTAAAACTTTTCGAAAAAAAAAATGGTAGTAAAAAAAAACTCAGGCTACAGCTTTTACTGAAAATTATAATTTTCCATTTATTTTAATTTAATATTTACTCGCGTATAATATGAATTGATTTATTTGTTAAGAGTAAAAAAATAAAATGTATGAATATCGATTTATTAATATATGATGAATCGAAATGTTTCATAGGCATGGAAGTTAAGCCGTGCAATGGTGACACACCCTTGACAGATGACGAAGGTAAAGAATACGACTGTGGAAGTGGCGTTAATCGACGAGATTGTCCAAGCAATAGTTACTGTCATCAAACCCCACGATTTGCGCGCTGCTGTAAAAAAAGTATGAAAATATTTATGTCAATAATTTAAAATCTGTCTTGATATTTATTTCTTTTTCGACAATAACTTCTTTCTTTTCTATATATTTTCATAAAGATGAAGGTATTCAAGTTGTCGAATGTATGGATTCATGGCACGGATGCTGTCCCGACGGTAAAACCGCCGCTCTTGGTCCTGACAATGCTGGCTGCCCTAGTTTGTGTAATTGCAACAAATTGGGCAGTAGCTCGGACACTTGCAACCCTGAAACTGGTCAGTGTGATTGCAAGCCCGGTGTAGGCGGTCTTAAGTGTGACCGTTGTATGCCAGGATATTGGGGTTTACCGAAAATTAGCGAAGGACATCAAGGATGTATTCGTAAGGATTTGCTTTGACAATTTAGATACTTAATTAAATATATTAATTTGAAATCGTATCCTGATCAACTTAATAAAATGGTGAAATCACAGGGTGGTGGACAAAAATACAAAATTAGAATTTAACCCTCAGAGTACACATCTTCGAACAGACCTTCGGAGTACACACGGGGTCAAATTGACCCCACCACTTTTGAAGAGTTATATCTCAAAAACTATGCATTTTATCGGAATGCAGGTCATGACGTTTTTTGTAGGTAAAACAATTCTCTTTCGAATACAACTATCATTATTTCGAATTAACTAATTTTTAACGGTGAACAAATTAATTAAAATCAAACCTAACTTGAGAAATATTTTAGGATAAAAAAAAATTCTGGGGTCAAAGTGACCCCCAGTGTATACTCCAAGGGTTAATTTTGACCATACTTTGGACGTTTCGTCCCATTATTGGGACTTCTTCAGCAACTAAAACAAGTCATTATAAATGATTTACAAAAATTATATAAATAAACAAAACAATTACTTACACAATTACATGGTACAACATAACCAATCACAAATATGATCACATCCTACCTTGATCATGCTAATATGCCAAAAATGCTAATTATTTTTATACCATTAAACAAAATGACGTATCTCTCAAAAACATCTAGTAGACGATAGAATTTATATGATCAAGGTTGGATGTGATCATATTTGTAATTGGTTATGTTGTACCATGTGATTGTATAATTAATTGTTTTGTTTATTTATACACTGTAAAAAATCACCGGGGTAAGTCCAAGCGGTGTAGGTGTTAAAATCGGCGGTGTTAAATTTCAACACCGAAAGCGTTGTGAAAATAACGCCGCCGCCGGTGTAAATATTCTGTACCGGTGTTGAAAAAAATTCCTCGGTGTTAAAATAATGCCGCCGCCGGTGTAGATATTCTTTACCGGTGTTAAAATATTTTACTTTGTGAATATTTTTACATACTCGATCACTATATTTGTTAATAAATGATATTTTTTATTAATTTTCATAAAGAACTGACATTTTTTGTGTTTTACAATCTTTAAAGTTAATACTCCAAGCGGACGCAGTTTACCCCGCTTTTACACCGGTATTACTCCGCTTTTATACCGGTTACCCCGATTTTATACCGGTTTTACACCGGTATTTTAACACCGCCGAATTACTCCTCCTACAACGGTGTAATTTCATTTTAACACCGGGCGGAGTTAAAATGAGTCCATTTTTAACACCGCTCTTTTTACAGTGTATAAGTTTTGTAAATCATTTATAATGACTTGTTTTAGTTGCTGAAGAAGTCCCAATAAAGGGACGAAACTTCCAATGTATGGTCAAAATTAAATTCTAACTTTGTATTATTGTCCACCTCCCTATGATTTTACCATACTTAATTAAAAGTCAACATTTTTTTAATTATCTTTATTTTTTATTTATACTTTTTACTTTTGTTAGCTTGTGGCTGTTCACTTTTTGGCTCAGTCAGGGAAGATTGCGAGCAAATGACCGGACGTTGCGTTTGCAAGCCCGAAATTCAGGGACAAAAATGTACTATTTGTACAGATCATAATAAAATACTCACACCTTCGGGCTGTTATGCAGGTAATGTAAAAAAAAATTACAACTCGAGGTATTATCGTATAAAATTATCGATGTAATATTTTATTTTATTTTAAATGCAGATTTTTATTTTTTTTTCTTCTACAAAAAAAAAAAAACTTAAAAATTGAAATTTCCTCTTTCTACTTTAATGCAAATCTACAGTCGGAATTATTTTTTTTATTTTTCGGTAGTAAAAAAATACTTATTTTTTTTTTAAGTTTTTATCAGTAGAATATATTTGAATCCATAATCTCTTATTGACCTTAATTCTATATTGTTTTATTAAAAAAGTATATGAAATAAAGGTACCATATTTTTAAACCTTGTAAATAATTTAACAGAATTTTTTTTAGTTTAAATATTCTCCCGATATCCGCGTTACGATGCATGAATCTCATGTGTTAAAATATTTTTTATTAATCTTCTTATATTTAAATATTTAAAATATATAAAAAACCAAATATTTATGATTTAAATAAAATCTCACATGTAAAAATAAGATTTATTTTTATAAAAAAATCTGATAATAAATAATTAAATTATAAAACCTTAATATAAATTTATACATAGCAGCGTTTTTTTTTATCATGTAAATTATTATCAAGTTAAAATAAAATATTAAAAATACTGTTAATACATGAGGTCATTTTTTTATAGCGCACATTTACTTGAATTTTAAATTCTTAAAAGCATTTAAATTAATTAATCAATTAGGTCAAACAATTTAGAACAACTTTTCTGTATATAAATTTTTAATTTTATTAAAACTAAATATACATCAATTTTTCAGAATTTAAAACCGTATTCAATTACGGGTAAATTAAAATTAACAGAACATTATTAATTCACACTGAATACTTTATTGTTATATCAGATATTTAAAAATTTAAGGAAAGAAAAAATCCACTAATTATTTTCTCTCATTTTTTATTAATAAAAATTTTAAGCAGAATATATTAATAATTAACAAAAACTCATTTTTACACAATTAAATTTTTATTTCTTATAATTCGAATAAATTTAATTACAATAAAAAATTGAAAGTGAATTCGGAGTGATTACGGATTTTATTTAAATCCGAATTCACTTCGTCATTTGGAGTTCCAGAGTTTAAAAAAAAATCATTCTGTATACGGAGTAAATAGAGAGTTTGTTTTTTCAACGGAGTGATTTCGGAGTGATGTGAATCTTATTTAAAACCACATCCACTCCGATTCGAAGTTTTAATATTAAAATGAACTCCTTTTAGGAGTTAATTTCGGGAAGGTATCAATTGCCGCCATTGTTTTTTCTGAATGTATTAAATGCCTACTATATTTTTTCGTACATTACAAATGCTTACTGCTTAATTTCTTACTGCTCAGTTGCCTACTAAAATTTTTTTTTTACGGTTATATTGCCTACATAAATACAAATACATAATTTGATTGCATAAAAAAATTATTGCACTGTTCTATTGCCTATTTGAAAATAATTCATGCATAGAAAAAAATTGTAGTTCCTCTAACCACAATATTGTAGTAAAACATTTGTAGTTGCGAGTACTCCAATATGTAGTAGAGGATACTACATAGATAGTACTGACTTTATTACAAGTGAGGTTGAGGTTATTCCAAGTTGGAGTTTGCATTTCTTCACTCCAACTTGTAGTAACCTCAACTACAGCTGCTGTTGCAGCAACTACTATTTTTTTCCATGTGATATTCAATTGATTATTATTCAACTGTGAACCCAAATCAACGAAATACCTACACTCAGAAAATTGAATAATCGAAAGTACTATCTACTTATGGTAAGATTTCTACCAATAATCCAATAGTAGTGAATATTATCTAGATGATTGTATAAATAATCTAGATTGTAATATTCATCATGTTTATAATAATTGTTACAATCCTGTATGTTAACTAGAGTTAATTATTATTATTATTCTAAATAGTTATATTTATAATCCAGATGGTAACAGTTACCATCAGAAATTATAATAGTTACCATTCTGATAGTAACTGCTACGAAATTTATTACAGAAGTAAATATTATCATCCTGATGGTAATTATTACCATCCTGATAGTAATTGTTATCATCCTGATGGTAACTGTTATCATCCTGATGGTAACTGTTACCATCTTAATAGTAACTGCTACGAAATTTATTGCAGAAGTTATTATCCAATAATTATTAATTCTATTAAAAAAAATTCTAACACTAACTATTTTTGCATTGAAAAACGTTCCAATTATTCTAGATGATCGGAATTAAAAATTTAGCTTAATAACCACAATTACTTAATTTTCTGAGTATAATTAATGTAGATAAGCTCCTGATTTTACTGAGAAAATCAAGTACTCGAGAAATTCTTAATATTTAAAACCGATCACTTGAGAAAAAAAAATACGGTTGATCTGTAAAATATTAGAACCGCGGTAGTCTTCACAATAGTATAACTCGCCTGGTCCATAATAAGACACTGGGTTGAATTTCATTATCGATGCAGGGAATGATTTGAACAGGTCATTAATTTCTGATAGAAAACTCTGTCAAGTTTTCCAGTTACTATCGTGAAGACTACCGTGGTTCTGATATTTTCCAGATCAGCTGTGTTTTTTTTCTCTCAAGTTATCGGTTTTAAATATTAAGAATTTCTCCTCAAGTAGTTGATTTTCTCAGCAAAATCAGGAGCTTATCCACAGTAATCAGGTATTTCTTTGATTTGGATGCACAGTTGTATAGTAATCAATTGAATATCATGAATTATTTTCAAGTAAGCAATAGAACAGTGCAATAATTTTTTTATGCAATTAAATTACATGTTTTAACGATCCTGAAGTTAGCAGACAGTTACGAATTTTCGGATTTTTTTTTCAACAAATAAATTACAAAAAAAAAAAACTAAAAATATACACATGTAGAAAATTTAATAAACTATAGGTGCAATTTTTCAAAATATTTTTTTTTTTATAGTTAATCGTTTTTAAAAAAATTCAGAAACTGTCAGACGTCTGCTAACTTCAGTATCATCATGTTTTATATCCATGTAAGAAATAGAACCGTAGAAAAAAAATTTTAGTCGGCAACTGAGTAGTAAGAAATTGAGCAATGAGCATTTGTAATGTATGAAAAAATAATGTAGGCAACTGATGTCTTCCCGTAAATTTCACTCTGAACCGGAATTTCAATATTAAATTAAATTTCCCTTCGGAGTGAATTAAATAAATAGACAATCATCTGCTCTTCATTCACTTCGGATTTACTCCGCTAATTTTTTACAGTATACAAATTTACTTTTTTAAAATATAAATTAAAGTATTAAGTGCATAATTATAAATTAAAATGTAAAATTTCAGTGGACGCAAGCCCAATAATAGCAACAAATTGTAACGAACTTGAATGTTATTCTGGCGGACATTGTTCTGAAATTGGTAGCCTTCATTGCGAATGTCCGTCAGTATGCCCAGAAGATTTACCAGCCGTACCAGTTTGCGGAAGTGATGGACAAACATATGACAATGAATGTGAATTGCGTCTATATGCCTGTCGTCATCAAGCAGACGTTGTGACTCAAGCCTTCGGGCACTGCAGAGGTGGGTTCACTGAGCGTTCACCTTATATGCCGCTTTACATCCTTCGTTACTGAGAAAGACAACTTGGCTAAATGCACATACTCAAGATTTAATGATATACTTTATTATTATAACAAGTACTATAAATGTAGATAAAGATAAAACGGCTGAAAACACACAATTATTAAGTGAATTAATAATATTTAATCAACTCTTAAAGTAAATGTAATTGTTAATACATAAATTTGTATAATTTAAACAGACATTCAGTGAGTGAGTGGGCAACAGTTTAATGATAATTTAATTATCTCAACGATACGGTTGTAATTTAATACAATGATAATAAAATTTATGAAGTTTGTATAAATATTTTAGTAGAATTCTTCCCAACCATCTAAGAAAGATGACGTAACATTATTCCTTATGTTACTTAATCAAATTTACCCTTCAACTGGCGTATAGAGCGTCGCATAAATTATCTACATCTTTGAAAATTTTTTTTACTTTTTCTTTTCATTCATTTTTTTTTTTTTTTAAATGACAATAAATTTTAGTAACGAATACCCGTGTGAAAAAATTTTTATTCATAATGAATTTAGATCTAAATTTCATGACGAAACTCAGATCGTGATACAAATATCGCGTGCCAAATGCCAAAAGGGCGTATAATTTTTTTTTGTGCCAATCGTTTTGTAGACATGTTTTAAGCCTAAAAATAAAAAAAAAATTTCCAAAGCCAAAAGGGCGTATGTCTCAAATACTAGCTCTCCACCATACGCTCCGCATGGCGTTGAATATAAGAACGAATATTGAACTTTATTATCTCTAGCTTATAATTATTAATTATTTGGGAATTTCCTAGTTGATTAGAAATTAAAGTTGATGATTATTTTAATTTCATTCGACTGTCCAAGATGATGAAAAATTAAAGTTACTACCATCGAAAATGTTGACTTTTTCAAAATTTTTTTTCATACAAACTTCCCCGGACAATTTTGAAGACTGTTTTTAGGAATTTTTAAAAATCCTGATTTTTTTTTACACGCCCTTTTGGCTTGAGACCGACAATGTCCTAAAGCCAAAAGGACGTACATCTTAAGATACGCCTTTTTGGCGTTAGTAAGTCAAAAATTTTTTTTCTGATCTTTACGTTTCGAGCGATTCTAAAAAGAATGGCAAAAAAAAATTTTTTATACGCCCTTATGGCATTTGGCACGCGATATAACTTTATCATTAATTTGTAACAACATAACTTTAATCACGACAAAATTATGATTCAGTCAAATTTTCATCCAAGTGATCCGAAGTTAATTCATTAAATCAATTTTACAATCGAAACTTACTTACGTAAATCAAGTACTTGATATAAGAAATTTATTGGTAATTCCTGAATCGATAAATTTAACAAAAGGTTTAATTCAGTAAAAATTCAGTCAAGTTTCTATCCAAGTCATCCCAAGTCCAATACAAAGACGTAATAAATTAATTTTATAATTGATACGGATTTACGAGACGAAAAGTTGGAGTAAATTCATGATCAAAGTCATATTTGTGTCGCGATCTGAGTTTCGTCATGAAATTAAAATCTGAATTCATTATGAATAAAAGGTTTTTTTATACGAGTAACTTAAGGGGTTACATATCTTTGACGGCTTTGAGTAGTGTGTGGCTTTAAAAAAATGATTTGAACGGTAATTAGATTGAAAATATGAAAGAATATTGATTGTATTTTATACGTGAAGTTTAAATCATAATAAAAATTACTTTTTTCAAATTAAGATCGTTATCTATGGGATCAAATGAAAAATGAAAAATATTGTTGTCAAAAAATCTATCAGTTATTGTTTGACAGAGGGTTTTTTTGTCTAAATACAAAATTTATGGTATTTTAAATTTTACTGTGCAATTTTTGAACAAAAAATTTATATTTTATTATTTAAAAATAATTGTCTATTCAAAAAATTAAAAAAAAAGTAAAAAATCTTGAAAACTTAATAAGTAATCATCATGGTAAAGAGTTTTAAAAAATTGCGGTTAAAGTTTAGGTTAAGCGCGGGAGTTGCATTAGTTAGGTAGGCGTTCTAATTTTACGGGTGGTTAAAACTCGCTATAACTTTGCAATGGAATGAAATTATCTTACTATTTTTTTTCTAACAAACCTTAAAAGTATAAAGAATAAAAATCTACAAAAAAATCAACTTTGTGAAAATTTCAAAGGTATGTAATCCCTTAATCGTTAATAGAATATCTTTTTTTTATTTTATCAATTCATCTCTTATTATCATACTTAAATCCATAAATACCCTTCATGAAAAATGTATGCATATTGATTTTATAAATACAGTATAAGTTATAAAGTTTTTAAAGAACTTCGGTCAAACTTTACGTTCTCATAGTTTTTTTGTTTATTTACTTTATAAAAATTTAACACGAAAATTATATTCCAAGAAGTCATATTTATTTATTGACTTATGAGACCTAACAATATTAGGGTGGCTCAAAAAAACCGACTATTTTTTTTTCGAGTCTCATATAAAATTTGCTGACTAAAAAATTTTAGGAACCCTCTCTTTGGAGAAAACTTTGAAAAATCAGCTGGACAAAAAATTTTTAAAGGGTCATTCAAAAATTTCGAAAATTCCGAAAACGATAAAAATACGGATTTTTATTTTTTTTTTTTTACTTTTTTCTCGTAGCAGAAGTATTTTCTGTAAAATCAATACCATGCTAAAATTTTCTCAAAATATACATTTTTAAACGACGCGCAATAAATTGAATAATAACTCATAATAAGTAATTAATACTTTGAATTCATTTTGTATTTTTTTATAACTCAATTATTATCAATCTACTAAAATTTTATTTTTTCTAACCGAAAATATACTGGACAGTTGTAAACAATAAAATTGGGTACGATTCGAATGACCAAAAAAAACCTAAATGTAGAATTTAAAAAAAAGCAGTACGCGAGTAAATAATTTTTCCTGTCTTGGGTTCTATTTTTATTCATTAAGATATAAATTGATGGTGAAAAAATATTGATGCTTTAATATTAATATTCGCATGTCACTTGAAACCTTCTAAAAGAAAGTACTCGGAAGCACTCAAAATTTTTGAGGGACGTTTCAGTATTTATATTTTGAACTAAAATTTTTAGTATACTCATTATTTTATAAATATAAACTATTGCTGCTACGAGAATGAAAAAATTCACAAAAAAAAATTCCGAATTTCAATCATTTTTGAAATTTTCGAAATTCATGCGCGAGCTCTTACAAGTTTTTTATCCCGCTGGTTTTTGAAGAGGGTTTTTAAAATATGTAAAGTTAAAAAATTTCCATATGAGTCAAAGAAAATAAAAATATTAAAAAAATAAACGCAACTATAGTTTCATATTTCAATAATAATATGTCCCTAATTAAAGTCGCCATTTTTATTTAACCACTGCTATTTATATTAATGACTTTTATATATCATCAAAAAATTAAACGTAATTCTTTGTTTTATATTAAAAATAATATTTTGTTACTTTAAAGTTAATAACGATAACTTTTTTAAAACTCAAGTCTTGAAAATGAAATATTTGAAAAGTATAAAATTAAAAGCTAAACTATTTGTCATAAATACTCAGTAAATATTTGCAGAATAGCTAATTAAAATAATATTTTAATTATCTTTTCCTTTATTAAATTTCTTAGTAAGTATAATTAAATTTCTCATTTAAATATTTGCTATTCTTTGTTAAAAAATAAATTTAAAATTTATAGTAACAATAATTACCATTGAGTAATTAAATTGTTGACTATCTGATAGTTATGAAATTTAAACGACGGGTATTGGAAAAAAACTAACACTCGTTAAAAGATGCAAGTAAACTTTTTATCCGGTATCTAGTTTTATTTTTTTAAATCCACACACTCCCCTTAAAATTGAATCTGTTAGACTCAATGAATTTCCAAGACGTGAGTTATTTTCAGTTGTATACACATTCTATCGTTGCAAACTAATATATACTTTCCTAGCGAATCAATCTTGCGAAAAAGTTTCTTGTGATTTAATCTGAGACGGTTCTTCAACTTAAATACAAATTAAATTATCTGTTGAGCAGTTACTCGTACAATGCATTTAAAAGCTTCATAAACGGAAATACTGAGTATAGTTTATTTTTTTTCATTTAATTCTTCTCTGCATGAATGATTTCAATAAAGAAGAAAGTATAATATTATTAAGCTGAAAATGAAAATAAATGTATAAGTTTCCAATAGTAATACAATTTACTAAAAAGTCTTATATTATAGAGGGTAGAGGTACCATTTGTGGCCACTGCTCCATTTTTGGACATTTAATCCTTTATTTTAATTAATGAAAAAGTGTAAAATAAAATTTTCATTTTAACAGTGGGATAGAAGTATCTTTAAACATATTTCAAAAATTGATTATGTTATTTGGTCTTTTACAAATTATTTTATTTTAATTTTGCAAGTGACCAAAAACGGTACATCTACCCTATTTATAAAAATTTCATAAAAATATAAAATATAAAACTTTTTAAACTAGTCACCATGGCCGAGAGGTAAGTAGGGTTACCGATCGAACTTGATAACTGGCTGACGTGGGTTCGAATCCCAGAGTTGGTCGAAAAAATCGTTTCTCTGCACGCAGAGAATTTTTGAGTAAAAATTATCCATTAAGTTTGGTACTGTAAGAATATCTAACCAGTAACTAAAGTTTTACTATGTTGTTAGTAGAAATTGCACTTTATTTACTTACTATCGAGTAGCATATTTTATAATGTGCATGGGAAAAATTTAGATATTTACCACATATCCTTAGTATCAAACTTTTTGGGTAATTTTTACTAAACATTTATCTGTGTGTGAGATTACGTCCATCTTACAAAACACAAAAAAAAAAGTTATCTTGAGTAAAGAAAATATTTTGGAAGACAAACGTTTTCGGGAACCAAGTCAAGATTTTCTTAAGCCAAGAGAATTTTTCTTGGTTAAGGAAAATTTGTCTTGTTTTGAGGAAATTCCTACTTTATCCTAAAAAATTGAGGTTTTAAAAAAAAAATTTCTTGAATCAAGAACATTTACCTTCAGTCGAAAATTTTTTTTTCTGTAAAAAGTACACAGAAAAATAGGATTTATTGGCGCAAAAAAAATTTTGCATTATGAATTAAAGACAAAGATTTTCTTAAGACTACAAAAAATTTCTTAGAACAAGTAAAAATTTTCATAGGACGAGTAAAAATTTTTTACGCCAAGAAATACTTTTTTTCTGTGTAAAAAAAAATATCGAAATCTAAAGTACAAAAAGTATCATTAAACTGTTGTAAAAGAATTTTAAAAAAACGCCAATGTTGTCGTATCAAAATATATATATATATATATATTATCAAGAACATTTTCTTGTCACGAATGTCTGTGTTTAAATTGATTTCTCAAGTAACTTTTGTTGATGAAATAAGTTAAACAATTAATAGATTGCTCGTGAAACACTAATTTAAAATGTTTTAAAATTGTTTCCCTGTTGTTATTAAAGTTAAAATAGAAATATTTTTCTCTATAAACAAGCATCACTTTAATTTAAATTATAGTAAACTTTATTTTAAGTTGTTAAGACAGAAAACAATTGAAATTAAAAAAAAAAAAAATTCCAGATTATCCGACGGTGAACACGGATTTCCCAGTTAAAAGATTTACAGCTGTCCAATACACTCAACCAGCAGCAGCTATTTCACCATTGTCAAAGTCAACCAGGCATCTTCTTGGTCCAGAGCCAGACCAACGTTATTATTACACTCATCGTGCTCAACAAGAAACCATTACCATTGACCGTGATAATTTTAAACATGGTAGGAACAATATTCTTTTCTTTACATTATTATTACAATAATAACTTACTAAAATTATTTTTACATACATGGCAAGAAAATCATGGGAACTTTAGCTATGCATTATGGGAATAGTTTCCATAATGGTATAGGAATTGTACCCATACTATTATAGGGATGGTTCCCATAATATATGGGAATAGATGCTATAATAGTATGGGAATAGATCCTATTCCAATATGGAAACCATTGCCATAATATTATGGGAACTATTCCCATAATAGTATAGGAATTATACCCATACTACTATAGGGATGGTTCTCATAATATATGGGAATAGATCCTATAATAGTATGGGAATAGATCCTATTCCAATATGGAAACCATTGCCATAACATTATGGGAACTATTCCCATAATGGTATAGAAATTATACCCATACTATTATAGGGATGGTTCCCATAATAGTATGAGAACTATTCCCATACTATTATGGGAACTATTCCCATAATATTATGAGAACTATTCCCCTAATATTATGGGATTTATTCCCATATCATTATAGGAACTATTTTCATGATGGTATAGGAATTGTATCCATACTATTATAGGGATGGTTTCCATAATATGTAAGAATAGTTCCCATAATAGTATGGGAATAGTTCTCATACCATTATGGGAACCATTTTCGTAATAGTATGGAAATAGATCCTACACTAACATGAGAATCATTCCCATAATGGTATAGGAACTATTTCAATAGCATTATGGGAACCATTCCTATAATATTATGGGAATAGTTCCGATATCATTATAGAAACCATTCCTATAATTTATGGGAATGATTCCTATGGTGGTATAGGAAAGAATTTTATAGAATTATGGGAATCGTTTCCATAATTTTCTTTCCGTGTACGATGAATTTAATTGAATAATTTATAGGAGTAGCCGCTGCATCAAGACCTACCCCAGCAACTATTCGAGTTGTAACGACACTTCTGGGAGATCTCTGTACAAATGATAGGGACTGTACAATTCCGAATAGTGAATGTTATAATGGACGATGTATTTGCTCGAATGGATTTTCTGAGACAAGCGATCGACAAGAATGTTTTGGTAAATTTAACTTTATACTACGAATTTATTTAGTATTTTATAAGAAACAAAATAAAATATATTATCATTATTTGTTTAGCAAATTACATGTCGGTAACGCCTTCTGAAGAACTTGGCGCTTGTGTTTCCAATCCATGTCACTCATCAGCAACTTGCATTGATTTGCCAAGTTCAACATTTGTTTGCATTTGTAATTTAAATTACACGGGTTTACTATGTGATGAAGAAATAAATAAACGAGAATATGATATACCTTCTTTCGATGGTAAAAGTTATGTGAGAATGAATAGACTAAAAGCATATCATAAATTTAGTATTGAAGTTGAGTTTAAAACTTATGCTGACAACGGAATAATTCTATACAACCAACAGAAGAATGATGGTAGTGGAGATTTTGTTTCACTTGCTATTGTTGACGGGTAAGATTACATTAAATTCATTTTTAACTTTCTGGGTGAAATTAAGTTGGAGCGGGAACTGGCATTAAATTCAAAAAATTACCATTTGTCAATTTTTTACTGGTCAATTGACGTCAGTTGTTTAACAATTATTAGACAATTTCTCTGTCCTACATCACTAGTTTACTTTTTATTGCGTACTTATACTGTAAAAAATTTTTGGACTCGGTATAGTGTAAATAACGGTGTAAAAATTGTGATGTGAAAATTACACTAAATATCGTATTAAATTTAGGCGGTGTGAATCGAAATTTTGACACCGTCAGGCGTGTAAATGTGTAATTTATGATAATTTTGCGTTAAATACTACACTGTAAAAAGAGCGGTGTCAAAAGTGGACTCAATTTAACACTGGGTGGTGTTAAAATGAAATAACATTGGTGTAGAGGGTGTAATTTGGCGGTGTTAAAATACCGATGTTGAATCGGTGTAAAAAAAAATTTCACGTATAGAAATTTTAAAAAAATGTATTACATATAAAAAAATATAAAAGTTTAATGAATATTATCAGGAGAAAATTTCAACTTTGCTATGTACTTACTTATGTTTTACGTAATTTATTTAAAATTATACAATTTTGTGCCCACCATCTCAATCACCAATAATTTAATTTATTAATAAAAACACTGTGTTAACTGTAGTGATCGATTAAGTAAAAATATTCACTAAGTAAAATATTTCAACTCCGAAAAATAATTTAACACTAGTACATTTTTTTAACACCGGTAAAGAATATTTACACCAGTGGTTGTGTTATTTTAACACCGCCTTCGGTGTTGAAATTTAACACCAAAAAATTTTAACACCTACACCGCCTAGACTTACCCCGTTTTTTTTTACGGTGTATTTAATATCTAAATAAAATTAATGCAATTGTTGATTAATTAGTTGAAAATATTCAATTATCATTTGTTGCTCATTAATCAAAATTATAACAAGTAACACTGAATGGTGTAAAAAAAGTAGATTACACCGTGTTAAAATTACACGAATGGTTACCTGACCATTGATCTAAAGACAATTGATCCCCGACAATTAATCCCCGACAATTGATCCTTGCGACGATTATTTCTCAGATGATTGATCCACGCGACAATATATATACCGACAATTTATATGCCGACATCTAGCTCACAAGACAAATTTTTTTATATGACATACATATAGTACGTGTAACTTTAAAAATATACTCACACACAAATAAATGTGAAACATTACGCCTTTTTTTCACTAATTTTGTGTGGGTGTAATTTAAAAAATATACTCACACACAAATTGTGTATGG
This sequence comes from Microplitis mediator, assembly GCF_029852145.1. NCBI lineage: Eukaryota > Metazoa > Arthropoda > Insecta > Hymenoptera > Braconidae > Microplitis > Microplitis mediator. The sequence goes on from NC_079975.1 coordinate 8,930,001, forward strand.
ATAAATTGTGATAACCATTAATTGTCGCGTAGATCAGTTATCGACCTATCAATTATCGGCGGATCAATCGTCGCAAGGATCAATTGTCTTTGGATCATCGGTCGTGTCACCTACACGAATGGATAATTTACACCGAGTATTTTTCACACTACGCGGCCGTGTAAACCCTATTCAAAAATTCCCATAGAATCCATTAAAATGCGACAAAAACCGCAGAGAAACCAATACAGTCTATAGGATTCTATGCGGTTTTTGTCGTACTTGAGTGGATTCTATGGGAATTTTTGAATTGGAAAGTTCTCGAGGGCCACTTTTACACCAAAATTTTTTACAGTATATTTTAAGTCGATTTAATAATATACAATAAACATAATTATGTATTTTTAGATACGTACAATTTCGTTACAACCTTGGAAATGGGCCAGTAATACTAACATCACCAGAGAGAGTTACTATGAAAAACTTTCATCGTATATCAGCTAAAAGATATCACAAAGACGGTGTTTTAATTTATAACGACGGTGAAGATATTGCCGGTCAAAGCCAAGGAATGCTTAAATCATTAGATCTCAATCAAGATACATTTATTGGCAACATACCAACAAATTACACTAGAGTATACGACAACATTGGGACCAGTCACGGGTTTTTGGGTTGCATTCGTAAGCTGAAGATCAATAGATTTACAGTTGATCTTCATATCGGGAAAGACAAAGATGTTTTAGAGACATATCGTGTTAAGCAGTGTCGTGATAATGCATGCGCTAATTTGCCTTGTAAAAATGGTGCTACTTGTCAGCCAATATTCGAAGAAGATCTTTGCAATAATAGAGAATGCAAATCAAATACAAAACGAAGTAATAAAACAAAGAAAAAGAGAAATTATAATGAAGGAATTAAATTTGTTAAATGCAAAGGCTCTCATTGCAACGATTTAAAATCGAAACAAAAATCGAAAAGATCGAAAAAATATTCGAAAAAACGCTGCGCTTCTGTGGATTGTAATTATGATTACGATTTAGATTATGACGCTTCTTATGAACATGATAATTATGCAGTGACAACTTATGAACCACCAACGTATAAATGTATTTGCCCTCCACAATTTACTGGGCCTAATTGTGAAGAATCATTAGATCCTTGTCTAGGCGAACCCTGTCAAAATGGGGCTACTTGTGATATTCTTCCACAAGGCGGATATGTTTGTAAATGTCCGCCAGGAAGAACGGGAGATCATTGTGAAATATTAGATGCCGAATTGACTGAATTTTTAATTCCTCAGTTTAATGGTGATGGGTTCCTTGAACTTTCATGTCTTGAGGGAGTCTCAAAAGCATTTTCAATTGAACTATGGTTTCTTACACGAGCTACAGATGGTCTACTACTTTACAATGGGCAACTTAACAATGGCCGTGGAGATTTTATTAGTCTTAACTTAGCTAATGGCAAATTGGAGTTTAAATTTAATTTAGGCAGTGGTATAGCTAATATTACATCTCCTGATTCCGTGAGTCTTAATACTTGGCATTGTGTTAGAATCAGTAGACTTGGTAGAGAAGGACTTCTGCAGTTAGATGAAGGCACTATTGCACGAGGCTTTTCCGGTAGTCCTCTCACTGAATTGAATTTAGAGATGCCTCTTTATATCGGTGGCGTTAAGTAAGATTTATTTATATATCAATCATAATATATGTATACTAGGGGTGTGCGAATTGGGTTCGAATTGAATCGAATAATTAGAATTTCCGAATTATTCGAAAAGTTTCAAATTACTCGTAACTTTTCGAATTATTTGTCAATTTTAAAATTATCCGAAAGTTTTCGAATTTTTATGATACTGAAGTTAGCCGACGTCTAATATTTTTTGGATTCTTTTTTAAACAATAAATTAAGAAAAAAAAAATATTCGAAAAAATTGCACCTGTAGTTTTTAAAATTTTCTACACGTGCATATTTTTTTAATTTTTTTTTTTTGTTATTTATTGGTTAAAAAAAAAAAAATCTAAAAATTGCTAATTGTCTGTTAACTTTAGGATCATGAATTATTTGAGACTTTTCAAATTACGCGGTTCGAATCGATAAAATTTTGGTCAGCTTTTAAGTATTCAATTTTTATTTAATGCAGAGCTTAGTTTTTAAAGTAACCAGAAATAATTTTTTCGTAGATTCGGGTCTGAGCTCTACTTACCTCTGACAAAAATTTGAATTATTTGAAAAACTGTTACAATTTTAAATCGTTAGAAAAAAAACATTTGGAATTAATCATAAATTTTCCAATAATTCGAGAATTTACGAATAGTTCGGAGAGTTTCAAATTATTCAAAAATTTATGAATAATTCGAAACTATTCACACACCTCTAATGTATACATATATTTTAACTTTTAAACATTTCACGCCAAATTGAAGGATTTGGAAAGTTTACTTTTTAATTTGTCTGATTTTTTAATATTTTTTTTCTACTTATTAAAAACAATTTCGGGAAAATTTTCCAATTTTTTTTACACGTTCAAAAAATATTATTTTTGGATTTTTTGTCCATAACTGATAAAAAAATCAAATAAATTATTTTTTTATTGCCAAGGTTTTGTTTCTTTAGAAACTTATTATAGAAAATTTTTTTTTCAATGTCAGAGATGTCAGCGATTTTTGAATTTAAAAATTTTAATCATTTTTTAAAAATTGAGTGCATTTGTGAAAATTTTCGAAAATTTTTTTATCTCAAACTTCTATCTATTAACAATTTTTAAGGCTGATTTTATTTTGAGCTCTTAAAAATTATTATTTTTCTATTAACTTTTGGAAATTTGAATTTGGTGTATAAATTTTAACTAAAACTAATATATATTATTAAATATCATATTTTAATTATAAATTACAATTATTTATTCTATTACAAAACCGTTAATTTTAATTATACTTTATCGGAAAAAAAATTAATTTTAAAAAATTCGAAAATTAAATAAAAAAAAAAAAAAACTTGAAGGGCTCACGATCAAATCGGTCGTAAAAATTTTTATATCGATAAAAGTTTGAAATGAAAATGATACTGAAGTTAGCCGACGTCTAAAAATTTTTGGATTTTTTTAAAAACGATGAATTACAAAATAAAAATATTTTTAAAAATTGCACTTACAGTTTATTAAATTTTCTACACAGGTATATTTTTAGTTTTCTTTTTTTTTTTTTTAATTAAATGGTTGAAAACAAAATTCTATAATTGTCAATTGCCTGCTAACTTCAGGATCATTTAAAAAAAATGGTTTAAATTTTAAAACTGAAAAATTGATGCTAAAAACACTTAATAATTTGAACAATTGTATTCCAAAAAGTAAAAAAAAAAATGGTCTCGATCCATTTTTTAAAAATTTATGAGCAATAAATCCAAAAAAAAAAATATATTTATGAACCTCAAAAAAATATAAAATTTACCTGCAAGCCGTTTTTCCATAAAAACAGAAAAATTCTCCAAATCCCCTGATTTGACGTTTAATACCCAAAATATGTTTTTAATAAAATAAAACATTTATTAATTAGACATTGGCGAGAAATTCATCGTCTTGAGAGTGCATGGACTGGACTCACAGGCGCAATACAAAGATTAATGGTCAATGGTAAGACATACCAGAATCTAGCAGTTAATTTCACTCAACACAATACTGAAGTATATGATGGGTTGCCGTGTCCCGCTGATGGCAATCCTTGTCACAATGGTGGAGTCTGTTTGCCACTATTAAATAGTTACCTTTGTAAATGTGCAAGCAGTTACAGTGGTCTCCATTGTGAATTTTGTAAGTATATAAATTAAAAATATTTTATAATATCATATTGAAATTCATAACAAATCTATTAATTTTAAATATAGTCATGGGATACGATGTGTCTGGTGGAGAAATAGCTGAACGACCAGTAAGATTTGACGGTGACAATTACCTGCAGTTTAAACATCGTTATGGCAGAAGGTTTGTGCAAATATTATATTTAATTATTCACTTAAATTTACTAACCTACTCTTCTTACTAACTTACTTTAGCTCTAACAATACTTTAACTACTAACACATCTCTTCTGGAATATTATGATGATTCTTATTCCGACTATGAGTTCGAAGAGGATAATGATTTTGAATATGAAAATTATGACTACACTGAGTAAGTTTTGTTATAACAAACAATAACTTTTTACTTAATTAGTACACGGAGAGAAATTTATGGTGACAATTACAGTATATTATGGGAATAGTTCCTATATAGTATAGTGACAGGTTTTTTTTAAATATCGATTATAGGAATGGCATCCATACTAATTATGATAACTATTTCTATCTGTATAGGTTTCATTCCTATACGATATTGGAGTAGTTCTTATAAATTATAGTGATAATTCCTATGTCATTATAGTAATCGTTCCCATACTTTTATGGTAACCTTTACCATATACTGCGGTAAACATTACCATATATAAAAGTAATGGTTACCACACTATCGTAGTAACTATAACCATACTGTTATAGTAACCATGACAAAATACGATAGCAATGGTTACTATGGTATATGGTAACAGTCACCATTAATTTTTACTGTAATAGTATGGAAATCATTGCCATTATGTATGGTAACCATTACCATAATATATGGTAACCATTACCACATGTTATGGCAATAGTTGCCATACATTATGGCAATGTTTACTATATATTATGGTAATGGTTACCATAATGTATGGTAATGGTTACCATATTTCATGGTAATGGTTACCATATTTCATGGTAATGGTTACCATATTTCATGGCAATCATTCCCATACTATTACAGTAAAAATTACCATACATCATGGCAATCATTTTCATACTATTAGAGTCAAAATGACCATATATTATGGCAATGGTTGCCATATATTATGGTAATAGTTACCATAATGCATGGCAACGGTTACCATATTTCATGACAATGATTACCATATTTCATGGCAATAGTTACTATATTTCATGGCAATCATTTCCATACTATTATGGCCGTGGTTACCACATATTATGGTAATGGTTACCATATATTATGGTAATCATTCCCATACTATTACAGTAAAAATTACCATATATTATGACGATGGTTGCCATATATTATGGTAATGGTTACCATAATGTATAGCAATGATTGTCATGCATTATGGTAATCATCCCATACTATTACAGTAAACATTAGCATGTATTATGGTAATGGTTACGATACTATCACAGTTATCGTAACCATATTATCATAGTAACCATTAAAATAATATTATGGTTATGGTTACCACATATTATAGTGATAGTTACCATTATAGTATTCATTCTCATACTATTATAGTAACCAATATCATAATATTATGGAAATAATTCTCACACATTATAGTAATTATTCCCATAATATATGGTAACGTTTACCATAATAGTATGAGAATGAATACCATACTAGTATAGGAACGATTACCATAATATTATGGAAATATTTACATATATTATGTGAACAGTTACTATGATGTAATAGGGTTTTATTCCCATACTTACCTAAGAACCGTTCCAATGTGAATATAGGATTTATTACTATATTACTACGGAAACTATTTCCACAAGTATGGTAATTATTACAATATTTGAATTGCTATACGATATAAGAACTATTACTATTACTATAGGGATCGTTCTTATCCCTGATTAAAAACTCCGATTAAAACCAATGAATTCTGATTGAAAGTCAATCGGAATCAATCGGATTCAATCGGAATCAATCGGATTCAATCGGAGTCAATCGGAATTCAATCGGAGTCAATCGGATTCAATCGGAATTAAGCGGTTTCAATCGGAGTTTTCAATCAGGGATAGTTTTAGCACCTTTTTCCAGAAATTATGGACGTACATCGATAATTACTAGTAATTATTACCGTAACGTTATGGATTGATATTTCATAAACGTACTAGAAACGTTTGCAATAATTTTCTCTTTATTTAACTATTTTAATTGTTTTCTATTTAAGGAGTTTGCTTATTCTGCTTATGTATTAACATAAATTAATATTAATATATACTATTATAATTACCAATTAATAATGATTAATTAGATACAAAGGACAGCAATCAAATAAATTTGAATTGAGCCTACGAACCGTTAATCCGGATGGAATGATAGCATGGATTGGACGAGGAAAAATAGAAAACCTTGTATTATCTCTGCAGGATGGATACGTTGTCTTCACGTACAAAGGAAAAAAAGATGAAATATCTATAAAAAGTCGAGTATGTTCTTCAATATTAACAAAACTCATTTATTTTATATTTACTCGGATGTTATTACTTATATTTTTTTAAACTTTTTTAGAAAAAAGTTAACGATGGTATTTTTCATCACATCAAAGCTGCTCGTCGAAGAAAGGCAACGGTAATCCAGGTTGATGACGAAATTCCCATAAAAGTTGCCACGGAAATATCTCTTCTAACAACCAATGGGAAATTATTTGTTGGCGGGAAGCCTGGTCATAAAGGAATCAAGGGTTGCGTGACTGACTTTATCGTCGATAAAAGAAGACTGCCTTTGGCAAGACGGAAGATTGAATTTTGCCACGATAATGACGTATGATAGTGAAATACCGATTCTATAGATATTTACAATATCACAATACTGATATTATAAAATAACATATGGATTAACAATTCCTATATAGAGTATGTTTCTATGAGAAATGTCAATCTCTTAAATTTAAATTAATATTATTAACCCTAATTATAAAATATCAATAATAATAATAATAATAATAATAATAATAATAATAACATATGATTAAAAAAATAATAACAATAATATTAATATTACTTATAGCAGTGATAATAATAACAATAATAATATCAATATTAATAACAATAATAATAGTAAGAGCAATAATGATAATAATAATAATTATAATATAAAAATGGTGAACTTGTTCAGGTGATTAAAATTTTTTTGTCTAAAAATTAATCAGTCTGATGTATAAAATTAAAGAATTTACACAAAAATCCCAATATTTCAGATGTAAAAAAAAAAAATTTATATAATAAAAATGCCAAAAGATGTAAAACATCTTTTATAGGCTTATTTGCGATACGCAAATACGGGATATGTATGACGCAACAATGCGGCTCTACTTTAAGAGTAGTACTATATTATATCAATTTATGATATAATATATAAATGATATTAAAAAAGTGCTGCCTTATTTGCCAGTAGATGAGTCCGTTATTAAGAGTTGATATTGTGAGATTTACTAGAATTTAGATTCTTTTAAAATCGGGTCAATAGTCGTTACAAAACCTGATACTGACAGAATAATTTATTGCCATCAGAATTCGGCATCTGAATAAATTATTTAAACAATAAATGAAGACAAGCGGACCAAGGAATAAGATCTGTAAGCTACGACAGCTACTACCAGACTACATATCTATTGTTCAGTTAAAATTATCGTGTGCTAATGTAAGACATAATCGATATACTGAGAAGATGCGATAGTTTTCTTAGTTGATCAACAAGAAATTGTTACTGAAAGTTTTATTCATTCATTAAAATATCCATTTACTATCTGCAACAACCGCTAACTTTTTTGTTGGTGAGTAAATGCAGAGAGATAATGAGACCTCAACGGTCCTAAAATACGTCGAAACTTGAGGATAAGCAGCTTGACATTTCTTATTATTAAATATTAATAATAATAATGAATACTCTAGCGATGTTACTTAATAAGTGTGTGGAGAAAGGAATGAAATATAAGTGCTACATTTTCATTAAAGGACAATAATATATTTTTAAGCTAAAATAATATAAATAATTATTTATGGATATGAACAATAAATTTTAGTCGTCTAAAATTATGTGCATTGTGAATTATCTTCACAATATCATCAGAGCAACGTAAAAAAATCTATATTCCCTAAAAAAAAAGAAAAGAAAAGAAAATAAAAAAAAATTATATGTCGTCTTTTTTCAGCACAAATTGTTAAACTCGCACATTAAAACGTTATTAATTATACCAAGACTGATTAATAAAAAAAATAAATAAATAAATAAAAAATTGATTGAAAAATCGGTGTTATGTTTGAATGTTATCGTAGAATATTGTGGAATTTTAAATATACACAGTTCGAAATTTTGTGTATTTGTGTTACAAAAATTATTTGGTTTAATTTTTTGTGTTGATTTTCAACACAAAAAGTTGTAAATTCAACAAACAGTTTGGGTTATTTTACTTTAACTGATTTTTTATGTTGAATGATTAGAAAATCTAGAATGTAACACATTTATTGTTATTCGAAAATTAACACAAAATTTGTGTTGTTTAGCTAAACACTCCCGCACGTATTTTCATTACTATATAACCCAGCAAGCCTGGCGGATCCGAATATGGAAAATTACCATTAATTACGATAATTGCCGCAATTTACGGCATTCGAGATAATGACGGTAATTTACCGCGGACTGCGGCATTTTACAGCAAATTACGGTATTCTATGGTAAAATACGGTATTTTGAAGTAAATTACGGTATTTTGCGGTCAAGGAACGGTAATTCACCGTAAATTTGTGGCAATCCCACGGTATTTGAAGGTATAAGTGAGGCCTTTATCAGCAAAAGTGTGATATTTTACCGCGAATTTGCGGTAACATTGCGGTATTTACTGTAAAATTACGACATTTTACCGTAAAGTGAAGTATTTCACTGTTTTACGGTAAAGATGCCTCACATTTTGGTAAATCATCGCAAATTGTCGTAAAACGTAGAAAATTTACAGAAAAATATCGTATTGTGCGGTGAAATACGGTAATTTACTATAATTTTGATTCGCTAGGGAAAGCATTGTAGCAGCATTGTCTGCAACCCTATCCGAAGTACCATAGAATCCACTCAAAAGCGACAAAAACTACATAGAATCCTATAGACTGTTTTGTCGCATTTGGGTGGATTCTATGGGAATTTTTGGATAGAGATAAAAACTTGGATTATAATTGATTTATAATTAAATATAATCATAGATAACTTTCATATTTTTATGATCAGGTTCAATGCTTTTTTGATTCTCTTTTTACGAGATGATAATTCATAGCTTCGTCTTTTAAAAAAATCACAGAAAATCAAACCAATTGTGTGCTAAATGGACATAAGTTGTATCCAGGTTAGATTAGTATACTTGAGTTGGTTAGGTTATGTGCTTATATTTATAAGTTAATTTTAACACAAAAAGTCTGTTAAATTTACGCAAATTTTCTGACAAAACAACAGATTTTGTGTTCAATTATTTAACATAAAATTTGTGTTAAACATCAACACAAATACATTGTATTGAATTTAACCCAAAATTTCTGACTGTGTATATGTATTAAAAAAAAAAAAAAAACTGTTGATTTATGTTGATAAATCACATAAATTTGAGGTAGCAGAAGCTTTTTATATAAATGCGCAAAGAATAGAGATATAAAGACTATAATAATAATAATAACAGTAAGCTATAAATATAATAACAACAATATTTCATTCCATTTATTAGTTGTTATTATTATTATAAAAAATATACTGATATGCGAATGGATATGTAAATTACACAGGATAGTAATTAAATTAAAAAATTGTGACACAAATAATAATTATTACATATTTATAAAACGAACGAATGTGTGATTCATGTTAGTATAAGAGTGTCACAGTTAATATATGTCATGGAGTATGTAGATATAACTGCAATATTTTAATTGTCACTAGCAAAAAGTAAAAAAAAAAAGAAATATTACTCATTTAAAAATATTTGTTAACGACCTAACTCACAAATGGGCCTTTCAATATTATCCATGGCTTAATTTTAACTCCAACTGTTCTTCCTATTACGCAAAAAAAAACTTTTTAATGACTTTCTACAACATCAATGCTTGTTAAGTGTGATTTAATATTAATTATAAATGCAAAAGTAAGTTTCTGAAGGGCACAAAATCCATTATTTTGTTACTTTTATTTTATTAAATACTCACAGCAAGCATACGCTTCGAGTTTAAACACCTACATACATTATAATATAGATAATAATAATAATATATAATAATAATAATACTAATAATAATAATGATAATAATGATTCAAAAAAAAAAGCTTATAAACTTTAAAATACTAAGCACAGCCTACAGAATAGTTAAAAAAAAATATAACGCACATGCCTTGCCATCGGCTTTTATCAGACAAAAATGAACAAACTGTTCAAGAAATAATTAATAAGTAAGTTAATTAACAAAACACAATATGTTAAATGTAGTTCAACGAAAAATAATTATTAAATTTATTTTAAAAGTTAGTTTTAAATGTAGTAATAATATTTTATTTTGTAAATTAAAGGCATTTGAGAACAATACCCCCTCCCCTACTTTTTAAAAATATTCGATGATCTTAAACGGTCGTAAGCGTAATTAAATTTTATTAATTAAATAAAAAAGTTGAAGCATTAATTAAAACAAAAACAGCGTACAGTGAAAAAATTATGAACCGGCGTGAAAGCTACACCGCACGGTCTTAAATTTTTGGCTGTGTGAATGAAAACGATCACACCAACGGTGTGAATATTACTTTAGTAAACACACATTGAAAAACAATATGATAAAAATAAGTTCTTCATATCTTACAGAAGTACTTTCAGAGTAAAAAAAAAATATATGTAATTATCAGGGATAAGATTTTTGCCTTAACTTCGAAATGAATGGTTCAAAATTAATATAACGGCGGAAATATTGGTCTTATAAAAAAACTTTTCAAACAAAAGTTGTAGAAAATTTATTTTTATAAAAAAAATGTCTCTTATGATTTTTTTATACGACCAATATTTTCATTGTAATGCCAAAATTAAGATTCATAATGAATGATTCAAATTTTTATTAATTATGAAAATCTTAATTTTGAAATTACGGTGAAAATATTGGTTGTATAAAAAAATCATAAGAGACATTTTCTCTAGAAAATAAAATTTTTTACAACTTTTATTTTAAAAATTTTTTTATACGGCCAATATTTCTAATGTAATCCCGAAATTTGAGACCATTAACTATTAATTGTTATTTTTATATGAAAGAAAAAGTCCTGATCCTAGTAATTATATATAGTTAAATGTGAAAAATGGCCCAAGATAATTACCTATAATTACATACAATTATATATAATTTACATATAAAGAGCCATTATATATATTTATATATAGTTTCATATAATTACATTGGGCAATTCTCTATATTTCGAACCGTAAAATACCTTACATAGGTCATACAGAACAATAGGTCAAATTAAGTAATTTTTTCAATTGAAAATACTTGACATTATAATTTTTTAATGGTTTAGCTATTGATTGTATTTTTTTAAATCATTATTGAAGAAAGTTAATTGACATTTTTTAAAGTTAAAGTAATCAGTTTATATATTAAAAGCAGTTATTGGATCACTTTTAACTACAAATGATATGATTGGACAGTGTATGAGTTTTGAATTGATAACACCAAAAGGTGTGAAAGATAAAACTGACACCGTGATAAAGTTTTACACCGAAAAAATTTCATACCGTCAATTTACACCGAGGATATCGTGAAAAGTTCTCGGGGACCATTTTCACGCTAAAATTTTTTTACAGTGTGGTTACAATTTTGCCAATAAATAGATTTTTGTTTACTTTCTAAAAATCAATTAGTGAAATTCACTACGAATTAGTAAATATGTACTGGGAACCAGCCATAAGTATACCACTGGTTAAATAAGTAGTATACTTACAGCTGGAGAAACAGTGATTATCTACTGATTAGCAGTGAATTTCACTAATTCATTTTTAGAGAGTACTTATGATTGTTATCAACTAGAAGTTGACCAAAATTTGATAAATAAATTTCAATGAAATCTCCATTTCAACATTATAATTCGAAAAGTCAAATTCTTTTGTAACAAATTGCAATTCACTCCTAATTAATTGCAACTGTAAGTAGTTTGTTTTTAATTTACATCTCGGAGAAATTGCAACCGTGCTTAAAAAATCCGATAGATTCTTATATCTGTGTGTATAAGGCCGATAGTACTTCTCATAGAACTCATTCATTCTTATATAATTTCTATAGGAATTTATGAGAATCTAATGGATTCTATGAGATTTTCTAAACAGGGAACTACGCTGTCCTTCTTTTAATTAATGCTGTAATTTGTTTTTAGTTAATTAATAAAATTTGATTACGGTTATGAGAGTGGAAAGTCATTAAATATTTTAAAAGAGTTAGAGAAGGGGGTAGTGTCTAAAAGCCCTTAAAAAAAATCCCTTCAAAAGCTAACTTACATATCTCATTTTATAACTCGAATTTTTTATGACATATTTACTTCCCAAAATTTTTACGTATCAGAAACATATCGAATTTATTATTGAACATATCGTACGGCCAGTAATATCAGTCTACGATGACAAATTGTTGGAATGAAAATTTTAAAAATTGACTCTGTAGTAATTTTTATTTCAAATTTATTAAATTAAATCTTCCATTTTATATTGTATTATATTATATTTAATATTGGAGATAACGAAAAAAAAATGGTAAAGCCTAATTACTTAAACTAAAAAAATTTTATAACTCAATTTTGAGAAAACTACAGAGAAATAAAAAAAAACGTTTGTCAGCCATCTTGTAACGGCAACTGGAATAAATTTCACGTAATTTAATTTATCTGACAAAAATTAATATTACTGCCAACTTATTTAACTGTATATTGATTGCATTAAGGAGTATTTTTGAATTTATAAAAGTACCTATAATATATGTTAAAAAAAAAAAAAACAAAGTTTAACTAGGCCTTCCATTAATCAATCGCGCGAGGGTTTGCAATCTATTTAATTTTTTTACATTGATACTATTATTATCATTATACCACTATTGTTATGTTCAAACTCTATTATGTAATACAACGCGCAATGTAAAGTAATTGTATATAAATATATAAATTATGCGATAATTAAATAATATTGTTAATTTATTTAACTAACCTTCTTTTAATTTGTTTTAATTTAATTATATTATGATATTTATATTGAAATCAAATTAAGAAGAAATATTTCAATTTAACTGGTCAAATAAACTTGGGTCCAATTTTTGACACAACCCAAATAAGGAAGACTAGGGCAAATTGAGACACCTTATTTTCGTTGACCCTTCGTTGCACGCGTAATGAGCGCAGCGCCGGAAAATAAGTAAGATCTTGGAAATCACTTTAAACCGTTCTACTGATTATACGTAATCTATATAGACATGTAGACGTAATAAAATCCGGCAATTATATTTACGTCAAGTTTTTCAATTCACTATTGTTTCAAGCTTCGTAACTTTATTTCTGTTATTAGTACAAAGAAAACACTCAGGAGATTTTTTGCTGGTGATTATGGCCGAGTGGTTTAAGGCTTAGACCTCTCGAACATGATCGTTGGCCAGGCGTGGGTTCGAATCCCAGTGGAAGCCGAAAGACCTGAGATTCGTCCCGATGCCGAAATATGAATAAGATCGGTATAAAAAAAAAAATGAATTTGGTTTGGTGTGATGCAATCTGTGGACTAGGTTTTCTTAGGCCCAATGGAATTGTGTTCCCGAGCGTTCTCGTAACGTTAAAAGTGACAAGGCTCGTTTTAATTGAAAAAAAAAAAAAAAAAAAAAATCAGAAAAATTTGGCTAGATTGGGAATTCCTAAGGTGTATAGTACACCTCTTGGGTATTTTTTCAATAAAAAAAAAAAAAAAAAAAATAAAAAAAACAATCAGAGAAATCCATAAGTTTGGCTGGCTTGGAATCCGTACAAACATGTAGAGTAAAGTACTTCCCCTCCTGCCCCCGCGGTTCACACACATCGTACATCTATGGCTATCTATATATTTTTTTTTCAAATAGAAAATATTAATCAAAAGTTGACGCTAGCATGTATATATATATTTATAATAATTGTAATTTAATAATTTATAGAAGTCTATGATATAATCATTAAAGTCATTCATAGTCAATTTTAAAATTTTGTATTAATTCTCAGTTTGACATGATATTTTATTATTGTTTATATTTGTAATTATTCTTGATGGTACAAAAATATTTATTTTTATAAAATTAGGATACTTTTATGAATAATTTGGAATGTATTTTAAACACTTGAACAACAACTATCATTATGATTTTATTTATTGATTACAAAAAAATAAAAACTAAAAATATGCACTTGAAGAAAATTAAAAAAACTGTAGGCGCAACTTTTAAATAATTTTTGATTTTTATAATTTCTAATTTCTTTTAAATTATTAAATTTATTAAAAACTCTTTCGTCCCGCTACTGCTTTCTTTCGACCTGCTGTTATAGATGGCGCGCGAGTAATCCCAGCACGGCACGAATGTTAGATTTTCTGCCGTGAACTCGAGGCCGAACGTACGTACTTTCGGCCGAGGTATAAAGAAAAATATTTTCTGCTCTTCTTTACGGAATAATGAATGGTAGTAGATATATAGTTTTTATATCATTCTATTTGTTTTTGATTAAATTTTACTACAAACTGATGATATTTGAAAAATTTTAAGGCGTCTTGTGAAGTGTACACTCATTGTCATTAATGCCTGGTCCCCTGCATGGCTAAGATTTTGTAGTCTGGGGGACCAGGCATTAATGACAACGAGTGTACAAAAGTGCCCCTGCGGGGCTTTTGGCTCATGTTCCGTTTGCTTTTTGACATTTTGGCTAGGTGTCACTATCGCTCATAGCCATTTTTGCTATAAGTCGTTTTAGGTTAACGTAATTGGGGGTGCCTTGGATGCAAGCATGCAAGCCGATATTCATTGTACCTCGTGCTCGTGTTGGAACGTTCGTAACAGTTAATAACTAAATAAAAAAACTAAATATCAAATCAAAAAACTTTTGATACATAATTATAGTTTAGTCTATAATTTGAATTTTAAGGTAATATTAACAAATTAAATATTTAAATATTTTTTTTTACATTTATATAAATAAAACTTTAAGTATTTATTTTAAAATTGAAGGTCTTATAAGGTCTAAAAATGTCGGAACAAAAAAAAAGTTTATCCATAGTTGTCAATGACAGTGATAATAATCTAGCGGTAAATGATGAGTTCGATAACATGAGACTTAAAACTAATGGTTTGGATGCTGATGATGAATTATATTCTACGTTCAGTTTCCCAGCTCCGCTAAGAATTATTCAATTCAATATAAGTGGCCTATATAGATCTATTGGCGCTATTAACTGTCATTTGGACGAGCATCAAGGCACAGCATCGTTGATAAGAAAAAATTTTGAGGAAGTGGTGAATGTCAAATGGTCTGATATCGCTGGTCAAGAATCAGTGAAGCAGAAGTTACGAGAAACATTTGAGCTGCCTCTGAAGCATTCGGAAGCATTTTTACAAACAGGAATCAAGCCTTCGAAAAGTCTTTTGATGTATGGTCTACCGGGTTGCTCGAAGACGATGCTCGCTAAAGCTTTGGAGACTGAGAGCAAACTCCATTTTATCAACGTCAAGGTTATTTTTTTTAATTGTACAATAATGTTTTTTTAATTATTCATTAAGGTAGTACGAGCAACAAGGCAATTATAAATAAAAGGCTTGATTTTTTTTATGCTAGCTATGCGAATATGCATGCTAGTTATCCGAAAAAAACTTCTTTAAAGAAATTTTTTTTTTTATCTCAAAATGCAAAATGTTTTTTACGCCACAAAATTCTTTTTTCATCATAATATTTGAAAACACGCTCCAAAAATTTTCAGTTAAAGTTACAAAATTTTCACAAACACTACTGAATTTTTAGTATTTTTTTTATCGCAAATATTTTATTACAATTAAAAGAAAAAATTTTTTGCCATTGAAAATTTAAGTTATTAAAAATAAAAAGTGTGATATTTTTTGCAAGTATGAATTTGTTTGAAAAATGCCAGAAAATTTTTTTTTGTACACGGAAAAAAGAGCAGTTAACAAATTACAGTTTCGTATAGTAGTAAAGCGCTCCGAGTCTGAAACTGTAAAAATTACATTTTTTATCAGTAAATTTTACAGAAATAACAAATATTACAGTTTCAAACTCGATATTGTCGATTTAAACTGTAAAATTTGCTGCTTGAAATTGTATTAATTTTATTACTATAACAAATTTCTAAAATTACAGTTTAAGCTTTAATGTTTAAAGATTTTTGCCCCGAAAACCTTTTTTACTGTAGAAACTGTAATTTTTAAACTGCTCTGTTTTCCGTGTAATACTTAGAAGTATTTAATATTTTTTTAAAATAATGCATTATATTGAGATATTTATAATATAAAATTTGAAGAATAAGAAAACGAAATTTGTAGTTTGAAATTTCCCGCCAAGTGGAGGGAGTTAATAAAATGATAAATTTTTTTAGGGTCTAGAATTATTTTCAAAGTGGGTCCGCGGATCCAAGAGCGCAATACAGGAAGTATTTCGTAAAGCAAGAGAAAATGCGCCATCAATTGTGTTTATTGACGAAATCGATGCAATCGGTGGTAAAAGACCCATCGAAAACGCCGACAACAATGAACGAGAATGAATCTTAACATTATTATTAACGGAACTTGATGGTGTTGCTCATTTAGAAAATGTTAAAATTCTCGCTGCTACTAACAAACCTGATTGTTTAGATAACGTAATAATTAATGTTAATTACAACCATACATATCTACTAGTCTTTATTTTCTTTTGTTTCAATTAATACCTAATTAATTATTTTTAAATTTATTTTATAGGCACTCTCAGAAAGATTTGATTCAAGGATTGAAGTATCATTGCCAGATCATCAAACTCGTGAAGAAATATTTAAAATAAATTTGAAAAAATTGCCTATAGATGAAAGTGTCGTGATTAACGATCTCGCAGAAAAAACTAAGGGTTATTCAGGTGCAGAAATCCATACAGTATGTCGTCACGCTATTTTTAGTGCGTTACGCGAAAATATATGTGCTAAAACACTAACAAAAGACCATTTTGAACGAGGATTTAAATGTGTTTTACCACGTATTCGCTACGTACCCGAAGAATATGCTGATTGGATAAAGTCGGCCTCATAAAATATTATATTATAATACAATCTTCTCTGTTTGGTTAATCGTGTCATATAACCCTCTATACTGCACATGCACATTTAATTAATCAACGCTCGCGTCTGTAGATCAATGCAGCGCCAGCTTATAACCTTGCATATATTAATTCATGCGCCATAAAAGTTAAGTATTGTTGAGGGAATCTTATTAAAAATATGTTCGAATTCCATAAAGTATTAACATTTTTTATTAACAATTAAGTAAAGTATTTTTCTAACTGAGACTCCATGATCCTAACTTGAGACATCTTACGGCTTTTTTCTTCGTGCATTTATTAAATAAACTACTGTATAGATCGAGTGACATTGAGTATTATATCCTTTATATCCTTGTATGTTGGCAACATTTCCATATCCCTATTGGATCCTGATTACCGTAAATTACCATATAATGCCGCGTTTTTACGGTAATTGACTTGGATTACGGCAATTTTCTGTAATTTGCGGAATTCCGCCTTAATACGGTGCAGTCCCTGGCGAATCCAAATTACGGTGTTACCGCAGTTTTGGTGTAATTGTCCATAAAGTATGGTATTTTCACGGCCATACTTAACGGTAGTTTACAGAAATATACAGCAATTTGCAGTGTTTTACGGCTAATTGCGGTAAAAATACGGCAATTTACCGAAATTTGCGGTATTTTTTCGTAAGAGCTGTATGATTTTTTGTTTTTATAGTGCAATACTTTACTTTATAGTATGTATATTTACTTTGCTATATGGTGAAATGCCGCAGACCTTGCCGCAATGTTACGACAATTTATAATTCTTCCAGCCCGAATTCGCGGTAAAAATAACGCAAAATCTGCCATAAAATGCCAGAAGTTTACCGTAGACTGCCGTAATTATTCCACATACCGTAAATTACGGCAAATTATCTTAAATTTCGGTTATTACCGTAGTTCGGATCTGCCAGGGTGTAATTAACTTTACAGAAAAATACCGCAGGGTTGAGGCAAATTTACGGTAAGTTACCTCGAGTTCAACGTAAGATATACTGCGTTACCAAAAAATTCCATATTTTACCGAAATTCTTACAAATACCGTAATTCGCTTATAAACTTTAGAAATACTAAGCACACCCTACAGAATAGTTGAAAAAAAATATAACGCACATGCCTTGCCATCGGCTTTTATCAGACAAAAATGAACAAACTGTTCAAGAAATAATTAATAAGTAAGTTAATTAACAAAATACAATATGTTAAATGTAGTTCAACGAAAAATAATTATTAAATTTATTTTAAAAGTTAGTTTTAAATGTAGTAATAATATTTTATTTCGTAAATTAAAGGCATTCGAGAACAACCCCCCCTCCCCTTCTTTTTAAAAATATTCGATGATCTTGAACGGTCGTAAGCGTAATTAAATTTTATTTAATGACGCTTAAACATTTAATTACACCAAGGATATCGTGAAAAGTTCTCGGGGACCATTTTCACGCTAAAATTTTTTTACAGTGTGGTTACATCGTTGCCGATAAATAGATTTTTAAAAAATTACTTTCTAGAAATTAATTAGTGAAATTCACTACGAATTAGTAAATATGTACTGGGAACCAGCTATAAGTATACCACTGGTTAAATAAGTAGTATACTTACAGCTGGAGAAACAGTGATTATCTACTGATTCGCAGTGAATTTCACTAATTCATTTTTAGAGAGTACTTACGATTGTTATTAACTAGAAGTTGACCGAAATTCGATAAATAAATTTCAATGAAATCTCTTTTTCAACATTATAATTCGAAAAGTCAAATTCTTATGTAACAAATTGCAATTCGCTCCTAATTAATTGCAATTGTAAGTAGTTTTTTTTTAATTTACATCTCGGAGAAATTGCGACCGTGCTTAAAAAATCCAATAGATTTTTATATCTGTGTGTATAAGGCCGATAGTACTTTTCATAGAACTCATTCATTCTTATATAATTTCTATAGGAAATTATGAGAATCTAATGGATTCTATGAGATTTTCTAAACAGGGAACTACGCTGTCCTTTTTTTAATTAATGCTGTAATTTTTTTTTAGTTAATTAAGAAAATTTGACTACGGTCATGAGAATAGAAAGTCATTAAATATTTTAAAAGCGTTGGAGAAGGGGGTAGTGTCTAAAAGCCCTTAAAAAAAAAACCCCTTCAAAAGCTAACTTACATATCTCATTTTATAACTCGAATTTTCTATGACATATTTACTTCCCAAAATTTTTACGTATCAGAAACATATCGAATTTATTATTGAACATATCGTACGGCCAGTAATATCAGTCTACGATGACAAATTGTTGGAATGAAAATTTTAAAAATTGACTCTGTAGTAATTTTTATTTCAAATTTATTAAATTAAATCTTTTATCTTATATTGTATTATATTATATTTAACATTGGAGATAACGAAAAAAAATATGGTAAAGCCTAATTACTTGAACTAAAAAAATTTAAAAACTCAATTTTAAGAAAACTACAGAGAAATAAAAAAAAACATTTGTCAGCCATCTTGTAACGGCAACTGGAATGAATCCTTGTGGAAAAGCTCTCATAAATTCTGATAAGATATTGAATATTTTTTATGAGAATCTATGAGCTTCGAAAATATCTATGAGATTTAAATAAATTCTCCTATGAATTTTTATGAGAATCTATGAGTCAAAGCTTTTGATGTTTTCCTATCATGATTGCCGTACTAGATTTTTAAAAGAATGAGTAAGATTTTTTAATTTATGAGATTTTGTGACTCGAATTCTGCCAACGATTATGAAATTGAATAAGTACTTTCACTTCTATAAGATTGTTACAGTTTATTCTAATGTATTTACAATAAGAATTGATCAGGCGAATCCCGATGTTATAATACTTATAAAATCTCAATAAGATTCTTTTTTTATACGAAATTTTAAGAATTTATAAGTTTTAGTAAGAGTTATCCTAGGAGATAATATCTTATTGAATATCATAAAATATTTGTCATATTTTATAAAAAAATATTTAACATGTATTTCTTCGAAATTTTATGAGACTGAATCAGGATTCACATGGACAAATGCAGACCTTTTTCTCATAAAAATTTTATGAGAATTAGTAAGAAAATCTATAATCGAATTAACTTGTGAAAACTTAAAAGATTTAATTTTAATTTAAAAGCAATGTGATTTATGAGTTTTTGTAAGTTTGAGTTAGAAGGCTATGACTTATAAAATATTATGGAGTACTTATGAGATTTTATAAATAATTTCCATTCACATAAAATATTAATTTTATCAGATTCATTCAAAAATAATTGCTTAACTTCGTTTTTTTTTTTTATAAGAATTTACACCAAAAATACTCATACTATCACTTTTTCTTGCACTTTGAATATTTTAACTGTTCGGAGATGAGTGAAAATATAAGTTTTTATGTGATTTTTTACAAACCCAGAAATGTATCTTGCCCCATTTTTTTTTTTTGGTGCAAGATACATTATTTTCTGTAGCAATATTGCATTTTTTTGGTTAAACAGAATAAAATTTCTCGGAACGAGTACTATTCTTTTCACGCAAGTATTTTTGTATTCTCCGACCAAAATAACAAAAGTTGCTTAAGCCAAGAAGAAAAATTTCTCGGGAGAAAAGATCGAGGTTATTGTTTAGATGCGCGGCTCCACACATTTTTCAAAGTTCCAAGTGCTTACACCTTAAAGATCTATAAATGAACTTTTTCCACGTGTTCAGCTACACGGCGGATTAAATTTTCTGTATGTATTTATGTTTCTAACACTAGATATCTATCTGAGCCTTGTAACTAAAGTGAGCAAAATTGATCAAAATAGCAGAAAATCATGCAAATTTTCCAAAATAAATTTATAATCAATTTCTAATATACAAAATAATTAATTTTATTAATACCGTAAGATGGACGGTGGCGATAGAAAGGTCTAACTAAGAGTTTCAAACAATTGAACTCTTGTAAATAGTGAAAATTTGACATATTTCTGTTATTTCAATACTCTAACTAGGTACAACAGCTCACCTAACACTTTGTTGCAAGTAGTTTGGACGGTATCCGCCTCCCTTACTTAGTATAGTGTCTGGTTGAAGCCCACAACACGGTTTTACGCCGGCCCGTACTAGTAAGAGGTGTAGTCTAAGGCAAGAGTGCGTTAACATAGCCTTACTGACGAGTCCGTTAACGTACTCAGGACGAAACTACAGAAATTATGGCAAATAGGCATATAGCTTAAGTTTTGGTGGTTGACTTAAGAGTCAATACATAGAATAAAGAGAGAAATATGTCAAATAGTGCAGTGTAGCACGGAACAGAAAAATTTCAAAAAAAAAAAAAAAAAATTTCAAACAAAAACTGGAAATCAAGCTAATTTTATACCTTTGGTATACACGTACAATTTAGTAATGCTTAAATAACACCTAAATAAGCAAGTACATCTTTAATCCGCCGACAAATGCCAGAGAATGAAACAAGTCTCTTGGCAATTTGAATAATTTTGGATTTTTGCTTGATAAAAACAGGTGGAGCCACGGATTGACACATTTACCAAGATCGATATGGAGAAGGGGAAAGTCACCGGTGCTAAGCAGCAGCAGTGGGAGTAGTTCGGTGCTCGCCACGAGATTGCGCCTACGATTTGTAGTGTCCCTGGTAAGACATTTATTTCAGAAGTGTTATATTCCAAATTTCAATACGATTTTATTCGAGTACTCCTCTGTCATTTGACAGACCAACACGTGCCTGTTTGGGCTATACTATGGTATATCCCATAATACATCATGACTTTAATATTTAATATTAATGTTTACTTGAGTAATTTTTGATGAATAAATAAATTGACTCAATTTCATATATTTTTCGTGAATAGATTGCTAAGGATTTTCCGCGTAACTAGTCATACAAATATTCTTGAGTATACATAATAAAAACTTTTTGAATTCATGCTAAAAAATTAAATAATTTAATATAGACTAACTTATAAGTTAGTTTTATATGTTATGTTATAGTAATTCTAAGTTAACTAGTTAATTCTAAAAATATGATTTACAAATCAAAACACTTGTATTAGTTGAAGTGAAATTTTGTTCAAATTTTATTGTTTTTTATACTGTAAACATTCTTTATTATAACCATCATAGCCATTGCTCTTCTGGGGTCAAGGATTCGTTGATTATATGTTTGTATGGTTCGACTAAGTTCCAGAAATTATCACCGATCATTGCGTCTAGAAACGGACATCTTTTGAGAAATTTCAGGCGGTCCGCCACTTTGGATTGTAAAGTTTTCTTCACATATTCTAGTTGGTCTAATACTAATGGTGTAATTAGTCCGTTACCAAGTGCAACAGTATCAGCATTGACTAAAGAAATTTGGTCCCGTATTTCTTGGATCATCGATAAGATGTAATTACGCAAATTAAATCATTCTTGCTGCCAATCAAACTCATTTCAGAAGCAATTAATGTTGCAACATAGCTATAATTAATTATAAACAAAAAAAATTTTTTAAAATTGCACTTTTAGTTTTAAAAATTTTCTACAAGTGCATACTTCACCTGATAGGCCATTTTTTTTTTCTCTTCTAAAATAAATGGATCTTCACTATTACAAATTACTTTTAGATCTGAACACTCAGAGTTAAAATAATATATAAATTATGTCCCTCTTGGCCGATACACGGCATTCCTATGAGAGAATGAGTGTGAATGTAGTAGACATCAGACAATCGAAAAGTTCAACAATCGATATTTCTGTTATGTCCTGGAGTCGTGTCGGCTTGTGATATGCCGGCGCGAATTATTTGAATTGGACGTGACTGTAGATCTTCGGATACGGGGTCGTTCTCGAAAGCTCGAAATAACTTGGTCGTTAGTTAAAGAATAAATATGTTTGATTTATTCATATAAAATTGAATAGTCGAAGAATTTGGTTGAAAATACACTTGAGTTTTACAATTACTACTTGACAAATAACTTCGTGTCAAAAGAATAAATCAATTTAATTAAACCGGGAGATTATTTGGGTGTTCTAATCCGCACTACTATAATTTCTGGTTGATGAGAGAGCGTACGAGTGTGTGCAGTGATGCATTGGGCATCGGCTTTTTATACCCGATGAAAAAAGATTTTATACAATTGTATAGAATTATATATCAATTATATATAAACTATATATATATGTATGTCACTTATACATTTCCATGACTTGATTTTTTTTTGTATCAATGCGTGCCAAACAACCCTCAAAACTATGACCATAAAAATTTTTTGATATAATATCGATATTTTCACTTATTTTCAAAATTTTACATTTCGATGACTTATATATAAATTGTATATAACTTATATACAACTTGTATATACAAAGTAATGATATATAAGGTTCATATGAATGTTGTACATTTCCGTGACTCATGGATGAAGGAGCCATACTATTATCCGTAAGTCACGGAAATGTACAACAAACATAATTACTTATCAGGACCTAAAGACAATTTGACTCTTACTGCCAAACTCTAAAGATAGTTTACCAACTCAATAGTTATTGTAATTTTGTTATTTCTATTTAATCAGAAAGTTTAAATAACTCAGGTGCTTTTTTTATTATGGTCTATAATTTAAATACAAACATCAGTAAACATATTAGTCTATTACTTTTGAATTAATGACGACAGTAAGAATCACTTAAAAATTAATTATTGATCAACATTGAGAAGTTCAGAAAGAACAAATTCGATTCTATAATTTTTTTACATAATCAACGTATGGAAATTGTGGAACTGAAGTTATTTTTACTAAGCATCTTAATGTTTATTAACAAATATTCGGTGACTGATCCTCACTATTATCATTGGTTGAAATGTTCCATATTAATATTTTTACACGAGTATGTATTTAGATCATAGGGCATGCCGAAAACAGAAAATTTTAGCAATAGAATACATAATAAACGCATGGAAATCATGGAACCAGAACTGTTCATTCTGTATTTTTGAATGATGATGTACAATTAATTTGTAAGTGACTCTTACTACTATCACTGACTCAAAAGTAATTGTTAATTATTATTCC
Organism: Microplitis mediator; assembly: GCF_029852145.1. NCBI lineage: Eukaryota > Metazoa > Arthropoda > Insecta > Hymenoptera > Braconidae > Microplitis > Microplitis mediator. The sequence continues at coordinate 8,954,207 of NC_079975.1, forward strand.
CTATGTGTTTACTTAAACTATAGATCATATTGAAAGAATAAAAAATGAACACCAGTATTCTTCGACTTTCTATATTGTAGTAAATAGAAAATTTACAACTATTATTGAGTTTGTATGACTATGTTTAAATTTTGGCGGTCCAAATTTAATAGTCTTCAGTTCCTTATAAATACTACTGAATGTTATACAGTTCCGTGACTTACGGAAAAAGAAACTATACTTTTATCCATAAGTCACAGAAATGTACAACATACATACCTACTCATTAAAAAGTACAGACTATTTGACTCATACTTGTAAACTCCGAAAAATAGTTCACATACTTAATAATTATCGTAATTGCATTGTTTGTATTAACATGGGAAGTCAAAACAATCCAACTGCTAAGGTTTTTTAGGTATTTGTTTGGAATCGGGGCTAACCACATTTTTGAAAGTTCCAAGTGCTTACACCTTAAAGATCTATAATTAAACTTTTTCCACGTGTTCTGCTACACGGCGGATTAAATTTTCTGTATGCATTTATGTCTATAACACAAGATATCTATCCGAAACTTGTAACTAAAGTGTGCAAAATTGATAAAAAATGGCAGAAATCATGCAAATTTTCCAAAATAAATTTAATAAATTTCTAATAAATACTAATAATTAATTTTATTAATACCGTAAGATGGACGGTGGCGATAGAAAGGTCTAACTAAGAGCTACAAAGATTTTTGAACTCTTGTAATAGTGGAAAATCGGCATATTTCTGTTATTTCAATACTTCAAAGGTGTACAACAGCTCACCTAACATTTTGTTGCAAGTAGTTTTGACGGTATCCGCCTTCCTTCACTAGTATAGTGTCTGGCTGAAGCCCACAACACGGTTTTACGCCGGTTCGTACTGGTAAGAGATGTAGTCTAAGGCAAGAGTGCGTTAACATAGCCTTACTGACGAGTCCGTTAACGTACTTAGGACGAAACTACAGAAATTATGGCAAATAGGCATATATCTTAAGTTTTTTTTTTTTTTTTTTTTTTTGTGGTTGACTTAAGAGTCAATACATAGAATAATAAGAAAAATATGTCAAATGGTGCAGTGTAGCACGGAACAGAAAAATTTCAAACTAAATCTGTAAATCAAGCAAATTTTATACCTTTGGTATACACGTACAATTTATTAATGCTTAAATAACACCTAAATAAGCAATTATATCTTCAATCCGCCGAAAAATAATGGCGGTTGAAATTGGATTTAAATTGATATGTCCAGAATTGAATTTTTGGCAATTGAAACAGGTGTTAGCCCCTCTTCTAAACAAATACCGTTTTTTATTTCTCCGAATGAACTATAATTTGAATTCATGTATGTGTAAAAATATTCATCTATTATTTCCAATACTTGATTACAGTGAAAATCAATAAAAAATTCGTTGTTAATCAACATTGAGAAGTTCAGCAAGGAAAATTCTAGTTCTATCATTTTCTTACGTGATGAACGTGTGGAATTTATGGAACCGAATTTGTTCGTACTGAATATCTTATTGCTGGTAAACTAATATTTTGTGGCTGATTCTCACTATTATTATTGATTTAAAAGTAACAAATGGATATTTTAACACATATATGTATCTAGATTATAGGTTCTGCTGAAAAAAGAAAAAGGTACAGCTGGGTAGACATTAGGGTGCTTCAAAAAAAACGTCAATTTTTAAACTTCCCGCTGAGAAAATCGATGATTTTCGAAAAATTGGGAAGTTATTGTTTTCACCCCGATTTGCGAAAATCGAAATTTCATCAGATGTTGGCGTTTTGAGGTCCTAGGAAGCTATTCTGACTACTTTCAGTATGATGTCCGAGTGTATGTGTGTGTGTGTGTGTGTGTGTTAAGGCGGCAATCGATGGGATGGTTAAGGCGGCAATCGAAAGAGCTTGTTGGCCATCAACTTTTCTGAAAATCTCAGATTATTTGATCAAGTAGACTCGAAAATATTGGCGAATTACGAAAAAAAAAATTTTTTTTTTTTAGTTTTGTATTGATTTCTTAGAAACGACTTATACGATCAACTTTTAAATCTAATCAGCTCTAGAACTTGATAAAACGCGTCGATTGCCGCCTTAGCCATCTTAATCGGAGAATTCATACGAGAGTTATCGCGGACGAAAGAAATGGTTAAAAACGGTTTTTTGAGAATATCTTCAAAACAACTGAACCAAACAATTTCAAAATTTTATCAGCTCTAGAACTCAATAAAATACGCCGATTGCCGTCTCAGCCATCAAAATCGGTCAATCCGTTCCTGAGATATCGTGGGAGAAAGAAATGCTAAAATCGGTTTTTTTCGAAAACAATGGCACACAAAAGTATTTTCGAGCTCGAAGAGCTCGAAAATGTATCCGTAACAATGTTTTCGAGCTCAAGAAGCTCGATAACAGCGGGAAGTTTTGGGGCTGGCCCGCAGGGTCAACCGATAGACAGATTTTTATTATAATATAAAGATACTGTAAAACCATATTGTGAAGAAGTCCGTATGTTTAAGTTATAAATTTATTTAGAACGATTATGGTGAAAAAACCGAAACCAATTGTAAGAATTATAGCATGGTTCAAAAAGTTTATGTCAATTACTTCAAAAAAGTGAGGAGTTGATGGAACAGTTGACATGTAAGAAAAATTAGCTACAGATATGATCTTATTGAAACTCAAAACAAGTTTGAACCAATGACAGTTTGGCACGTAGTGGTTGAGATGCATAGCTAGTTGTCGAGATTGATAGTTTGTTCTTTGCATAGTTAGAATGAAAGTGTGTGGGTATCTGAAGTCTCCTTTGTGTTTACGTGTCGAATAAGTACCGACCGTCGTGATTGTATTTTGCTGACGATAAAGTAATCCTACCAAAAACAGATTCTCTGTATAAAATCGCGCCAAGTACACGTTTAAAATTTTTTACAATTAAGAAAAGATTCTTTTTACAAAAAAAATAAATCGAATCGAAAAAATACCAAGTACCTAATATAATTTAAAATCATGAAAAACATTTTCATAGAATTGAAAAAAAAATTGAAAAAAAAAATTTTCAATGTACTTGGTGTGCATTACTAAATTTATTCAAGCAAAATTAATTTCGAGAATTGATTTCGCATATAAATTATTTTCTAATAAAATTGAATTTTCTTTTTTTTCCAGTTTATAGGCACACCAAGTACATTGAAATTTTTTTTTTCAATTTTTTTTTCAATTCTATGAAAACGTTTTTCATGATTTTGAATTATATTAGGTGCTTGGTATTTTTTCGATTTGATTTATTTTTTTTTGTTAAAAGAATCTTTTCTTAATTGTAAAAAATTTCAAACGTGTACTTGGCGCGATTTTATACAGAGAATCTGTTTTTGGTAGGATTTGTCTTTTTTTTTGTCATGTTGATTGTTAATGATTTTAATATACACTATTAGAAATTGATTTATAATTTAAGACAAGTGAGCCTATATTGTTTATAGTATTATCTCTTTGATCTATTGATTTGTTAACGAGGTTAAAAATACTTAAAGTTAAAAAAAAATTTTTTCCCATGTTATTTAAATGGGAAAATCGAATTTTTCAATGAGCTAGGTCTGTGATCGACATAGAATTTTTTTTCATGCGCGAAATTTTTTTTTTTTGTGTTCGACTATGGGTTTTTTCTACATGCACTTGAAAAATAAAAATCTGGCTCCGAAATGAAGCACCCTAGTAACTATATATAATTAAATGTGATAAATGGCCCGAGATAATTACCTATAATTACATACAATTATATATAGTTTATACATGAAGAACCATTATATACATATATTTATATATAATTTCATATAATTACATTGGGCAATTTTCTATATATAACTAGATTTGAATTGCATATCATTATATATAATTTTTTTTACCCAGGTCATGTTATTATAGAATCATTAATTTATCAACTTTGAACCGTAAAATACCTTACATAGGTCATATAAATATCAATGGCAAAGGTTTATTGTCAGTTTGTAATCAATTTACATCTGATTCATGAATAAAATTTTACTTGCGATAAGTAATTTTTTCAATTAAAAATACTTGACATTATACTTTTTTAATGGTTCAGCTCTTAATCGTATTTTTTTTTTAATCATCATTAAAGAAATTTGATTCATGTTTTTTTAAGTTAAAGTAATCAGTTTATATATTAAAAGCCGTCATTGGGTCATTTTTAATTACAAATCACATGATCGGACAATGTGTAGGTTTCGAACTAATAACACCAAAGGGTGTGAAAGATAAAACTGACACCGTGATAAAGTTTCACGGCGTAAAAAATTTCACACTGTCAATTCACACCGAGGATACCGTGAAAAGTTCTCGGGGACCATTTTTACGCTAAAATTTTTTTACAGTGTGGTTACAATTTTGCCGATAAATAGATTTTTAAATAATTACTTTCTAAAAATCAATAAGTGAAATTCACTACGAATTAGTAAATATGTACTGGGAACCAGCTATAAGTATACCACTGGTTAAATAAGTAGTATACTTTCAGCTGGAGAAACAGTGATTACTGATTCGTAGTGAATTTCACTAATTCATTGATAGAGAGTATACTAACGATTGTTATTAACTAGAAGTTGACCGAAATTCGATAAATAAATTTCAATGAAATCTCTTTTTCAACATTATAATTCGAAAAGTCAAATTCTTATGTAACAAATTGCAATTCGCTCCTAATTAATTGCAATTGTAAGTAGTTTTTTTTTAATTTACATCTCGGAGAAATTGCGACCGTGCTTAAAAAATCCAATAGATTTTTATATCTGTGTGTATAAGGCCGATAGTACTTTTCATAGAACTCATTCATTCTTATATAATTTCTATAGGAAATTATGAGAATCTAATGGATTCTATGAGATTTTCTAAACAGGGAACTACGCTGTCCTTTTTTTAATTAATGCTGTAATTTTTTTTTAGTTAATTAAGAAAATTTGACTACGGTCATGAGAATAGAAAGTCATTAAATATTTTAAAAGCGTTGGAGAAGGGGGTAGTGTCTAAAAGCCCTTAAAAAAAAAACCCCTTCAAAAGCTAACTTACATATCTCATTTTATAACTCGAATTTTCTATGACATATTTACTTCCCAAAATTTTTACGTATCAGAAACATATCGAATTTATTATTGAACATATCGTACGGCCAGTAATATCAGTCTACGATGACAAATTGTTGGAATGAAAATTTTAAAAATTAATACTGTATTAATTTTTATTTCAAATTTATTAAATTAAGTCTTCCATTTTATATTGTATTATACATTATTTAACATTGGAGATAACGAAAAAAAAACGGTAACGCCTAATTACTTAAACTAAAAAAATTTTACAACTCAATTTTAAGAAAACTACAGAGAAATAAAAAAAACGTTTGTCAGCCATCTTGTAACGGCAACTGGAATAAATTTTACGTAATTGAATTTATCTGACAAAAATTAATATTATTGCCAACTTATTTAACTGTATATTGATTGCATTAAGGAGTATTTTTGAAACTGTAATATTTGTTATGCCTGGATAACAATTGTAATTTTTACAGTTTCAGAGTCGCACCGCTTTACAGTGCTCCCTCTCTATAATTCCCCTCGCTATGATTCTACTCACCCTCATTTCAAGGGGAATGTATTCCCCTACTCTCGCTACATTGTATACATAATATATTTGTGTATGCTCAGAAAGAATGCGCGCGCATTTCTCTGTTCAAAACTCTTAAAAAAAAGTGGGGTCCCTCTCTAAGAAAGAATTCTTGAAATTTTAGCCCCGAGTTGGGAATTATAGAGAGGGAGCACTGTACTTACTATACGAAACTGTAATAAATAGTCAGATATGAGCAATTTTTTCAACTGCTCTTTTTTCTGTGTATTATTAAGACAGCTCGAGAAAAAATGTTTCAATTTAACTGGTCAGATAACTTTACTCTAAAACCAAGTGTGTTACAAGTGTATTATTTCAACACATGTTAAATGTGTTGTATGTTTAAGGCCATAAGCGAAACTAAAGTTTTTTGAAGTCATTTAAAACACGTTTCACGGTGTTTTAAATATCTATAGATTGCTTATGGCGTTTCAACGTTATTTCGGAAGTGTGTTAATTTTGACTACACACTTGGTTTTATCGTGTTGGGTCCGATTTTTGATACCTTAAAGCAAAATTAGACACCTTACCCTGATTAAAAGAAACGATTCCAAACGATTTGCAATGTTAAATGCCCATAAGAAGGGCGACTCAAAAGTATTCAACGTATTCAAAAGCATTAAAAAGTATTTAAAATTTTTTTTTTTCTAATCGTTTTAAATCGTTTCTTTTAATAAGGGTACTTTCATTAACCATTCGGTGGTCGCGTAATGAGCGTAGCGCCGCCTTTGTTACATTTTCTTTTTTTTCTTCTTCTTTGAACTACTTCGAAATTTCAATGCTATTCTACCAGGACTTACATCTCAAGATTGTGACTCTATTATTCAGCACAATATATCCTCATCAGTCCCAAAACTTGTTAATTCACACTGAGAAAATAAATTTTTTTTCAAGTATATGTATACTTGTATCCTACTGAGAGAATATTTGTTTAATTATAGTAAATTTATACTACCACTGAGTAATATTTTCTTGATTTAAGCATGTAGGGGCGGGTGGGGCAGAGCGGCCCCCCTAAGCCAATTATTACTTTTTGTGTTTTTCAACCATCAGATCACTTTACTTTTGTCCTATTTCGAATAAGTTTATGGACATTTTGCCGAAATTCTAAAAAAAAAATTTTTTTTGTGGGGCAGAGAGGCCCCCCTCCAAAAAATGATAAAAAAATTTTTTTTTCTATTTTTTTTTTTTAAACTGTTTTAATCATTAAGAATGTATTTCTTTCTCTTGACAACTATTTTTGATTTTATATTACTCAAAAAAAATTTTCTTAAGTGTAATAAATCGTTCACCCTTGATTAGCTTAATTACTAATTGTTATTTAATAAAAAAAAAAGCAATTTTATTTTTCTTATTTGTCATTATTTTGAACCTAAAAAACGTGTTTTTTAATTTTTTAGATTATAAATAGTTAACTTTATTTCAAAAGTTTATCAACTAAAAAAAAATTTTTATTTTTGAATATTTTTCGTGACCAAATTTGCCTCAGACATAGAGAAACGGCCGAAAAATATGAAAAAATCGTTTCTTAAGAAGTTTTGGCTGGTCCATTTCACCCCAGGTGTTATGTGTAGGGCTATAAATGTGAAAATATTATAATTTTTTTTTAATTTGACGATAAAAATATGAAAAAATTACTTTTTCAAAATTTTCGGGTTGTCCATTTTGCCCCAGATGTCATGCGTAGGGCTAAAAATGCGCAAACATATTGGATTTATAGTAATTAGTCGAAAAAAAAAAGAATTTTTTTTTTATCAAAATTTCAGGGGCCGCTCTGCCCCACCCTCCCCGATATTAGACTAATTCAAAAAAATAGACTTTTTTTTTTTATTTCTCGCATTGCAATATCTTCAGAGTACCGAAAAGACGCCTGTGAAAACAAGAGCTTCTAATTTTAATATTTAAAGGTCGCGTATTGCAGATTTCGATTTCCCATTTAAATAGCACGGAAAAAAAATTGTTTTTTTTTATAATTTTCTAGCTCACAAATTAATCAACAGATTTTTATGTACAATAAATATTTCTGTAGGAAATTGAACGCTCTACGAAAAACGTCTCCTATCATTTTTTGATAAATCCATCTGTTCGAAAGTTATTAGAGCTTGAAATCAAATTAATAGTAAATTTTGAGATCTTTTTACTTTTCCGGTGAAACCATTAGACTTATCACAAAATGTCATCTTACAATACTTCCCTCTGTTTCTTATTACTATACCCATTCTGTGACCGTGGCTACGTTTGGTGATCAGATGTCACAGCGAGCCTAAGCCTTTTTCAATGAACATGATCTATTTAAGTTGTAATCAACTAGAACTTAAATTTTATTATTTAATTACTACTATAAAAATTAGTCTCGACTAAGTATTGGGAATTTCCCGTCCCATTGAAAAAACCTCATTTTATTGTTTCATCTCCGACACATATATATATATATATATATATATATATATATATATATATATATATATATATATATAATGATGTACTACCCTGACAAAGTCACGTTATCCTAATCTATTTATAATGAAGCTGTATAGTTCCAGGTAGACTAGGGTAGCTGCCCATCTAAACCCGCATTGTTTTCACAAAACAACTAAAGTATACATTTATTTTAAATACCGAAATTTATAGTAATTACTTATAATTAGCCCCAGACAATCTCATTAACATAATTCTTTTGAACTTAAGTCATTACGTTTTCCAATACTTACAATTATTCTTGATCAGTTTGAAGAAAAGGGGAACTGTTGATCATTAGTCCTATTGTTGATCGAGTATATAAAAGAACTAAAATAATTTTGTAACTCAGTTGAGTTTCAATTCTCAGTGCAACAAGTTGGTTCTCTGTGAACATAGTGACAGTTAAAAATAATTATAAAGTTACAATTTATAATAAATTCGTAAAAATGATTTCTGATTTACACAAAATTTTGGAGCCTGTTATCAAAGAAGGTGACTTAGAACTTTTAAGTGAAGTCACTAATCTTTTATCAACTAAACCTGACTGGACGGCTATTGGAGTGTGTATTCTCCATGTGGCAGCAGAAAATGAGCGCGAAGGAGTAATTAAATTTGTTGTTGACAAGTATCCAGAGTTACTGAAGAGTCCGGATCTACGATGCAAGTTACGGATTTTGCTAACGTTCATAATGAACTTGGACGTCGATGCCGTCGAAATGGTATTAAAAACTGGTTTTTCAATAGACAATTATATCAAATTTGATGCTGTCCTTGGTATAGCTTACAATCTATACAACTCTCCAATGCTTAATGACGCAGATATCAAAAAAGTGAAAAAAATAATCAAGCTTTTAATAGAGTACAGTGACAATAATTTTAACAAGTATGATGTTACATTGAGAGTTAACGAGGAGAACTTAAATATTGAAGCGTTAATTAAGCCTGAACGTGACATTAATACACTATATGGGACTCAAACTTTTATGGAAATAATTGTGAATTATTTGAGTTATTATAAATCTCTGGATGATCCTATTCGGCAACTAAGCTATTCAAAAGTTGTTGATATTTATCATTTTATTGGCAGATTGTTCATCAAAAAAATTAGTGTTCTGCTTGATTTGAAATTACATGTATCGGAAAACATTATTAACGCAATCAATAGTGATTGCCAACTTAAATGTTTCAAGGAGCAATGTGAAGAAGAACTGATAAGGATGAAAAGTGATTTAATTGCTGAAACGACGGTTACAGCTTACAGTATTGCAACCGCTAGCATTAACACGTTGGTCAAGTTTACGTGCAATCAGAATTTAAAGGAATTCATTGTATCAGAAGAAATTGTAGTGAACTATCCGATTTATGCCTCTACTATCCAACATCGGTTTGAAATTTCACTGAAGAGACGAAAGTTGTTGAATATTTCGGAATCTGTATTCAAATCAACGTACAAAAAGTGTCCAGAGTTACCGCCAGAGTGCATTAGTATAATACTTGACAAATGTAGTGATGATGATTTGATTAATTTTATTGACCATAATTGTAAGCATTAATTTTAACTTTTTTTTTCTACATTACAATAAGTTGTATAAAAATTTTAAAATAGAAATTTTTTTGATTTCTAAAAATGTAAAAATTTAAAGTTAGTAATTTTTTTGAAATATGTAAAATATTTTGTATATATTTTTTTTTTTTAGTTATCACTAGTTTTATCAATCGATTTAAGTTGATGATTTTGAACAAAATTTTTTTTAGTAAGTTTGTAATATTGTTTATTGAGATTGAATCCAACGAACTTAGATATGTTTAAGAATATTAAAAAAAAAAAGATTTTTTTTTATGTTGTAAATAATGTTTAAAATTATAAGTTTTTCTGTAAAATTAAAATATTTTAACTAAATAACTTTTAAAAATATGTAAGATATTTTTTATGTATATGTGTTATTTTTAAAATATATGTTTGTTAAATTAATGACCTTAGTTTTTTTTATAACTATTTTTAAGGTACCATTAAAAAAAAAAATTTCATTTTTGCGGGCAAAATGGGGTACACACTAAAAAAAAAAAATTTCTGGATTTTAAATGAGTTTGGTTAAATGTTTTTGTAAGTAAATTACACGAAGAAAAATTATATTTTACATGATTATTATTATACAAAACAAAAAAAACAAATTTTTAATAGTTTTCATAATGAAACAAAAGTCATTAATATTTTTCAAATGACCAATGATTTTTGAAAAAGTTTAACAAAAACAATTTTAAATAACGATCAATTATGTTTACAAAAGTGATTTTGGAATGTTTAAAAACTATTTAAAACATAATTTTTTTTTTTTATAAAATTTTGGGGGTACCCCGTTTTGCCTACCCTACCCCCTTTTACCCCTCCTCATTCTCCTATATGTGCGAGCATCACGTATCGTTTTATTTATTTAGTTTTATTTCTAATAAAAATAAGTTAAATAGATAAGTTGATGAGTTAAATAATAAGTTAATTCATTTTATTACAAGTGAGTAAAGACGGCTGTTTAAAATGTAAGTATGTGAATATTTAAATAATAATTTAAGTATTCTAATAATTATATTCTAATAATCCCAGCATAACCCGAGAAAATATGATGAGATCCAACTATATACACTTATCCAAAAAATTAAGGGAACAAAAAAATTTTATAAATTTTTTAGTGATTTTTGGAAGGCTGTATTTTTGTGAAAAATGATCGTTCCGAAAAAACAAAAAAAGCAAATTGAAGCTTGAAATCTCTAGTTTAAAGATTTTCCTGCAAAATATTTTTTCGAGCCACGGTTTTTGCGGAATCATAGGTAAAAGGTCGAGACAAAATTTTTCTAAATTTTTCGGTTTTGTTTTTAAGGTCTACGGGGCCGGGAAAAATTTTTTCAAAAAAACGAATTCGTGGCTCGCTTATGAAATTTATTCAGCTACAATTTGCTTTTCTTTGTTTCTCGGTACGACAATTTGCTGCTGAGATATCAGCCTTCAAATGAAAAAGGATCCTTTTGTCTTTGATTATTGATATCTCAGCAAATAATAGCCGCACAGTAATTGAAAGGGCAGTTTAAGAAACTTGAATAAATTCCCTACTAGCTCCATTTTCGATTTTTTCGTAAAAAAATTTTTTTTCATCCTTGATATCCATTTGAAAAACCCTTAAAAAATGGCCATTTTCTGGTTTTTCAGTCGACTCATCGCTACTCTGCAAATATTGATAAAAAAAATAATGTTGCCAGGTAATTTTACAGCTTAATGTACCCTCAAAAACCCTGGAAATTTTTAGATTCATCCATTGAACCGTTTGTCCGGACCGATTGCTCAAAGTTTTACAAAACAATTAAAGGAACAAGTTTTGTTCCTTAATTTGTGTAATCATTACCATAATGAAAAAATCAATTTTTTTCGGATTTTCTTTTATTTCTGCGTTAGTTAATCAGTAAACGTAAGGTAAAGAGAAAAAAAAATATCCGAAAACCGAAAAAAAAAAAAAAAAAAACTGAATAAAACGTAAAAAAAAAGTTAAAAAATTCTTGTTTTATCTCGGTTTTCGGAAATTTTTTTGATTTTTTTCTCTCGACCTTACATTTACTGAATAACTAAAGTTTCTTAGACTGCCCTTTAAATTACTGTGCGGCTATTATTTGCTGAGATATCAATAATCAAAGACAAAAGGATCCTTTTTCATTTGAAGGCTGATATCTCAGCAGCAAATTGTCGTACCGAGAAACAAAGAAAAGCAAATTGTAGCTGAATAAATTTCATAAGCGAGCCACGAATTCGTTTTTTTGAAAAAATTTTTCCCGGCCCCGTAGACCTTAAAAACAAAACCAAAAAATTTAGAAAAATTTTGTCTCGACCTTTTTCCTATGATTCCGCAAAAACCGTGGCTCGAAAAAATATTTTGCAGAAAAATCTTTAAACTAGAGATTTCAAGCTTCAATTTGCTTTTTTTGTTTTTTCGGAACGATCATTTTTCACAAAAATACAGCCTTTCAAAAATCACTAAAAAATTTATAAAATTTTTTTGTTCCTTTAAATTTTTGAATAAGTGTATTTGGACGGATTTTTGCAATAACGTCTTAACTTATAAAGTTAGTTAAGACGTTATTGCAAAAATTCGTCCATTTAGTTATTATCATGAATTATTCAGGGTAAGATGAAAATTTTTTTGTTGATAAATAATACGTGATTTTAAAAAAGTTAGATGGTTATTATTTACATCTGATAGAAAATACTAAGTGGTTGTTTCTCAATTTTTGATGCTAACAACAGTATAATTTCCAATAAAAAAAAGAAAATAGTTCAATTTTGAATAACAAATTTTTATAACCGCAAAGTGATATATCCCGGGAAAAAATGTTGAGATCCAACCATATATAGTTATATCTAAACGGTTTGATATAATTAGATCCAAATATTGGCAGGATCCAACTATATATCTCATTATATAGGGGAGCCTGGGGCACGAAGGTCCCCTTAAGCCGGTTTTTCTTACTATGGCTTTTAACCATCAAATTCATTTATTTTCCAAATATTTGTATATGGTACAATTTACAATTATTTATGATAACCAGAAATTATAACTCTAATTATCTTAAATAATTACTACTATTATAAAAAATCGCAATTCTTGATAACCTGATGGTAACAGTTACTATCAGCCTAAATAATGATGACCATCTAAGTTAATAAGAAATTAAAATATCAACGTTATGGTCTGACGCTTGTCTATGTGTAATTTGTTTAACTGGCGAAGTGATTAATTTCACACACATGCACACACACACACACACACACACACACACACATGCGCCTACTCACCCGCACACACGCACACACACGCGCGCACACATTCACACACACCCTCACGCACACATGTACACACACGTGCACACTTAACCCTCACACATGCACACACGCACATATGCACACACTTAACCCTCACATATGCACACACGCACACAATCACCCGCACACACACACACACACATGCACATGGGTGCGTGCGCACGCACACACACACACACACATGCGCCTACTCACCCGCACACACACACACGCACGCATTCACACACACCCTCACGCTAACATGTACACACACGTGCACACTTCCCCTCACACACGCACACACGCGCACACTTACCCGCACACATGCACACACTCACCCGCACACATACACACACATGCACATGGGTGCGCGCTTACGCACACACACGCGCGAGCACACTCATGCACGTTTATTCTTAGTTAAGAATTTTTACAACTTTGAATGGAAATAGTTACCGTCTTCAATTTTAACAATTATAATTTTAATAATTAAAATTAGCATCTTCGATAGTAACCGTTACCATCATCAATTGTAACTGTTATCATTTTCAATAGTAACACTGATCATGATAACCACTGAAAATGTTATTACCATTTTAGATAGTTAAAATTATAAATTTTGTTTTGTAGATAGAATAATTAATTTCTCTCCGTGTAAAATTAAATCTTACATCGTTTATTTCTCAGGAAACAAATAAGGTATAAAATTTTTTGTAAAAAGTTGTTTATTTTCTAAAATATATCACATCACATAAACGTTATTTTTTAAAAAGTTCTTAAAATATGTACAGCTCAATTGTATGTACAAAACCATTCATTCTTAATTTACAAATCCATTTTAGTTTTTATGAAACAATAATTGTTTTTAAAGCTGTGATTTTTTGTCAGTGAAACATCGTTTCTCGTTTAGAATCTTCAATCTTTTGTTTCAGTGTTTGCCTAATTTCAGCGATAGGCTTCACTAAAAAAATTGGTACATTGTCATCTCGTCTCTGAAACAATAATTTAGTTTAATCTTACAAATTCCGAAACTTACAGTACTAATATTTTAAAAAATAAAATAATTTATTTTTATTTACCTGGAATAGAACTTCACCCTCAAATTGTACAAAACCTTGCTTTCTGGCTCGCAATAATAACCCAACACATTTGTCACTGATAGCAACATAAATATTGAATAAATCACCAAAAGTAATGCCTGTTATATTTGGATCATCTTTACAAGGTTGTCCGTTCTGATGAATAACATCACAGAGTTCAAGAATTTCTTTGAGTATATGAGCCGTTGCTTTACGTCCACGGATATCCGATAATGATCCCGCAGCTGGCCTGAATAATTATTTATGTTAATTAAAACAAACATTACTTAAATTATTTAATTTAATTAAATATACCATGGCAGAATCAACTTTAGGTTCAATTACCGGAATTTACCATAAATTACTGTACCTACGGTATATTACAGTATTCAGAAAAATTACAGTACGGTATAGTAGAATATGGTATTTTATGGGACCATACCGTAAAATACTGCACTTTACGGTATGTTCCGCGAAATACTATACTTTACAGCACAATACCATAATTAAGTTCGATGTTTTACCATTAAATACGCTACTATACCGTAAAGGTAAACAGTTGCGGCATGACATCGAATTTTAAGTAGAATACCGCACTTAACATCGTGAACCCTGAAAAACGGTACTTTACGATACGGTACCACAAAAAATAGCATTTTAAAATATACACTAAGAAAATTAAATAATAGGAATTACTATCCAGTTATGGTAAAATTTTTGACCATCAATCCGATATTAGTGAATATTATCTCGATGATTGGATAAATCATCTAGATTGTAACAATTATTATAAATATGGTGAATATTACAATCTAGATGATTTCTACAATCATCTAGATAATATTCACTACTATCGGATTGATGGTCAAAAATTTTACCATAACTAGATAGTAATTCCTATTATTTAATTTTCTTAGCGTAGTATTATAAAATAAGTACGGTATTCTAACGCAAAGAATTCACAGTAAAATACCATATTTTTATAGCAAACTATGGTAACTTACAAAAAACTACTAAAATTTGCAGTAGAGTACCGTAATTTACTGAAAATAACGGTATCTACGGTATATTACGGTATTTAAACAAATTACAGCACGGTATCAGAGAATATGGTATTTTATGGTACTATACCGTAAAATACCGTACTTTACGTTACAACACCATAAATAAGTTTGGTGTTCTACTGTTAAATACGGTATTTAACCATAAAGGTAAAAAGATACGCCATAATACCGAATTTTAAGTGAAACACCGTATTCTACAGTGTGAACTGTGAAATACGGTACTTTATACCGGTATTATGAAATACAGCATTCGAAAGTACGGTATTCTTACACAAAATACGGAGTTCTACTTGAACGGTAAGGATTTACGAGATATCCTATTTTACTGCAAACTATGGTAGCTTATCAAAATTTACCGTAATTTGCGGCAAATTACCGTAATATACTTAAGTTTTGTAAGTTACCGTGATTCGGATCTGCCCGGGTATACATATAGATTATTTTTGCATGAAGTCAGCTTTACCTGCCATATTCTTCTTTTGAAAATTTCGGTCTGTCAATGTTCATCCCACTTGTGAACGGATTGTTTTTTTGGTTTACCTCGTGGCTATTAGCCTGCCGATTGAATAATGCTACTTTGTCACTCAATGATTCCTGTATAACAAACAATATGACACTTATTTAATTTTTCTTTCATAACAAAATTAACTTTTATTTTTTTTGTTAAATTATAATTTGTTAATTAATATTTTTTTCTAATTATTGTCTCACTATAAATTACTTAGAAGATTAAAAACAATATATATTGTAGCTGATATTATTTATTATGACTTCGATATATTTATATTATAAAACTTCAATTAAAATTTTTAAAATTTTTTTAATTATTGCAAAATTATAAAAAAAATTAACGAAGAATAATTTTTCATTAATTAAAATTCTTAACAACGAAAATAATTTAAAAGACAAAAATGTTAGTTTTTAAATAGAATTGTGCTCTGGTAATAAATTTTTTCGAACATAAACACGTCGTAATGCCCTTGTCCTTGCTGTTCACTATATATTCTAAATATACAAAACACATACTTGAGATCAGATATTTATTAATATATGTGTAATATAAATGTCTTATCTCTTAACGACCATAGTATAGTACCGTTCAAAAACGAATCAAAAAATCTTAAATAAAAATATAAATTCCTGAATGAATCTTCTGTTTAATGCGGGATTCGTACGTAGTAAACATCACATTTGCTCGGTTAAAATATACTATTATTGTAGCATTGAGTCACTATGAAAAGTAAAGCAATCGATCAGCTGTTTTTTATCATTTCACATTAAAAAATAATTTTTAGTGCCAAATTTTTCTTCAAAACAGTTTTACTTTTTTTTTTTTTTTTTTTTTTTTCTTTAATATTTCACTACATTTCTAATAAAATTTCACTTAATATTCAAAAAAATTATTTGATAGAATAATTAAAGGTCTCATTGTACTGCAGCAAAAAAATAAGAAATTTAAAGTTACAAATATTAATTATTTGAATTCCTATCCACTCTCATCAAACTTTCACAATTTTATCACAATAGTAAAGTTTTTAAAAAAATAATTGAAAATTTAATTTTGTTGTCAAAAAAACAATTTTACTATTATTTATCTTTGTTAAAATATTTATTATGTAGGGCCTCGTTATAAGACTATTAGTTTCTCTCTCAAACTATCGCAAAACCTGGTTTATAAAAAAGACAGAATGACAGTCTTATAACGAGATCCGACTGTATTTACGAATATAAAAAATTGTGTATGTCACTCAGAAGATTTGATCGACTGATTTTTATCATTAACGGAATATCAAGTTTTAAACTCTACGGCTTCTAATCTTTGACAATGACCTAATGACATTGCCCTTGAGTCTTGTGTCATAAAATATATTTCCGTATTTTTATTGACATACATAATAAAAAAAAAATTTTTTTAAATGGTTATTAATTTAAAACCAGTAAAGTAAATATCGAAAGCTTGAAATTTAAATGAATATCTAACCCATGAACTGACAACTTAATCCGTGACTATTTAGTATACAAACAACCAGAGATTAAACACTTATGCTCAATACTGACTTGTATTATTCGTTAATTTACATAGATCACTCTATCACAAGTGGATCTTAGTGTTTGAACGATGAAACAGCCTAGGAATTTTGGATGATACCCAACTAACTAGACTGTGGTTTGATCTTACCATAAAAGTCACATCGATGGCATCTTGACAAGTTCTCTGTCACGCAATTCATACTTTACATTCATCTGACACGTGATAACTGCACGAGATTTGTTATTGTTTATTAATTGTTATAACTTATACTAAATAATTTATGTAATTGAATTTTTGAAAAACTTATTTTGTAATCATTTTTTATAATAATAAATTTTTTAAATAATTAAAATAAAAATATATTTGTAATGATGATAAATTTTTAAATGTACTTACAAACAATGCTGAAGACATGTTGAAGTTTTAATGATATATGATAAAATAAAATACTAATTAAAATAAATGTTAAGTATTGAATACTGTAAAATTAAAAATGGAATTTTAAAAAATATATAACGGCACCGGATTAGTTATTAAAATAAATTTACACTAATATTGAAGACGTCAGTTCGGCGCACGTTTAGTGAATACTTGATCTCAAGTATTCACGAGTCTTTTTATAACAAGCTGACAAAGTGATCTACTGAAAATTTTTAAAAGTCTCGGCAACTCCCGCTACACAAAATATTTTCATTACCTCACTATGATTATTTTTTGGGCCAATTTCAAACTAATCTGTATCTTTGATTAGATGCCAAACTTAAAAGTGCCTATAGACAGTACCGGAAGTAATGTGTTATTTTGTGACAGGAAATGACGCCTCAAATAATTATTTAACCAAATATATTCTATTCATTTATATTAAAATGTTATTTATTATATTCAAATCTTTATAATTGTATTAAGATAAAGCTACTGGTCATAAACTTGTTAATAAAATAAGCTTATAAACAATTACGTGATTATCGTTTTGAATAATTTCTATTTGATTTAAACAATATTTAAATTCATTTTTTTTTACTGTAAAATTAACAGACTATAGACTTCATATTTTTTATATTTTTAAGACATAGTATCCACCAATTTTTATGATGAAATTATCATTACATGTATATTTAATATATATATAACATATGTTATTGTTTATTATTATTAATAATCAATATTTTAATACTTTTTTGGAAGATAAAATACCTGATAAATAATTTTCGGAAATCATAAATCATTAAAAGAACTTAAAATACATTTTACAAGATTTGTTTATATGTAAGATTGTTGGTGCCAATTGTCCACTTAATTATTAATGAATAAAATGTCAGACTAAATTTTAAATTATAACATGCTACAATTAAAAACAATTATGTTTAATAAATAAAATATCAATATTCAAGTCATAGCCGATAGTTTTACAATCTTCTAATAAATAATTAACAACGAAATTAAATAAAATTAGTTTAAATTTCGTGCCACTTGGTAATGAAATGACTTGAATAATAAATCAATTAAAATTTTTTTTTGGTCAAAATTTCAAAACGATCGTGCTATTCAAGATGACCAACTCACCCTCAATTTTTTTTAAAAACTGCAGGTAAACGTTTACAAAAAAAAATTTTTTTTAATTGAAAAGTGAGGTTTCATTATGACCCATTCTGCTTATGTACACAGAAAAAAAGAATTTCTGGGCGCAAGACAAATTTTTGACTATGATTTGAAAACAAAAATTTTCTTAGGACTAGAAAAAATTTCTTGCCGCAAGAAATTTATTTTTGCCCAAAAAAAGTTATTCTTGCAACAAGAAAAGTTGTTCTTTCTCCAAGAAAATTTTAGTTTTTAATTCATACTACAGAAAACTTCTTGGGGCGAGTGAAAATTTTTTGCACTAAGAAATCCTTTTTTTCCGTGTACATACGATGCTTATGAATATTTTATTATTATTATATACATATTCTATTTACACGAGAGTATGTTATCAATAAGTAAAGCTCTAATCTCCACATTGTACACTATCATCGAAATTATTTAAAGTCATTAGACAGATTGTAGTCTTGCATTTAATGAATCAAAAAATATTCATTAATATATTATGCAAAAAAAGTCTACTTTTGCATTTGAAGTGAATAAAAACAAACTAAAAATTACGAAAAAAAATTCTAAGTATGGGCTAGTACCGATAAAATTTTAAATACATAGAGCTAGTTTTAGTTTTTTCATCAACTCAAAACAGATGAAATTTTTTATAAAAAATTACTATTTTAAAATTTGAGTAATATTTTATAAAATTTTTTACAATTATATTATCTTCCCAATGACGTAAATGAAGAATGAATGTCAGAATTAATTTTAAAAAAATAATTTAAAATCAAAACGAAAAATCATCTTTCACGTACATCGCAATTCATATTTCAGTAATAAAACGAATCATTGATTCATAAAAATTTTATTATCTTAATATTTTATTTCATGAATATAAATAAATTATCGAAAATTGGCAAATCTATTTGCATCAATGGGTTTGGTACACTTTGATCTTCATAATTCAAAAATAAAATATTTAAGTTCTATTTACAGTTGCATATTTTTTAGTCATAATATGGCTATTAAAGCTAAATTTAGAAAAAAATTTAATGTTAAAAATCAGATCATATAAAATGATTATTTTTATATAGAAATGATAAATTTATCACTTTGATGTCATTGATTAAAGACCATGTGCTTTATAATATTTTTATAGAATTGAGTAGATGAAAAAAAAAAAAAATCAGTCTCTCAGTTTGAGAATAAATAAACAAATCTTATATTTAAAATGAATGATATTATATCTACGTCATACTATACGGAATCATCAATGTCAAATGCGAAAAAATTTTATTATTTACGTATTTGAGACTACTCAAAATGGTAAAGCTCAGCAGCTCAATATTTTCAGTCAAGTCGGAAGTTCGGAATTAGATTCATCGTTTTTACGTTGTCTGAGACTAAATGAATGAGACGTCATTGCACAACTCACTATAGTAGTAATCCACATTCTTGAAACGTATATTCATGCGGGGAGAATCTGTTAACGTCATACTAAATTTATTTTCGACATGAAGAATCAGAGTTTTGCTAAATTTGAGATAAAAGTCAAGTAAATAAACTGTAAACCTCGGGCTAAATTTATCTGTTGACTAAAAATCCATAATTTGCTAAGTTTGTGATAAAATAAAAATATTTTTCTTTTAAAGTTTAATTTGTCAATTTCGATGAAAAACAAAGAAAAACATCATTAAATTAGTCCTTGTTATGTACTTCAAGAAATATGCAAGTCATTATTGTATCTTTTCAAATAATTTTGGCAATAATTTTTTTAACATTAAAAATTTCTGTCGCTCTTAAAACCCTTTGTATCTCATTGTACCGGATAGTTTTGGCACAACACACAAATTTTCAGAGTAATTACGCGTCATTTCATAGAAACTCCCGAATTATCCAACATCATGAAACTGACTCATACAATCTAAGGAATTTAACGTAATTCACTCATGCCAATTTATATTAAATACAAGCAAGCAAACAAACAAACAAACAAATGTATCTGTTAAATAAATGGTCTATTAAGTATAACTCATTATGTTCTCCGATAAACCTTGTGATGAAGAAATTTTTCGCTTTAATACTTTTAACCTCGTAAGTCAGTTACGAAAGTCGGTAGTTAAGTATACAGTTGAAGAAAATGTTGTTAATAATATCGTATAATGAACTCATGTATAAGTTAAATTTCGAATGTTCCGTATGTCACAATATATTATAATACATTTTTTAAGCTAATACTTAAAAATAAATCATGAATATATATATATATATATATATATATATATATATATATATATATATATATATATATATATATATTAGGGTGCTTCATTTCGGAGCCAGATTTTTTTTTTCAAGTGCATGTGGAAAAAACCATAGTTTAATGTTTAATTAAATTACTAACAGAAAAGTCCGACGTTGACAGATGTATTTGACGTTATAACTTTAAAGGGAACTGTCGTTAAACAACAACAGCTCTTTGTCTTATAAAAATTAATTAATCAAGTTATGATATTCAGCAGTAAAAAATTACCACAATTGTTAACAAACAATTTTATTGTTTCTACAAAATAATACTAAAAACAATATAGGCTCACTTGTATTAAATTATAAATCGATTTCTAATAATGTATAGTCAAATCATTAACAATCAACACGACAAAAAAAAGACAAATCCTACCAAAAACAGATTATCTGTATCAAATCGCGCCAAGTACACGTTTAAAATTTTTTACAATAAAGAAAAGATTCTTTTAACAAAAAGAATAAATCAAATCGAAAAAATGCCAAGTACCTAATATAATTCGAAATCATGGAAAACATTTTCATAGAATTGAAAAAAAAATAGAAAAAAAAAATTTCAATGTACTTGGTGAGCCTATAAACTGGAAGAAAAAGAATATCATTCAATTTTATTAGAAAATAATTTATATGTGAAATTATGACAGAGTGTTTAGCTTGCCAAGTCTGGTCGCACCTAAGTATTATAGTCGAATATTAGGGCGCCACTGGAAGATGGACTCGGCCTTCCAGAACCGGATATTAATGTAATTTTATTGTATGCTCAGGGTCGTTCGTAAATTTTATAATTTTGTGAGAGAGGAGAGGAATGGTGAACAGGCTGAAATAAATTTATTAAATGCTTTAATTCCAATTTCTTATTAATTAAGCACCTTGCTTATTATTTATTTTCCCTTAATAACAATTAATAACCTTATGACAAACTAAATGCTTATGACAAACTAAATCTCGTCCCCCGGACGTTTTCCTTATGACAAAACTAAATATCGTCCCCTGGACGTAACACACACACACACACTCTCTTTAAAAAACCGTCCACCGGACGTTAAACCTTGAACCTTAATACACTTTTATAAAAAACCGTCCACCGGACGTTAAACCTTATTTTCCTTAAATTCTACTAATTTTAAAAAACCGTCCACAGGACGTTAACCCGCTTTTCTTATTTCTAGTGTCCACCGGACATCTCTTAAACCTAACTTATATTTTGTCCACAGGACCTGAATCACAGACACATTTTCCTTCAATTAACATTACTTGATTCTACTTAAAACTCTGTTTTCCTTTTGTATTTTCAATATCATCACAATCTTTTCACCCAAAATTATCATGACTCTAATTCAACTAAAATTCCAATATAAATTTTCCCACATTAACTCATTCTGATTACAATTTATCACTTCCTTAATCTACAATTAACTCACTGATTTTACACCTATTAATTAATTAATTTATTGTTTAAATTAAGTATTAATTAATTAATTTTTCCTTATAATTTTCCACTAATAATTTTACCAGTATTTTTATACATTGATTTACTTCACAATAAAATAATCCGTTTCTTTCTATTTTACTCAATAACAATTTATCACAACTCTAGCGTCCTTTTTACGACTTCATTTTATTTAGATATTTTAATTAATTAACTTAAAATTAGTTTATAATTAAATCACGACTAGAATTACGTTATGAATTGACTAGAAATTCAGCCATTGAGTTGGCGTTACTCGGTCTTGAATCTTACTGACGGATTCGAGTAAATTAAAGTTTATTTATGAATTAATTCAGCCACTGGAATAAATTCCGGCCTCAATTAATTTACTGACGTTATCGGATAATTTATTTAATTAGTTATTTACGCGGGAAAATTATTTTATTCCAGCCAAAGGCCTCGGATAAAATAAATTCAGAGTTATAGACACAATATAGCGAATAAGAGCGGCGCAACAATTTGAAAAGACGAGACGCGTGGTTGTAATGCCAACGGCCTACAACTTCCAATTTATATACGCGAGGACCAACGGAAAGATATTAATTAAATTAACTATAATCAATTCTGCCATTGGAATATAAATTCCGGCCTTAATTAATTATAATTTTACCTTGATGAATTTTACCGCAGCAACCAGATGAGACTTGTAGCTGATGTCCGGCTATTTCTCCAACTGTCGTCCAAATTTCCTTACAGGTAAATCGGCTCTTCTGGTTCTCGATTGTCCGGTTTGTTCTCGCTCCCGATTGTTAAGGTCCTCGTCTTGCCTCGTATAAAATGGTGTAGATGATGCGTCCAATCACTCTAGTCGTTCACTAACTTTCACTTAGGCGTCCATCGCCTTCGGTCGTCCGATTGACTCTCTCTGGGTGTCCAACGAACTCTCTCGATTTTTGGCACGGCACTCCCTTATAACTCTTCGATTCACCCCCGGAAAACTCATCCCTACTAAATTAATTAGCAAAAGAGAGGGGCGGATGTTCGGGTCTCACTGATTAGCGACACCCGGTGACATGTCGAATCACTCAATTTAATAAACCGAACTATAATTAGGGCCCGTTATCGACCGTGGACAAATTCAATTTTATAAATAATTAAATAGTTATTGGGATCTATTTTACCCTGTTACAAAATCAATTCTAGAAATTAATTTTGCTCGAATAAATTTAGTAACGCACACCAAGTACATTGAAATTTTTTTTTTCAATTCTATGGAAATGTTTTCCATGATTTCGAATTATATTAGGTACTTGGTGTTTTTTCGATTTGATTTATTTTTTTTGTTAAAAGAATCTTTTCTTAATTGTAAAAAATTTCAAACGTACTTGGCGCGATTTTATACAGAGAATCTGTTTTTGGTAGGATTATATTATCTCTTCATAATTTAATCAAAAATATCTATCATAGTGATTTGAGTGTATCAAAAAACATTTCAATTTTTTTTTTTTATGTACCAACAATAAAATCTGTATTCAGAATAAGTGATTAAATTCTCTATGGATTTTATTTATTATAGGACATTTCCTTTTCTAAACATAAAATCTTTGTTCAATATAAAGTTTTAATTGGCGAAAAATCGATTAAATTTGTGGTTAAAGGAAATTATCCGAAGCTCTTAAAAAATTTTGATAAAAATACACTGGAACTAGAGATTTCAATCTATAAAATGCTTTTTTAAAATCTCGATACGATTATTTTTCACAAAGTTACAGCCTTCCAAAAATCACTAAAAAATTTCGAAAATTTTTCTGTTCCTTTAATTTATGGCATGAGTGTATATTAAAATGAGTGAGAGACTTCAATTAAATCAAAGCTTCCAGAAAAATGGTGACGTAAGCATATGCTAAGCTATCGTCACAAAATCAATTAACAACAATGCAAAATGGAGATATAAAACCAATACAAAGTAAATAATCAGTGAATCAGTTTTGTCTTGAAATCCGTGTGCAGCAATAATTATATACTAAGCAGAAATGTTCTCAGGAAATCCAATAGATTGTTATTATTATTATTATTATTATTATTATTCGTCTTTCAATCAAATAAGATATGAGATAAGTTTTGAATTTCCGGACAATATTTGTCCTTAATATATAATTATGGCTGCACGCGGACTTCAGAAAAAGATTGATTCACTGATTACTAACTTTGTATTGTTTTTACATCACATTTTTACATTGTTGTTGATTGATTTTGTGACGATAGCTTAGTGTATACTTACGTCACCGGTGGCCTGGAATTTTTGCTCTAATTAAAGTCTCTCTCTCGTTATAATATAACAGGCTGATTACGATTTTGTGGCTCATAAGTATCGTAATCTTCGAAGGTATAACAGTTTACACGAAAGAAAATATGATGTTACTAATCACTCTAGTTGTCATCACTCAATCGTTTGGCATACAGGTAATTTATTTAATTATAATACCAACTTTTTATTCTACATGGAAAGAAAATTCCATTAAAATTTATGATATAAACTTAATCTTGTACTATACTCTAACAAACATCAACTTTCAAATGTCTTACTTCAAAATTTACTACTCTCTAAATATGAACTAGTGATTTTTCACTAATTTCAAGTGAATATTCACTAATTGCCAATGCTACAATCGTACTACGCAGAATTAGTGAATATTCACTAAATGAATATGTGAATATTAGAATTCACTGATTTAATAAGTGAATATAAGAATTCACGAAATTGAAAAGTGAATATGCGAATCCACTGATTTCATAGGTGAAAAAAAATATTATATTGCGAAAAAAAATATAAGACTCTTGTAATTAGATCCGAAATGTAATTAATGTATTAGAATCATTACTTAGAGGAGGTGTACATGATGTTGATTGATGAAAAAATCCCGGTGACTACTGGGTTCGAACCTGCATCCTTCTGATTCAAAGATTTTGATGCTATCCACTGCGTTGACCCACGCATGTGATCGCGTGAGTGTAAATAGTATATTGGTTATGATACCAAACAATAACTGATAAAGAAATAAAAAATCCGTAATGTTATGATTGACGTACTTTTCATATAAATATATTATAGTTCTGTACTTCTATTTTTTTTTTATTTTGAAAGTTTTTTATTAAAATTTTTAAAAATAGCACCATAATTATTAATTATATTTATATCTAGTAAAATATTTAATTATTTGCTAGTTAAAGTTACTAGTGAAATTGTGAAATTCATAAATTAAGAAGTAAATAACAGTTTCACTTGTAGAAATTATGAAAATATCGCTAGTTCAGTAGTGAAAATCACTAATTTGCTAGTGAAAATTATAGTACTAAATTTATTAGTGAGAATTCACTAATTTGTTATTTAAATACACTGATTATGAAGTGAATACTGGTTCACTAACGTAATTAATGAAATTTCCACTAATTCATGTTTAGAGAGCATAGTAATTTTTAAATAGAGACTGTATTTTTACTGTTTTTTTATATGGTTTATGTGGATTTTAACACTCTCTGAAATTGAGAGTACTTCTGTTGCCGAGCGGTCCAATACAAGGCGTCAGTCAGATTGCACTCGAAAAGTTTCGTGTTCGAATCCTGCACCCATCCGAGCGATTATTATTTTATACTTTTATTTAAAATTTCTATTACACTATATTCTCAAATTTCACGATGTTCACCTCGCAATTTATAGTAAAGAGCTTAATACTCTGTGTTATTAGTGGGTAGTATTATTTCAAATAAAGTTTAGAATCTTAAATCGTAAAAATTATGATTTTAAAGGTATAGTCCATCACTACAATGATCAATAGGAAAAATTACGATGTTAGCATCATCAATTAACTGAAATTTTTTTCTGTGTACTCACATTTGTTCTTTTTTTTTGCAGTAAATATATTGTTCTTAATATAATTTTTTTAGGGAGCCATAGATGTCGTTTTCGAGGACACCGATTGTCCCTTCTACGATAAGGAATATTTCTTAGAACCTGAAGCTTTTGTAAATGATCAGAATGCATTGTTTTCAAACATCACGATAATTAAACGACTTCCGATAGAAACTGAAGTAATTATTGTTTCGCATTATTATTATCGTTATTACTCATATTATTTTTTTTTTTTTATTCACTCCCTAAAAATGAATCAGTGAAATTAGTGGTATACTTATAGCTGTAGAAATAGTAACTATCCACTGATTCGCGAGAATTTCACTAATTCATTTTTAGAGAGCAATAATACTCAAGATTTTCCTTACGCCAGTAAATATTTAACAGATATTAATTATAATATGATACAATTTGTTGCGTTTCACCACAGATTTCTCTGCTTAAAAAATCCGATAGATTCTTATAGCTGTATGTGGGGAATTCCACCTGGGTCGAAAAATTTGATCTGTTTTAAATCAACTAAAAATTTTAAGTTATTTTTATTCAATTTTTTATTTTTCTATTTATTTAATATGTGAATTTTAATCTAGTTTGTCCTTACTATTTCTTATTTAGACTATTTTCAGATTTATTTACAATAATTTGTAGTCTGTTTTTGTTCTAATCTAGATCAAAATCAGACTTGTTCTATCTATTATTTTAGTTTGATTTTGATCGATATAAGATTAAAAACAGATTAAAATTTTTGTTTATAATTATAATGATAAATACTAAAAACAAAAAATTAATGAAAGTTTAATATTATTTTACATATTAGTATCAATTAATATTTATTTTATTAAATAAATTAGCCTCAATTAACATATAGACATTATTTAAGAAAAGTTTATCATCATCCTCCTTCTTTTCTTGTGATGGCGCCCGGGTCAAAAATAAAACTTGATTCAGGCTCGCTTCACCTTATTTTCTTTTGAAGTTATCGATTTGCCGACAATTTGTTGATAAGATCTCGACTTTTTCGACTTAAGTTTAATTTTTTTCAACTTTTTGAACTTTTTTCATCTTAGATTTAACTTATTCGTCTTTACTTTAGTACGATAGTCATTCACATTACTTCTTTCTTGCTAAACCAAGTCGAAAAAAGTCATTTATTCGCTTTACTTTCGCCTTAATATATAAAAATTATTTCACCTTAGTTCTGACTTTTTCGACTTATAATTTAAGTCGAATAAGTCTACATCAAGTCAGTTTCGACTTGATTTCAACTTTTTCGTCTTAAATCGTGACTAAGTAAGCCAGTTAAGTCTAAACCAAGGCGAAAACATAATATATTTCATACCTCCGTAAAAAAAGTCGAGTTTGTCTTGTGAAAAACGGCTCCAAATTTCGACTTAGTAAACCAAGTCTAAATCAAGTTTTATTTTTGACCCGGGGGTGCATCCTCAGTAATTGAAACTTTCTTTGAACATGCATTCTGAGAAAAATCAACTATTTTCCTCTGTCTTCTTCTACCTTCAACTCATTCAGTTCCTTATCATCATCTGTTAGATATTTTTATAAATATAGAAATTTATTATTATATTTATATTCAATATCCCTCGATAAAAAACGTTTGGATCCAACCAGATATGTCTGGATCTCGTTATATCTGTTTATATCCAAATACATCCAAATATTTGATCTTGCTAGATATAAGCATATATAATTATATCTGCTCAAATCTAATCATATATAAGCAGGTATAGAGACGTATTAAGATTGATATCCAAGTAGATATACGCATATCCAAGCATATATAAGTATATCTGCTCAGATCCAAATATATATAAGCAGATATAAAAATTTATATTCAAGCAGATGTACTTATATCCAAGCATATATGAGTACATATAGTTACATAAGTACATATCTGCTCAGACCCAACTGTATGTATGTGGGTACATAGATGTAAAAATAATTCATATCCAAGCAGATATACGTATATCCAAGAATTTATGACTATATTCAAAAATGTGTGTCTATATGTAGTCATATTTGGTCAGATCCAATAATATTTAAATACAGGTAAGGCTCCTGAATCGTCGAACTGTCGGGGTTTTACTGCGAAGAAGACATTAAATATAGAGTTTTTTTTGTCTAATTATACACGAATATCTGAGTAATATACGAAAATTAAAAATTTGTTTTTTCCTACTGATTTTGATATATACGTTATTTAAATCACAAATTTGATATTGTAAGGAATAGATAAAATAAATCAGTTTCATCAATGTTTCAAAAGTATTCATCTATTTTTTTTACTTAAATATCAATTGACTTTTAATATATGTTATACATAGGTTCATCAAAAGCATTAAGAGGTAATATCAATAAGATCCAAGATGTGAGTAGATATTGTTTTTAGAATGGTCTAAAGTATAATATATTTATACATGCATTCATTAGAATGTAGTGAAACTTGTTTAGATATATGTGCTTGAATCTAGTAGATTTCTTTAAAGATCGACATTTACGCAGATCTGCTTGGATACACTTATGTATTCGTAAATATAGTGAGATCTGTTTGGATCTCTTTTGATATTTTAAGATCTGTTTGGATATATTCAGATATAGTGAGATCTCTTTGGATATTGTCAGATCTGTTTGGATCCGCTTGGATCGCGCCAAAATTTGGATCCAAGCATATCTGACTGTTTGGATCCAATCATATATGCTTGGATCTAAACATTTTTTATCGGGTATAGTATCGTTAAATTAAAGATATGCATTTAGGTTACAATGAACATTCATTTATTTAATTTAAAAATACGACAAATAGCCTTTGTAAACATATGTAGTTTCATTGATATAAGTATCTGTTCTGCCTGCGTGAGGATCCGTATAGCTAAATTGGCTATACGTTGCATCGTTATCGGTTTTCGGTTCCCTAAATACAGAGTTTGCGCAATAGTCATATCAGAGATTCATAAAATGCCTAAAATAAGGATATGGATCGTCATTTTGATGATCCACTGTGAGGAAACTCTGTATAGCTGAATTGGCTATACAGCGTATCAGTAAGTAAGTTGAGTAGGGTAGAGGTACCGTTTTTGGTCACTTTAGGGCCAGTTTTGGACACTTGAAAAATTTTAATAAAATATTTTGTAAAATACGCAAAACCATAATGATTTTTTTTAGTTTCTTCAGAGATACTTTTATCCCACTATTAAAATAGAAATTTTATTTTACACTTTTTCATTAATTAAAATAAAGTAATAAATGTCCAAAAATGGAGCAGTGGCCACAAATGGTACCTCTACCCTATACAGCGTATAGCCAGAATAGCGATACGTATACTCACTCTGACGATATTTCTTTCGTGTATATAAGCTTTGTAGCTCATGAATCAAAAAAATAATCTGTTCATCAATTTTAGGCACGTTTCACAATACTAGGAGCATCAATGGGAGAATATGTTGTGAGTACTGGAATTGACCAAACGGTGGACTTGTGTGATTTAATAGAGGACCCTATTTTGGCAGGTCCTTTTCTTAGTGCAATTGGATTTTCTGAAGACCACTGTCCACCGGAAATTGTAAGTTATAACACCTTTGAAAACACAAAAGCCAAAGCGAGTGATATTCATTCTTCAGATAATAATATTTATTAGGATTAAAATTATAAAATATTTTACATACACTGTAAAAAATTCGCGGAGTGAATGCGGATTAAATTCGGAGTGAATGCGGAGGGAATGAATTTTTAATTATTCACTCCCCTCGGAGTGAAATTCACTCCGGAGGGAAGTTTTAAAAGTACACGGAGAAAAAAATCTGGTAATATTCGTTAATTTTCAAATAAAAATTACTATTTCGCCGAGGCAAACTTGAAACGGTCCAATAATGTGGAAATTTTCCTTTTAAATGAGTAAAAATTATAATCGCTTAATCCTATGAATTACTAAATTATAAGTAAAATTACTTTCAGTTTTAGAGTACAAAACTAAAGCATTCAATAAAATTTACCATTTGATTTAGTAAAAAATGTATCTTAGAATAAAACTTTCACTGAGACTGCTATTGAATTTTTACTAATCCAGATAGTAAAAATTGTCTCCTTGTGTGTAATAATAAATTTTTTTTCCAACATATATATATATATACATACTGTCGGAATTTATCTGTATATATATAAATGTATATATCTCAATACCAATTTAAAATCCACCATCTTTTTTTTTTTTTACCACTGTGGGATTCGAACCTACGCCTTCCGAATATTCCAGTTTAAGTGCAAGCATGCTAACCACTCGGCTACAGGTACCCTTCCAATATCTCAAAGTATATGCCAAATATAAATAAAATACAATGACCTCTATATTATATCTTACGCATTAAAAGTCACAATGGCAAATAGTAATTTTTACCCGCTAAGTAGCAATTCACGTTATCGATGTTTTAAAAACTGCAATACTTTAACAAAATTTATTTGATATTATAATTTTTAGAATACCTGAGTTCTTTTTACAATGTTTTCAGTAATAGTTTTAAAATGTTATAAAATAAAATTAATAATCTTACAAATTGTAATAATCGGGATATAAATGAATAATTTTCGCGAAATTCATGTAAACATAACTTGAGTCATGAGTGACTTTTCTGTTGTTTCCAAATGAAAATCACTATCTACTCTATACTAATATTTTTTATTTTATCTACTGAATTTTATGGAATAGATAAAAAGAAATATAAGTTTTATAGTAATTTATTTTTAATGAATTGTAATATTCAATTTATACACTTACAAATGTTTTTAACGAAGAATTGTAATATTATCAAAGAGATTTTTGAATATTGTTATTTCCAGAACGATCGTTGTAAAATAATTATGGATTATTACCATTCTTTATTCAATTTTTGCTAATCTGTATTATAACTTTTACAAATCGTAAAATTTACAATACTGATTGTAAGAATCAACAAAAAAATGTAATTTTCCATTGATAATAGTAATTTTTGGTTTGGGATTGTAAATTTCTCTTAGGAAAGTAATTTTTATTTGACGACTATAATTATTAGCTAATTTTGAGCTGCGCTTTTTTCCGTGTATTATTGATAAAATATAACTCCACTAAGTAAAATCGAAATAAAAATTCGCGTATTACAGTACTGATCAACCGATACGCACACACACACGCATATATTCGCACACACGCACACATGCGCACACCCGATCAGACACATGCACAAACATACGCACACACCCAAACACACGCACGCACACACGCACAAACGCACACACCCGATCAGACACACGCACACACACACGAAAACATTCGCATAAACGCACACACCCGAACACACACACGCACACATTTGCACACTCGCACGCGCACTCACGCACGCACACACAGACACCCGCACGCACGCACTTGCACTCGCACACACACGCTGTTTAACAGTTTACTATAAATTAATTTAAATGTTAAAACTCCGGACCGGAGTGAAGTGGGAGTGAAATAAAATCCGCATCACTCCGCTAAAAAAAACTCCCAATTCACTCCGCATGTGGAGTAATTTTTTTGAAAACTCCGGATTTTTTGCAGTGTATGTGAAACGCACAAAGAAATATACAGTTTCATGACGGCGATTTCGCACAAGAAATTGAAGGAAAGTTCAAACGTTAACGAATTCATTTTTTTTCATTTTTTGAATGATATTAAGCAAAAAAGTAGATTTATAGCTAAATTGATCACAAAAATAAAAAATCTGTCTATCGGTTGACCCTGCGGGCCAGCCCTAAAACTTCCCGCTGTTTTCGAGCTACTTGAGCCCGAAAACTTTGTCGTGAATACATTTTCGAGCTCTTCGAGCTCGAAAATACTTTTGTATGCCATTGTTATCGAAAAAAACCGTGTTTTAGCATATCTTTCTCCCACGATATCTCGCGAACGATGTAACCGATTTTAATGGTTGAGGCAGCAATCGACGTGTTTTATTGAGTTCTAGAGCTGATCAGATTTTGAAGTCGATCGTTCAACTCGTTTCTGAGAAATCAATAAAAAACTAAAAAAAAAATTTTTTTTTCGTAATTCGTCAATTTTTTCGAGTCTACTTGATCAAATGATCTGAAATATTCAGAAAAGTTGATGGCCAACGAGCTCTTACGATTATCGCCTTAACCATCCAAATCGGTTCATTAGTTAAAAAGTTATAGACCGATCACACACACACATACACACACACAGACACTCGGACATTATTCCTAACATAGTCAGAATAGCTTCTTATAGGACCTCAAAACGTCGACATCTGATGAAATTCCGATTTTCGCAAATCGGGGTGAAAATAATAATTTCCCGAAATTTTTGAAAATCATCGATTTTCTTAGTGGGAAGTTAAAAAAAATTAATAAATTCAATATTTAAAATAAAACAGAAAAAAAAATGGGCTCAACTCAAATTATTTCAACTTCGTTACACATCGATACGAAGGAATAAGTGCATTACGCTCATAACACTGAAAATACCAAGACCTCTAAACGCACTAATGGTACTAAAGCATTAGTGTGCAAAAATTCTAGTCCACTCGTTTTTCATTAATATTTTTTCATCAGAGAATGTAACTACAAAAATGCTACTTCCTGATTAAAGAGGAACGCTACCGGACTTTTTCCTCACACTCCGAAAAATAAATGGGACTACGTCTGTTGCATTCGTAGAGTAATTGAGAATTTTAAAACAATTTTTCTCGGAGACGAATCAGAATTTTTGAAAATACGAAATTTTTAGCACTGCTAAGGTTTTCAAAAACGCTAAAGACTTTCTATTTTAGGTTTCCAGTGTTTGTCCGTGAATTAAATTGAATTAAAAATCCGTTACCGTTGCCCCTTAAGATAAACGATTTGCAATGTTAAATGCCCACAAGGGCGATTCAGAAGCATTAAATAGTATACATACCTTTGGCAGTAAAGTATAAGAAATGTCTCAGATCACATGTAATTGTTGACCAAGGCGAAGCCGATGCTGCAAACAACTACTAGCGAATTCGTGATTCACAAACACCTGCATACCCGGGTCAAAAATAAAACTTGATTCAGACTTGATCACCTTAAATCGTGACTTAGTTTAGATCAAGTTCTGTTTTTGACTAGTAATAAGGTGTCGGGGACAATGTTTCTATAACATTTTAATAAATTTTACAGTAAAATCACACGGAAAGAAAAACATGGGAATTTTTACAATTTTACTTAGGAGAAATTCCCTTGTTGACATGGCTAATTTTACTTTATCAACATGGGAAATTTTACTAGGGAAAAATGGGAATATAACCATATTTTATGGGAATTTCACCCATATATAATAGGAATATCTTCCATGTTGCCATTGGCAAAATTTCCATGTAGAAATGGAAAAATTACTCTGTTAACATTGCTGAAATTCCTTTATTGACATGGGTATTTTTACCATGTCAGTATAGGAATTTTTCCCATGTTACTGAAGTAATTTCTTCTATGTTGACATGGGAATTTTTCCCATGTTGACAAGGAAAAAATTCCTCTGTTAACATAGTAAATATTCCTATGTTTACATAGTAAAAATATCCATGATGGCATGGGAAAAATTCCCATGTCAACGTAGGAAAAATTGCAATGTTGCATGGGAAAAGTCCACAAGAAGCTGAAATCACTAAAATACCAAATTTTTTGGTCGTTTTTATCATTTAGGCCTTAAAGCGATAAAATAGGGATCTGTGAAGGTTTTAAGATTTACGAAAATAGAATTTCAAAGTTTCTGAAAAAATTTTGTGTAATTTAATTAAAATTTGTTTGTAGCACCTACCAAACAACAAACGTCTTTATAAATTCGATTAATATAAACGAGTAGGGGAAGAGGGGGCAAAATGGGCCCCCTAAAATTTTGGATGCCTCAAAATATTTGGGGCCAAAATGCCTCCCCCCCCCACCCAAATTTTTAACATGAATAAATGGGCTTAGACTTTGAATACCGAAAAATATTTTTTAGCCAAACGGGTTCCTAAAATTTTTGTAACAGAAATGATTGAATAGTAATTCAACAGAAAACTTTGAATTAAGTTATTTTAAGGTCTAAATCTTCACTACACTGTAAAAAATTCGTGGAGTGAATGCGGATTAAATCCGGAGTGAATGCGGAGTGAATTAATTTTTAATTTTTCACTCCCCTCGGAGTGAAATTCACTCCGCAGGGGAGTTTTCGCAGAATAGATAATTTTTTATTAATTTAATTCCTCCGGAGTGAAATTCACTCCGGGGAGGAGTTTTAAAAATATTATTAATAATAAATTACTCCACTCAATAAAATTGAAGTAAAAACTCGCGTATTACATTATTGATCAGCTGATACGCACGCACACATTTGCACACACGCACACACACCTGCACACACATTCGCACACATCCGAACACACACAAGCACACATTCGCACACACACACAAACACCCGCACACACCCGAACACACACATGCACGCAAACACATTGTTTAACATTTTAATATAAATTAATATAAGTTTATTTAAGTATTAAAACTCCGGACCGGAGTGAATTGGTAGTGAAATAAAAGAAACTCCCAATTCACTCCGCATGCGGAGTAATTTTTTTTAAAACTCCGGAACTCCGAGTGGCGGAGTGAATGTATTCGGATTGAAATTAAATCCGAATTCACTCCGGATTTTTAACTTCCCGCTAAGAAAATTGTAATTTTTCAAAAATTCGGGAAGTTATTGGTTTCGGTCCGATTTACGAAAATCGAATTTCCATCAGATGTCGACGTTTTGAGGTCCGAGGGAGCTATTCTGACTAATTTCACGATGATGTCCGAGTGTATGTATGTATGTATGTACGTACGTACGTATGTAAATACTTGTATCTTTTGAACGGATGAACCGATTTCGAACTTTAAGGTGTCATTCGACGCGGATTGTCAATATCTTGAAGCCGAAAGAAAATTGAGCTTGATCGGTAGGGCTCGTTCAGAGATATTCTGAAAATAAAGTTTTTTGAAAAATGTTTTTTTTTTGATAACTTTTAATGTGCTCGATAGATTGATTTCAAAATGGACTGGGCTCTAGAGCTTTATAAGCCGCGTCGAATGCCACCTCAACCATCAAAATCGGTTCATTCGTTCAAGAGAAACCGTTGTCGAAAGAATTAAAAAAAATATTTTTTTTTATTTTTCCTAAAATATCTCAAGAACGACTCGATAAATCGAATCCAAAATTTGATCAGCTTTAGAACTTGACAAAACGCGTCGATTGCCGCCTCAACCATCAAAATCGGTTAATTCGTTCGCGAGATATCGTGGGAGAAAGAAATGCTAAAAAATGGTTTTTTACAAAACAATGGCATACAAAAGTATTTGCGAACTCGAAGAGCTTGAAAATGTATTCACAATAGTGTTTTCGAGCTCAACGAGCTCGAAAACAGCGGGAAGTTTTGGGGCTGGCCCGCAGGGTCAACTTATAGACCGATTTTTTACAGTGTATCAACTCTTTTTTATACTAAATACATAGCAAAAAGTTTCATAACATAAAGCAAGCAAGAAACATACATTGAGTTTTGTTGGAGGACTGTTTTACCC
This sequence comes from Microplitis mediator, assembly GCF_029852145.1. NCBI lineage: Eukaryota > Metazoa > Arthropoda > Insecta > Hymenoptera > Braconidae > Microplitis > Microplitis mediator. The sequence goes on from NC_079975.1 coordinate 8,990,166, forward strand.
AACTTTACAGGATTTTTTAATTTTGATCGACACAGCAAATTAACACCAGAAACTCAGCAAAAGGAAAAAAGAAGTGAAACAAGCTGAAAAACTCACATTTTAGAAATTTTTTAAGGGGGGCCTATTTTACCCCACATTTTTCAAGTTTTTATTTTCAATGGACAGAACAAATTAAGATTAAATACTTGGCAAGGGAATAATAAAAAGTAAAACAAGTAAAAAAAACTGAGGATTTGAAAATTTTTTTCTTAAGGGACCCATTTTGCCTCCCTCTCTTCCCCTATATAATCATCAATTCAATTCATTAATTTTGATTAACTTAATAACTTACGTAAAAAATACATCAATTTACAAATATTTTACTTTTATATACATGGAAATTTCTACTTTGTTAACATGGGAATTTTTCCCATGTTAACATGGGCATTTTTCCTATGTTAACATGGGAAATTTCCCCATGTTGACATGGGAATTGTTCCCATGTTAGCATGGGAATTTTTTCCATGTTAACATTGGAATTGTTCCTATATTACATAGTTATTTTTCCAATGTTGATATGGGAAAATTTACATTTTCAATATAGGAATAATTCCAATGTAACAAAGCAAAATTTACTATGTGACATAGTTACAATTCATATGTTGACATAGTAAAACTTACAATGCCAACAAAGGAATTTTCCCCATGTAAAATTGGAAAAATTCCCATTTTTTTCTTTCCGTGCAGATAAAACCTTATACATACAGTTGTCATATGACAATTTTTATAATGTTTTAAACTGTATAAAATTTTACAAAATTGTGTGAAATTCTATCAAGTTTTACAAATTGCTATTTCACACTAGATGCAATAATGACATCAAAGTCCCTAAAGTTTTATGAAATGTTAAAAAATTTAATTCAATTTTATAAAATTTCATTTACCCAACTAGAATTTTTTATAAGGACCTGACGAGGCCCTTATCGGGTTAATCTTATTTCAAATAAGGTCCCGATCAGGGTATCCTGACAAGGATCCTGATATGGATGTAACGCTTAAGGCCCATGAGGTCCTCATCGGGATTGCCTTATCAGGACCTTACCAGGATATTCTTATCAAATCCTTATCAGGATTACGTTATTAGTAATTTTTTTTTTTTCAAATATTAAATTGAAATAAAAAATTAAAAGAATTTTAATTCGATCGAGATTGTTATCTATTGTATTGAGAGCATTAATTAGAGAAAGTAAACATGATTTTTATTGATGAAAAAGTGATTTTTATATAATATTCTTTTGTACTTTGTTTAATTTTTAGCCTATAAATGAAATATTTAAAGGGGTGGGATAACTTTTCTTTGAATAAGGTCCTGATCAGGAACTCGTCAGGTTTGCCCTAATAAGGCAAACCTTATATGAACCTGACAAGGTCCTTATGGTACTTTAGGCAAATCAGGAAGAAATTCTAGTCGGGTACTTATTACTTCCCTTACTCAGATCTTACTATATAAAATTTCACTGTACAGTCTTATAAAATTGTGTATAAAATTTTATATAATTTTATAAAATCGTGTAAAACTTTATAAAATTTTATACAATTCTATAAAATTGTATGAATTTCTATAAAATTTTGCTGTGAAATCTTATAAAATTTGATATAATTTTCTCAAATTTTCTAAAAATATTTTTTCCTGGGAATGGAATCAATTTTTGACACAAGACATAATGATTGATTGGATACTGAACACATCTTCAACTAAAATCGTTTTTCAAAATTCAGTATTGATTCTTGTTACTCATATCTAGGAATCTCATTGTTATATAATGTTTTAATCTTAATTCTAACACTTTCTAGGGTCATTATGGAACCGAAGGTTATATATTTACAACAGAAACATTACCAGATACAGCGCAAGCTGGTCAATACATGCTGAATATGACTCTATCATATGAGGAGAAAATATTATTACTATGCCAAACATTCACCAAAGTTAGTTAAAACGTAAAGTTATTTTTTGGACAGGCACTATTATGATAATTACTTATTTTTCGTTGTGTAATCATGGATTCTAATAAAAATAACTACTCTAATAGCTTTCTTAATCCTTATGAATTCTGGGGCGAGATAATTCCACAAAATATCCTCAATACATTTGATGTGACATTTCGCGAAGATACTTGCGTAAGAAGCATTAGGTCAAAGTTTCTACAGAATTGCTTATTGGCAGACAGTTAGCCTTCCTTTGTGACGCGTATTATCAGCATTAAGGTAAGTGACCCCTTTATCGGCCAGGCCTCCTTTATCGGCCACTTAATCGAAAAATCGATATATTTCCCTCATAAGTATACGTATTCATGCATAAATAGTTTAAAAAAAAAATGAAATTAATCTAGTTTAGATTCAACATACTCTGATTATTGTAAAAATTCATTTTATAATTAAAAAAAAAATAGTTGTGCATCAGATGCGATTTCTAGTGATTTCTTATCAGGTTGGTTAAGGTTTCTTGTTTTTTCAATAATCTATTACTAATTAAAAACAACGATAAAAGTCCGATTTTTTTTTGTAATCTCATTAGCTCGTTGCATAGTAATTTTAAGAGTTAAAAATTTAATGATTTTTGCCTAGTTTATATTAAAAATAGGGTGGCCGAATATAGATACAAGAAAGTTACCTCTGTATGCATTATCGGCCACCTTAGTTATATTTTTTTTTAAGGTTATCAGCATTTATATGTAAAATAGTCAATTTAATTTGTTAATATCAAAATAAATGAACAAATTGATTAAGTTATGTTTCAAAATGAATATAAATATTAAGAATAGATGTAAATAAATTATATACATCCGATGAGCTAAAATTTTATCTATAAGGTGGCCGATAAAGGGGGTCTAGGCAGGCTGATAGAGGGGAGAGCTAGGCCGATAGAGGGGACATCCAGAATTGAAGTTATTTTCATTTATTATTTAATTTCTAATAAATATTTTTACATTTATTTTTTTTTTCAATTTGAAGCTAAATGTATAAGCTTGACGCCCATACTGACATAGGCTCATCCGCCATGACTATCGTGAATGTTACCATTCCCGTGATGGTCAAATCATCTATACTCACAATTTTTAAACGAATGAAAAAATCTCTGCTACCATACAGTATGGTAGAATCGACCATACAACATAGTGGTATCCGCGAAAAATTTCTTTCCGTGTACATAGTCGAAGATCGGTAAAATGAGAGTAGCAATCAGACGTCTACGCATTAGTTAAAAAGTTATAGACCGGTCACACACATACACACACACACACACACACACACACACACACACACACACACACACACACACACACACACACACATTCAGACACTCGGACATCATTCTAAAAATAGTCAGAATAACTTCCTAGGACCTTAATACGTCGACATCTGATGAAATTTCGATTTTCGCAAATCGGGGTGAAAACAATAATTTCCCGAAATTTTTGAAAATTATCGATTTTATTGGCGGGAAGTTAAAAATAAAAAGTACATTTTAGATAAAAACAAAAAAAGTTTTTTGTTTGTTCATATTAATATATATTATTTTCTCATTCAATATAATTTAAAATGATTCAAATTATTTGAGTTTTTAATTGATATCTATTTACAAATAAAAATTTATTTAATTCACACTAGGGTAAGTATGGGTGTTACTGCGAGTGTGGGTATTACTGCGGATTTTTTTGTTTCAATTAAAAATAAACGATAACTGAGTTTTGTTGATTTAAAAAAAATTATTGCTATAATTGAAACCTGAAAGAAGTTAACTGTACAGTAATTTTACATGTACTATAAATTTTGAATTTGCTATTAATGAATTAAAATTGACAGGTGGTAGAGGTTGAACATTATGCCTTTTTTGTGAGTTCTTGCGCGAAAAGACGTGGAACTAAAAGGCCTTTTTTTTCTCAAATAAATGACTCAATTTATATAGGGGAGGGTGGGGCAGAGCGGCCCCCCTTCGAAAAGTGATAAAAAAAATTTTTTTTTTCGTTTTTTTTTTTTTTAACTTCCCGCTAAGAAAATTGTAAATTTTCAAAAATTCGGGAAGTTATTGGTTTCGGTCCGATTTACGAAAATCGAATTTCCATCAGATGTCGACGTTTCGAGGTCCTAGGAAGCTATCCTGACTAATTTCACGATGATGTCCGAGTGTATGTATGTGTGTACGTACGTACGTACGTACGTACGTATGTATGTATGTAAATATTCATAACTCTTGAACGGATGAACCGATTTTGATCGTTGAGGTGTCATTCGACGCGGCTTGTTAATGTCTTGAGGCCGTAGAAATTTGAACTTAATCGGTAGGGTGCGTTCAGAGATATTTCAAAAATAAAATTTTTTTAAAAATGTTTTATTTGGATAACTTCCAATTTGCTCGATGGATTGGTTCCAAAATCTAATCAGCTCTAAAACTCTATAAGCCGCGTCGAATGCCACCTCAACCATCAAAATCGGTTTATTCGTTCAAGAGAAACCGTTGACGAAAGAATTCAAAAAAAATTTTTTCCTTGGTTTTTTTGAAATTTCTCAAAAACGGCTGAATAAATCAATTTCAAAATTCGACCAGCTTTAGAACTTGATAAAACGCGTCGATTGCCACCTCAACCATCAAAATCGGTTAATTCGTTCGCGAGATATCGTGGAAGAAAGAAATGCTAAAAAATGGTTTTTTACAAAACAATGGCATACAAAAGTATTTGCGAGCTCGAAGAGCTCGAAAATATATTCACAATAATGTTTTCGAGCTCAGCGAGCTCGAAAACAGCGGGAAGTTTTGGGGCTGGCCCGCAGGGTCAACTGACAGACCGATTTTTTTAATTGTTTTCATCATTAAGAATGTATTTCTTTCTCTTGACAACTATTTTTGGTTTTATATTACTCGAAAAAAATTTTTTAAAGCGTAAAAAATCGTTCACTCTCGATTACCTTAATTACTAATTGTTATTTAATAAAAAAAAAATCAATTCTATGATTTTACTTTATTTCAAAAATTTATCAACTAAAAAAAAAAATTTAATTTTTATAAATTTTTAGTGACCAAATTTGCCTCTTACATAGAGAAACGGCCGAAAAATATGAAAAAATAATTTTTTCGGAAGTTTCGGCTGGTCCATTTTGCCCCAGGTGTTATGCGTAGGGCTAGAAATGTGGAAATATAATAATTTTTTTTTTAATTTGACGATAAAAATATGAAAAAATCACTTTTTCAAAATTTTGGGCGTGTCCATTTTGCCCCAAATGTCATGCGTAGGGGTAAAAATGCGCAAACATATCGGATTTATAGTAATTAGTCGAAAAAAAAAAAATTTTTTTTGGTCAAAATTTCAGGGGGGCCGCTCTGTCCCATGGGGGCCGCTCTGCCCCACCCTCCCCTATTTATTGCTTACAGAAGTAAGATAACCTTTATTTAACCCCAAAAGTTCAATAAAAATTGAATTTTGATTAATTAATATTATTTATTTACGGAAGCAGTAATTGGTACCAATAAACTGGGCATGTATGCATTACTGCGGTTGTAAAATTTTCTATTTTAACCTATAAAAATAGTGCGTGTATCAAGTTGTCCGTAAGTTTTTTCTTTGTTAAAAATCAACAATTCCTAAAGTTAATAATAAACAGAAGGTTTGTAAAAAAATAAATCTAAAGTGACCAAAAAAACAAGATATACTTATAATAAAGCTGACTTAAAATTAGCTTTAGCTGAAGTTTTAGGGGACATAAAAGTTGTTGAAGTTTCTAGAAAATATAATACACTGATATCAATGATAGGAGCAAGAAAAATTCACAAAATCAGTGACAAACCACCTGGACCATCAACTATACTTAGCGATGAAGGAGAAAATGAACTAGTTCAATGGATTGTTTACTATTGTAAACAAGGTTTCCCAGTAACAAAAAATAAATTGATTGAAAACTTAAAAATACTGTGTGACAATGATAATAGGAAAACCCCATTCCCTAATAATAAGCCAGGAAGGTTTTGGCTTGAAAGTTGAAAGAAATTAGAGTTTTCACATGAGTCCGAAGCCGTCATCAGTAGACTGTACTGTGCGGTGTTAACTTGTCATATTTATTGTTATAAATTAAAATAAATCTGTTATTATATTGATAAATTTTATTAATTATTTTATTGAGCTAATAATTATCTTTCAAACTTGTTTTATTTCATTTTTTGTCTGATCCCGAAAACATGACCAATGTTACACTCTCGTAATATTTATTAATTGAATCAATATAATTAATTTAGGGGAAGGGGGGGGGCAAAACGGGATAGGCCGGAAAAATGGGATACCCTCAAAATTTCGTCAAAATTTTTTTTTCTCGAAAAACTTTCGAAAATGGTCAAAAATGACATCTAGTATCATTTTACACTATTAAAAGCTAAAAAAAAAAACATTTTTATATTTTTTGCGAAAAGTATAAATGAAAAAAATGTACAAATTTTATTGTACTACAAATTTATTTTCATGAAGTATCACAAATATTCATTTTTGTGTCCACCATTTAAATATAGTGGAAACCTAAACATGCAAACATGCAAATAACCTTCTCAATAAGACAATTTATAGATAAACTGAGAAAAATATAGATAGCCCGAACTGGGAATCGAACCCAGACCAATTCAGTATCGCGCCGAGTGCTCTACCAGTTGAGCACATTCTTTAAAAATGTGTTGAGAGTAAATTTTTTTACTTACATCAATTTAGAAAGACATTATTACATCAATTTTATTCACTTAAAAAAAAAAACAAAATATTTACTTTTTTTTGGGGTATCCCATTTTGCCCGCAGAAAATAAAAATTCGTTATATTTATTTCAAATAGAATCAAAATGAAGCCAATTTACGATATTTATGTCCCTAAAAACTAAATTTTTCGTTAAGTATCCCGTTTTGCCCCCCCCCCCCCCTTCCCCCATATATAATTTATTATAAATAAATTCTGAACTGTTTAAACAGAAATGACGTTGATAAGCATCTTCAGAACGTTCGACGCAGTCCATTCGTAGATAAAACAAAGTGTCGATAAGAATTTGACTGTCTCGATATTTCCATAACGAACCTGAGATACAACACTGTATTAATTTTTTGATATATATATAATTAACTCCAAATCCATCGGCTTGATGTTATACTCTATTATTTATAAAATAAATCCCACATTTAATTTTAAAATTAATTAACCCTTTACTTTGGGGTGCCATTTGGCATCCCAATATTTTACATGAATTTAATCTCCTGTATTTTTAGGCGCTGCCACCGGCTGCTCAGCCATCCATCAAAACCCTTATCCTCATATTTTGATAATAAAAATATGGAGGATAAAAACATACATAGGCTTCGAGTAAACTTTAAATCGGGAAAATTAAATAAATTAATCATTTTTAAATAATCGACGACCAGGTCCCGCCGGGGGTCTATTGACACCCCACTGAGGCACAACCTGGACTTTATAAACAGTAGAAATAATTAAAAAATATTTATTTAAACTAGAGACATATCCAGTATATATATATATATATAACAATCAATTTCGGAATTTTGAACGTTTTTGATAAATTTTATCCATAAATAAAAGTATTATAAATCCATGATTCAATTCAATTTTGTTCTTCTGTAACGCAAGTGTTTTTCAAAAAATAAGATCAAATCAGCTTAAAGTCATTGTAAAAGTTTAAAAACAGATGAATTAGTTTAAATTCAGGACAATTAGATGAAATTTTGTGACCCGAGAATTTTCAATCAACAGAACAAAAATTTTCCTCGTTGAAGATATTACCACACAGCACATTTATCTTTTGGATTCATCTTTGATCCTAGCGGACATTGAAAATCTTCAGCGAATTCTGGCCTATTAGACAGTGATCCAAGAATACGAAATTCTTCAGGACTATGTGAATCAGTAATAATACGAAGTATTAATGCTTTAGGCCGAATCACAGAGCACCACGTGTTTGCTGCACTAATCCAAAACATTTGTCTTGGCGTATAAGGAAGACCAGGAAGATTTGGTTCTGGTTCATGTTGGTCAGCCCACTCTCTATACGCTAAATATGCTTCCTTTACACCTCCATTATCAGCAATATTTTCTCCTTGAGTATTAATACCATTCAGCTAAAAGAATAACATAAAATAAAAAACGATCATTATAAAGTATTTTTAATTAAGTTATTTGTATACTACACTGAAAAAAAAAAGATTGCTATAAGAACAATACTGTTTGGTTATAGTAACTATCTGAAGGTTAAAAAATCGTAGATTGTTAATATAGCAATACTCTATTTACGTAAAGTTTAGATTGCTATATTACTTATTCTCTATAGATGGTCGCTACGGCAATACGTATTAAAGCTGGGTTGTACAGATATGGTCATTAATGCCTGGTACACTAAAGTATAGCAGTGTTACGTTTAGAGTAACAGGCATTAATAACCACATCTGTACCTAACGAAATCTCGAATTCAGGATTTCTAATTACGTTTTGAATATTTAAGACTTGAATAATAAAAATCTTCCGAAGAAGTTGGTCTTCTGCTTTTTGTCAAAAGCTAAAAAAATCGCTGTAAGGTAAGTGACCCCTCTATCGGCCAGACCCCCTTTATCGGCCACGCAGTCGAAAAATCGATATATTTCCCTCATAAGTATACGTATTCATGCATGAATAGTTAAAAAAAAAAAAAAGTAAAATTAACCTAGTTTAGATTCAACATACTCTGATTATTGTAAAAATTCATTTTATAATTAAAAAAAAAATTGTAGTGCATCAGATGCGATTTCTGGTGATTTCTTATCAGGTTGGTTAAGGTTTCTTGTTTTTTCAATAATCTATTACTAATTAAAAACAACAATAAAAGTCCGATTTTTTTTTGTAATCTCATTAGCTCGTTGCATAGTAATTTTAAGAGTTAAAAATTTAATGATTTTTGCCTAGTTTATATTAAAAATAGGGTGGCCGAATATAGATACAAGAAAGTTACCTCTGTATGCATTATCGGCCACCTTAGTTTTATTTTTTTTTGAGGTTATCAGCATTTTTATGCAAAATAGTCAATTTAATTTGATAATATCAAAATAAATGAACAAATTGATTAAGTTATGTTTCAAAATGAATATAAGTATTAAGAATAGATGTAAATAAATTATATACATCCGATGAGCTAAAATTTTATCTATAAGGTGGCCGATAAAGGGAGTCTAGGCAGACCGATAGAGAGGACAGCTAGGCCGATAGAGGGGACATCCGGAATTGAAGTTATTTTCATTTATTATTTAATTTTTAATAAATATTTTTACATTTATTTTTTTTAATTTGAAGCTAAATGTATAAGCTTCAAGATTCTATCACTGTTTTATACATGAATTGGTTTTTTATATTTTAATTCTTAATTCGAAAAAAAAACATACGCTTAACTGACCGATGGAGGGGTCACTTACCTTAATCATAATTATTTAATAAATAATTAGAAATTTTAAATTCGAGATTTCGTTAGGTGCAGCCCAGCCGAAACAACACGTATTGATATATTCACAATCCAGATTGCTATATTAACCATTCAGATAGCTAAATACACACTTTGAATAGCTATAATAGAAATTTATAGGAATCGTTAAAACAGCAAAATACCAAGTATGGGAAATCTAACCGAACAATATGGTTAAATTAACAATACTTTTATTTAAAATTGACGATAGTCAATGCAGCAATCTAGGACTGTCAATTTAACAATACATTCTGTTAGACAACTATTCACCATGAGCAATACTTCAGATGGTTACGATAACTTCATTTTTTCCAGTGTAACGTAAATTATTCATTTTCTCACGTTCATTCCAACTTCTTTTACAGTATAATTTCCATACTGATTAATTATACATTTAGTCTTCTCTAGGTACTTTTTTTCGGTTGATGGTGCCCACCAATCGACTAGATTACCGTCTTTATTAAATTGCCTGCCCTCATCGTCAAAGCCGTGAGTAATTTCATGACCAATCACAAATCCAATGCCACCATAATTCAAGTATTTTGGACGGTCTTTGTTATAAAAAGCACCTTGAAGAATTCCAGCAGGGAACTCTACAAAAATTTAAAAAGAAAATCAATGCAACTCATAACTAATTCTGAATTAATTATTAATAATTTATGTGATTAACGATAAATTATACACACGGATACTGTTTTCAATTGATGAATAAAATGCATTAACAACAGCTGGACGGCCATGTGATATCCAATCACTTTTATTAACCGGTTTTCTGAACTGACTAATAGAGTATTCTACGCCATATAATGACGCATTCAATACATTTTTTAAGTAAGAAGCATTTTCATCAAATTCTAGATTATTGTAGAATTTTTCTAATTCAGTGTCGTACAAAAGCTCAGTAGGATACGCAATATGGCTAGCCAGCGATGCAGCTTTTTCTAGAGCACTCTTCCTCGTTTCTTCATCCATCCAGTCAACCTATTATATATTATTTCAATTAGTAATATACTCTGCGTTTAATTATTATAAATAAATACAATGGTCCCAGGCAGCATTCAAGTCGGAATGTCTGCTTTACGACGTCTTTTTGGAGGCGTCCTCAAGAAGTCTTATTATAATGACTTCTTAAAGGTGTCATTTTTAAGACCTCTCAATTAAGAGTTTTTGAAGACTCCATAAATAAGACGTCAGTTTTGTGACATCTAAATGTATTCTTTTATTTTAACTTCTTAGAAGTCAAAATTAGGAGTTCCTTAAGACGTCATGGTAAATTCATACTGAAGTCTTATTTGTGAAGTCAGAAAAAAGAACTCTTTGAGAACTCTTTTTAAAGACGTCTTACTGAGTTCGCTAGGTGGCTCATTCGTCATCTTGATAACTTCTTAAAGACTTCTGTAAGATGTTGATGAGACGTCCAAATCAAAATAGGAACTCATTCAGAACTCATCAAGACGTCGTTTTGCTATCTGGCTTCCTATTTATGATTTAGATGTCTTATCATTATCTTAAAGAAGTTCTCAAGATGTCGAATGAGCCACCTAGAGAACTCAGTAAGACGTCTTTAAAAAGAGTTCTCAAAGAGTTCTTTTTCCTGACTTCACGAATAAGACTTCAGTATGAATTTACCATGACGTCTGAAGGAGCTCCTAACTTTGACTTCATAAAGAAGTTTAAAAAAGAATATATTTAGTCGTCACAAAACTGACGTCTTATTTATGGAGTCTTCAAGTACTCTGAATTAAGAGTTCTTAAAAATCACACCTTTAAGAAGTCATTATAAGACTTCTTGAGGAGGCCTTCAAAAAGACCAAGTTAACCAGTCATTCCGACTTGGATGCTGTCTGGGAACTCATTCAGAACTCATCAAGACGTAATTTTGCTATCTAGAGTAAGTAATGAATTATTTACTGATTGCAATATTTTATTAAACTGATTACGAATATCCGAAACCATTTCCATGGCATCTTTTTTTGCGTCTTCGTCAAAGTATTTTCTTATGTACAAGGCTCCAACGCTCGATGGTAAAGTTTTGGAGACAGTAGCAACACATTCTTTCCATCTTGGAACTCTTTCCGTTCTACCACTCAGAGCTGTGGAAAATTCAAGTTCTCGTTTTCGAATTTCATCATTCAAGAATCCCACAGTTGAAGAAACGACACGCCATATTACAAAATTAGCTTGTACTCTTTTTGATGTTGATTTCATTAGTTTTTCAAACTCTGACATGAAACTAGGAACATTAACAATCGTTGTTTCGTTATCATCAACTTGAACCTGAGGCTTGAGAATTCTATTGAAATATTCCTTCCAAGGGATACTTGGATATTTCTTTGATAATTCGGCAACTGTCATTGGATTGTACAATAAAGTTAAATTACGTCGTTCTTCAACCGGCAAAGATATCTAAAATTTTTAATAAAATCTTTTACATCATACTTTTTATCATTAATTAATAAAGTTAAATTTATCATTAAGTTTTACCTTGGCAAGTTTCATTTCAAATTCAAGTGATTCCAAAAGTTCTTTTTCAGCGCGTTTACGGTCAGCACCTAGAATCACCGCAATGTCGACCATGTACCGGTAATATTCGTTTACAATCTTGTTAGCTAGTCCTTCTATTAAGTATTCTCGTGATAATTCAAGTGAAGGTTGATCTAACTGCAATAAAAAATAAGTAGTAAAAATTTTTTTTACTTCCCGCTAAGAAAATTGTAAATTTTTGAAAATTCGGGAAGTTATTGGTTTCGGTCCGATTTACAAAAATCGAACTTTCATCAGATGTCGACGTTTTGAGGTCCTAGGAAGCTATTCTGACTAATTTCACGATGATGTCCGAGTGTATGTACGTATGTAAATACCTGTATCTTTTGAACGGATGAACCGATTTTGAACTTTAAGGTGTCATTCGACGCGGCTTGTCAATATCTTGAAGCTGTAAGAAAATTGAGCTTGATCGGTAGGGCTCGTTCAGAGATATTCCAAAAATAAAATTTTTTCAAAAGTGTTTTTTTCGGATAACTTTTAATGTTCTCGATGGATTGATTCCAAAATGGACTGGGCTCTAGAGCTTTATAAGCCACGTCGAATGCCACCTCAACCATCAAAATCATTCTTTCGTTCAAGAGAAACCGATGTCAAAAGAATTGCAAAAAAGTGTTTTTATCTAATAAAATCTAAATTTTTGAACTCATTGATGGCAGTGTTTTATTAAACGTCAGTAATAGAAAAACTGCATCGAATGTCTACTCGTACGTCAAAATCGATTCATTATTGTAAAAGATATCGGTGATTAAAAATACAAAAATAGAGTTAGAGGTCAGAAAACTGCGTGAAATGCTATTTCAAACGTCAAAATCGGTTCATTATTTCCAAAGATATTACTGATATAAATTTAAAAAAAAACAACGATTTGCTTTATTATTTTTTGTTTGTTATTGTTTTTTACTTGAATTTTCGCAATGGAATGTGCGGCATTAATATTGTTGAGCTTGAAAAGCTCATAAGTGTATTGACAGTAATGTTTTTAAGCGCCTTGAGCTCGAAAACAGCGGGAAGTTTCAAGGCTGGCCTGCAGAATCAGGCGATTATCAGATTTTTTATTTTCAATTGTTAACTCATTGATCTAATAAATTCTTAGTAACTTAAGCTTTGTTTCTCAACAAGAAGGAGTATGTAAATATGTTTTATTGTAACTTACATACATAACACGTCTCGTAGTGTTTTTAACATCAACGCCAATGCTAAAGTCTATAAAACAATCAAAATAATAACCCAATTCTCGAAGCTTGAAGATAGATGTCATCCAATTAAATTCATAATCTTTCCACCTATCTCCTTCTAGTACTGGCCATCCTCTGAGTTCATTTAGAATATTCAACAAAGGAGTAAGTCCTTGTTCTTCAATGACAGCTAGAAGTAACAATTTTGTTATCATAGATTTAATTCAAGGTTATCATTATAAAAAAAGAAAAATACTAACTTTTGTTCATGCATTTTTTGTAGAGAGATCTTACAAGTCTAAATGGATGAGGCATATCTATTAAACGCGGATCTTCTATCATTTTTAGTTGTGCTAAAACTTGATCACCAATTATACTAAATGTATTCACGATATTTTTGTCATCAGGAATGATAGTTGATTTAATAAATCCACCACAGGCAAATTTATAAAAGTCATCGCAAGGGTTAACAGATGAATCCATATTTTTTAGGATTTCCGAGGCTAAAATAAATTTTGTTTGTTATTGCCGATAATTTTGTTACATGACAACTTAATAATTAACTATTGCTTACCGGTATGGATACAAGATGGTGAGTTGCAAACGTTATCTGAAATTAGAACAATAGTAGGTGAGGTTTGAGATCCAAAATTGAGTCCAAAGCAGTAAATGTTTTTTTGTCAAAATTAACACAAATCGCGCGTAAAAACAGCTTACACTAATTGGTGTTTTTTTTAACATATGTCGATGGATGTAAGAATCTTTTACACATATGTTAAACGTAACACTAAAAAATCTTAAAATATTATGAGCTAATTGGACGATAACGTCTAAGAGTATTATTTTTGTCTAAAATAAAATTTTCGTATGTTAGAAAATAAGTTGATTAAAACTAGTTGAACGAAATAATGACTACGGAGCGTTGAACTTACAGGTGAAAATGGTAAATATTCAAATTTTAGCTCGCACATTTTTTACGCATTGATGAATTATTTTTTACCGCATAAAACTTTCCTACTTAGGGTAACATTTCGATTTTTACGTCGGCTGCTCTAATGCATCGGTGATTTCCGGTAAAAAAGGAACCAAAATAAGTAATGTATTCACTGAAAATCATAAATATCGCAAAAAATGACTAAAAAACTTCGGTAGTCAACAAAATATCTCGTATTCGATAGCCATTTTACTATGCAATATTATTGTTGATGTAGCAATTTTTCTTTTTTCGTCATCTATTGATATAGAGCGCTATATTGTTTTCATTGAAGTATATTTTATATTTGAAAATCCAATGGCGCGAATATTAAATATTTTAATTAAATAACAAATCACAGTTTTATATCATAAAAATTATTTTCTTGTTATTATGTAATGTTTGTTTTTAATTTTTGTACAACGTTTGTTCGGTTTCCCGACTTTATCAAGTACTAGAAAGTCAAAATAAAATAAATTAATATACATTTTTAACAAATCTAATTAACTTAAATAGTGAAAATTAATTGTTAGATTTAATTATACTAAATTCAAATTACATAAATAATTTTAAATCATGAATTACCTCAATTACTAAACATGGGTTGTCAAGAATTATGAATAAATAATAAATTAATATTAATATCTTTCCTTCAAGATAATGACAAACAGCTGACTTATTTATCATATACATAAATAAGTCAGCTGTTTATCATTATCTTGAAGAAAAGATTTTAATATTAATTCATTATTTATTACAAAGAATTTTAATTGCAAAATTGAAGTTTTTTTTTATAACTAGTCAGTTGTAATGACAATAATGTTTGTGTCTGAGGAAAGACTACATAAATCATGTTACTGTCTTAATTATTTATTCATAATTCTTGACAATTAATGTTTAGTAATTGAGTACTTGATAAAGTCGGGAAACCGACGCAACGTTGTACAAAAATTAAAAACAAACATTAAATAAAAACAAGAAAATAATTTTTATTCAATAAAACTGTGATTTGTTATTTAATTAATTATTAGGATATGAGACAACGAGATTTAAAATTAAATATTTCATTTAAATAAATTATTTGGTATTAAGATAAGTTTACAGTCTAAGAAACAAAATTTAATATTTGTGTTTACAATTTTTGTGATTTATTTCTGGTTATGTTTGTAACTTTCTGCCAAGGAAGGGATACGTATGTGAGTGTTATGACATATTAATTATGTAGTCTTCTCAAGGACTCTAACGTAGTTGCATTAGACGATTATTTAATATCTATTTGTTTTAAAAAATTGTCTAAAATTCATAATTGAGTATGTAAAATTTCACCAACTCTTAAATCATACTAACCCTGGTTAAAAATACTGATTAAAAAGAATTGAAAATGATGAATTTCGAATTCTTTTCAATAATTTCAATCCTTTTGTTTGTATATATAGATATACAGTTTGCATGGAATGGCCGCTTCTCAATTCTTTTCAATCAGTATTTTTAACCAGGGAAATATTACGCATGTACTTAATAAAAAGACACTTCATAATTCAATGATATAGATATTCACCTGCATCTGTGCCACTGCGTGACCTCGACTTCTTAACTATTACACCAATACTTATTGCCAAGGCAATGCATAAAAGCACCCCGCAAACTGCTATTATCGTCAGTCCTCGTTCCAAAGTTGTTCGTCTCTTCCACCATGATGAATCACTAAAAATTATATGATTATTATTGTTTATACATTTTTCCGATTCCCATTATCAAAAGTATTTCCGTAATTTAATCCACTCTAAATCCAAGAATGAGTCCAGTATCCCCCGTAATATTTAATTGAATACAAAAAATTGCTGTCGATTTTAGTAAAAATTCATAATCTATAAGAGCATCTAATTGTAATTGTATTTTTCCGTAATGTTATCCATTTTAAGAAATGTTTTTTTGAAAATATCTACTGAATATTTAATTTTATGAATATTTTTTCTGGACATTATTAGTATTAAGTTTCATGAAAAAATTATTTCTTCATTTAAATTATTTCGATTACATAAACTTACTCAATAGTCATGTGTCCTCTATTATTTGTCATTTGGTTGATTATCTTCACAATACAATTGATTTCACAAACAAACAACACTCTCTGTACTTGTAATGATTCGCGCGCTTTGTGACCTGAATGTCATAGATGCTAAAAATTCCTTAGATTTTCCGTCTTCTTGTTATTTATTTAAACCAATAAAACTAAACAGATACTACTGATACTGATATGAATTGGATTAGAATGCAACTGATCTACTAAATGAACACACGCATTTGTTTACTGTATTTAAATGAAGTTTTCCCACCACTAATTTATTTTTAACTTATTTAAACACTACTTCACTGCATGTTTACTACGGTAGTTTTTAATTTTGTCAAGCGATCCTACACTTTATTTAAGTAGGATAGCTGATTCGTATTTGAATTAATATTTTTGGAGAGATTAATATTAGTTCACTATCTATCGCGCCAAGAAAATAAGGTTAGATTTAAAAGGTTTTTGAATATTTGCTGTATAACTGAAGGCTGAATAGGTACACATATAAATTGAGGTATATAAATAAGACTCGTATAAATGCTTGAATTGCAGATGTATATCGCAAGTGTTTCAAGACAACGTGCCAGTACAAACGCTTTGCAACGTACTCTGAAGAAATGTTTTTTCTAAGTCTCCGATTGAGGTGCCAAGTAAGAATTGTCGAAGAGTTCAAAAGCAGTGATCGGTCAGGGAGTCGAACAATGATAAGATGGTAAGAGCGAATAAATGGAAGTCATGAAAGTTCAAGTTTAAAAGTATATTTTGAGTGTGTCAGATCTCATCGATTAACGCCACTTCCACATTCATGTTCTTTACCTTTGTCATCTGTCAAAGGTGTGCCACCATTACATAGTTTAATTTCCAGGCCTTGATTTGATTTTTTTACTCTTACCGAGTAAATCAATTTATGTTATACTGCGAGTAAATATTAAATTAAAATGAATAGAAAATTATAGTTTTCAATAAAAACTGTAGCTTGAGTTTTATTTTATGACCATTTTTTTTTCGAAAAGTTTTACCATAAATTTTCCTGAGTTTAAGTTCAAATATAAAGACAGCTCTTAAATAAATATGGTATATAATAAATGAAAAAAAAAAATGTTGGAAAATCCAAAAGTGCACACCTCAATCGCTCATTTTATTTTTATTCATTACTTTCATTCTATGATATTAATGTATTTTTTTTTTATTATGAACTTTTATGAAACTTACAAATTATGAATTTGATTTTTTTATTTCTCATTTTTAGTTTAATATTTTTTTACTAACATTTTTTTTAAATATCTCGTCTTTTGTCTTAGATGTCACCTTTTTCAAACAAATTGATACGATAGTGCTGCCACCAGTAGTTGATAGAGAGAAACAATGAAAAAAATCGGTCTATAAGTTGACCCTGCGGGCCAGCCCCAAAACTTCCCGCTGTTTTCGAGCTCGTTGAGCTCGAAAACACTATTGTGAATACATTTTCAAGCTCTTCGAGCTCGCAAATACTTTGTATGCCATTGTTTTGTAAAAAACCATTTTTTAGCATTTCTTTCTCCCACGATATCTCGCGAACGAATTAACCGATTTTGATGGTTGAGGCGGCAATCGACGCGTTTTGTCAAGTTCTAAAGCTGATCAAATTTTGGATTCGATTTATCTAGTCGTTTTTGTGATATTTCAGGAAAAATAAAAATTTTTTTTTTTAATTCTTTCGACAACGGTTTCTCTTGAACGAATGAACCGATTTTGATGGTTGAGGTGGCATTCGACGTGGCTTATAAAGCTCTAGAGCCCAGTCCATTTTGGAATCAATCTATCAAGCACATTAAAAGTTATCAAAAAAAAACATTTTTCAAAAAACTTTATTTTTGGAATATCTCTGAACGAGCCCTACCGATCAAGCTCAATTTTCTCTCGGCTTCAAGATATTGACAATCCGCGTCGAATGACACCTTAAAGTTCAAAATCGGTTCATCCGTTCAAAAGATACAGGTATTTACATACGTACGTACGTACGTACATACATACATATATACACTCGGACATCATCGTGAAATTAGTCAGAATAGCTCCCTCGGACCTCAAAACGTCGACATCTGATGGAAATTCGATTTTCGTAAATCGGACCGAAATCAATAACTTCCCGAATTTTTGAAAATTTACAATTTTCTTAGCGGGAAGTTAAAAATAATAACAACAGTAAAACTAGCAGCTAAATCTTTCACGCATAATCAGTTTTACGTCGTTCATTAATTACAATTAAGCTAAAAAGATTTAGATAGTAATTTTCATAAGGGTTCTTGTGATAAAAAATACAAAGACAATTGAAAAAAGTTAGGCCGATTAATGGTGTCTATCGAGAGTTAACGTGTTTACGAAGTTTCATACGTAACAATTGACAGCACTGGTTTCTTGAGTTAAAATAATTTATTTTAAACGAATAAAATAATGAATCGACTTAATATTGGGTTCAAATTGTCCCTTAATAAATTCTGTATATCTTAGTATACAATTTGGCCTATCTTGGGGTAATAAAAATAGTGTAGAAAGATTTTTATGTGAGTAAAATAGTCGAAAAAAAACCGTTCATAAAGCACCCTCAGCTCTTTCGCACTTGAGGTATGCAAAAAGGACATATGACATAGGATAAAAGCAAACTTAGGGTATAAGCAATTTCAAATCTTGACAAAGGTCTAGTAGTCGTCATAGTAACTCTTGTTGGCGTTGACAGGCTTCCATCTTCATCGCACAAATAGAGGAATAAATTTTAAGATCACTACCACGGGTATCATATTTTCTTGTCGTATTGAGGCACAATCGAACTTGTAACTGCACCGAGGAAACCTGTCAGGTCCAAGTTCACAAGTTGCTTCAAAATCGCAATGTATATCTTTGCACATCTCTTGAGCACTAGTTACTTCCGTAACTGCAGTCGACAGCCGAGTTGCTGAAGGTGTAGACATTGTTGCTGTGGATGCGAGGGTTAGTTAATGGTTAGTAAGATTTTTTATTACTACAGAGGAAAAGTTACAAACTATTGAGAAAAGTAAAAAAAAAGTATCTATTAATAGAATTTTTTTTTTCATAAATTTCCCTTTAGGGTGACATTAATGTCACGTGTGTTGACACAGCTTCCGTAATAATTTTTTTTAATTTCAGTCATAACATTAAGTTTGAAGTATACTGAAGAAAAGTCCATTTTCAGAGTTTTTCTGGCTGACCAATTAATTTTACGACTTAAACACAAGAGACTTTTTTTGAAGAAAATTTAATTCTCTACAATATTGTCCATGACCATTTTTACTGTATCTTTAATAGTTTTTATTAAATTTGCATTTTACAAATTTAGAATGTTAAAATTTGTTTATAACCAGCGAAAAATTGAATAAATAAAAAAAAAAGCAGTGACATATTTTTTTTCGACCTCTTTCTTCATATTCTTTGTATGAGTTATATAAGTATACATGTATTCAAAAATAGTATAAGATATAGGGATAACTTCCGCAGGATGTTAACGCACTCTCCGTAAAAAATTTTTAAAAAATTAGTTAGTTATCAGTTACGCAGTTAAGTCATATGTTTTTTATATATTGTTTCCATTCAATTAACACGTTTAAATTTCACGTTATTCTATAGTAACCTGTTATGTTTGACAAGTTGAACGATGTAGGAAACACCGAGGTCAGTTGACATCCGAAAAATTTATACTTGTCCGGAGCAAAACAGAATTATTTCAGATTAAATAATAAATCTTTTTCTTTTCACCATAAAATCCAATAAAGTCAATTAATACAAACGGATTGTGTTGAAAATCACCAAATTCAAGTGTGATTGCGTTAAAATTTTACCCTGAACTTGATGTTGGGGTCTGTTAGTTCCCAAGTAAGTGATTAGAGTTGAAATTTATTCGTTTGAATTTATTGTAAAATAATGATAAATTTTAGTAGTAACTGAAAAAAATTATAACCGGTATTACAAAAGCCACAACAACTAATTACTCGCTTAAGTGGTGCCGTCATGCCCCAGTCTCTATATTTCTGTAAATCAATAGTTTACTATTAAATGAAAGTGGTTTTCAGTAACAATCAACTTGAAACGTTGCAAAAAAATATATACTCCTATTCGAAAGAAAAATATGTAATGACCTAATGACTAATAGACTAGTGTTAAATATTTTTGAATTCTGTGGCGCCCAGTTCTGAGCAAATATTTTTTTAAGATAACTTTTATGATTACTGATGCAGGAAAAAAATGAATCTTTAAATTATTTATCTGTAAATTGAATACTATGTAATATACATACAATTGTTTTGCTATAATAAGTATATGAGTATGATGCTAATATGTTATACTTTTAATAACATGCGTCATATACTTCTCGAGGACTCATTGGCGCGCTCAAAAAATCGAAGAGATCCTCATGTATGGACACGTATCCTTAACAACTAATGAAGTGAATATTCCAGCAAATAATAATATTGAGTTGTCAGTTATGAGCAATAAGTTGAAGTGGATAGACATGGATGCTATATTCGAGCATTCAGTGATTCAATTCGTTCTATAATTTACTTCAAATTGAAACAATAATTTAAAAAGAAGTTAAGATTATCTGAGGATTTTCGATTTTTTGATAATTTAGAATTTTAATTCCATTATTCATCATTAAAATCAGTATAAAAATGTGGAAAGAAATTATTATTTTGTGTTTGTTTGTAAATTTCATTGTGTGTGACAATATTAATGAAAGTGATGCAGCACCAACTGATTTGGAAATTTTTCACAATGATACGGTAATTTATATATTATACGTATACAATAAATTAGTTTGTATGATTATATAATTATTGTCCGATTTTTAAACAGAAACAACTACTTGAGCTGTGCTTCCCTGATAAATTAAACCCAGCGGTTATAACTGTTGATTTGATTGACATCATGTTCGAAATTTCAATAAACGAAGTGGTCAACGCGTCCATTGTAACGATCGATAATGATTTCGAGTCAACTGTGATGAAATGGCACTATCCAAATCATCCCTCGTATATTGTATCAGCAGAGACTGATAGAAAACTAAAAGCTCTTCTTCACGAAATAAAATCGTCGATAATTTGGAACGTCGAGTCATTGGTTTTCGTTGTTGGTGAAAACTGTGGAAAGGCAATGAAAGTACTGAGAATGGTGTGGAATATTGAAGCCCTTGGATCATTTTACGTTTGTCGAGATCAAGTCAACAAAACTACGCTGGTGTATACATTTAACCCCTACACTGATAGAGCACCGAAACCCTGGAGTAGAGTTAAAAAGAAAACGAGTGATAATCGATGGACATTGTATAGGCAGTCATTTAAAAACGGTAGGGTGCCGCATTTAATTTGTGATTATGTTTTTGCACACTTCGAACGCGAGGTAGTGCTCTATTTCTTAAATGTTAAATTTTTGTTACAGATTTGGAATCGTGTCAAAGTTATCATTTTGACAAAACCAGAAATATGGACGGTTATCCAGTAAAAGGTTATGCACGTAATTCACTCTTCGATGATTCATCAAATGAATTTACACCTGAAGCACTCGATTTGCAGTTCGGAAACCCGTATTTCGTTTTTGAAAAGATATTTTCAATGTTGAATGTCACACCGGTGATGAATTACTATATTTTCGGTGATGTTCCACATTCTGTCAGAACTAAAAAATTATTTAATAATGATAAGTTCGATGTATGGATGGATTTAAAACCACTCGATCTACTTTATTACGAATATCTCGATTTTGTTCCGCTATACTCAGAAGAAGGCTACACGATAATAACGAACTCGCGTTCTGTTCCAATCCTTGAGGAAATTGTCGACGGTATGTTTAGTCATCAAACTCTGATACTTTCGATTTTCATTCTAACTAGTATCTTTGTACTTATTTTAATCAATAATAAGTTTAATTTTATCGACACCTTGTTTGATATCTTGTTGTTGGTGTTGAATATGGGGATGAAGACACCCATAGAACGTTTATTCATGCGTATTACTTTTCTGGCCACATCTTTATTTATGTTGATGTTTAATCCGGCATTAGAGGGTCAACTCATGGCAATGCTGGCAAAACCGAGTTACCGTAGGGTTGAAAATCTAGATGATTTACATTCAAATGAATATAAAGTCTTCTTCGACGATAGAATCCGCGATTATATAGCTGAGACACAAATATGGTTAAGTGATTCTGATAAGGAATACTTGTATGAGCAAGACGCGCTTGATTTTAGTCGATGCCAAGAGCGCATTACGAGAGAATATTTTGATCTGGCAGAAACCCAATTATTGATATTTGATACACTCCCATTCATCGATCCAGTTCCGATGAATGATTCACTTCTAGTAAATGTTTCTCATCTGATTAATGATTCCCGTCCGATTAATATGTCGAGTCCGATAAAGAGTTCATTTCCGGAATATGCTTCAGTTACGAAAAATACTTTAGCGGCTTGTATATTTGCTTATCGGTATCGTAACAATGCATTAGGCGACAATTTATATATATCAAAGGACTTATTATTTAAATCGTACAACGTGTTTATGAGTCGTAAACGTTGGAGTTTGAAAAACAAAATCGATAAAGCAGCAATGAATATTTTTGAAACCGGTCACATTCATTACGCCGAACGCTTTGAACGATATAAAGAATTAAAAAGAAAAAAGAAATTAGCTGCTAGAATCGAATCATATAAAAGTGGATTCGATCAATTACAGTTTGAAGATTTTCGAATGGTTTATATTTTCTGTACATTGAGCTTAATGTGGATAATCACTGTTTTTATTTTTGAGGTATTGTTCTACGAAATAACGGCATTATGTGACAAACGTTCACAAAAATTAAAAATGAAACGAATTAAACTACGGCGAAAATTAGCATTGATCAATAAACAAACTTCCGTTGCTGAAACACGGGTGTGATTATTCGTATTGCTGTAATGTTGCGTAATTTTTATGACTACATTAATTCATTTATGTTACTTAGTGTCATTGAAGTAATTGACAGATAATTAAGATACTTATCAAAGACGCGCTGTAAAGGACAAGGATCCTCGCATAATTGAGTCGGAGTTTTGAATTCTAATCTAACGTTTTAAATGTAATTTAAAAGAAAAAATTGTTGAAACGGTCTTTTTAGTATTCGATTTGCCGAACATTTCACATTACCAAATTACAAACCGTAAAAATTTTCCTTTTGTTTAAAGTTATTTAATTTTTGACCATGAAATTAAATAACAAATGATTATAGTTTTTTATTTTATTAGTTTATAGAGTTGTATATTCCATTTTCTGCCCTTAAGCTGAGTAATTAAATATTGCGTGTTCTGTTGTTTGACTTGTGTATCTATTGATTGATATTGTGTGTCGTTAAAATGATTGACATTTGAATAAAATATATATAGATTAAAAATTATTGATCGCCCGTTGGCACAAAATTAAAATTTTTATGTTTTCGATGGAATAAATCACATATAATTCTTTTGAAAATCGTTCCTTGTTGTGGGATTTCTATAGCAAGTATATAAACATATATAGATATATACATAATAGGGAAGCTAAAAAAAAATTTTGTTTCCACTTTTACCCTCAAAAAGCTTGAGTGCGGTAAAAAAAAAATCACCGCTTTTGAGTAAAAATTTTTAGTTTAAAAGAAGTCGCTCAAGAATTTTCAAAATCTAAAAAACATTTAAACAATCAAGTGTTTTATTTCCGCAAATTTGTATTCTGAAATAGCAAAAATTCCTACGTATCAAATAAGTCATCTTCTAGCAATTTTACTTAAAAACATGAATTTCATGAAGACGCGTAAAAACTTCAGTTTTCAAATCTCAAACTTGGAGAGAATTTTTCTTTCACTACACCCTTATAACTTTTTGAAGGGTGCACGAAGAAAAAAATTAAAGAATATTTACTAAATTTGAAAAAAAAATTACAATCTGATGAAGTAATCTCAAAATGTAGAAAAAAATCAAAACTTTTACATAACTCAAAGTAAAAATTACAACATCTTATTTAGAATAATAATATCTGTACATTATAAAAATTACTGCATTCAAAATAAAATTTACTAACAACGAAATGAAAACTATAATGTACCAATCATTTTTACTAGTGTATTTATTAAATATTATTTAACGCGCGTTGTGAAAGATGTGTTCTGGCGAGT
The DNA here is from genome assembly GCF_029852145.1 of Microplitis mediator. Lineage (NCBI taxonomy): Eukaryota > Metazoa > Arthropoda > Insecta > Hymenoptera > Braconidae > Microplitis > Microplitis mediator. The sequence continues at coordinate 9,014,603 of NC_079975.1, forward strand.
AATTTTTACAATCCAGATTGTAATTTTTACAATCCAGATAGTAATTTTGTCCCCACTCCTAAAATAATAATCATGCGCGTCGGGAGACGCGTATTCATGTATTACCTTCTGACGAACAGGACTTACACACACACACCCTGGTCAAAAATAAAACTTGGTTTAGACTTGGTCGTCTTAAATCGTGACTAAGTAAGACCAGTTAAGTCGAAACCAAGGCGAGTTGCGTGAGTTCGACTTGGTTTCGACTTAACTGGTCTTACTTAGTCACGATTTAAGACGACCAAGTCTAAGCCAAGTTTTATTTTTGACCCGGGCAGACACACACACACACATACATAAGTTAAATGGAAAATCACTTTTACGAGACGCACATGCACACAACACACACATATACGTATACAAACGCGGAATAATTTATAATCAAAGCTTGAAAATAAAATTATTTGCCCGACGTTGGGATCGAACCCTGTCCTCACTGTTTTTTCACACCCTGTCCAAGTACGTTGACAGCTCAGCCACAATGACGATTAGAAATTCTGAATTTATAGCAAGTCTATGGGTAGGATACAACATCAATGGCATCATATACCCTCAACTAAAAATTACAATCTCAAATAGTAATTTTATCGCCTGGAGTAGCAATTTGTCTTACCGACATTCTAAAATGTACACTACTTACATAAAATTACATTGGAAATAACTATTTTTATGAGATTTTAAGTTTTCATTGTGAAACGCATTAGACTAACATATATTATCGTGTCAGTTAAAATATTTAGTGTATCTATTAAATTTTATTATGAATAAAAAAAATTGTTTGGGCTTGATAATAATTTTTTTAAAGTGTAGTTTAATATTCAGTATTACTGTAGCAAGTTTTAACATTTTAACTTCACAATAATTTTAATAAAATTTTTTAATATTTATCAACTACGAAACAAAAATTCTGACTAATGTACTAATCTTTAATAAATCTAATAATCATTTCTACTTCTTGTAAGATTGAACTATTTTTATTTGAATAAGTAAATATTGATTTTTTCCAAGTGAAAATTTAACAAAGCTTTAATGTAATTTATTCAACTCATGCACTGTTAGAAGTATTTATTTGAGCCAAATAAATGTTTGTTAATAATTAATAAATGATTTATTAAATGAGATTTATTTGGGCCAAATAAGCCATTTCTTAATAGTTAATAAATGGCTTATTTGAATAGAAAGAAATGACACGTGATGTTAATTAAGTAAGGTTATGACAAATATTTTATAAGACTGTTTAATTTTATTTTTTTAAAGAAAATAATACACACAATTAATGTTAATTGAAGATAAAAATTATTATACAAAAGATAAAAAAAAAATGAAATTTTATAATAAATTTTTACTAACAATCACACTCATTCCATTCAAAGTTATAACCTGAACTTCATGTGTCATTTCTTTCTATTCAAATAAGCCATTTATTAACTATTAAGAAATGGCTTATTTGGCTCAAATAAATCTCATTTAATAAATCATTTATTAACTATTAATAAATCTTATTTGGCTCAAATAAATACTTCTAACAGTGTGCGCGCTATTCACGTTTTATCTCATGCCTAAAATGCGAACCCTAAATGGCCGTTTACCGACTGGTGAAAAATTATTTGTCAAAACGCAATAAAGATGTCTACTATCCCGGCCATTGTGACGTAATGAAAATAAACGTAACTATCTTTCAAGCTCTTACTGAACATGGGGTAATTACAATTCCCTGTTGTTACCCATTGAGTAGGCAAGGTTGTGATGCCGAATGTTTTTTTCACCATGTCACTAAACAGCTATTGAGACTTTGCTTTTTAGGCGATTAATAAAACGTGAATAGCGCATATGAGTTGAATAAAACTATGGGCGCAACATGTAGGGTAAGTCATAATCCGTCACCCGCGATGTGTTTAGCACTCGTCTCCGGTGCGCAGTATGCACTCGCTTCGCTCGTGCCTGCCCACCTGCGACTCGTGCTAAACGCATCGCGCTGACACATTATGAATCACTTACCCTACAGTTACGCCAATAACTATTTCACAATCAACTTGAATTTTCTACGAATGATAATAATTTTTGATGTATAATTGTAATTTTTAATTTTAGATAAAATTTTTCAATATCTAATGATAATTAATATAAATAAAAAAATTATAGTTTTGTTTACATAATTGTACTTTTTATTTAGCGGGACAAAATCATTTTTAGATTCAAATTATGTAAAAATTACAGTTTTAAAATAAAAATTATCAAAGTCGTGAGAGATTTTTCAATTTTTTAAGTAATTATCTTTACGAAGGATTGTAATTATTATGAAAAATGAAAATTACGATCTAGATAGTAATAATTGAAATCAAAAATTAATTTTCTATAAATCATCGTAATTTTTTTTATGAATTGTAATTTTTCATTTGATATAGCAAATTTTTAGTCATAGTTGTAATTACTATTTAATTTTCTGCGGCATTTTTCTCCATATATGGAGGAAAAGAAGTTACGGTGCTAGGCAGCAGCAGCAAAAGTAGTTCGGTGCTCTCCACTAAATCGCGCCTAGCCACCCGTAGTGTCCCTGATAAGAAGTATATTTCAGAACTGTTATGTTTCCAGTTTGAAGCATTCATGGGACGGGTTATACTAAGTGATTATTATTTGCTAATTATATTATAGTTTCTAATTATTTATTTTGTTGGTAGATTATTTGATATTTATTTAGAATAATCAAAAATATGATTGACAATGTGTAATCAAATCATCTTGCTGCCATAACTAAAATTTAGTTGACAGAATAAAATTTTGTTCTCAGTGTGGTAAAAATATCACCACACAAAACACTTATGTATTGCATTCGCCTTTGATCCTAGCGGGCATTGGAAATCTTCAGCGGATTCTGGCCTATGAGACAGTGATCCACTAATATGAAATTCCTCAGGACTATGTGAATCAGTGATAATACGAAGTATTAATTCTTTAGGCTGAATTACAGAGCACCATATTTTTGCTGCGCTAATCCAAAATATTTGTCTTGGCGTATAATGAAGTCCAGGAAGTTTTGGTTCTTGTTTGTGATGATCAGCCCAATTTCTTAAAGAAAAATTAAATTTGCTGGTGAACTGTGAGCCTTATTTGACTTTCATAGCGGCAGATTCGTATTAGTTTTTTGATGACTACTTTATCAGCTTTATAGGTAATCAATTTAGCTACTTAACGCATGATTATCTTTGCTAAATATATTATAGTTTCTAATAATTTATTTTATTGGTGGATTATTAAATATTTATTTAAAATAATCAAATATATGATTGGCAACGGGCAATCAAATCATTTTATTGCCATAACTTTGCTAAAACTTTGTCGTCAGAAAAAAATTTTTTTCTCAGTATGATACAAATATTACCACACAGAACACTTATCTATTGGATTCATGTTTGATCCTAACGCACAGTTGAAATCTTTAGCGAATTCCGGCCTATTAGACAGTGATCCAATAATACGGAATTCTCCTTGAACATGTGAATCAGATGCAATAATGTGTGATGCGAATTCAGGTCGGAGTTTAGCGCACCACCCGTTTGCTGCACTAATCCAAAACATTTGTCTTGGCGTATAATGAAGTCCAGGAAGTTTTGGTTCTTGTTTATGATGATCAGCCCAATTTCTATACGCTAAATATGCTTGTTTTATACCTCCATTGTCAGCAATATTTTCACCTTGAGTACTAAAACCTACCACCTAAGTAAAGAACCATAAAATAAATGGCAATCATTATAAGACACATTTAAATAAGTGATTGTTATACTAAAGTAAATTACTTATTTTCTTACGTTCATTCCGATTTCTTTTATAGTATAATTGTCGTATTGATCGATTATACATTGAGCCTTCCTGAGGTATTTTTCTTTGGTAGATGGATCCCACCAATCGACTAGATTACCATTTTTGTCATACTGACTCCCTTGATCGTCGAAGCCGTGAGTAATTTCATGACCAACTATAAACCCAATGCCCCCATAATTCAAGTATTTTGGACGGTCTTTATCAAAAAGATTACCTTGAAAAATTCCAGCCGGGAAATCTACAAAAATTAAAAAAAAAAAATCAATGCAACTCATAACTTATTCTTATAATTACAGTCAACTAGAGAGCCCGTTATAAGCCTCCGTTAAAATTGTCAAAATTACAAGCAAGCTATTACAAGCTAATTTAAACATTATTAAGAGGATGTGCCATCTATTCTCTTTCTCACACACATGTGAACGAACGGAACTGTTCTTGTTGCACTTACATTAGCAAATGGAAATTTCAAATGAGCCGTTCTCAGATATAAACTGCAATTTCCGAACGAGAAACATTTCATTCGATAAATAATAAGTTTACGCATCGAATGACATATTTTGTTTAATAATTTGGGTCTTTACCTGTGAAAATGGTTCATTTGAAAATCACCTGGTACACTCTCTTAAGTAAAATATAATTTATTGTTCATAATTGTAATCATGAATTATATTCAAAACTTCTGTTACAATTGAAAAGTTATGTTGAGCATTATGTTTATCAATAAAATTATTTTTTTTATAAATACTGTAATCAATACCGTTATCATTGTAATCACCTTTATTAGTGTAAAAAGAGTAGTATTTATTTAAGCGCTATAAGCAGCAGGTAAATGAACCGTTTTCATGGATAAAAACCCTAATCATTAAATGAAATATTTCATTCGATGCGTAAAGTTATTATTTATCGAATGAAATGTTTCTCGTTCGGAAATTTCAGTTTATATCTGAGAACGGCTCATTTGAAATTTCCATTTGCTAATGTAAGTGCAACAAGGACCGTTCCATTTGTTCCCATGTGTGTGAGAAAGAGAATAGGTGACAAATCCTCTTAAAATCATATAAAATAAAACAGGTTCATAATGGGTAGTCGAAAACAAAACTAAACGCACGGTACTGGGAAGACTGAAATTCTGAGAAAAATTTCTTCTAAGTCCCCTAGAGCAGGCTTATGAGGGGTAGTCGACTGTAATTATTAATAATTTATGTGATGAACAATAAATTATACATACGAATAGAGTTTCCCAGTAATGAAGCATAAGCATCAACCATAGTTGCATGGCCAAATCCTACCCAATCACTCTTGTTCACGGGTTTTTTCAACTCGCTGATGGTGTATTCTCTGTCAAATAGGAACGAAGTTAAGATATTTCCTAAATATGAAGCATTTTCATCAAGTTTTAGGTTTTTATAAAGTCCATCTAATTTAGTGTCATTTAAAAGCTCATCAGGGTATGCAATATAGATAGTCATAGATGCAACTTTATCTAAAGCATGTTTCCTCGTTTCTTCATCCATCCAGTCAACCTATCATAAATTATTCAAATTACTCTCTAAATCTGAAACAGTGAAAACCACTGGAAAATAGTGTATACACACTATTTCACTGCTATAAGTATACCACGTAGTATACTTATAGCTGTGAAACAGTGAATAGTCACTGTTTCAGATTTAGAGAGTAGTAATATAGTCTGCGTTTAATTATCATAAGTAAATACAATGACAAATAATTAATTAATTACTGTTTTTAATGTTTTCATGAACTGATCACGTATGTCCAAAATCATGTCTCTGGCATTTTCTCTGGCGTCTTTGTTAAAGTAGTTTCTTACATACATCGCTCCAATGCTAATTGGTAACATACGGGTGACAGTAGCAACACACTCTTTCCATCTAGGTCCTCTATCCGTTTCACCATTCAAAACTTCATTAAATTCAAGTTGTCTTTTACGAATTTCATCATTTAAGTACTCCACAGTTGAAGCAATAGCACGCCATATTAGATAATTAGTTTGTATCCTTTTTGATGTTACCTTCATCAGTTGTTCAAAGTTTGACATGAAAAGAGGAGAACTAACAATCACTGTGTCGTTATCGTCAAATTGGTAGAAAGGCTCGAGAACTCTATTAAAATATTTTTTCCAAGAGATACTTGGGTATGCATTTGATAATTCAGCAACTGTCATTGGATTGTGCAGTAAAGTTGCGTTACGCTGAAATATACCCGGCAAAGAAATCTAGAATTTTTGATATAGTTTTTTACATCATACCTTTTATAATCAATTAATAAAGTTTAATTTATTATTAAGGTTGTAATCAGATAACTTTTGCCGTTTTTCATGCTTTTATGCAGGGGTCTTTTTTTTTTTTAGAAGGAACAAATGAAAAATTTTGCATTTTTAATATGTTTCTATTTACATCTTAAGATAACAAAATAGTATATTTTACACCTAGGACAATAACATGTGATCTGAAGCTTTTTATTTACTGTCCAATGTGTGGATACTATTTTTCTCCTCTCGCTGGAAGCGGAAAGCGGCAACTTTGTTTCGCGCGGCGGGACAAAAGTTGACGCTTTTCTCCCGAAGGGAAAAAATACTTTTTTTTTAAGGAAATTAAATAATTTATTATTATTATTGTCACTTGAAATTGACGCCTCAAAAAAAAGCATGTGGATGGCCCGGGTGATATTGACTCTTGAGGACATCCAAAATTAAAAATTCTTGAGTATTCTTCTTCTATAGACATGTCATTCTCGTCGGAAATAGGATTATGAAATTTTATTGAAAAATAACAAAATGGCAGACTTCGATAAAAAAGTCATTTTTTCTTCGCATAAAAAGGGTTGTAAAATGGAAAGCTAGGGGTGAAAAAATTAATCCTAGTTCCGGCGAGAACTACAAGTGTGCAAAATAACCAGTTTAAGTTTAAGACCAATAGGTTTAATAGAAAAAAAGTTATGACTTGGGCTGACCGTAAAAACGTTGTTTCAAGATAAACGCGTTTAAAGTTTCAGTAACTTTTGGCACGCAACTATGAGGCGCTCTCGAAAACTCCTTGTAACTCTGTTCCTATTTCGAATTTAAGTTTGAAATTTTCACAGTATATTCTCAATATATTGTATTCTCAAATTAAGCAAAAAAAATTGTTCAATCCGAGTTATCAGACTACTACCTTAAATTATACCTTGGCAAGTTTCATTTCAAATTCAAGAGAATCCATAAGTTCTTTTTCAGCGCGTCTTCGATCAGCACCAAGAATCACCGCAATATCAACCATGTATCGGTAATATTCTTCAATAATATGACCTTTAAAACCTCGTACTAAGTATAGTCGTGTTAAGCCAAGCACAGGATCATCTAGCTGCAATAAAATTTTTTTTCAAAGATTTTTTGTTACCCAAAATTATAGTTAATATTAAGATATTAACTTATTTTCCGAAAAAAATATTTTTTTTAATTTCCAGTAACCCAAGCGGCACAAAAAGAAGTTTTTGACTTTTTTTTAAATTCAAGTCAACAATTAGGGTTACATGATAATGAATTGTCGCCCTCAATTTAACAAAAAGTCAACAATTTTTTTTGTGCCGCTTGGGAACTTAAATCATGTTTCTCAATAAATAAGGGTGAATATTTTTAAAACTTACATATATAACACGCCTCGAACTGTTTGCACGATCTAGATTGATAGAAAAGCCTAGTAAAGTATTTAAACTATAACCCAGTTTTCGGAGGTTGGAGACGATTGTCGTCCAATCAGATTCATGATCGTTCCACGTATCTCCTTCTAGTACTGGCCATCCTCCAAGTTTCTTTAGAATATCCATCAAAGGAGCATATCCTTGTTCTTCAATATAAGCTAGAAGTAACAATTTTATTACCATCAATTCAATTCAAGGTAATCATTCGAGAGAAAAATAAAAGCACTGACTTTTATTCATGCAACTCGAGTAAAGGGTTTTTGCAAGCCTGAATGCATAAGGCATATCCGTTGAATTTAGATCTTCTAAACTTCTTCTCAATTGGTTTGAAATTAGATTTTCACCAGCACTAAATGAATCATACCGCATATCGTGATCGGGAATAATAGTTGATTTAATAAATCCACCACAAGCAAATTTATAAAAGTCATCGCAAGGGTCAACAGATGAATCCATATTTTTTAGGATCTCTGAGGCTAAAAGAAATTTTGTTTTGTATTGCCGATGATTTTGTTTCATTACAACCTGACAATCAACCATTGCTTACCGGTATGGATACAAGATGGTGAGTCGCAAACATTATCTGAAATTAGAACAACAATAGGTGAGGTTTGGGATCTTAAATTGAGTCCAAAGCAGTAAACTTTTTGTTGTCAAAATTAATACAAATCGCCTGTAAAAACAGCTTACACTAATTTGTGTTTTTTTAACATATGTCGATGAGTGTAAAAAACTCACACATATTTTAAACGTAACACTAATAAATGTTAAAATATTATGAGTTAATTGGACGATTACATATGTGAAAGTATTATTTTTGTCTAAAATAACATTTTTGTATGTTAGAAAATAAGTTGATTAAAACTAGTTGAACGAGATAATGACATCGGAGCGTTGAATATTCACATGAAAATGGTAAATATTCAAATTTTAGCTCGCACATTTTTTACGAATTGATGAATTATTTTTTACCGCGTAAAGCTTTCCTGCTTAGGGTAATATTTCAATTTTTACGTCGGCTGCTCTAATGCATTGGTGATTTCCGGTAAAAAAGGAACCAAAATAAGTAATGTATTCACTGAAAATCGTAAATATCGCAAAAAAATGACTAAAAAACTTCGGTAGTCAACAAAATATCTCGTATTCGATAGCCATTTTACTATGCGATATTATTGTTGATGGAGCAATTTTTCTTTTTTCGTCATCTATTGATATAGAGCACTATATTGTTTTCGTTGAAGTATATTTTATATTTGAAAATACTATGTCGTGAATATTAAATATTTTAATTAAATAAATTTTCTGGTATTAAGATCAGTTTAAAGTCTATGAAACAAAATTTAATGTTTGTGTTTACCATTTTGGTGATTTATTTCTAGTTATGTTTGTAACTTCCCGCCAAGGAAGGAATACATGTGTGTGTGTATTATGACATATTAATTATATAGTCTTCTCAAGGACCCTAGCGTAGTTGCATTAGACGGTTATTTAATATCTATTCGTTTTAAATAGTTGTCTGAAATTGCAATCGAGTTTGTTAAATTAATTCCATCAACCTTCAAATCACATTAAATATCATGTATGCTTTCATTGCAATAATGTCCAAATTATTTTAGCAATATAAAAAAAAAAATGATAGTTAAAAAAGAACAATATATTCACCTGCACCTGTGCCACTGCATGACCGCGAGTTCTTAACTATTACACCAATACTTATTGCCAAAACAATAACTAAAATGACTGCAACAGATACAGCTATTATCAGTTTCAGTTCCTTAGATGTTCGACTCCTCCAGCATGACCAACATGGCGACGGCGTACTAAAAATTGTATGACTACGGTCAGTAACACTGTTTTTCGATTATCTTCAGAGAAAAAAGTATAGTAAAAATTTCAATACTATAGTAAAATTTACTACCAGATATGAAAAAATACATTCTGTATTGTAATTATTCCTAAAAGTTTTGTAAAATTTACTAGTTAGTAATAATTACATAATAAGATATTAAAAATTACTATGCGTAATGTATTTTTTGCTAAGACGATTATATTTTTTACTATTTGTACACTGTAAAAAGAGCGGTGTTAAAAATGGACTCATTTTAACTCCGGCCGGTGTTAAAATAAAATTACACCGGTGTAGGAGAAGTAATTCACCGGTGTTAAAAATACTGGTGTTAAAGCGGGGTAAACTGCGTCCGCTCAGAGAATTAACTTTGGAAAGCTTACAAAACGCAAAAAATATCTTGACACACGCACACACACACACACACACACACACACACACACACACACACACACACACACACACACACACACAAACTCACGAGCGCACACACGCTTGCACGCACACACACTCAAACATGCAAGCGCACACACACACACAAGAGCGCACACACACACACATGGGCGCACACACGCACACACGTGAGCTCACACATGCATACGCACCCACGTGAGCTTACACACATGAGCTCGTACATGCGAGCTCACACGAATGAGCTCACACGTGTACACGCGCGAGCTCACGCACAGCTCACACACGTGAGCTCACGCACAGCTCACACACGTGAGCTCACGCATTTACATACGAGTGCGCACACGCACACGCACGTGAGCTCACACACATGAGATCACTCATGCACACACGTGAGCTCACACACATGAGCTCACATACAAACGCACACATATGTGCACACATTCCCAAAGTGAAATATTTTTACACCGGAAAATTTCATTTAACACCGGTGAAGAATATTTACACCGGCGGCGGCGTTATTTTTACACCGCTTTCGGGGATAAATTTAACACCGAAAATTTTAACACCTACACCGTTTGGACTTACCCCGGTGATTTTTTACAGTGTATAGTAAATTTTACTATCGAGTACTATTAATAAATACAAATTTAAGAAAGTAAATTTTCTAATACAATACAGGATTTGTTACTATACAAAATATTAAAAATTACTATACGCAATGTATTTTTTGCTAACACGATTATATTTTTTTACTATCTGTATAGAAAATTCTACTATGTATAGATAAAATTAAAAGTTGGTGAGGATAGCATATACAAAGATGTATTACAAGTTCTGAAACTTTTGTTCAAAGGACACATCGGGCCGTCAGACATTGGAAAGGACTCGCGCGCGGGAGATCAGGGTTCGAGTCTCGGTTGAATCAAGTGATTTTTTAAAAAACAAAAATCCACCCCAACATTAATACAGATGACAGAAATAATAATAATAATAATAATCAATAATAATAATAAAAAGTTGAAAAACTATTAAAAATTTAATTTAATTTTTTTCCATTCTAATAGTAAAATTTACTAAACTGGGATAGTAAAATTTACTAAACGACTTGTAAAATATGCTAATCTGTTTATGAATTTTTCATATAAATCATAAGCGTTTCAAGATTACTATCCAAATTTAGTAATTATTCTCACATTTTTTAGTAAAATTTACTATATTTTTTTCTCCGTGTATAAACATATATTTTTTTTTAACTCATATTGAATACAAAAAATATTTTACAGATAAGGAAAATCTCTTATTCACCGCAGTAATTATTGTAATTTTCATGCTCATGGACAAAGTAATTAAAAAAAATTATAGATGCCAACGATGAATTTTTTCGTAACAAGCATACTTATCGAAACAATTAAAATAATCGCGAAGCCAATTATATCTCCGATATAAATTGAGCTCCGCAACTTAAAAATTAGCATTCAATATTCAGTACTTGAAGTTAATATTTGAAACTACTTTATTTCCATCGACTCAAGTTCGTCTTTCAAGACCGCAAGTTTTAATAATCGTCATATAATTAATTGCCAAATTTATTTCATCATATATTTTTTCTTCTTAATTCATATTTTGTTAGTTCCCAAATTTATTCTGGTATTTTTTGGAATTTTCGGTACACTGTAAAAAGAGCGGTGTTAAAAATGGACACGTTTTAACTCCGCCCGGTGTAAAAATGAACCCTGATTAAAAAAGTGAATTGAAAAGTATTGAAAATTATTTCAATTCTTTTCAATCCCTCGGCGGTTTTGGAAAGTATTGAATGGAATTGAAATTTCGATCGTTTGAATACTTTACAATTCCAAAGTGGAATTCGAAAGTATTGAAAAGAATTCAATCTTTCATCATTTCATCATCGGATTATTTAAGTATTGAGAAGGATTCGGAAAGATTCAAAAATTTCAATTCATTTCAATCTTTTTCAATCCCACACTTGATCCGAAATGTCGGATTATTTAGGTATTGAGAAGGATTCGGAAAGATTCAAAAATTTCAATTCATTTCAATCTTTTTCAATCCCACACATGACCCGAAATATCGGATTATTTAGGTATTGAGAAGGATTCAGAAAGATTCAAAAATTTCAATTCATTTCAATCTTTTTCAATCCCACACTTGATCCGAAATGTCGGATTATTTAGGTATTGAGAAGGATTCAGAAAGATTAAAAATATCAATTCATTTGAATCTTTTTCAATTCCTCGGAAGTTCAGAAATTCTTTTATTATTTTGGGATTGAAAAGTATTCATTTTATGTCAAAATGAAAACCTTGGGGTATAGAAAGTATTCGAAAGGATTCATTTCTCATTTTTTTCAATACTTTTCAATTTACTTTTTTAATCAGGGTAACCCGGGTCGAAAAAAAATCTTAATTATGACTTAAAATTCAAGTCAAAATCCTTCAACTCAACTAAGTTAATTTTTTTAGTCAGTGTAAAATTTCCATTACATTTGACTTAGATTTGACTTTTTGTGGCTTAGTTAGGATCGATTTAAGACAAAATAAGTCACGTTTAGGTCAAAACTGGTTCAGTTTGGCTCTATTTCCTTTAGATTTAAGACAAAAAAAGTCACATTCAAGTCAGAATTTCGTCGATTTAAATACATTTTACTTAGATTTAATTAAAAAAAAGTTTCATTTAAGTCAAAATTGATTCAATTGAAATATATTTTATTCAGATTTAAGACAAAAAAAGTTACATTAAAGTCAAAATAAAACAAAATTAGACAGTTACAACGCAAATTTAAAATAATATACTAATTTTGTTTCCCAAATAAAAATGAAGATGTAATTCATCAAATTTTGGTAAACTAGAAAAAAAAAAGTGTTCGAAAAAACATCAAAATTTAAACAACAAAATTTATTTCCTTTCCACGTACATGAATAATGAATTTTCTAATGAGAATTAAAGTTTTATTTATTCCATGCTTCTAATGAGAATAATGATAAAAAGTTTGGAAAATCCAAATGAGCATGCCTTAAGCGGTCGGGTCATACACGAATTATTTAGATTAAATGTTTACGTTACGATTTGTTAATTTTTTCATAAAGACTCCTATTTTTTTCTTTTTTTTTTGCTTACATTTTAGGAACTATTAAACTAATTTATTATTATAGAAAATTATTATAGAAAATATTAAAAAATTCCCGCGGATAGAATGGAAATCTTTGCTAACGCCATCTCGCACGCTCCGATAGAAGAAGCAGGTCTTCACTAACTCTGTTTATATATTTTTTTTATATATGGCAGCCTGAGATATAAATTTTTAAGCTTCGACAGTGCACATTTTATTATTTTATAATTAAACGAATAATAATAGAGTTGTGGATTTTTAATCAGTTTGTCACAATGAATTTACGGATATATTGAAATAAAATTTGAAAGAATTCGTTTTGTTTTTCGAAAGTTCTGGTGATTACAAGAAGAGTGTTACATGTATTTTACAGGATTTTTTTCTAAAAAGTTCATTTTTTATCTAAATTGTGGGTTGGATCAGCTGTTTATTGTTTAGAAAAATGACCATTGATGTTCTCTTTAATTGTGGTATGAAGGCTGACCTACTTTTATCACTATATTATTATTTATTTAAAAAAAACTCTGACGGAACCCAGTTTTTAATTTTTAGGCGAGAGTAGAGCATACCTACGCTCGCGCTTAAGGCATGCAAAATACTTCTAATTAGTAACATATAATTAATGATAGTAATAATTATTAGCAACAGTTATAATAATAATGTTAATTATAATAATAATAATAATAATAAACATTAAAAAATCATTCTTCTTATGTAGCATTTAAATACTTGAATGAAAAACGTTTTAGTCTTCTTCACTCTTTTATAAAAATAATTGATAAAATATGCGATTGTCAAAAAATTAGTAATTGTAAGTGCCTTGGCTATCATTTTGCAATAAAAACTCTTCTGCAAACAAAACCTTTCAAAGAGCCTGTCAGACTTCTCCAACTATCACACTTATATGAATTCATTGTAACTGAAAATGTATTTGCGATTCCTGTCGAAAATTTACTATCGGTATGTTTTTATATTAATACAGGTAATAAAACGTTTATTGCAGAATTGGTTAATCAATATGAAAATGAATGATATTGTAAACAAGAGCTTATACAAATTCTTTAGGAACAGAATAAAAAAAATCCTTGCAATAAAAATTTTTTTAATAGTAATTTCAATTTAATCAGAAATAATTTCCAAAAACGTTGCTACCCTAGTAGAAATGATATCGAGTTTCTGTCAAGTAACTGGCCAGTTTTACTAGAGATCGAGCAGAACATGGCGGCTTCAGTGAAACTATCAATTTTGAATATTGAGGTTATCAAGGGTTATAAAAAATTGTCAAATAAAATAAAAATAATGTTAAATAAACGATATGACATAAACGTTTAATTTATATTTATTTATATTATGAAATAAATAACATCATTAGATTAATAGAATAACAACAATAAATCTGACAATAAAGTAATTATTTGATTTTATCGCCCACAGTCGCAATTCATTTATTGTGTCAACTTTTTTTTCCGCATCCATTTTGTAATATATTTTGTAAAATATTTCCACGTTAACATACACAAATTTTAATTAATTCACACTGTTTTTTAATATTTTTTAAAACAACGACGCGTACAGGTTAACAGAAAAAAATAAACAGACACACACACTAGTAAAGGTACTGTGTCGGTGTGACCAATGTTTATGACTTAGTTGTAGGTGGCGCGATTTCGAGTTTTTACTCGATCTCACTAGCCAGTTACTGGTTTATATCGAGTGAAAACTCGATTATTTCTACTAGGGTATAATCAAAATTGAGTTTTACTTTTAGATTAGTATAATTAATAAATAAGTATAAAAACGACATTCGATTTGACTTAATTTTTAAGTTAAAATTAAGTCAAATATAGAACTAGATTTCGAATTGATAACCAGTTGTTTTTTTAAGACAAAATAAGTCAAATTTAAGTCAATGAAATAATTTAAGCTAAAAAAAGTTGAATGAAACTAAACAATTTAAGTCAAAAAAAGTCTAATCTAAGGCAAAAAAGTTAAAAAAAGTCAATATTAAGTCAAAAAAAGTTGAAAAAGTTGAAATGTGGTATACAGTTGTCGGCATATCGACGACTTCAAAAGAAATTAAGTTAAATCAAGTCAAATTTAAGATTTTTTTTTTTACCCGGGAAGCGTTTCAAGATTACTATCCAAATTTAGTAATTGTTCTTATATTTTTTAGTAAAATTTACTATATTTTTTTCTCCGTGTAGGGTTATGATTATAATAATAAGACTCACAACCCCTTCCCAGGTAAAATAATCATCAAAACTATTTTAGTTTTAACCCACTGTAATCGTTATTTTGGCGATCACAGTTCCTTTGATACATTTTGTTTCATTCAAATATATGACTATTGTCAATAAATATTTTATTTCGCCATCTTTATTTACTACCAGCATTGAAAATATCGTTCAACAAAAGAAATTTTCGACTTTCTTTGGGGGGTTGTCTGTTTTGCCCACCCTGGATAATTTTTTTAGGGGGTATCCCATTCTGCCCCCAAAAAAGGAAATTTTTCCTTTAAGGGCAGCCGAAAATTTTTTCTATTCACTTTATCATTAAAAAAATATATCTAACGTATTTGAGTCTCGAAAAACTTAGTATTTCCTTAACTACCTCGTTATGCCCCACCTCCTTTCCCTTCATATATGTATATATTTTTTTCTGATACCTTTGTTATCGTTCTTATCAAAGAGTTTCATAACTGTTCGAAGCAATTATCAGCTCAATGTCATTTCTTTTAGTCAGTCTTATCTGTTCAAAAACAATTAAATTAAATTGTTCAGGATGTGGTCGATTATATTTAGTGCAACAAATACAAGCTCAAAGTTTTCTATGTAATATACATATATACCACCGACGTCATTTGTACACTTTCAAAAGTTGAATATATAAGGAGGAAATATTTCCCTTGTACTTCATAATTTTGCTATTCGTCTAAATAACAGGTACGTTTAGCTCTAATATCAGTTTAAATGAACTTTTTAGTTCAAATACGACGTCACGATAATTTTAATTTGCAACCTCAATAAATAAAAATTATTTTGTCCACCAGTTCATTGCTTATTTCATTTTCTGTCACAGTTTCTTACCGGTTCAGCTGAAACATGATGAAAAGTGTCTTGTTGATTTTAATGATTGGATCATTAATTGTTGCAACTATGGGCTGTGAAAGTACACCGCGTAAATGGGTAAGTATCGAATTACAACTTACTCAATACACTGTAAAAAATTTTTGGACTGGACATTCGACGTATGATGAATGAATCCGGAGCGAACTCGGAATGGATGGCTTTTTATTTATTTAATCCCTTGGATTGAATTTCACCCCAAATGGGGAGTATGAGAATGATTCTGAAGTTAGTAGACAATTATCAATTTGTTGATTTTTTTTCAACAAATCAATTAAAAAGAAAAAAGAAAAAAATGCACATGTAGAAAATTTAAAAAGCTATAGGTGCAATTTGTTGAAAAAATTTTTTTTTCCAATAGATTTTCGTTTATAAAAAAATCAAAAAATTATTAGACCTCGGCTAACTTCGGCTTCTGGAGTGCACTCTTTATGCACAGAAAAAATGTATGTCTTGACACAATAATTTTTTTCGCAGCCCTAAAAATTTTGTATCCCCCCCAAGAAAATTTTGGATTTCAATTTATGGTGCAAAAAATTTATTGGGGCGAGTAAAAATTTTTTCCGCCAATAAATACTTTTTTCTGCGTGAAAAGTGAATTTTTTTTCAAAACGCCGGAACTTTGGTTGACGTCGGCTAACTTTAGTATCATAGAGTGAATTCAGATTGAAGTAATAGTATATTACATACCTAGGCCAGTAAAATAAGAAAAGTCTCAGAGCACATGTAATTGTTGGCCGAGGCGAAGCCGAGGCTGACAAACATGTGGTCTGAGGCTTTCTTTTTTACTGGCCAAGGTGCGTATACTATTTTTCTGCTCGACGAAGCCGGAAAGTTGCAACTTCGTTTAGGGCAGCGGCCCGAAAGTTGCCACTTTCCGGCCGAAGGGCAGAAAAATAACTTTTAGCAGTGTATGTACTTAGTTATTAAAAGTTGTTATAATTATAAAATTTTAATTTTTGCATCACAGTGTCATCCGGTTGCTGGTTATACTTGCTGTGACCCACTGGAGTGCAATAAAGGCTGGTTCAAGCAAGGAATTTGCATCAGGGAACAAGATCCATTTTATAACGGAAAATAATAAACGAATTCAAATAGATAAATCTTTTGACAGCTACCCTATCATTTATATTTAAAGTGAATAGAAAAAATTATCAGCTGCTGGGAGTACTAAACTGTCGCCTATCGCACACTTCAAAAAACATATCGTGCAGTATCATTGTTTTTTTTTTTTTTTGCAAGTAATGAACCAAGCATCGATAATCAACACGTAAGAAAGTCACATATTATGATTATCTTTATCTATAGTCACTTGTGTATTTCTCAATAAAAATTTTATGAAAACTCTCGTTCGATGTTTATAAATTATGACTTTAATCATTTATGCTTTCGATACAATTTATGAATATAAATTAATAAATAATAATATAATATTATTCATCAATATTTATTATTAATCATTAAATCATATATTTAAGAATTTTATTTACTGGATAAAAATAAAAATGTCGCGTGGCCCAAAACAGTAGCATCGGTCGCGTGTCGCTATTTTCTGTTTAGCTGTTAAATTTTTTTCGGGTTACCGGCTACTTTTTTACGGCAGTATAATGACCATATCAACCCCTTTTTTAAGGAAAGAAAGTAAATATAATTTTACGACGAGCGATATGCCACAACAAAAGGGGTTTGTAAACATAGTAAAACAGCAACCGGTTAAAAAAGGCTACTGCCCTGGTAGAAAGGGATCATTGGCCAAGGCTCGGACCAGGCGTTGGCCAGTCGTCATGCCAGAGTCCCGAGCCTTGCGGTCAAGCCTTGGCTGAACCATTAGGTGAGCATTGGCCAAAGCCTTGGATGATGTCCATGTCCCAAGCCTTGGGGAACAAAATATCAAGCCTCGGCCGAGTCTTGGGAAACGAAAAATTGAGCCTTGGCCAACACGGAAAAAAATAAATAGAACTGGCTACCATATCAGATAGTAGTCAGTGCCATCTGTAGAAAAAAAAAATTGAGATAGCAGTGGGTCCTATCTACGTAGTACTGGCTACTCTCTACATTGTACTCAGCGCCATGTCGGATGTTGCTCACTACTATCTTACATATTTCACTCTTACATATTGCCCAGTTCTATGTACATATATACTGTACGACTTTCCGTAGTCGTCGCCTCACACGGCACCACCTAACCTATTTAAGCATCCATTTTCGCGTCTATTTTGTGTATCGGGTATAATTGTTGCCAGCAGACGCTTAATAAATGAATTATTTTATTTAATCAAAATTATTTATCTATCATTTATTTATTAATGATAAAGATTTTTACACGTCTCATATCATTTGCAACGCACGTGACGTTAGATAGGGCTCAGAACGAGACGGTTTAGCTGTCAGAACGATACGGTATAGGTCTCAGAGCTATGTACCGTATTGTTGTCAGAATGATATAGTAGATCGTTGCAGTAACAATCTAGTAGATAACTTTTTCGTATTGTTACTGTAACTATACAGTATATTTTTTTCTCCGTGTATATATGATAAATCATATATTAATCAATATTAATAATTTTGCCGCCATATATGTTCAGTTATTTACCATATATTTTTAACTTCCCGCTAAGAAAATTGTAAATTTTCAAAAATTCGGGATGTTATTCGTTTCGGTCCGATTTACGAAAATCGAATTTCTATCAGATTTTGACGTTTTGAAGATCTAGGAAGCTCTCCTGACTAATTTCACGGTGATGTCCAAGTGTATGTATGCATGTATGTACGTACGTATGTAAATACCTGTATCTTTTGAACGGATAAACCGATTTTGAACTTTAAGGTGTCATTCGACGCGGCTTGTCAATATCTTGAAGCTGTAAGAAATTGGGCTTGATCGGTAAGGCTCGTTCAGAGATATTCCAAAAATAAAATTTTTTAAAAAATGTTCTTTTTGGATAACTTTTAATGTGCCCGATGGATTAATTCCAAAATCGACTGGGCTCTGAAGCTTTATAAGCCGCGTCGATTGCCACCTCAACCGTCTCAATCGGTTTATTCGTTTGAGAGATATCGTTGATGAAAGAAATAGTGAAAAACGTTTTTTTTTCGAATATTACAAAAAAATTGAATCAATCGATTTCAAAATCTAATCAGTTCTAGAACTTAATAAAACACGTCGATTGCCACCTTAACCGTCTCAATTGGTCGATTCGTTTGAAAGATATCGTTGGAGAAAAAATGGTGAAAAACGTTTTTTTTTTCGAAAACAACAGCATACAAAAGTATTTTCGAGCTCGAAAATGTATTCACAATAATGTTTTCGAGGTCCTTGAGCTCGGAAACAGCGGGAAGTTTTGGGGCTGGCCCGCAGGGTCAACCGATAGACCGATTTTTTTTTTTGTTCATGCATGATTATATATAATTATATATCATCAGATCCTGCCAATTTTTAGATCTAATCATTTATAAGTTATTGTTTATATGATTAAATAAAATCATTTTTTCCCGGGTATATATAACTTTATATGATTATATAAGACTTTATATGATTATATAAGATTTTATAAAGTCATATAAGTTTTTATAGGACCAATTTCATTATAATACTATATGGTTTTATTTGAGTCACTTTTATATAATTTATATATGATCATATAAGAACTTTTTTTCCCGGGTGGATCATAATAATATCTTAAATTTGACGTTTTTTACTTAAATGGATACTAAGTAGGTTCAGTTAGCCAAAATCGAGTGTGTTTTTCATCTATTTTTGACTTGCTTTTCGACATACTGTTCATATAAGTCAATAAAATCGAATTTGACTTGTTTTTGGCTTAGTTCATTCAAATTTAAGTCGAAAAAGTTAAATTTGAGTTATTTTTCTGACTTGGAAACCATTCAAAAATAGCATCAGTGACACATAACTGATATATTCCTCCAACCACTTACAGATATGTCAATTCAACTATAATGAATTTCTGAAATTTTCAATAAACTTTAAGGTAAAAAAAAAAATTCATTTTTTTTCTTTAAAATTTTGGGAAATATAGCACTTGTGACTAGAAAAGCTAGTTAAAATTATTATACTTTTGTAATAATCAATTTCTAACTACGTATACTATGAATATCACTCTCAGTGTGTATCAATTTATTTTTAAAAATATTGACTGCATATTTAATTTATGAGGAATGTTTTCATATAAAATTTTATGAATTAATTTAATCATCTCAACTAAAAACTTACGTTTCGCTTGTTTTGTCTGTGTTATTTTTAGACTGTAACCCTGTGTTTTCCATTTTGTTAAATGTTGTCCTCACAATGTAATTTATGCCCCGAACAAAAAACACTATTAGTAAATGTGATAATCCGTACGCTTTGTGACATGAATGTATGAAGCACGGATTTTCCGTCTTCTTGTTACATATTTAGATAAATCAAATTAAAAATATACTATTTTTTTTAAGTAAGGTATTGTTAGTTCGTATTCAAATTGGTACTCTCGAATAAATTAATATTAATTTTCTATCTATTGCGGAAAAAATTTGAATTTAAATTAAATAGGTGTTCGAATATTCAATATATAACTGAAAGCTGAATCGGTATACAATTAAATTAAGATATATAAATAAGATTTATCAATCTTTGAATTTTAAATGTAGATCGCAAGAGTCTTGAAACAACCTACTAGTACCAGCTTTTCGTAACAGACTGGAGATCCTTTTTTTTCGGAAATGGAAAACTGGCCCCTGAGGAAAGTAGAAGGAGTAGGTGGTGTTTTCCTATGCAGAACTAGGCTTATCCGGTGGTCTCTATTCTCCCCACTGTCCTTTGAGTACCAATGCTTCGGGTATGCACCCTCTCCACATGGGTTCCTATCTGAAGTCACAGTGGATCTGTTTCCATCCCCTCTACAAAATATTATTCATCAAAATAATTTATGATACTGATTTTACAGTATTACAGATGAATCTATTCTGATTCGTTCAAGATTTATGATCAAATTCTACATCTTATCATAAATCTCGAAAGAGTCGAGTTTTTAAATTGACAGAGCTAAACGCAAACAGACCACCTAAGATTGTTTGTGATATAAAAATTTTAATCATCTTAAGAGGCTCATTATGCCTATATTCCCCCCTTTCCCTCGGATACAACAGTAAAAGGTTTTAATCTTAAATTATTTAAAAATTACATTTTTTAAGTTGTTATTTTTGAATCAACTATTGAAAATGATAAAAAATTCAAGTATGAATTCAAAAATTCAGTAAATCAAACGTGACCACGACGTAGTTTATCTTATTTATTTCACTTGCAGTACCCACAGTACTTAAAGTGTTAAATAACAATGGTTTTATACCTGAGTTAGTTTACCTGGCTTCACCAATTTAAACGACTCCCAAACTTCTCAAATGCTGCTTTCTTAAATTTGATATAGTGAAAATAGTGACTATTCAATGTTTACTAGTGAAAAGTATGTCACTAATTCAAATACCCATGCAGAAACTGCCAGAGTTGAACGACGGGCCCCTACTTGGCCCAGCACTGGGGATCCTAGCTTTGGCACACCTATATTGGCCCATGCTTGGCTCAAGATTGGGTACTCAGTCCTGGCCGTAACAATGATTACCCGGGCTTGGGCCAAGACTGGGCAACTTAGCCGTGGCCATTCAATGACTTGGGCCAAGGTAGGATTACCCAAGTTTGGCTATACTTATGGGTTATATAAGTAGATCATATAAATATATCGGTTCAACATTAGTAGGTCCGTCCAGTAGCTACCGTTTGGACCTAGCAATCAGAAGGACGGCAGTTCGCGCCCAGAGCCCAGCAGAATTTTCACCGTGTTTTTTTCACATCATTTACCTCCCTTAGATAATTTAAACGTTAATGATCATGAATATTATACGAGGTTAATAATAATAAAAATTTTTTTAAATTAAATTTATTCGTTTCCTCGATGTATGGGCCAGGTCTGGCAACTAGGCTTGGCCCGAGATTATCATTCGACTTTTACCAAAACTGGGCTAAGATTGGCTTACAAGCCTGGCCCAAGGTTCTACAAAGTTGGACCAAGCTTGGTCCCGTGGTACTTTCCTCTCTGGGTAGTGGTATACTTTTCACTAGCAGTAAGTGACTATTCACTGCCAAATAGTAATTGTCACGTGATTTTCACTAATTCGTTTTTAGTGTCCTAGCGATCTCACCGTGTAAAAAAATTCTTAAAAAAGTGTTGACTATTCTAAACTTCCAAACGTGACACAACGACGAACTTTTTTTGAATGTTTTTTAAACTTGAAAATTCAAGGGAAAAATCAAGAAATGTCTCAGTATTATTAAGATATGCTAAAACGAAAAATGTTCAGAAACAGTTTAAAATCTGTTCTTTCTGAACGTATTTTGCACTGAAAAATGTTGATTTGTAGTATTATCAATTACTTTTTTCTGTGCATTTTCAGAAATTTGAAAATCGTTTAAAAAAAGTTCCTCATTGTATCAAAGTATTATTACTGCACATGATTTACACGATAAATAGTCGTATGTTAAAATAAATTGTAGCTTACACAAAATTCGATACTTTGAATTAAATCATTGAAATGAAGATTTTACCACAGCTTATTTACCAAATTCCCTTTGACTTCTAATTGATAACAACTGTAAGTAATTTTTTGCATCAAATCTATATCATGGCGATATTGTCTCTAGCGGATCCGAATTACGGTTTGTACCGTAAATTACGGGCATTTGCTGTACAAACACGTGTCAATCTACCATAATTTGCGGCATTTTTACTATAAACGAAGTACAACACCTTGTGGTAAAATACCGTAATTTTGTAGTTAATCCGCACAATTGCGATGAAATATCACAATTTCACTGTACTTGTAAGGTAAATACCGCAATTGTACAGTAAAATACTGTATTTTATCGCAATTTCCTGATTACCATAATTAACCCTCGCGAATTTGAATCACGGTGGGTTTGTTCCATTTTACCACTGCGATTACGCGGTGTATCCACCGTGATTCCACGGTGGCTTTACCACCGTGTATACACGGTGTTTCCACTGTGATTACGCGGTGGATACACCGTGGAACCACGGTGGTGAAATAGCACAAAGCCACCGTGGAATCACGGTGGATACACCGCGTAATCACAGTGGATACGCTGTGTATACCCGGTGGTGAAATGGAACAAACCCACCGTGTAACCACGGTGGATCCACGGTGTTTACACTTCCACGGTGTTTCCACCGTGATTCAAATCTGCGAGGATTAACCTAATTCGAATTAGTCAGGGGTTACTCCATGTATAGAAAATTATGGTGGCCATTTCTAGTTTATTTATAAAGTATTAACCCACAAAGTTATGGTAATAAAGTAAATGTCCTAATACTGGGACAACGAAAGGTATACGACTGATTTTCATCGTTTCAAAGATATTTTAATAGTTTTTAATAATATAAAAGTGAATTGGAGTCAATTTCTTTGTCTAGAAATGTCTTCGAAAAAAAATATGGACAAATGAAAACTTACATATCGCTTCATATTATTTGCAGTGCAATAAAAAGTAAAATTGCTAATTGAAATATTAATGCATCAATTATCTTACAAGTATTTTCATAGCTACTGAAAATTCACAATCATAAATTTTCAGGACCATCTATAAGAAGTTCGAAATCTGTATCTGGTTGTAAATCTTCATTAAGCTCAGAGAAATCATTTCATACTTTTTAGTCCGTTTTATTTTTATTAATAATTAATTTAAACAAGTAATGCCACAGTTAAAATGACTGGAAAACAAATTTTCTAAAAATATTATATTTTTTATTTAAATTATTAGAGTGACTTTTACAATAAAAAAATAATAACTCTTATACATAAAACATTTAATACGTAATACAAAATGAAATTTTATTAGTAGATTGTTTATAAGTAGCGAACTCATTTTTATCAAGTATAGTTAATGAAATTCAAGTTTTTAAATTAAATGTTTAAGATGTATGACTTACTCATGTTTTAAGGTCAAAACAAAATATACCAGACTCATTATAACGAAATTAAATTTCTATTAATAAATATCTCAATAAAATTTTAATGAAAATGTTTAATTTAAATTTATGATAATAATCATTATTCTTAAATAATTTTAAAGAAAAAACATCTACTCAAATTAACTTTAAATCGTCTGACTCATTTCTTTCACATAAAAATATTTTACTATACTTATATTTAAATTCCAATAATTATTTCTTCTTACAATAAAATCATAATTTATATTCAAACAGTAATTGCAATTAAGAGAAGCTTAAATACACTTATCATAATTCATTATTTATGTTGAATTTGTATCTATGCATACATTTATGTGTGTATACAGTAGTATTGTGCATGAATAAAGTTTCAATAGAACCAACTTTTAATTAAAGATTTAAATCTACGTTTTAATTATCATAACATCTTGAGTAATTCGTTACTATTAAAATGAACACATGAATGCCGTCGAGGGAATTCTCAGACCATGCCCCCACTTTACCAAAATACTTAATGTTCATGAACTATCATAATTATATTAAAATTTTTTGAATTAATCAAAAAAAAAGTTGAAGCATTAACGGAAAATGGACGATGCAGTTAACATTTGGCTGAAAAATAGATTTGAAAAAAAAATTTACAGTTATTGTTAATTTGGAGTTCAGCGTAATTTGATAAATAAATTTTAGCAAAAACTTGTCCATACTATAATTTTAAATGTCAAATTTTATAGGCTAAAATTTATTTACCAAATTTCGTTTAACTCCTAATAGATAACAACTGTAAAAAATTTGTTTTCTGATCTTTGTCTCGAAATTGTAACTGCGCTGTGCTTTTTTCAATTAATGATTCAACTTTTTTCAATTAATTAACAAAATTTCAATACAGTTATGACAGTTGAGTCATTAAATATTTTAAAAAAATGGGGAACTCTGTCTGAGAATGGCTTGAAAGTTACATCTTGTTAAACATAACTAAGTAATGACAATTTTAATTACTGTCTGTATTAAATCAGTGGTAAAACAGAAAACTTAAACTAATACATCGTGAAAATATTTATATGATAAAATATTCAATAAAAAAAACAGGGATTACTTCTTATAAAAACTTGAAAATTTTAAATAAATAAATATAAAGTAGTAAAAAGTAAACTTGTACGTTTAAGAACAATACATAATTATTCTATGTTTGATATCCAATCATCAATTTAAAAGTCCCTAACAATACAGCTTTTGCAGCTGTCATTTCTTCACAAGGATAAACATCGTATTTTCCCAATGTATTCAGAAGCGCAAATAAATTAGACATTAGATTTTTTAGTCTCTGAGGAGATAAATCTTGAGCAGAATCACTCGAAAGAATTTTGGTATATTCATCACAACATTCAACCAAGACCGTTGATACACGAAATGCAACTCGTTTTGGAATAATATTTTGCTAAAAATAAATAAAATAAATCGTTATATTTTAAATTGTCTTAATCAACCATTTTAAAATAATCAAATTTGCACTGAAAAAAAAGATTTTTTGGTGCGAAAAATTTTTACTTACTCCAAGAAAATTTTTACTCGCCCTAAGAAATTTTTCGCTTTATAAAAAAACAAAATTTTTTTAGGGCGAGAAAAAATTTATTACGTTAAGAAATTTTTTCTACACGGAAAAAAAATAGGCACTGCAACACAGGACAAAATTCTGTTGCTGCAACAGGATTTTGTCCTGTGGAAGCTATAGGATAAGGTACAAGTTTCATATACTAATTTTTTTTGTCAGTTTGGAAAAAAATTCAAATTTCGAGCAAACTTTAGAGTTTTAAAGAAATTTTAAATTTCGAAGAAAATTCAAATTTCAAAAAAAATTTGAATTTTGAAATTTTTTTCAAATTTTGGAATTTTATTACACTGACAAAAAAAAATTGGTATGTGAAACTTGTTCCTAATTCTATTGTTTTCACAGGAAAAATCCTGTTGCAGCCCCTGTTTTTTTTTTTTTTTTGTGTAGTCCTAAGAAATTTTTTATTTCATTTCATAATAGAATATTTTTCTTGCGCCAAGAAATCCTTTTTCTTGGGTACATAAATATTTATTACCATACAAGCTGATGGGAAGTCATGGCCTGGGTTCCAATCATTAACACAAGCGATGCAGTCACACCAATAACTTCGAACATTTTCCAGTTTAGCTCTGCGTTCGGAAGTCGGTTTATCTTGAAAATCGGGTCCATAATTTAAAAATATCTGTTGCCCTTTTTTGATAGGATGTATAGATATAAAGGTCGTTAAATCACGGCAATCAAATCTTTGTATATCAGGGTCACAGCTATGATTATATAAAGATTCTAGTGGAATCAACACTCCACCACACTGAGGTAGATCCTCTTCTAAATTGTCACTGTTGGCAGCAATCTAAAAATGATATATTAATAAAAACAATATTCGAAAAAAAACTAATAAAATTATACATTAAATTAAAAAACATAATAATAATACCGCAAACATGTTACTGCTGCTTAACACAGTTTGATGAAAAAGCAATTTTCCAATGAATACAACCCACTTGTTGTTGGCTAATTCAGTCATACTTTTCATTTTTTTACCAAATACATCAGTTGTAAGGGCCATTGCATACATATATTGAAGAGCTTTCAATCCAGTCTGAACTTGAAATCTTAAATCCATAGGCTTTCGATTTAGTGCGTAAACACTTGCAAATTTAGTATCATCGTAAGTATTGTCACTTAATGTTTGCATTATTGGATCTATATAAAATAATTCACCAAAGTATGAGTTATTTTATAATAAATATAAAATATTTATTCAACACATAACTGAGGTAAAAGACCCTAAACCCGATCAGTGCCATTAGTCGCTAACTTTATCTAAGTAATGCGTTTTTATAATTTTTGTAAAAAAAAGATCAATTTAAAAAATTATCATTTATGAATCTAAAAATAGTAGAATATGACGTATAAAAAAATTTTACAATTTATTACAAATTGAAATTAAGTGATGGTCTTCAAAATCGCGCTCAGGGGGAGCAAAACGGAGTACTTAAGGAAATTTTAAGTTTTCGGGGATTGAAATGCGTCAAATTTTTTTTATTTAATGATATTCAAAGTAAATAGAAAAAATTTACAGTTGGTAACATGATTGCTACTTAGTTGGGTGACTGCTTAGCCATGCGTCGAACTCAAGCGGAGGTCTCCCCTGATAGCCAGAGTTTCTGATCAGAAAGTTGGTGTACATGAGTTGCGACTAACTTGACGACAAGTTGTCGACAACTTTCAGCTTGTGTAATTGTTGACTACAAGTTGCTCAGAAACTTGGCGACAATCTACTACCGCAACCTGTCACTAAGTTTCTGAGCAACTTATAGGCAAGTTGTCGGCAAGTTACACGAGCTGAAAGTTGTCGACAAGTTTTTCGGAAGGTTGCCGTCAACTTATGGAAATCCTAACTTTTGCGGCCAACTTGGCTATCAGGGTCTGAACGCTAGGCACGGAATGATCTAATCGGTAAAATGGGAATTTTATCGATTACCAGAGCTTCGCCCAAATCGAAAAAACTGTACCTTGATAGGCAAGTTGGCGATCAACTGGCGTCAAACTAACAGCCGCAACCTTTCGCCAAGTTGGCCGCAAAAATTGGTATTTCCAAAGTTGATAGACACTATCTCAGAAAGTTGGCGGTAACCTGTAGCCAACAGTTACAAAAGCTAAAGTTGTCGACAAGTTCTTATCAAGTTGGTCGCAAACTAATGAATACCAACTTTCTGACGAGCAACTCGTGCTATCAGGGTACTTGCATAGATTTGCTCTTTAGTTTCCCTATGCCGCTACATCTCTACCGCAAGATGAGCTAGTAGGGGATCGTCGTGATGATGCAGTACAGTACAAGTACTAGTCGGGCCACAATCGCAAAATAAAGGAAGAAAAGAGCTTAGGGTGATAAAAGATAAAACGTTGTAAAAAACTAAAAAGCTGTACAACTACAGCACACAATTATTTATTAGTTCAATTGATATTGTTTTTGAGCGACTATGGAGCCATGTGCTAATCGAGTAATGGAATATCAAAATTTTTAGTGAGCGACTATGAGTACAGCCAACGAGTTTCACCGAAAGATTAGAACCCGACTAGTTACTGTTCTGCACCCAACTCAATACGGTGCTGAAAAAAATGCTCGGTTGAGGTGCAGCGCCACACTGATTACTGTGCGGTACTGCACCACAACCGAGCATTGTCTTTCAGCACCGTATTGAGATGGGTACAGAACAGTAACCAGTCGGGTTTTAATCTTTCCGCGTTATTCGAAAAATGAATAATAATTGCAGTCCAGTCGCGTTATAAGTCCGCCGACTTATATTTCTTGGAAGACATTACCCCTCTATGACTACGAAAATAATCATGTACACACTCACACGCTTGCAAAGTAGGGGAAGTGTGAGTTACGGCGTTCAACTGCTGAGCAGAAGTGGGGGTATAGGAATTCTTAGAATTATATTCCCCTACACCCCTGTAGGCGGTCTTATAACGTGATTTGACTGTAATTATCAACATTGTTATTTGAAACTATAAAAACTAACAATAAAAAAAAATGATTTTTCAATTCATCAATCAAAAGCCAGTGGGCAATGGGTCTTTTAGTTTATCTTACCTTCCATTGAATTCATTTTTTGTACGTCTTCGTACAGCGCTTCTACTGTTCCATATTCTTTCAGTGCTTTTATTAGTATCCTCAAACTCATCAAACTAATCTCTTCATAAAATTGAGTGGTATATAATATAGCATTTAAAATAGCGCACTCGATGTCATGATACTCATTCCAAGAAATATCACGACATTCTTCACTGCAATAAATAACATGGGAACACTTGTTACAAGGAACACTAGACCAGCAGTGTTTTGAACAATTCCAACAACGTTTGAATTGGTATTCTTCCAAAAGTATTAACGCGTACACTTTTTTAACACACAGTGCTTCACCTGCTTTTATATCTCTTGTAGCTACAATATGACGTCCAAATTTATCAGAATAATTAACAGTGATAGCACCTGATGTATTTTTAAATCTTGGATTATCATTTGGAGTCGCAGGCATAAATACTTGATTATTTAACTCTTTAACTGGTTTTTTGAATTTCTTTGTTTTGAGTTTATCAATATTGTTTAGAAGTTTAGTTTTTTCTTTTTCACTCATCTTCGACGCCCAATGCTTTGCTTCAACTATTATTTCATCAACATTTGTAACTGGATTTAGAGCTAGTAAATTTTTTGCTCTCCGAACATACAGTGTAGCTCTTAAATGATCCGGATAGTTTTCTTCTAGTGCTCGTCGGATATCTTTCAGTGACTCTTCATACCTTCCATTTGTAGTAAGTACTGCTGAACGATTTGCAAAGGCGTGTGCTAATAACTCTGATCCAGGTGATCCATTTGCCATTGCATAATTGAAAGCTTCTACAGATTCAACGAACGATAAACTGGAAATTCGTTTCCCTTCATTCAAATACCACTTAGCTTTATCAGCACATTTCAAAATTTCTACAGCTGGTAGTAGATCTGGCAATTGATCTTGCATATCTAAATGCATCTTTAGAGCTTTTTTAACGAAATCTTCGTCAGTTTTAGCGCCTTGAAAATGTTTAGACGCTAGAGAGTGTATTTTCAGTGTATTAAACTTTTCCAGCAATTCTATTGTTGTAAGAAAATGAAAAAATGACAAATTTAGTATCTATTCTCTGCATGGAAAAAAATGGACTATATGAATTGTAAAACGATAGATAATATAATAATAGTGATTAGTAAATACTATCGTTCTATACGGTAATTCATTCATTTATAATTAAAACCTGAATAATTATGGGATAAGTATTAAAATTTATTGTCTATGCAAGAAAATTTAATATTTGAACTTAAAATCGTAACAAAAACTTCCAAAATTTATGACACGTTTTATAAAATTTATTGTTTGGAATGTTAACATTCCCTATATTGACACTCAAGATCCGGGTTCCCGATGAAAAATAAATTTATCTAAATATATATGATTATACATGGAATTATATATAATTATATATGAACCTATATACAATTAGATCTGACCAGACATGACTGATATAAACTCATAAGTAGTTATGTATATGTCTGTATATGATTAAATTTGATCAGGCTTCATTGACATCAAACCTATATATGATATGTATCTAAAAATCGGAAAGTTTTTATGTACCTGAAGTTCAGAACATTTTTCGCGGAACGAAAATGATAAAATAAAATGAAAAGTAATAAATCTACTGGATCTAGATTTCTGCGATGTTTGCACAGGTACATTGTGAAAAATTACCAACAAATTTTACTATGGGTGCATAGTAACACTAAACTATAAGAAAACTGGTACAAAATTTACAAGTGTCCCATAGTAAACGTATGCGCATAGGCCACAATCGTGTAGTCTGTGCATACATTTACTATGGGACACTTGTAAATTTTGTAGCAGTTTTCTTATAGTTCAGTGTTACTATGCACCCATAGTAAAATTTGTTGGGAATTTTTTGCAGTGTACTAGTATGTCAACCGAAAATTGCAGCCACCTCCAATTACCCCTCAAGCAGTCAAATTACATAAATTTTTTTTATTTTCATTGCGCGAAAAATGTTCTGATCTTCAGGTACATAAATTTTTCGCGCAACGAAAATGAAAAAAATTTATGTAATTCGACTGCTTATGGTGACTTGAAGGGTAGTTAAGGGTGGCTGCAATTCTAGGCTGGCATACCACCATTGATGTGCGAAATATTTTAGAAATCTAGTCATCCACTAGATTTTTTATTTTCCATTTTTTTTTTTGTCGTTGTGCGAAAAACGTTCCGATCTTCAGGTACATTATATGATTAATTTTGTATACAGGTCCATAATATAAGTATATATATATATATATATATATATATATATATATATATATATATATATATATATATATATATATATATATATATATATTACATAATGTAACAATTTTAATATTAATGTTATTAAATTTTTATTTTGTCAACTATCAATTAAAATTAAATCCCCATTACTTAAAAAATGTTCAACGGTTTCGGCAGTAATTTAAACCTATGAATAGATATCGATTCTTATATGGATACATATAAGTTTATAAAAAAAAAGACGATTACATCTATCTAATGAATTTTACTGTAATTTATGTACCGAACCAAATTCATCATTTGGTGTGTTATTCACGTAAAATCTATTAATTTGATCATTTGAGTTAAGTAATACTATGAATTGTTCATATTTATAAGTGTATAGCAGGCTGCAATCCAGCTATAGACAAAGTTAAGTAGCTTCGACGTGGGACAGTAATTAGTTGGGTGACCCCTTAGCGAAATAGTAGCTAACCGAACGAGTGTGAACGTAGCAAACATCAGACAAATTTAAAATCATAAATAATAAAAAAAATAATATTTATAAAAAATGCATTTATTAATTTTAAAATTATTTGAATTCGCATTTTTTTCATTTTAATTTTATTCATTATTTACCCCTTTTATTAATAATTTTAAATTTGTCTGATGTCTACTAGATTTACACTCATGTTAACCGAGAGTTAATGTGTTTTTTTTTTAAACTTATATATCACTGACAATTATATTAATGAAGGCGATAAATTACAATTGAATTATTTAATTAATAATTTACAGATATTTTTAATGAGATTTTATGAATTACTATATTCTGTCATGCGTGATTATATATAATTATTTATGATTATATATGATCAGATCTGGCCAATTTCAGATTTGATTATATATAGAATCATATATAATTACATAAAATTATTTTTCATCGGGAGTAAGTTTTTAAGAAGACTTGTTTGTTATTCAACTAATTTTCTTTAACTATAAGTTTATTATTACCAATCATTTATATATTTATATATCTTTATGCAATATATATTAATGACGGTGGACATAATTGTTAATAAAAAATGATCCTGGAGTTAACAGACAATTAGTAATTTTCAGATTTTTTTTTTTTTTCAAGAAATCAAATACAAAAAAAACACAAACAAAATATGCACTAGTAGAAGATTTAAAAAACTACAGGTTCAATTTTTTCAAATATATATTTTTTCTTGATTTATTGCTTAAAAAAAAAATCTAAAAATTATTAGACGTCGGCTAACTTCAGTATCATAATAAAAAACTGTAAGTTAATAATTTTTTTACATTTGACGAAAGAGTTATAGTCTGTTCTATTGTTTAAACAAAATTAATTATATATATACCATTTTTATTTATTCACTTAGCAATTGAATAGCCTAACAAAGTATAAGTTTTGATTTCCCACTTTGTATGTAAAAATACATATAGAATAACAAATCAAAAAAAAAATATCCAGATATTATGTACATTGGAATATTTTTTTTTATATAATTATAAATAAATATTTTATAGTTGTATGAAATTATAAATAACTTATTTTATTCGGGTGATTAAAATAAAAATTACCTGTCAATTTATGCATTGTGTTGTTTTTTTATGATGATGATAAATATTGATGTAAAACAAGCATTGAATTTTTGTTTTTAAGAATTCACATAAATTCTTTTTTATATCAACTTGATAAAGAAAATATTGCGTAAATTCAATTAAATAGGTTAAGTTTTGTCATTCCGTACGTTGGTCAATGGACGCCATTAGTCAAATGCTATAAGTATAAATATTGATGATTAATTTTATCTACAGTTAATGTTGTATAAAATAATAATAAAAAAAAATTTTGGAAAATCCAAGAGTGCACCGCAATCGCTCATTGTATTTTTTATTTTAATCATTATTTTTATTTCATAATATTAATTTATTTTATTTTTTATTTTGAATTTTTATTCAACTTATAAATTATCAATTTGATTTTATTAATTCTTATTTTTAGTTTTTTATTTTTTTATAAACATTTTTTTTTTAATATCCCGCCTTTTTGTCTTAGATGCCGCTCATTTTTTCAAACCTATACTGTTACGCTAGTGCTACTGCCAGTAGTTAATCTTCCATCCGTCGCGCTATGAGCGCCGCGCGCGCCACAATTTGAATTAAAAGATAATATAGAAAGAAAATAAACATCTAGTCTACTTGCCCTACTACGATACGAAACTTTGTGGCGAAAAATTGCCGTAGTCAAATAAAAAATTAAATAAAATAGAGAAAAATCTCGTGAATTTCCCGCTACAAAAACTCGACAAAAAAAGGTGTAATTTTTTTTGTTATTAACAAAAACGTTTTGCAAGTAAAGCCTCAGTCTACTTTAACGGAATACTGGATAAAGATTTTTCTCATGCAGTTAATGAAATGTACAAAATAAAATAATTCAATCTTTTATGAATCGTTTGGTCATGAAGTTTATACGAAAATGTTAATTATTAATTATGAAAATAATTATTTAATCTAATCAACACAAAAAAATACTAGCCTAACAGTTGCTGTTTGTACCGATGTGGTCTGCGCATATCCATAGTGGGGAGAAGTTGCGCGCGTCGCCATGATTTATTTAAAATTCCAAGCGCGTGAATTATTTTATTCCAGGCAATTATTTATTTTAATACTATAAATTCAATTAATAAATGAGAAATTTTTACAACAATTCATAAAATTATTAAAATTATTGATATATACTGTGCTTGGAATTTTAAATAAGTCATGGTGACGCGCGCAACTTCTCCCCACTATGGATATGCGCAGACCACATCGGTACAAACAGCAACTGTTAGGCTAGTATTTTTTTGTGTTGATTAGATTAAATAATTATTTTCATAATTAATAATTAACATTTTCGTATAAACTTTGTGACCAAACGATTCATAAAAGATTGAATTATTTTATTTTATACATTTCATTAATTGCATGAGAAAAATCTTTATCCAGTATTCCGTTAAAGTAGACTGAGACTTTACTTGCAAAACGTTTTTGTTAATAACAAAAAAAATTACACCTTTTTTTGTCGGGTTTTTGTACCGGGAGATTCACGAGATTTTTCTCTATTTTATTCAATTTTTTATTTGACTACGGCAATTTTTTGCCACAAAGTTTCGTAGTAGGGCAAGTAGACTAATCCTAGTCTTTTGAAATTTTATGAGTTCTTCGACTGTACTTTTTAGGATCGAATGAATTAATAAAATAATAATTATTTATCCGATATTTTAAATATCAAAAAAATAATTTTTTTTTTTTTAAAACCTGAGAATTGCGGTGATTTGTCGCTGACGCGAGTAAAAACTCGGGCGTTGAAAGTGTTCGGATTTTCTGCGCAGTGTTGCCAGTTACTTCTATGCTTTCTCTAATATTTTTATTTCATACAAAACTTTTGTTTTAGTAAAAAAAAGTACAAATGTTTAGTCGTATAAGCTTGTGTGGTTTGAATTTTGAAAAATCATAGTTATGATACTTGGCAACATCGCAATACTAAATAAATGGCGGCGGAACGAATGATCGATGGCGAGACGCGCGATGGATGGAGGGTTAAAATACAATTCTTTTTATACTGTTAATGTGTTTTTTTAATTGTATGTAATTCTAGATATATACACTGTAAAAAAATAAATAATAGGAATTACTATCAAGTTATATTAAATCAACCCCGTCGAAACTTCAATACAGGAACTTTCACTCTGCATTCTGCAGAGGATACTGCATCGTAGATATTAATTCCAAAATAAAATTATAAGCTGCAGAATCATCATCTTGGAAAAAAAGTGTTCTTATAATCTTTTTTGAACATTACTGATTAAAATTATCATATTGAAATCAGCAGACATCTAAATCATTACTATTATTATTATTTTTTTTTTCTCGATAAATAAATTACTTCAACAGAAATCGAAAAAAAAATTTGCACACGTAAATATTTTGATTACAATAATTTATCTTTAAAAAAAAAAAGAAATTGTTTGACATCTGTTACTCTCAATATCATTGATTCTTAACATTAACAATAATAATTCGGAATTAAAAACACTGATTTCGATTTTTCGTTTTACATCGCTTGTAGATTGAATTTTTCAAAATTTTGCGCTTATGCTTACCATCGATACTAATAATCGATGTTCCGATATTTTTTTTAAAAACATCGATAGTCCGATGTCGATATTTTTTACCAATATCGCCCATCCCTACGTATTAATTTCTTTATCATTTATTGCACGACTCATAATGCGAAGCATTAGGGAGTGCTTTACGATCGAAAATTTTTTTTTGCCTCCTTTCTACAACTATTTCTGTTATTATCGTCTTCTTAGTGAACAGAAACATCTCAAATGATGCACCAATTTACAGACAATGTAATAAAGATTATTTCTGCAATTTTTAAAAACAAATTCAGGGCGATAGAAACGAGAAAATCATTAAAATAAACTAAAAAAATTTTCCCGTCAAGCAGTAAAAAAATTTTGTAGCTTGAAAACACAATATCTCGAAAAAGAATCCATAATTTAACTCCATTTTTTTTTTTAAATGACCTGTTTTGCCCTAGAAGGATTTGCTTTCGAAAATGGCTATCTAACTTTGTGTTATGCAATTATAATTAATAAAAAATTAAATCGCATTTTCTTTAATTTTAGCCTAAATATGTGTGGACATTCGCTTAAAAAGTGCGCATGCGTGGTTTTTTTTTTCTCGTACTGTATATACTGTATATACTGTATAACCCAGTGTGCGGCTTGCAGGCACACCGTCAAAAGTAAAAATTTCAGAAGTATACCAACTTCAGAAACTCACAGTTAGGAATGTAAAAAATAAAGATGGTTCATAATTCAGAATGACAAATTATCACCTTGTCAAAAACATCGAATCTCTAATCTTTATATCAACACATACTCAGAATTTACAATATTCATTCTTTCGTAATAAAGAATTAACAATATTTAGAATGACAATATTTCAGAAATCCAATACTTCCGAAATTTCAAACTACGAACGCCAATTCTTCAGAATTACATTTTATACGAATGACCATTTTAGTAAAATTTTCTAAGCTTTGCTGACAGTCGGTATTACAGACTTTCCCTATGAATTTACCATTATCATGTGAGTGCTTTGGCGGATTGATTGGGTTTAAAAAATTTGTATGACTCGTTATGTAATAATTATATATGAATTTTACGAGTTTAATTTGTATGAAACGATTATATTGAATGTACTGAATTAAGATAGAAGTGCTATTTATGGCCAGTGTTTTATTTTTAGACCTTTAATATTTCATTTTAATTAATGGAGAAGTATAAAAAAAAAAAAAAATTCATTCTAATACAGTGAAAAAAATTGGTCTGTCAGTTGACCCTGCGGGCCAGCCCCCAAACTTCCCGCTGTTTTCGAGCTCGTTGAGCCAATTTTGTATACAATTACTACCACAATAATTATTAGTATTAATTTTATATATAATTTGTATACAATTACTATCACAATTATTATTAGTATAAATTTCATATATAATTTGTATACAATTACTATCACAATAATTATTTGTATTAATTTTATATATAATTTGTATACAATTACTATCACAATTATTATTAGTATTAATTTTATATATAATTTGTATACAATTACTATCACAATAATTACTGTCATAGAAAATCGATAGAAAATTGACAGAAAACAAAAACTTGTTGCTGTCAGAGAAAATCGATAGAAAATCCATAGGAAATTGACAGAAAACAAAAACTTGTTGCTGTCATAGAAAATCGATAGAAAATCCATAGAAAATTGACAGAAAACAAAAACTTGTTGCTGTCATAGAAAATCGATAGAAAATCAATAGAAAATCAGTCTGTCAGTTGACCCTGCGGGCCAGCACCAAAACTATCCGCTGTTTTCGAGCTCGCTGAGCTCGAAAACATTATTGTGATTACATTTTCGAGCTCTTCGAGCTCGCAAATACTTTTGTATGCCATTGTTTTGTAAAAAACCATTTTTTAGCATTTCCTTCTCCCACGATATCTCGCGAACGAATTAACCGATTTTGATGGTTGAGGTGGCAATCGACGCGTTTTATCAAGTTCTGAAGCTGATCAAATTTTGAAATTGATTTATTTAGCCGTTTTTGAGAAATTTCAAAAAAACCAAGGTAAAAATTTTTTTTGAATTCTTTCGTTAACGGTTTCTCTTGGACGAATAAACCGATTTTGATGGTTGAGGTGGCATTCGACGCGGCTTATAGAGTTTCAGAGCTGATTAAATTTTGGAATCAATCCATCGATCAAATTAAAAGTTATCCAAATAAAACATTTTCGAAAAAATTTTATTTTTGAAATATCTCTGAACGCACCCTACCGATTAAGTTCAAATTTTCACGGCTTCAAGACATTAACAAGCCGCGTCGAATGACACCTCAACGATCAAAATCGGTTCATCCGTTCAAGAGTTATGAATATTTACATACATATATACGTACGTACGTACGTACGTACACACATACATACACTCGGACATCATCGTGAAATTAGTCATAATAGCTTTTTAGGACCTTGAAACGTCGACATCTGATGGAAATTCGATTTTCGTAAATCGGACCGAAACCAATAACTTCCCGAATTTTTGAAAATTTACAATTTTCTTAGCGGGAAGTTAAAAATTCCCTTTAAATGAATTAAAAAAAATTCATCATATCATTACGTACTTTGCGTATTATTTTATTAAAATTTTTGAAGTAACCAAAACTGGTACTAAAGTGGCCAAAAATGGTACTTCTATCCTATATGAATTATAAAATAAAATTCAAATAAGATATTGAAAATAATACACGGATCAATGTCCAATAGAATGAATCAATTATTCTTGAATTATAATTATTATTTAAAATATTGGACCTAATAAAACATAAACGTATATGTTAATTATAAATTTATAAATAAAAAATGCATCTGGATTTGATTTAGGCTGTATTTTTATTCATCACACAAGCATTAATAATAATTAAGTTACAATAATAATAATCCGAAAATTCCCATAGAATCCAATCACATGCGACAAAAACGGCATTGAAACCAATACAGTCTATAGGATTCTATGCGGTTTTTGTCGCAGTTACGTGGATTCTACAAGAATTTTTGGACAGAGTATATACTGATATACATCAAGATTAGTTTCGATTAAAATTTAGTTTAGTTAAATTGATAATATTTAAAATCTATAAACTATTTTTAAACAGATGAGATTATATTGTTTATTAGTATGTGTTAAAAAAATTATGTCACTAATTTTACGATTTTATGTTGAAGCTTAAATAATTATAACTCAACTATTCTTTCTAAACATGAATAAGTCAATATTCACTAATTCTGAGTGCCAACCGAACCACTTTTTGAAATTAGCGGTTCGGTTTGCACTTGGCATTAGTAAATCTTCACTTATTTTCACTTATTCATGTTTAGAGAGTTATTAGAACTTAATTATTACTGGCCACAAATAGCACTTCTATCTTAATTCAGTACATTCAATATAATCGTTTCATACAAATTAAACTCGTAAAATTCATATATAATTATTACATAACGAGTCATACAAATTTTTTAAACCCAATCAATCCGCCAAAGCACTCACATGATAATGGTAAATTCATAGGGAAAGTCTGTAAAACCGACTGTCAGCAAAGCTTAGAAAATTTTACTAAAATGGTCATTCGTATAAAATGTAATTCTGAAGAATTGGCGTTCGTAGTTTGAAATTTCGGAAGTATTGGATTTCTGAAATATTGTCATTCTAAATATTGTTAATTCTTTATTACGAAAGAATGAATATTGTAAATTCTGAGTATGTGTTGATATAAAGATTAGAGATTCGATGTTTTTGACAAGGTGATAATTTGTCATTCTGAATTATGAACCATCTTTATTGTTTACATTCCTAGCTGTGAGTTTCTGAAGTTGGTATACTTTTGAAATTTTTACTTTTGACGGTGTGCCTGCAAGCCCAGTGTGCCTGCCCCATATTATATACTTCTAACCAATTCTTTTGGCGCGGGTATTTCGAAAATAAAAATATAAAAAATTGAGATGAGACGAATAAATACATAAATAAAAATAATAAATAAACAAGTAAAAAAAAAATAAAAAAAGAAAAAAAAACGTAAAATTTTTCACAGATCGTACGGCGAATAATTTCGGAATTT
Source organism: Microplitis mediator (assembly GCF_029852145.1). Lineage (NCBI taxonomy): Eukaryota > Metazoa > Arthropoda > Insecta > Hymenoptera > Braconidae > Microplitis > Microplitis mediator. The sequence continues at coordinate 9,053,850 of NC_079975.1, forward strand.
TTTACGTTTGAAATTTATTATTTTTTTTTTTTTTTATTATTTTTATATAAATAAATAACATTTGTACTTCAAATTTTATTTATTTTATTTTGCCTGCGACATTACCCTTACGCAGTGTTTTGATATTTACGATCAAATAAGCATTATGAGTCGTACACTTTTGGATTTTCCAAACTTTTTTTTCTCAACTGAAACTTCACTTTATTTTTCCATTCATTGAATTTATTTTAATAATACCTTCTTTTAATTTTGAGGTTCTCCAATTACTTAATTTTCTTTATTAATCAATTTTCCGATTATAAATTTTTCACTTAATTAATTATTTCACTATTGTTGTAAATTGATTTTATCACTGCAAAATAATCCGTTCCATAACATCAAGACGCTTACTACTTTTACTACTCAACGATACCTTATCAAAATTCTTGGCGTCACTTTTAACTCCGATTTATTTTAGAAATTTATTAACTTAGTTTTATGATTAATTTATAATTATTTTTACGACTAGAATGTGCAATTAATTAATTAATTTTGGGCCTGAATATAATTTATACACGTGACTAGAATTAGAGGTTGTAAACAGACTATATAAATTCGGTCAGTGATTTAGAATCACCTGGGCCTGAATTTGACAATGTAAAATTAAGCAGATTATCTATTGATTAAATAATTCGGCCAATGGAATAAATTCCGACCTCAATTAAGCTATGACGCGATAAAGAAAATTAATTTATAGCGGTCGATGGGCCTGAAATAAATTAATAAATTGAACGGGTTACCCATTCCGGAAAAACAAATGATTTTATAAATTGTGCAAAATTTTATAAAACTTTATACTGAAAATGGCCTGGTAGAATTTTATAAAATTTTACCAGGCCATTTTCAGTAAAAAATTTTAGTACTAAAATTTTGTAAAATTTTATAAAATTTTATAACAACATTTTTTTCCGGGTAAGTAAAATTTTCTTCCGAAAAACTTGAAGAAAACAGCAATAAAATAATTAATATTAAGATGAGTGACTCTTCTATCGGCCAGTTAAGCGTATTTTTTTTTCGAATTAAGAATTAAAATATAAAAAACCAATTCATGTATAAAACAGTAATAGAACCTTGAAGCTTATACATTTAACTTCAAATTAAAAAAATTATATGTAAAAATATTTATTAGAAATTAAATAATAAATGAAAATAACTTCAATTGCTGATGTCCCCTTTATCAGCCTAGCTGTCCCCTCTATCGGCCTGCCTAGACCCCCTTTATCGGCCACCTTATAGATAAAATTTTAGCTCATCGGATGTATATAATTTATTTACATCTATTCTAAATATTTATATTTATTTTGAAATATAACTTAATCAATTTGTTGATTTATTTTGACATTAACAAATTAAATTGACTATTTTGCATATAAATGCTGATAACCTCAAAAAAAAATAAAACTAAGGTGGCCGATAATCCATACAGAGGTAATTTTCTTGTATCTATATTCGGCCACCCTATTTTTAAGATAAATTAGGCAAAAATCATTAAATTTTTAACTCCTAAAATTACTATGAAACGAATTAATGAGATTACAAAAAAAAATCGGACTTTTATTGTTATTTTTAATTAGTAATAGGTTATTGAAAAAACAAGAAACCTTAACCTACCTGATAAGAAATCACCAGAAGTCGCATCTGACGCACTACTATTTTTTTTTTAATTATAAAATGAATTTTTACAATAATCAGAGTTGACTCTGCTCCTTACGCAAGTATCTTCGCGAAATGTCACATCAAATATATTGAGGATATTTTGTGGAAGTATCTCGCCCCAAAATTCATAAGGATTAAGAAAGCTATTAGAGTAATAATTTTAATTAGAATCCATGATTACACAAAGAAACATAAGTAATTATGATAATAGTGCCTGTCCAAAAAATAACTTGACGTTTTAATTAACTTTTATGAATGATTGGCATAGTAATAATATTTTCTCCTCATATGATAGAGTTATATTCAGCATGTATTGATTAGGTGGCACTCTATCTGCTAATGCTTCTGGATCAAGTACATAACCTTCGGTTCCATAATGACCCTAGAAAGAGTTAGAATTAAGATTAAAACATTGTATAACAATGAGATTCATAGATATGAGTAACAAAAATCAATATTGAAATTTAAAAAACGATTTTAGTTAAAGATGTATTCAATATCTAATTAATCATTATGTCTTGTGTCAAAAATTGTTTCCATTCTCGGGAAAAAATGTTTTTAAAAAATTTTAGAAAATTATATCAAATTTTATAAGATTTCACAGCAAAATTTTAGAGAAATTCATACAATTTTATAGAATTGTATAAAATTTTATAAAGTTTTACACGATTTTATAATATTATATCAAATTTTATACACAATTTTATGAGACTCTACAGTGAAATTTTATATAGTAAGATCTGAGTAAGGGACGTAATAAGTATAAATGAAATTTTATAAAATTGAAAAAAATTTTCTAACATTTCATAAAACTTTAGGGAATTTGATGTCATTATTGCATCTAGTGTGAAATAGCATTTTGTAAAACTTGATAGAATTTCACACAATTTTGTAAAATTTTATACAGTTTAAAAAATGATAAAAATTGTCATATGACAACTGTATGTATAAGGTTTTATCTGATTTTAATATAAAATTTATTAAAATGTTATAGAAACATTGTCCCCGGCACCTTATTACTAGTCAAAAACAGAACTTGATCTAAACTAAGTCACGATTTAAGGTGATCAAGTCTGAATCAAGTTTTATTTTTGACCCGGGTATGCAGGTGTTTGTGAATCACGAATTCGCTAGTAGTTGTTTGCAGCATCGGCTTCGCCTTGGTCAACAATTACATGTGATCTGAGACATTTCTTACTTTACTGCCAAAGGTATGTATACTATTTAATGCTTCTGAATCGCCCTTATGGGCATTTAATATTGCAAATCGTTTATCTTAAGGGGCAACGGTAACGGATTTTTAATTCAATTTAATTCACGGACAAACACTGGAAACCTAAAATAGAAAGTCTTTAGCGTTTTTTAAAACCTTAACAATGCTAAAAATTTCGTATTTTCAAAAATTCTGATTCGTCTCCGAAAAAAATTGTTTTAAAATTCTCCTTTACTCTACGAATGCAACAGACGTAGTCCTATTTATTTTTCGGAGTGTGAGGAAAAAGTCCGGTGGCGTTCCTCTTTAATCAGGGAGTAGCATTTTTGTAGTTACATTCTCTGACGAAAAAATATTAATGAAAAACGAGTGGACTAGAATTTTTGCACACTAATGCTTTAGTACCATTAGTGCGTTTAGTGGTCTTGGTATTTTCAGTGTTATGAGCGTAATGCACTTATTCCGTATCAATGTGTAACGAAGTTGAAATAATTTGAGTTGAGCCCATTTTTTTTTCTGTTTTTTTTTAAATATTGAATTTATTAATTTTTTTTAACTTCCCGCTAAGAAAATCGATGATTTTCAAAAATTTCGGGAAATTATTATTTTCACCCCGATTTGCGAAAATCGGAATTTCATCAGATGTCGACGTTGTGAGGTCCTATAAGAAGCTATTCTGACTATGTTAAGAATAATGTTCGAGTGTCTGTGTGTGTGTATGTGTGTGTGTGTGATCGGTCTATAACTTTTTAACTAATGAACCGATTTGGATGGTTAAGGCGATAATCGTAAGAGCTCGTTGGCCATCAACTTTTCTGAATATTTCAGATCATTTGATCAAGTAGACTCGAAAATATTGGCGAATTACGAAAAAAAATTTTTTTTTCAGTTTTTTATTGTTTTCTCAGAAACGAGTTGAACGATCGACTGCAAAAGCTACTCAACTCTAGAACTTTATAAGTTGCGTCGAGTGCGACCTCAACCATCAAAATCGGTTACATCGTTCGCGAGATATCGTGGGAGAAAGAAATGCTAAAACACGGTTTTTTTCGATAACAATGGCATACAAAAGCATATAAAAAAATTTTTTAGTTTTTATTAATGTATTCACAACAAAGTTTTCGAGCTCAAGGAGCTCGAAAACAGCGGGAAGTTTTAGGGGTGGCCCGCAGGGTCAACCGATAGACAGATTTTTTATTTTTGTGATCAATTTAGCTATAAATCTACTTTTTTGCTTAACATCATTCAAAAAATGAAAGAAAATGAATTCGTTAACGTTTGAACTTTCCTTTAATCTCTTGTGCGAAATCGCCGTCATGAAACTGTATATTTCTTGGTGCGTTTCACATACACCGTAAAAAATCCGGAGTGAATCCGGATTGAAAATAAATCCGAATTCACTCCGGATTCACTCCACCACTCGGAGTTCCGGAGTTTTAAAAAAAATCACTCCGCATGCGGAGTGAATTGGGAGTTTTTTTTGTAGCGGAGTGATCTCGGAGTGATGCAGATTTTATTTCACTCCCAATTCAGTCCGTTCCGGAGTTTTAACATTTAAATTAATTTATAGTAAACTGTTAAACAGCGTGTGTGTGCGAGCGCCAGTGCGTGCGTGCGAGTGTGTCGGTGTGCGCGTGTCTGTGGATGTGCGTGCGTGCGTGAGTGCGCGTGTGTGAGTGTGCAAATGTGTGCGTGTGCGTTTATGCGAATCTGTTCGTGTGTGTGCGTGTGTCTGATCGGGTGTGAGTGTTTGTGCGAGTGTGTTCGGATCTCTGCATGTGTGTGCGCGTGTGTGCGTGAGTGTGTTTGGGTGTGTGCGAATGTGTGCGTATGTATATTCGGGTGTGTGTGCATGTGTGCGTGCGTGTGTTCGGGAGTGTGCGAATGTGTGCATATATGTGTTCGGGTGTGTGTGTGTGAGTGTGTGTCTGCGTATCAGTTGATCAATACTGTACTACGCGATTTTTATTTCGATTTCACTTAGTGGAGTTATATTTTACTAATAATATTCCTAAAACTCCCCTCCGGAGTGAATTTCACTCTGGAGGGAGTGAATAATTTAAAATTCATTTACTTCGCATTCACTCCGGATTTAATCCGCATTCACGCCGCGAATTTTTTACAGTGTATGTAAAATATTTTATAATTTTAATCTTAGTAAATATTATTTTTTGAAGAATGAATATCACTCGCTTTGGCTTTTGTGTTTTCAAAGGTGTTATAACTTACAATTTCCGGTGGACAGTGGTCTTGAGAAAATCCAATTGCACTAAGAAAAGGAGCTGACACAATAGGGTCCTCCATTATATCACACAAGTCCACCGTTTGATCAATTCCAGTACTCACAACATATTCTCCCATTGATGCTGCTAGTATTGTGAGATGTCCCTAAAATTTATGAATAGATTATTTTTTTTGATTCATGAGCTATAAAGCTTATATACACGAAAGAAATATCGTCAGAGTGAGTATACGTATCGCTATTCTGGCTAATACGCTGTATACTCAACTTACTTACTGATACGCCGTATAGCCAATTCAGCTATACAGAGTTTCATCACAGTGGATCATCAAAATGATGATCCATATCCTTATTTTAGGCATTTTATGAATCTCTGATATGACTATTACGCAAACTCTGTATTTAGGGAACCGAAAACCGATAACGATGCAACGTATAGCCAATTTAGCTATACGGATCCTCACGCAGGCAAGACAGATACTTATATCAATGAAACTACATATATTTACAAAGGCTACTATTTGTCGCATTTTTAAATTAAATAAATGAATGTTTATCCTAACATAAATACATATCTTTAATTTAACGATACTACAGACTATTGAATTAACATATTAGTATTCTTAAATAAGGTATACGAATCATTATTCTCACGATACATCATTTGAAGATACATTGGATAGTCATTCTGACATTATATTTCTCTCTGTATACATCGGAAACTTGATTCTTTTCAGAAAAAGGCTGCTATGGTCTAACATCTAATGTTGATAGTTTACGAGATATAATCTCTAAAATGTTAATTATTCAAAAAAGTGGCTAGTGAAAAGTATGCTACTGATTTAAATAGTCGTATACTTTTTACTGCAAATAAGTGACTATTCAGTGCCAAATTCATATTTTCATTAATTTTTAGAGAACCTACTCTCTATAAATGTCTATAGACAATTTAAATATGTTAAAACAAAATATCTTCATAGTATCATTTGTACATTTTACTCGTTCATAATAGAGGGGTAGCTGAAAAAGTTTGTTCAAAATACTAACACTGCACAGCATTATAGTACAATCAAGTGAGAATTTCAAATACATAAATGAGGTGAACAAATTCGAAACATTTTGGAATTTCGACATTTCGAGAGTTTGTTAATAATAAGAAAAATAATAGAGAGCTCTCTAAAACTGAATTAATAAATATTCAGTATTTACTAACTCGCTTTTAGATAGAACTCTGGTAGACTAAAAATACGGTACCCGGGTCGAAAAATTCGATCTGATCTTAGTCTAATTGAACTGCATTTGGACTAATTGGCCTGTATGTGAACTATAGTTAATCTGTTTTTGATCTTTTATAAAAATTTTAAGTTGTCTTTGATCTGCTGTTTAAAAAAACGTAGGTAGCCATTTGAAATTTCCCATTTAAATAACATGCAAAAAAAATTTTTTTGATTAAAAATATTATAACTTTTGAACCGTGAGAGATAAAAATTCGGCTCTAGAATACTCTTGTATGGCACTTTTTTAAATTAAGCTAAAAATTTTGCCCAATGGGAGAGTTTTTTTCTCAATATATAGGTCCTTTTTAAGACGTAAATTCGATAGGTTAGTTTTTTTGGCTCACCCTAATGTCCCCGAATCACTTCCCATGAGCAGTAAGTTTAATTGAGCTTTATTTATTCTTATTATTTTCGATAAATCATGTATGTAGTGGTTAATGGAATAGTAATTAATTTTCTCCATAAATGGAAATATTAATTGTTTTTAACTTCCCGCTAAGAAAATTGTAAATTTTCAAAAATTCGGGAAGTTATTGGTTTCGGTCCGATTTACGAAAATCGAATTTCCATCAGATGTCGACGTTTCGAGGTCCTAGGAAGCTATCCTGACTAATTTCACGATGATGTCCGAGTGTATGTATGTGTGTACGTACGTACGTATGTATGTATGTAAATATTCATAACTCTTGAACGGATGAACCGATTTTGATCGTTGAGGTGTCATTCGACGCGGCTTGTTAATGTCTTGAGGCCGTGAAAATTTGAACTTAATCGGTAGGGTGCGTTCAGAGATATTTCGAAAATAAAATTTTTTCAAAAATGTTTTATTTGGATAACTTTTAATTTGCTCGATGGATTGATTCCAAAATCTAATCAGCTCTAAAACTCTATAAGCCGCGTCGAATGCCACCTCAACCATCAAAATCGGGTCATTCGTTCAAGAGAAACCGTTGACGAAAGAATTCAAAAAAAAATTTTTTTTTGGTTTTTTCGAAATTTCTCAAAAACGACTCATTAATCGATTTCAAAATTTGATCAGCTTTAGAACTTGATAAAACACGTCGATTGCCGCCTCAACCATCAAAATCGGTTAATTCGTTCCCGAGATATCGTGGGAGAAAGAAATGCTAAAAAATGGTTTTTTACAAAACAATGGCATACAAAAGTATTTGCGAGCTCGAAGAGCTCGAAAATGTATTCACATTAATGTTTTCGAGCTCAACGAGCTCGAAAACAGCGGGAAGTTTTGGGGCTGGCCCGCAGGGTCAACTGACAGACCGATTTTTTTTTTAATGATTTTGTGAATTCAAATTTACTGCTGTTACATTCTGGGAAATTAGTTGATTTAAAGCAGATAAAATTTTTCGACCCGGGTGGAATGCCCCACATACAGCTATAAGAATCTATCGGATTTTTTAAGCAGGGAAATCTGTGGTGAAACGCAACAAATTGTATCATATTATAATTAATATCTGTTAAGTATTTACTGGCGTACGGAAAATCTTGAGTATTATTGCTCTCTAAAATCGAATTAGTGAAATTCTCGCGAATCAGTGGATAGTTACTATTTCTACAGCTATAAGTATACCACTAATTCAACCAGTGGTATACTTATAGCTGGTTCCCAGTGAATATTCACTAATTTGAAGTGAATTTCACTGATTCATTTTTAGAGAGTGAATAAAATAAACAATAATATGAGTAATAACGATAATAATAATGCGAAACAATAATTACTTGAGTTTCTATCGGAAGTTGTTTAATTATAGTGATGTTTGAAGCAAATTGATTCTGATTATTTACAAAAACTTCAGGTTCTAAGAAATATTCCTTATCGTAGAAGGGACACTCGGTGTCCTCGAGAACAATATCTACGGCTCCCTAAAAAAATTACATTAAGAACAATATATTTACTGCAAAAAAAAAGGAACAAATGTGAGTACACAGAAAAAAAATTTCAGTTAATTGAAAAGTAACCTACATAGTAAATTTTGAAGTGAAGACATTTGAAGGTTGATGTTTGTTAGAATATAGTCCAAGATTAAGTTTATATCATAAATTTTAATGGAATTTTCTTTCCGTGTAGAATAAAAAGTTGGTATTATAATTAAATAAATTACCTGTATGCCAAACGATTGAGTGATGACAACTAGAGTGATTAGTAACATCATATTTTCGTGTAAACTGTTATACCTTCGAAGATTACGATACTTATGAGCCACAAAATCGTAATCAGCCTGTTATATTATAACGAGAGAGAGACTTTAATTAGAGCAAAAATTCCAGGCCACCGGTGACGTAAGTATACACTAAGCTATCGTCACAAAATCAATCAACAACAATGTAAAAATGCGATTTAAAAAAATACAAAGTTAGTAATCAGTGAATCAATCTTTTTTTGAAGTCCGCGTGCAGCCATAATTATATATTAAAGACAAATACTGTCCGGAAATTCAAAACTTATCTAATATCTTATTTGATTGAAAGGCGAATAATAATAATAATAATAATAATAACAATCTATCGGATTTCCCGACAACATTTCTGCTTAGTATATAATTATGGCTGCACACGGATTTCAAGACAAAACTGATTCACTGATTAGTTACTTTGTATTGGTTTCATATCACATTTTTACATTGTTGTTAATTGATTTTGTGACGATAGCTTAGCATATCGCGTGCTAAAAGGTAAAAGGGTGCATTGCTACAGGTTAGTAGGGAATTATGCTAAAAGGGCGCATGAAACAATTTTTTTTTGCTATTAGCTTTGAAATTTTTCGAAACGCAAAGATCTGCAAAAAAAAAATTTGGGCATCCTTAAGCTAAAAGGGCGTATCTCAAGACATACGCCCTTTTAGCTTTTGAAAAGTAGTGCCTAAAGCTAAAAGGACGCATAAAAAAAATTCAAGTTTTAATACAAAATATTAACAAATCGTTTCACAAAACAAGTTAGATGAAAAAAACAGTCTCCTACACTTTTTTTTTTTTTTTCAAAATTTATTAAAAATAAAATAATTAAAAAAAAATGAAAATATCAAATTTTTAATTAAATAAAAATTTTCAAAACGATTATAAAAAATAAATATTTACTGGTTTTTTCTTTAATTATTGTTTTGGATTATTATGGATCTGCCATAAATCAGAATAATTTTAAAAATAAAAAAAAAGTACAGATATGGATAAGGGGGGTATGGGAGTCGTACCTAAATGAACCGGTTACATATTTCTGCAAATTTTTTTTTTTTTCAATTTACTATAAGATTATAACAATCATAACAACAAATATTAATACAATCACGCGTACTTTGTGATTTTTCTAAGCATATTTTTAATTTTGATATTAAAAGAATGCATCAGTTAGAATACACCTTTTTGACTGCAGCATTTATTTTTTTTTCATTTTTAGACTTCGGCTAAGCTTTTAATAAATTTTTCAGAAAAAAAAATTTATACGCTCTTTTAGCTTTCCCTCTAAAAACGAATTAGTAAAATTCACTGCGAATCAGTGGATAGTCACTATTTCTACAGCTATAAGTATACCACTAATTCAACCAGTGGTATACTTATAGCTGGTTCCCAGTTAATATTCACTAATTCGAAGTGAATTTCACTGATTCATTTTTAGAGAGTTTAGTCACAAAATTTTCAAATTCCTAAAGCTAAAAGGGCGCATAATTAAAGACATACGCCCTTTTAGCTTTGGAAAAACAATGTTTGATTTTCAAGCATAGAAAATGTTTACTAATCAATTGGCGATGAAAAAAAACTTATGCGCCCTTTTACCGTTTGGCACACGATATGCTTACGTCACCATTTTTCTGGAAGCTTTGATCTAATTAAAGTCTCTCACTCATTTTAATATACACTCATGCCATAAAATAAAGGAACAGAAAAATTTTCGAAATTTTTTAGTGATTTTTGGAAGGCTGTAACTTTGTGAAAAATAATCGTATCGAGATTGAAAAAAAGGCATTTTATAGATTGAAATCTCTAGTTCCGGTGCATTTTTATCAAAATTTTTTAAGAGCTCCAGCTATTGTGCAAACATGGGAAATACCGCGAGACAACAATTTTCTAAATTTTTTCTTTTCTTTGAGAGAGTCCACGGGCTGCGAAAAAATTTCAGCAGCTAAACCAATGCAAAGGTCAGTTAGCAAATTTAATTAGCTTTAATTTGAATTTTTGTTTAGATTCTTACGACAACTTGCCGCTGAGATATCAGCCTACAAACGAAAAATGATTCTTTTGGGTTTGATCATCGATATTTCAGCTACCAATGATTGCACAATAAATTTGAGGGTGGCGTTGAAAACTCGAATAAATTCCCTACAAGACCCTTTCATCATTTTTCGGAAAAAAATTTTTTTTTTATTTTTAACATCCATTAGAAGTAAGTACAAAAAATGGCTTTTTTTTTATTTTTAGTAAATCAACCGCTACTTTGTAAATTTCGATGAAAAAAAAATGTTGCCAGGTACTTTTTAACCTCAATGTACCCCCAATAACTCTGCAAATTTTTAAATTGATCTATCGAACCCTTTTTCGGAGTGGATTGATCAAAGTTTTGCAAAACAATTAAAGGAACAAGTTTGTTTAGGTTTAGGTAAAGCTACCTACTATATAGGGGAAGGGGGGGGGGGCAAAAGGGGGTAGTGTAGGCAAAACGGGGTACCCCCAAAATTTTATAAAAAAAAGTTTTATATTTTAAATGGTTTTTAAACATTCCAAAATCACTTCTGTAAATATAATTAAGCGTTAGTTTGAATTTTTTTTGGTAAACTTTTTCAAAAATCAATTGTCAGTTGAAAAATATTAATGACGTTTGTTTTATGATAAAAACTATCAAACATTTTTTTTCTTCTTTTGAATCCGATAAACTTGTAAAATACAATTTTTCTTCATGTAAATTACTTACAAAAAAATTCAACTTAATTAAATTCGTTTAAAATCCAGAAATTTTTTTTTTTTACCTTTTTTAGGGGGTACCCCACTTTGCCCGCAGAAATGAAAAATTTTTTTTTTCAACGATAACTGAAAATTTCTTCTATTTACTTTGAATATCATTAAAAAAAAAAAGATTTAGCATATTTGAGTCCTCGAAAACTTGGTATTTCCTTGAGTAGCCCCTTTTGCCCCTCCCTCCCCTATATGATTATATAAGATTAGATCTGGCCAATTTTCAGATCTGATTATATATGGACTCATAGATAATTATACAAAATCACTTTTTATCGGGTTGTAATAAATAATAATAAAGAAAGTTTTATTGAATTTTATCACGTACAAGTTAAAATATAATATGATAATTATCAAAACGTTCCGGCATTGGGGACATTTACCTTATCTCTGATTAAATTAATTATGATAATTTCCTTTAACCACAAATTTAATCGATTTTTTGTCAATTAAAACTTTATATTGAACAAAGATTTTATGTTTAGAAGAGGACATGTCTTATAATAAATAAAATGCATAGAGAAATTAATCACTTATTCTGAATACAGATTTTATTGTTGGTACATAAAAAAAAAAAAAAAATTGAAATGTTTTTTTATAAACTCGAATCACTATGATAGATATTTTTGATTAAATTATGAAGAGATAATAAAATTTTCTAATTCAGTTTTTATTGTTAATTATTTTACGTATTTATTCATTCAACTTTATGAAATATATAATTTTTAAAGAAAAAAAAAGTTCCTTAATAAAATTGGTAGGTAGTTTTTTATGAAACATATGAAACACAACATGTTCAACTTTGTCAAGAATTTTTTTAAGTTATAATGCTCTTGCCAAACGATTATTAATCATCCCCCCGTACAACGGAAACTTAGATTTAACCATTTCTTCATTAAAATTGACATTATCGTCAATGGATTTCAATCTCAAACCCAGTTTGTGTTGTGATTTATGTCCAAGCTAAAATAACTTTAGAACAGATGGATTTATTCAAAAATCATAAAGCCCGTTTTTGTAGAGCGTTGAATTACTTACAAATATATATCCTGGGCTTATTTGTAATATACGCCATTACCGAGGTATAAAATTTCAACCTTAAAATTTTTCTTATTTACTGGATAAAATCGAAAATTTTTTGGCATTCGAAAACATCAAAATTCTTGTGCCACGGAGAATAATGTTGGCTCGAAATCAACCAATTTTTATTATGCTGTCGACCAAACTTGAAACAGTAAGTAAAGCATCCAAAAAATTACTATACTCTTATAAAAAATTATTATGCTGCATCAAAATTATTATAATGTATGAAAGTAATTGATATCAAAGCTTATCGATAAGTTTCTCACGCGTTGTAAGTATTGTGATGCAGCATAATCATTTTTTATAAGAGCACGATAATTTTTTGGATGCTTCACTTCCTCTTTCAAGTTTGGTCGACAGCATTGTAAAAATTGGTAGGTTTCGAGCCAACATTTTTCTCCGTGTGAAATCTTATTACCGAAGCGCATTAGCATATTCCAAATACCAAGAAAATTAAAATAAATTTATAATTCTAGATTATTATTATTATTATTTATATTTAAAAAAAGTTCTGTTTTTGTCCTTAAAAACAATTGAACACAGACCAATAATTATAATAAAAAAGTCTGTTTTTAGTCTAAACGCGATTAAAAACAGACTAAACATCATACGAAATTAAGTCTGATATTGGCCTGGATAAGGAATAGTAAGGGCAAAAACAGATTAAATTCCTATATAAAATAAATACGATTTATACACTTGAATTAAAGAAAAAATATTTAAATTTATCATTTATTTTAAAACAGATTTAATTTTTTGACCCGGGATCCAAAATAGAAACAAAGAATTTAAAATACAAATCAATGCTTAAGGCACGGTTACAAGGAAATGGCTCGTTTTACGTCAATTTACTAAGAGATGTTTTTGTAAGGAATTTAATTTCCTTTAAGAATACACATTGCTTAAATTTTTCAGATAGATGATTTACGAGTTCTGGGTAAAAAATGAAATTTCTGTCAAAAAACTTATAGAAGTAACGATACACCTCTTAATATCAATATTAAGGGCTCAAACTTGCACAATAATTTTTTTTTGTCATCAGGAATAATATTTTCACAGTATCGAAAAAAAAAAAAAAAATAGTCGATTTTTTGGCCCAGTCTAATGTTTACTATACATGGTATTTTAATGCGAAGATGTGCACCCAAAGCATTCGTACTCAAGGAACACTGGGGGGAATAGGGACCACCGGATTGGCCTATTTCTTCCTACAGAGAAAAACGCCACTTACTCCTCCTGCTTTTCTCAGGGGCCAGTTTTCCAATTCTGGAGAAAAAAGATATTCAGTCCGTCACGAAGAGCTGGTACTGGTAGATGGTTTCAAGACTCTTGCGATAGTCATTTACTACTCATAGATTCATAAGTCTTATTCATATATCTCATTTTAATTGTATCTATTCAGCTTTCAGTTATACATAAAATATTCGGAGACCTTTTTAATTTAAATTCAATTTTTTTTCACCAATTGATATTAAACTAATTCTAATTCATTCAAGAATATCAACTTGAATACGAATCAACTACCCTACTTCAAAAAATTATATCTTTTTAATTTGATTCATCTAGACATGTAACATGTAATGTCGTACATTAATATAGACCAAACAAACGATACGTAAGTTTTTAATTGAAATAGTTAAATTTCTTCATAAAATTCTGTACGAAAACTTTCTCATATAATGCAGTCAATATTTTTAAAAAATAATTTGATACACTGATAGTAAATTTCATATAGTGTAGGTAGTTAGGAATTGAATGGTATAAAAGTATGATAATTTTATCTAACGTTTTAGTAAGTAAACTAGTAGGGGAGACCGGAGCAGGGTGGCCCCCCTAAGCCGGTTATTACTTTTTGTGGCTTTCAACCATCAGATCACTTTAATTTCGTCCTATTTTGAACAAATTTATAGACATTTTGCCGAAACTCTGAAAAGAAAAAACTTTTTTTTTTTTTGGCAAGGAGGCCCCACTCCAAAAAATGATAATTTCTTTTTTTTTTTTAAATTGTTTTCATCGTTAAGAACGTATTTCTTTTTCTTAAAAACTATTTTTACTTTTATATGACTCAAAAAAACTTTTTAAGGTGTAATATATCGTTCCTCCACGATTAGATTAATTAATAATTATTGTTTAAAAAAAAAAATTCTACATTTCTTATTTGTCATTATTTTTAACTTAAAAACAGTGTTTTTTAATTTTTTAGATAATGGATAGTTTTACTTTATTTAAAAAATTTATCAACTAAAAGAAAAATTTTTACTTCTGAATATTTTTAGTGACCAAATTTGCCTCATACATAGAGAATCAGCCGAAAAATATGGAAAAATCATTTTTTCAGAATTTTCACCTTGTCCATTTTGCCCCAGGTGTCATGCAAAGGACTAAAAATGTGCAAACATATCGGATTCATAGTAATTAGACGAAAAAAAAAAAATTTTTTTTTGATCAAAATTTCAGGGGGGCCTCTCTGCCTCGGTCTCCCCTATTCATTTATTCGAGAACATCAATTTAAACTCAAATCAACTACCCTGCTTAAAAAATAGTATCTTTTTCATTCGATTTATCTAAATATGTAACAGGTAGACGGGAAATCTACGCTCCATACATCCAGGTCACAAAGCACACAGATCATTGCATTTACTAAGAGTGAACTTTGTTGGGAACATAAATTATATTGTGAAGACAACAATCAACAAAATGGAAAACCCAGGGTTGCAGTTACACAATGATATAGACCAAAAAAGCGATGTGTAAGTTTGTAATTACAATCATATTATATTTATTATTAGTTAATAATCGTCGACGATATCTCTCGAACGGATTATCTGAATGAGACGTTCTTGGCAGCGATCGATATCTTTCATTGATTTCTAGAGCTAATTAAGTTTTGAAATTGATCGATTCACACACACACACACACACACACACATCTCTCTGAAAATGTCGGAATAGCATCCTAACACCTTCAAACGTCGACATCTGATGAAAACCCGGTTTTTGATAAAGTTTTAGGACGCCGTCGACATGGTGGACATGCTGGAGGAGTCGAACATTTAAGGAACGGATACAAGTAATATTGCTGATTGTTGCAGTCATTGCAGTTATTGGCTTGGCAGTAGGTATTAGTATAGTAAATGTGAAGGTGAATTCACGCAGTGGCACAGATGCAGGTAAAAATATAATTTTTATTATTATTATTGCACACCTCGACCGCGAAGCGGAGAGGTAGTGCTCTACTGTCATCAAATTTTAAAACTGAGTTTCGGTCAACTTCTATTATCTCCACTAATTTTATATAGCACTTAATAATAGAAATAATAATAATAGAAATTCTGAGTTTCCGAGGACTCATGAGTTATTTGCAAATACGCTAAATCTTTTTCGTTTTTAATGATAATCAAAGTAAATCGAAAAATTTTTCAGTTGTCGTTGATAAAAAAATTTTTGTTTTTGCGGACAAAATAGGGTACCCCCTAATAAAAGTAATAAAAAAAAACTTTCAGCAGCTCATTTCTAGCTCATTTAATTCATCTCTTTCTTTAATATTTTTATTTAATACAAAATTTTTGTATTAGTAAAAAAATTACAATTGTTTAGTCGTATAAGCTTTTGTGGTTTGAATTTGGAAAAATCATAGTTATGATACTCGGCAATATCGCAATATTGAAGATAGGGTGGCGAGATCGCGTGACGGGCGGAGAGTTAATACAATTTTTTTCATATTGATGATGTGCTGATTTTTAACTCTGTGTAATTTTAAAATACATAAAAAAATTATTGAAAAGTAATTTTATACATCCGAGACTATTGTGATAATTTCCTTTTTTTTCATGCTTCGAATATATTTTAAAATCTATTTTGTATACTATCTTGTAAATGAAAGATTAAGGTTGTAAATAAAGAAAATTTTATTGAATTTTATCAAGTACAAGTTTAAATATAATATGATGATCATCAAATCGTTCCAGCATAGGGTCTTCTTCCAGGTACTGGGACATTTGCCTTATCTCTGCTTAAATTAATTATGATAGTCTGCTTTCACCACAAATTTTATAGAATTTTGACAGAAAGCTTTATATTAAATAAAGATTTTATGTTTAGAAAAGAAAATTTCTTATAATAAATAAAATATATATATAGAGAAATTAATTACTTATTCTGAATACAGGTTTTATTGTTGATATATAAAAAAAAAAATTACAAAAAAATCAAAACGTTTTTTTACAAACTCAAATTACTATGATAGATATTTTTAATTGAAATATTAAGATAATATAATTTTCTAATTTACATTTTATTGTTAACTATTTTATCCATTTATTCATTTAATATCATGAAATCGATAATCGTCAAATAAAAGAAAAGATCCTTCATACAAGTAGAAGGTAGTTTATATAGTAGAAAATACGTTATAAAACACATTGAACACAATACCTGAAATTACGTCATAATTTTTTTTACGTTGAAATAGTTTTACCAAACGATAATTAATCATTCCCCCATACAATGGAAAATTAGATTCAACCGTTTCTTCATTAATATTGACATTATCGTCAATGGATTTCAATTTCAAAGCCAGTTCATGTTGTGGTTTATGTAGTAAATCATAATACGTAAATCCTGTGACGCAATCTTTTGTTTTTTTCATTAAATTAATTTCTTTCAAATATTTTTTACGTATTTTCTTAAATTCTTTGCCTTTGACTGCCTCAATGTTTTTGTCACAAACATCGAAACCAGCAACTATCAGTTTAACAATATGGTGTTTCACAATTAACATACTACTGTCGTAATACTGATAAAACAGATGAAGATTACCTGGTAAACGAACATACTCATAAGGATAATCAATTACCAATTTTCCATTCTTATCCATTAAATTAACATCACAACCGGCTTCCAGTACAAGTTTAGCATATGATTCACTCATGGGTAGTGCCATTATAACATGAAGATAAGATTGCCCTATCGAATTTGTTTGGTTGATTTCGATTGTGGGATGATTAAGTAAAATTTTAACAGTTTTTTCATTAGATTCTTTTTTTAACGCGCTTTCTAAAGGTGTTTCGAATGCTACTTCAAAAAAATTAATTTTATTAATGTCACAGCCATATTTATTAAGAAGTAAATCCATTACTTCAGCACTACCGTTGTACGCAGCAATGTTTAGTACTGGTCGAGGATATTCAAAATTATTGATGTCAATGGAAGCACCGCGACTGATAAGAAACTCAACAATCTCACACGAATTACATAAAACAGCTTGTTGTAATAGTGTATATGATGGATATATTTCTTTTCTTTCGAGCACACGTAAACTTTGACTAGCATCCATCCCCGAGTCGATTAATTTCACAACGTATTTTAGTTTTTTAAATTTAATAGCATATGTCATAATGTGACCAAAATTTTTTGTTGTCATTGAAATATTGGCGTTATTTTTAATAAGATAATCAAAAAACTCTTCGTCATCGAAATAAAACGCAAGGTAAAGAATCGTAATTTCGTAATCATGTTCATCTTCCCGCTGATGACCATTGCCATAATTAATAAGTTCGTCACTAATTTCGTGAAGTAAGTTATGATATTTACTGCTTATTTTGACTGTGGTATCAACTGACAAGATCCCATTCATTATTTTACGACGCACATCACCATATTTCATGTTATCGAAAATTTCCATAGTTTTCAATACATCTTTATTTATTTCTGCCATAATTGTAAAATCTTCCTCAGTTTGTATTGAATTCACTTGAGTAATTACTGTGAAGTTTTATTAATTAATAACCGTTAAAAAATACTTTCAAGATGTACAAAATAATACAGCAATAATTGCGGTGGTCGAATGATAATAACTGTAAGTTGAGTATCTTACTCTATAAATATACGGTTACATTCTTTTGATTTGATTATGAACATAGGTGGCGATAAAATAAATTTTTCACCATAATTAACCGGCTATCTAATGAACTGACTATCCAAATATTAAAACTTGATTTGATTATTGTTTTCACAGATATATCAACAAAGCACGACAAAGAAATTAGGAAACAAAGGTTTTGAATTGATTCATAAATGATGTATTTTTACATGATCCTGAAGTTAGTAGACAATTCAAAATTTTCGGTTTTTTTTTCTCTCAAAGAATCAATTACAAAGAACTAAAAATATGCCCAAATAGAAAATTTGAAACATTATTAGTGCAATTTATTAATTTATTTTTTTTTTATAATTTATTATTTTAAAAAGAATCCGAAAATTATGAGACGTCGGCTCACTTCAGTATCATGTTTTTACACATTAATGTCTTCTTTGAATAATCAAATAATTTTATTTAATGGTAAGTAAATATTGATACGGACCTATTGTCATAAATTTTTACTACTTAAGCTCTTATTTACCCTTATGTTTCCAATGCTGCAACTCATTACTACATTGTCATTTGAATTTATTAATAGTAAATTTGCTTAAGGTATTTGTTTTGCTATTTATATAGAATGTGCTATTGCCCACTCTCTCTTTTGCTATTGCTTACTCTTTTACTCAATATCGCTTACTTGCTTTGCTCATTTCGAAAATGTGAGACAGATATCGTTGAATATTGATAACTTTATTATCAGAAACAAAATCATTTGTTGTTTTGTTTATTTTATAATTATTTTTCTTACAATCTATTCATTTTTGGAAAGATTTAACCGATAGCTACATGAAACATACGTAAAAATGTGACTTGTTTTTTTTCCCTAATTAAAACTCCAATTGAAACCAATGAATTCCGATTTAAAGTCTATTACATTTCAATCAGAACCAATCGGATTTAATCGGAATTTAGCGATTTCAATCGGAGTTTATAATCAGGGTGAAGTTTATCTAACTTACTACATTTTAATAGCGTACACTTTGATTATCGACACCTCGCTTCACAATCGGTCAAAAATTCTGACTATAAAATTACATTCTGGACATTCATCTAAATATCATAATTCAATTTCATCGAATTCTACCGATGAAGCCTATAGCGCAACAACTACCTTAATACTCTGTTTTTTGCTTTACAATATTTTTGATAATTTATTGTCAGCATTTAATATATTTAATTTCATTACTTCAATAGTTAAAAATTACTTTCATATAAATATTAACGTTATAGTCATACATGAAAAAAACAAAACAAACAGAATACTAAATATCAACAAAGAGTAATCAAAAGTTGAGCTTGTCATTAATATGTAATTAGTATTTCTTGAGATTTAGTATCATCATTACCGATTATTTTAGAAGCTTTCACGTGTATATTTAAAACTGATCAGTAAAAGCCAATTAGTTTATGATATAAATAAAACAAATAAGTGACACTTAATGAGATGAAAACCTGCGTTCCCAGATTTCAAATTCTTATTTCAGAAGTTTTAATTTTGATATTTACTATTTATTGATGAATTATGGTTCTAGTTACAAATCAGTACGTACACAAACTAATGTAAGTTTGAGGTATACTGAAAAATTATTCAAATTTTAAGTATTATTTTTTTCGTGTACAAATACAATACTTTTTTTTGCCTGTGAAAAATTATTAATAAAAAGTTACGAAAAGTCATTATTAAAAAAGAGAAACTAACGGGCTTACTCTTACAAAAGAATAATAATCACAACACTTATTGAGTACTCGTAAATAGTGATCTTGAAATAGTTAGAGCTCCTGAAGTAGAGAACCATCCATTCGATTTTGCGATTAAGAAAATAAGTACCCATGCGCATTACTAATCTTGATATCAACGTGATTGAAAAAACCTTAGAAGATTGTGGAAGTTAAAAGATGTAGAATAGTGACTAGAGCAATTGATCATAGAGTAGATCCTAATAAAAAATACCGTGATGATTATTGGTGTTGATGATATTTTTTTTTAATATAATATTACATATTATACAATGTTCCGTATATCCTCAATGTATTGTTTATAGTATATTGCTTTTTTACATGCGATGGTGCAAATATAAATGCTCCTCACGCAGAATGATACTCACCTCTTGACTATATTACTAAAAAAACTCTATATCAAAGTTATTACACAACTTATTGTGACATTATGCACTTTTTAAATTGTTGCGAAAAGATTCAAGATGGTTTTCAAAATGAATTTGTAAGAAAAATCTTGAATACTTGAATACTTTGTAACATAATTCTTAAATACCAAATTCTCACTGTTTCTTCACGAAGAAAAATTTATTGTAACAATTACTATATATTATGGGAATGGTTTCCGCAACGTACATTAACCGGTTTTTTCGAAGTATCGATTATAGAAGCGGCTCCTATACAAATTATGACAACCATTTCTATTTACAGAGTTTTCATTCGTGTACGATATGGGAATACTTTCTATACCATTATGGTAATACCTCCTACGTAATTATAGTAATTGTTCCCACCTATTATGGTAATGATTACTCTAATAGAATTAATTTCTAAACATTATGGTAACTATTACCATGGTATTATATCAACTATTACCATAATTGAGTTATCACACGAAGAAAAATGGAGGCTTCTCCCCATACCCTCCGTAAAGGGCTTACTCCACTTGTTATCTTTCAGTTTGCCAAGAAGATATTATCCGCTTGTTCAGTCCCTGATGAATTTTTTTCTTCGCGAGCTGTAAGACGCTCCGATTATTTAAGCCAAATCAGAAATGAAGGACAGCTCAGGGAGAGTATATGTACAAAAGCATAATCCTGATTTTTGACATTTTCAAATTTTTATGCTTCAAGAGGCTTATGTGGTTCGAAATAAATAAAAAACATATCCTCCAAGTTTCAGGTTTCTATCTCACTTTTAACCCGTGCCGTACAGCGATGTAAGTTTCCCTTTTTGAAATAAGGTCAACCTGATTAGGACTTTGTTAGATCCCGAAGAACAATAATAAGGCAAGTGACCCTTCTATCGGCCCCTTAGTCGAAAAATCGATATATTTTCACAATAAGTACGTATTCATGCGTAAATAGTTTAAAAAAAAAAAGTAAAATCAATCTAGTTTAGATTCAACATACTCTGATTATTGTAAGAAGTCATTTTATTATTAAAAAACAAATATTACACGGAAAGAAAATTATGGAAACTGTTCCCATAATTTTGTAAAATTTTTTCCTATATCATCATAGGAATTACAACCATAAATTATGGGAGCAGTTCCTATAATTATAGGAATGTTTCCCATAATTATAGGAATAGTTCCGATAATTATGGGAATGATACCCATAACGTTATAGGAATGGTTCCTCTAATTATAGGGATGGTCCCTATAATTTATAGGAATACTTTCTATAATATTATGGGAATCATTCCAATAATATATAGGGACTATTCCTATAAATTATAGGAACCATTCCCATAAATTATGGGAACCATTCCCATAAATTATGGGAACCATTCCCATAACATTATAAGAACTATTCCTATACTATTATGGGAACTATTCCCATAATATTATAGGAATAGTTCCCATAATGGTATAGGAATAGTTCCCATAATGGTATAGGAATAGTTCCTATACCATTATGGGAATCATTCCCATAATATTATGAGAATAGTTCCTATACTATTATAGGAACCATTCCTATAATATTATGGGAATGGTTCCCATACTATCATGAAAAAATTAATTTAAAGAAAAGTGTGGCAATCACTTTTACAATACACAGAAATTTGATTAAGTATAGAAACAAAAATTCAAACATTGAAAAAAAAATCCATATTTAGCAAAAATATTAAAATTTTTAACGAAAAAATTTTTTTTAACAAATTTAGCGTCGAATAAGCTTCATTTGGATCTTTCCATATTATTCGGGAAATTTCTACACTGTTTTGCAAAAAAAAAATTTTATGATATTTTATTTACGTAATGGGAGTAGTTCCCATAATATTATAGGAATAGTTCCCACACCATTATGGGAATGGTTCCCATAATGGTATGGTTACTATTCTCATACTATTATGGGAACTATTCCCATAAATTATAGGGACGATTTCTATAATAGTATAGGTACTATTCCCATACCGTTATGGGAACCATTCCCATAATGCATAGCAAAACTTCCCATAATTTTCTTTCCGTGTAGTTCTAAATATATAGAATAGATGTTAATAAATTATATACATCCGATCAGCTAAAATATTATCTAAAAGATTGCCGACAAAGGGGGTATAGGCAGGCCGAGAGAGGGGTCATCCGGAATTGAAGTTATTTTCATTTATTATTTAATTTCTAATACATATTTTTACATATATTTTTTTTAATCTCAAGTTATATGTATAAGCTTCAAGGTTCTATCACTATTTTATACATGAATTGGTTTTTGATATTTGAATTCTTAATTCGAAAAAAATAATACGCTTAACTGGCCGATAGAGGGGTCACTTACCTTAGTTAGAAAATTATAATTTTTCAATTTTCCGAGATATCATCGTCGAGTATAAATTAGTATTAATAAGCACAAAAATTAAAATTTTTTTTATTCTGATAATCTTTAATATGATGTTCAATAAATGAAATATTTCTCAAATTATGTTTTTTTTTTATTAAACAATAAAAATACACTCTTCAAATACCGACGTTGGTTTATTTCTTATAGAATCAATAATTATTATAATCTACTCATTTCACTTTCAGATTTTTTTCATCGCTTTTTCTTTAATTTACATTGATAAAGGAATAGCAAAGGAAAATTTTGAATTAAATTTCGACCAAAATTTATACTATGATGATCAGCAAAGACTTATATGGACGTATTTAAATTTCATAGCTGCTAAGAATAAAATAACAGTAAATTTAGTAGAGGAGAAAAAAATACAAAAAATTAGTATCATTATTGGAGGAATATCGCGTACCCCTTTGATGAGTTTATTCCATCGGTTTCTATTGTCAGACAAAAAAGATTGAATTCAACGGAGTCACGTTTGGAGCCTCGATTGCGTAATGGTAACTTGAATCTGAGAAACGGAGTCGATGCCATGACGGAAATAGCTAAAACTCTGCCGAAAAAACGTATAGACCTTGTTAATTATAAAATTCCAGATATTTATGAGGAAATCGTAGCCTAAATTATATATAAATATATATAAATTATATAAATATGTATGTAATTTAGGCTACGATGTTCTTATAAAGCTCTGGAGTTTTATAATTAACAAGGTCTATACGTTTTTTCGGCAGAGTTTTAGCTATCTCCGTCATGGCATCGACTCCGTTTTTCAGATTCAAAGTTACCATGACGCAATCGAGGCTCCAAACGTGACTCCGTGGAATTCAATCTTTTTTGCCTGACAATAGAAACCGATGGAATAAACTCATCAAAGGGGTACGCGATATTCCTCCAATAATGATACTAATTTTTTGTATTTTTTTCTCCTCTACTAAATTTACTGTTATTTTATTCTTAGCAGCTATGAAATTTAAATACGTCCATATAAGTCTTTGCTGATCATCATAGTATAAATTTTGGTCGAAATTTAATTCGAAATTTTCCTTTACTGTTCCTTTATCAATGTAAATTAAAGAAAAAGCGATCAAAAAATCTAGAAGTGAAAATACTATTTCAAAAATTAGTACTGAGACACAAAAAAAGGGGGAAGTTTTAAGTTTAAATTAAAGTACAAACCAATTTTTTTACATATTTCATAAATTTCGAGGTCAAATATAAGCTGTTGGGCCTTTTATGCATTTCTAATATGCGCGGGTTTGTTTATCAGCAATTAAAGCAATATATTCAAAAGAATATGTTACTCCATTGATAGTCACTGTTGTTGGTTATCAACAAATACATTTATTACAATTGAAGTTTTTTTTTTAATATTTTAGGTGCAATGTGCTTTTCTAATCCACTAAATATTCCCACATACAAATATTGCCCGTAACTTCCATTCTTGTGTAAAACACTGTGGGAATTTATAGAAGATTTATACACTAAAAGAGCACGAGATGTTGAAGTGAACGCACGACGTCCTTCACTAATTACAACCTCCAAAAGCTCAGAGATCGTAGCTGAAGGTAACTTGCCTGTATTGTTAATTACCCAATGAAAAATTTTGGAGTAGAAATCAATAGGCTTCTCCATAATACACTGTATATCCTTCTTTATATCCTGATTACTTCTTGATTCAATTTGAAAACTACCAGAAGAAGAATCCTTGAACCATTGATCGAAGCTGTAAAAAAATTTTTATTAATTTTAAAACTTATTGAATTACTTAATTATAATAAATAAATACTCGCTTTGTTAAACTTACCAAAGGAAGTTTGAGTCTCATTAGCAACACCTGTAGATCATTAACTCCTACTAATTTATTCGCAGCATTTACATTTAAACAATCATCTTCCTTATTTGTGTTTTCCCAATTTGTACTATTACGCATGAAGCGATTTCTTTTTATAATATGAAGTTGCACTTTCACGTTTACGAGATGCGTATCTTTCAATAACATATTTGCAGGTTATATAAAAAATATAACGTATAAAAATAAATATACGCAAACATGTAATTTATAAAAGTGCACACACGTGAACATTTAGTAATGCAACGAGGCTTGAATGTGATACATGCTGGGCTCCATGCTCAGTTTCCAAAGCTTGGATGCGGCGTGATTGTCCATTGATCCAGGCTTAAAACGAGGCTTGGGCCAATGCTCAGTTATCAAGGCTTGACAAGTGGCGAATGGTCCGAGGCTTGGCAAATCGTCAGCCTTGGCAATTCCTACCTGGACAGAAATCATTTATGAATATAATAATTATTATAGAAATACGTTTCGACTGACATAAAAAATCAATAAATATTATTTTTTTGATTAGAAATAATAAATGGTCGTCAAGTATTACTTACCAATGCTTATAACTTTCACTGTGTCTGCGTACTGTTGTATTGTAAATTTTGCACAAATAAGCCAGGGTATTTATACATCATTTCATGTTTGTTTAAATTGATTGCAATCACAAACTGATGAAGTAAGCATTAAATTTCCGCAAAAGACAAATAAAGAATTCTGCTTATATCCCAGCTTATATTTCATCACTATTATATTTTTAAATACTTTCGTAATAAAATGCATATTTTGAAATAAAATATTATGTAAACAGATTTGTCTGGATTCCTCACGTTTAAGAGTTTCTTAATCATTTTACACTTAAACCTTCAAAGATATGGTTACCGGGGGAAAAAGGTTTATATCTGACCACATACAACTATATCTGATCAGATCTGACAAAGCAGATCCGGCCAGATCTTTAAATTGTCTCTATCTAACGAGATCTGATAAGAACTAATTATATCTGACCAACTATCGTCAGATATGATCTATAATTTAGTTCAGATAAAGTTATATCTGATCAGATCTTACGAAACATACGCAGATCTGATCACACATAAACAATTTTCTATTAAAATGAGACAAGTACATGATTTTATTATGTATTATATATGAAAAAATTACAATTGTATAGTAGTATAAGGTTGTGTGATTTGAATTTTGAAAAATCATAGTTATGATACTTGGCAAGATCGCCATGTTAAATACGTGGCGGTGGTACGCCGAAGCGCGTCGGACAAAGGGTGACGGGATCACGTGACAGACGAAGGGTTAATATAAATTCTTTCATATTGTTAATGTGTTTTTTTGAACTTTATGTAATTTTAGATACATAAAAAGAATTATCGAAGAGTGATTTTATACATTTTCCATAAGTTTAAGACCATTAACTGATTTCTTAGCAAATTTAAGAGATATGAAAAAATCGTGGATCCGAGATTATTGTGATAGTTTCTTTTTTTTCCATGCTTCGAATATATTCTAAAATCTATTTTATATCTTATCTTGTAAATGAAAGATTAAGATTGTAAATAAAGAAAATTTTATGGAATTTTATCAAGTACGAGTTTAAATATAATACGATGATCATCAAATCGTTCCGGCATGGGGTCGTGTTCCAGGTACTCGGACATTTGCCTTATCTTTGCTTAAATTAATTATGATAGTCTGCTTTCACCACAAATTTTATAGAATTTTGACAGTTAAAGCTTTATATTAAATAAAGATTTTATGTTTAGAAAAAAAAATTTCTTATAATAAATAAAATACATAGAGAAATTAATTACTTATTCGGAATAGAGGTTTTATTGTTGATACATAAAAAAAAAAAATTACAAAAATTTCGAAACGTTTTTTTACAAACTCAAATTACTATGATAGATATTTTTGATTGAATTATTAAGATAATATAATTTTCTAATTTACTTTTTATTGTTAACTATTATATGCATTTATTCATTTAATTTCATGAAATCTATAATCGTCAAATAAAAGAAAAGATCCTTCATACAAGTTGAAGATAGTTTAAATATTAGAAACCATTTCACGAAACACATTAACTATAATATTTGCAAGTTTATTTTGAAGTTTTATACGTTTAAATGCTCTTGCCAAACGATAATTAATCATTCCCCCATACAATGGAAAGTGAGATTCAACCGTTGCTTCATTAAAAGTGACGTTATCGTCAAGGGATATCAATCTCAAAGCCAGTTTGTCTTCTGGTTTATGTAGTAAATCATAATACGTAAATTCTGTGACGCTATCTTTTGTTTTTTTCATTAAATTAATTTCTTTCAAACATTTTTTACGTATTTTCTTAAATTCTTTGCCGTTGACTGCCTCAATATTTTTGTCACAAACTTCAAAATCAGCAACGATCAGTTTAACAATATGGTATTTTACAATTAACATACTACTGTCGTAATACTGATCAAACATATTATAATATTCTGGTATATAATCATGCTCATAAGGATAATCAATTACCAATTTTCCATTCTTATCCATTAAATTCACATCACAACCGGCTTCCAGTACAAGTTTAGCATAAGATTCACTCATGGGTAGAGACATTATTACATGAAGATAAGATTGCCCCATCGAATTTGTATGGTTGATATTGATTGCGGGATGATTTAGAAAAATTTTGACAACTTTTTCATTAAATTCTCTTTTAAAAGCGCTTTCTAAAGGTGTTTCAAATGGTGTATTGAAAAAACCAGCTTTATTAACGTCACAGCCATATTTATTGACAAGTAAATCCAATACTTCAGCACTACCGTAATATGCTGCAACGTTTAATACTGGTCGAGGATATTCAAAATTATCAATGTCAATGGAAGCACCGCGACTGATAAGAAACTCAACAATCTCACACGAATTACATAAAACAGCTTGTTGTAATAGCGTATATGATGAATGTGATCCTTTTGCTTTTAGCAAATTTAAACTTTGACTAGCATTCATCCTCGAGTCGATTAATTTCACAACGTATTTCAGTTTTTTAAATTTAATAGCATATGTCATAATGTGGTCAAAATTTTCTGTTGTCATTGAAATATTGGCGTTATTTTTAATAAGATAATCAAAAAACTCTTCGTCATCGAAATAAAACGCAAGGTAAAGAATCGTAATTTCGTAATCATGTTCACTTTCCTGCTGAAGACCATTGCCATAATTGATAAGTTCGTTACTAATTTCGTGAAGTAAGTTATGATATTTACTGCTTATTTTGACTTTGGTATCAACTGACAATTTTCCATTCATTATTTTACGACGCACATCACCATATTTCATGTTATCAAAAATTTCCATAGTTTTGAATACATCTTTATTTATTTCTGCCATTATTGTAAAATCTTCCTCAGTTTGTATTGAATTCACTTGAGTAATTACTGTGAAGTTTTATTAATTAATAACCGTTAAAAAATACTTTTAAGACGTACAAAATAATACAGCAATGATTGCGGTGGTCGAATGATAATAACTGTACGGTGAATATTTCCTTCTATATATATCCGGTATCATTCTTTTGACTTGATTATGAACATAGGTGGCGATAGAATAGATTTTTCACCAGAGTTGACCTGCTATCTAATGAACTGACCAATCAAATATTAAAACTTGATTTGATTATTGATTTCCAAGATATATCAACAAAGCACAACAAAGAAGTTAGGAAACAAAGGTGATGAATTGATTCATAAATGATGTATTTTGACATGATCCTGAAGTTAGTAGGCAATTAAAAATTTTCGGTTTTTTTTTTTTTCAACGAATCAATTACTAAAATACTAAAAATATGCACGAATAGAAAATTTAAAAAATTATTAGTGTAATTTTTTAAATTATTTTTTTTTTATAATTTATTATTTTGAAAAAGATCCAAAAATTATTAGACGTCGGCTAACTTCAGTATCATGTTTTTACACGTTAATGTCTTCTTTGAATAATCAAATAATTTTACTCAATAGTAAGTAAATATTGATACAGACGTATTGTCATAAATTTTTACTACTTAAGCTCTTATTTACCCTTATGTTTCCAATGCTGCCACTCATTACTACATTGTCATTTAAATTTATTAATAGTAAATTTGCTTAAGGTATTTGTCTTGCTATTTATATAGAATGTGCTATTGCCCACTCTCTCTTTTGCTACTGCTTACTCTTTCACTCAATATCGCTTACTTGCTTTGCTCATTTCGAAAATGTGAGACAGATATCGTTGAATATTGATAACTTTGTTATCAGAAACAAAATTATTTGTTGTTTTGTTTATTTTATAAATATTTTTCTTACAATCTATTCATTTTTGGAAAGATTCTACCGATAACTACATGAAACATACGGAAAAATATGACTTTTTTTTTAAGTTTATCCAACTTACTACATTTTAACAGTGTACACTTTGATTATCGACATCTTGCTTCACAATCGATCGAAAATTCCGACTTTATAAAATTACATTCAGGACATCCATCTAAATATCATAATTCAATTTCATTGAATTCTACCAATGAAGCCTATAGCACAACAACTACCTTAATACTCTGTTTTTTGCTTAACAATATTTTTAATAATTTATTGTCAGCATTAAATATATTTAATTTCATTACTTCAATAATGAAAACTCGCTTTTATATAAATATTAACGTTATGGTTATACATGAAAAAAAAAAAAAATTGAATACTGAATATCAATACAGAGTAACCACAAGTTGAGCTTGACATTGATATGTAATTAGTATTTCTTGAGATTTACTATTATTACTACCGATTATTTTAGAAAAAATTTTATACTGATCAGTAAAAGCTAATTATTTTATGATATAAATAAAACAAATAAGTGATACTTAATGAGATGAAAACCTGCGTCCCCAGATTTCCAATTCTAATTTCAGAAGTTTTAGTTTTGATATTTACTATTTATTGATAATTTATGGCTCTAGTTAAAAATCAGTACGTACACAAACTAATGTAAGTTTGAGGCATACTAAAAAATATTCATATTTTAAGTATAATTTTTTTCGTGTACAGATACAACAATTTTCCTTGACAGTGAAAAACTATCAACAAAAAGTTACAAAAAGTTATTATTGAAAAAGAAAAGTTAACAGGTTTACTCTTTCCAAAAGAATAATAATCACAACAATTATTAAGTAATCGAAAATAGTGACATTAAAAAAGTTAGAGCTCCTAACAAAAAGGACCATCCATTTGATTTTGCGATTTTAAGAATAAGCACCCATGCGCATTACCAATCCTGACATCAACGTCACTGAAAAAACCTTAGAAGATTGTGGAAGTTAAAAGATGTAGAAGAGTGACTAAAGTAATTGATCATAGAGTAGATCCTAATAAAAAATACCGTGATGATTATTGGTGTTGATGATTTTCTTCTAATATAATATTACATATTATACAATGTTCCGTATATCCTCAATGTATTGTTTATAGTATATTGCTTTTTTACATGCGATGGTGCAAATATAAATGCTCCTCACGCAGAATGATACTCACCTCTTGACTATATTACTAAAAAAACTCTATATCAAAGTTATTACACAACTTATTGTAATCTATAAGAAAATGTAAATATTATATATGCACTTTACAGATTGCTGCGAAAAGATTAAAAATGGTTTTCAAAATGAATTTGTAAGAAAAATCTTGAATACTTGAATACTTTGTAACATAATTCTTGAATACCAAATTTTTACTGTTTCTTCACGAAGAAAAAGTTATTGTAACAATTACTATATATTATGTGAATGGTTTCCATAACGTACAGTAGCCGGTTTTTTCGAAGTATCGATTATAGAAACGGCTCCCATACAAATTATGGTAACCATTCCTATTTACAGAGTTTTCATTCTTATACGATATGGGAATATTTTCTATACCATTATGGTAATACCTCCTATGTAATTATAGTAATTATTCCCATCTATTATGATAATGATTACTATAATATAATTAATTTCTAAATATTATGGTAACTATTACCATGGTATTATGTTAACTGTTACCATAATTTAGTCATCACACGAAGAAAAATGGAGACAAAAAATGTATGAATTTTTATTATGCTGTCGACGAAACAAGAAGATAAATCGTCAAAAAATTATTATGCTGCACTATAATTATTTTGAGCTCGTTACAATTTTTTTTTCTACTATAAATCCTAACTTAGACAAATAATATTAATCACAATTTTTAATAACTTTTAAGTGTATAATATTTTTTGTAGTATAATATAATAATTTTTTGGCAACTCAACTTCTTGTTTCAAGTTTCGTCGACAGCATAATAAAAATTCATAGATTTCTTAAGTCCATTTTTCTCCGTGCATACGATATAGAAGCTATTACCCTAATTACAGGATTTATTCCCACAGTTATGGAGACTTTTTCTAGAAATTATGGGCGTATATCCTATAATTTCTAATAATTATCACTATAATATTATGAGCTGATATTTCATAAACGTACTAGGAGCAGTTACTATAATTTTCTTTCCACGTAGTAACAATTTTTTATTACTACCAAAAAAGTAGAACTAAGCCCTATACTTACACTACCGCTCGAAAGTATTTGGCCTCTCAGAAAAAAGTATTTTGTAACAGCAGTTTGAATAAATCAAACGACTTCATAGTAATTTTAATTATTTATTAGTAAATTATCAGACGTAATAACAATACGTATTTTGTGGTGAGATACAAACAATGAAACCTATGATAAAATTGTTTTAATAAATGTATTGTTTGAAATATAATAAAAATTGCAGGTGGCTAAATACTTTCAAGCGGTAGTGTAGTTTAGCATATGGTTGTACATATTGGGCAAATAAGCAACTTAAAATTAATTCTTATTGATCCGGATTTATTAAATTTGTTTGCCAAGTTTCAGTACTCATTAAAGAAACTTCCATAGATCCCTCTGAGTTAAACTTTAATAAATCTATAATTAATTAGTAATCGAACGTTTTCGTGTGTTTATATTTTACTATGTAACGTTTCAATAACAGAAAATTTACAAAAAAAATTAATTTCTATTTTAATATCGTAAACAAAATTAAATTGAGCTACAGCTGCTCAGGCATTAAAGTACTAATGGAATTAAAGAATAATCAAATCAATACATATTAATTTTTCTTTAAAAGCACCGCAGTATCAGTAAACAATAATAATAATAATAATATTATTAATAATAATAATAATAATAATAATAATAATAATAATAATAATAATAATAATAATAATAATAATAATAATAATAATAATAATAATAATAATAATAATAATAATAATAATAATAATAATAATAATAATAATAATAATATACATAAAGAGATTTAATACTGATTGGTAATTGCTAATTATCACTTACCAATCAACTTATTTAACCACATATTCAATCTTCCAATAATAATACAAGAAGAAATAAAAAAGGAAATTAAATTTAACCCTTCGAATATTTACAAAGCCATTTAAATAATATTATATAATAATGAATAATGTCATAACTTAGTATCCTAAACGTTATTGAAAATTACTTTTATTTTTAGAACTTTGAGTTCTATATCAAGATAATTTCAGCTCACAAAATATATCCTTAAATTAAACGTGAAACAGATTAAATTATATGTAATAATAATAACTTATGTAACATTCTATTTACATCATTTTCCGTACATAATTATAACATTATCGTTAGTTATGTTTCACAAATTATTTATTATAATTAAAGAAAACAGGACTAGAGTAAATCGACCAATATATGGATTTATTTACTTAAAAATTAATTAGGATCTTGGAAAAAAATTATAATAACAGAGTGAATAATAATAATATTCCCAGTAAATGGAAGTACATTTTCCGATCATATAATCTGTAGTTAAAAATGATCCAATTATTGTTTTTAAAATAAAATTAATTCATTTAACTTAAACTTAAAAATTATAAACCAACTTTTTTTAATGATTAAAAAAAAAATACAATTAATAACTGAGCCAATAAAAAAATATAATGTCTAGTATTTTAAATTTTAAAAATCATTCATCACAAGTAACATTGTAGACATCGATCAAAAGTAAATTAATTACAAACTAACAATATATTTATCTATGTATATATTTACCATTGATCTATGTACGACCTTTAAAGGTATTTTATGTAACTCATGCCGAAGAATACGCCGCTAATTGGTTAAAGCCAGCCCCATAAAATTTTATATTAAAATACAATCCTTTCTGATTGGTTAAACGAGTGGTTTAACATGTATTAACACACTGAATTTTAGTAAAATGGGTGGACTATATCCCTACACAATAATTTAAGCCAATAATTATGACCTTTCACTCTTATGACGTTACTTTGAATTTATCTGCCTTATTAACATGACCAAAATCCCTAGACTGCACATGCACATTTAATTAATCAGCCCACGCATGTGTAGATTAATGCAACGTCAGCTGAATGTTATAACCTTATATGTCTTTTAATTGGTAGGACACCAAAGATGACTTTTTTTACAGAGTTCAGTTTTTGTAAGTGAATAGTACTAAACAAAGTACCGAATTTCATGAAGTATAAATCTTTTTTAATAATAATAAAGTTAATTATTTTCATCATAACTCTGACTGCATGACACTGGCCTTAGACATTTAACGGCGTTTTTCTTCATGCCTTCATTGTATATACTATTTTATGAAGTCCTCCCAGAGAATGAGTCGCTGTCGGTTTTTACCCCCACTGTTAAAAAACAAGTATAATCTCACGCCGTTAAACACATTAATGTTAATGTTAATCTACTGTTAATTAACACTACAAACCGAAAACTCACGTCAATTCTCGATGGCGACTTAGTTTCTGGGACGTCTTTACATCTAGTGAAATCAAATCTAATACCGATTCCACATGATGTATTAGATACTATTATGGTTCGAAGGTGGAAAGATCTGCAGATTAACGATTCTATTAATATTAGTATTTTTGTTTGATATGATATTAATTAAAAATTAAAACTTAGAATAGAAATTTCTATAGAAGCATTTTCTACTATTATCTCACCCAAATAAGAACTTATTTTTATTGTGTATCTATCAAAGTAACATTTACACCGTTGGTATTGTGATCATTCTAATTCACACAGCCAAAAATTTAACACCGTGTCAGCGTAACTTTCACACCGGCAGTGTTGAAAATTTGCACACCAAATCATTTACACCACACCGCGGACTGAATTTTTTACAGTTAACCAGTAGACACCCTGATTTAACATTCTTATAAATTCTTATAAAATTTATTTTAATCTGAAATCAGCTTCAAAAATACGGTACTTTGTATCAGAATTCAAAAGATACCTTCAGTTAAATTTATCAAAATATTTTACCCCCGATTATTGGGGCTCAGTCATTTATTGGTCGAGTTACCCTGTCCTTTATTTATTTTGTTTTTCAACAGGAAAGACATTATTTTAATCATTTAAACTTTGAGCATATTTTTTTATTAAATCATCTTTTAAAAAATTGAACAATTTAATTATAAAATATGATTCAAGAGCATACAAAAATATATTTAATATTTTATCTGAATAAAATATATAATATATATTAAAGACATTGTTTTAAAAATTATGTGACTAATAAAAAGGCGAATACTCGAAGGGTTGACAAACATTGATAATTTAAAAATAATACGGCATTAACATTCAATCGAGTCTAATCAATACGTTATTTATTATTAAATAAATAAATGCTAATAGTCACCTGGTATTTATTATTACTATATATGTATATATTCGTTCGTTGGTTTATTACCGTAAAATTACGTAATTATTTTAAAAAATATATATGCTATCACGTGACGTTTGAAGTTAGTTGAGAGTATTTCATATTATTATTACAAGTGATCTTGATGTCTAGGACTATATTGAGGTGACCACGCTGGAGTAGTCGTCTGATTGAAATTAACGGATATCGTCACTGGATGAAGTACAACATCAGGTCCTGTATCTGCTACATAAGACATGTGTGGTCTAATGAAGCCAGAATCAACTGTCAGTGGAATATAAAATGATCCAGCTTCATGTAAAGCAAATATTGGTACGCCGTGTGACTTTTCTGAAGTGGGTAATGGGCTCGATTTTATTCGTTCTGCTGAAAATCGTTGTTTTATCGAACTCTTAAATTTATAATTTGACGGCCTGGGAACTGATGAAGATGCGGTATTTGAATGTGTACTGTGATTACTGTCATCACTGACCATTGTAGGAGGTGGAATAATAGCTTGAGGACGCTCTGAATCGCTGAATGAACTAACTCCCGAACTTGAGCCACGATCTGAATGATTGTTTGGTGGACTAAGTGTTGGAATACTTGTATGAACGAAATTCGGAACACTTGTATCATTCAACGTTGGCATTTCTGGATGAGGAAATCCTAATCTATCACCTGTAATATTTTATCAACATTAATAATCACATTTATAAATAAATAAAAAAACATTCAACACTTAAATGACACGTGTCAGTGAAATTAAATATACGTCAAACAGTAACATTTTGACCTCAGCACGAAAAAATTACCAATAGAGTAGAAGTACCGTTTTTGGCCACTTAAAAATTTTGAATAAAATAATTTGTAAAATATGCATCAACGTAATTAATTTTTTTAAATGTGTTTGAAGATATTTTTATCACACTATTGCGATGAAATTTTTTTAAAATACGTTTTCATTATTTAAAATAAAGTATTAAATGTCCAAAAATGGAGCAGTGACCACAAATGGTACTTCTATCCTACCCCAAGAGTGTTTAGCATTTCTTTTTGAATAAATTCTGAAACATATTTTTCACTTTTACAAACAAGCCTCAACCTTAATCATATTGGGTGTTTCGGATTTTCATAGAAAGAAAAAAAAGCAGGAAAACTATTTTTTTGTTATTCAAATGCGCGCAATTTTTTAAAAATTCAAATATTAAAAAAAAAGAATTAGTTTTACACCAAAGATTCACTACTTTAAGATAGACTGTAAAAAAAGCGGTGTTCAAATTAAATAAAACCGGTGTAGGCGGTGTAATTTGACGGTGTTAAATAGGTGTAAAAAAAAATTCCACGTATAGAAATTAGAAAAAGAAAATGTCTTGCATATAAAAAAAATTTAATGAATATTATCTAAAGGAAATTTCAATTTTGCTATGTGCTTAGGTACTTCAATAATTATTTATGTTATACGTAATTTACTTGAAAATTACACAATTGTACGCCTACGATTTCAATCACCAATAATTTAATTAATTAATAAAAACACTGTGTTAACTGTAAAAATTTCCATAACGTAAAATATTTTCAACACCGAAAAATATTTTAACACTGAGAAATTTTTTTAACACCGGTGAAAAATATTTACACTGGCGATGATTTTACTTTAACACTTCTTTCGGTGTTGAAATTTAACACCGAAAAATTTAACACTTACCCTGGTTTTTTTTTTACAGTGTATACTATTATTTGAATTAGTGGCATACTTCTAATTAGTAAATAGTGAATAGTCATTATTTTCACTATTTCAAATTTAAGAGAAGAGAAAGAAAAAAAGCGGTAAAAAATTTCTTTTTACTTAAATACGCGCCATTTTTTTTAAATTCCAATATTTAAAGCAAAGAATTAGAATTTGGCACCAAAGATTGACTACTTCAAGATAGTTTAGGTTCCATAAATGGGTTTACCAAAAAAGATCCTTATTTTAAAGTATCAATTGTTAATCGATGATAGACATCATGGCTAGTCCATTTCTATAGGTTACATTTAAAAAAAACGAAAATGGTCTGAGGTCAAAACTGCACACGGTGTCATTTAAGAGTTGATGTATTTAAATATAAATATTTACTTGTAGCAACGATTTTTTCACAGTGCTGTTGCAAATGATTAATTAATTGTACGCAGAGGGAGTCTCGTGCAAAAAAACCTTCTCCCTCAACAAGAAAATGTACTGTCTCACTGAGACACTCTTGAAAGCCCATTCTGTAATGTTCAGCAGCTATTGATCCAGATGCTGAATGTGAAACACTATCAACACTATCTTCTGGGTGATTATGAATAGTCGTTACCGAAGGATGTTTTGTGTCTATAAAATAAAATAAAATAAATATAAATATATTTAAATTTAAATTCATATAAATGAATTATTTAAATTTACCTTGATGAGCTCCTTGAAGAAACTTCATATGCCGAATAGCCATTTCGATAATTTCAGTTTTTTCAACTCTTCCTCGGCCTTTTTTCAAGTACTCAGTTGGTATAAGTCGACTAAGATCAGCTAGGCAATTATTCATACGATCTCTTCTTCGTTTCTCGATAATTCTATGTGACATTGGATCTTGCTGTAACATAATTAAAAAAAAAAATTATTTATTTATTAAATTATTGAATTAAAATTTATAATTTTCATTGTATTAAATATATTTTATAAATACAATACAAATAAAGTAATGATTCTGATTATAAATTATATTGTTATTCATTTCGCAAAAAAGGTCGCATGCCATCGACGTCATCGGAAATGCCAGTCATTTAATTTTTTTTTAAATCGAAACATAATTATCAATGACAATGATCTTAAATAAATTTTCCTAAAATATATAACCGTACTATGAAATTTTTCATAAGGGTAATAATTTATATATTTTAACATAATTTATTATATTTTCACATAGAAATTACCTCTTTATTTAAACAACGTCTTTTCCGGCTTAACGGGGACGAATTTAGCGCTTCGTCTTGATTCGCCGGCGTGTAATACTGCATTTTTAAAATATTTTCCATACTATGTGTTACCATTTTTATACATTTAATGATTAATATTTAAATAAATTAGCAACTAATTAAATTTAATTCTACACGATCACAAATAAAATTTTACTGTCTTTATTTTGTTTTATAAAAATCTATACAATCAAAGGTGTGCGGGGGTGTGTGTTATTGTGAATAAAAATTGAGATAATGGCTATTGTATGCTATTATAAATTATTGCGAAAACCCATCAAAATGAAATTTCAATAATATTATTTAATTTCATTTTGTTCCACCTTTGACGAGTTATCAAGTCAGACTGAAGCAACTGCTACCAAGTTACGTCGTTCTGAATGATTGGATAGCTAAGAGTGGTGCTCAACCTTACTCAACAGTTAATGCATTTCTTTAGTGGGCCAAGCAGAATCGTCTTCTTTATACCCCCTCCCCCTTATGTTGGTGTAAATTATATCATCTAATCACGTGTATACGTCTCTCAATAACAAAACAACACGTGAGGATCCAAGTACATAAGGAAATTTATTTTTGATTATTTTAAATTGTAAATATCATAAATGTATATAAATATATTCGTATTTAAATTTAATTTATTGTAATATTATAAATAAATGTTATGTTATTGAAACTTTTGTGACCCGTTTATTTGCAAAACTTATTTTTTTTTTTTGGTGATAAAAAATAAAATGACCCGAAAAAAAAACATAAAGTTGATAAGATGAAAGTTCAAAATAACTGAGTAATTTATAAGTCGGTTTAAACTAGAAATATATAATATAAATAAAATAAATAATTTATAGAGTTTGCGAGTAAATAAATAAATTATTTAATTTTTTGTTTTAATTGCAAATTTTGAAAAAATTTAATTTTAAGTAATTATCCAAATATACATTTTTTAATTATGGTTTGTATACATCACGTTTGCGAGTTGTGTCAATGAATTTAAAACAACGTAAGTATATAAACACGACGTGTTGAAAACGATGTATGTAATGTTTGACAAGTTAGAAGAACACAGATGTAGATATTGATGCAACAGGTGCTTTAAAGGGGTCAAAGTTTAATGAGTAATGAGCAGATATGAATATACCCAATGTACATATACTAGTTATAAATAAACTTTAATGAAAAAGTTTTATTGGGATTACCACTGCGGAATAAAAATAAATAATAAATTTATGTTCGGAGAAAAATTAAGAAATCACGTTTTTTTATATTTATTCCACGAGTGGCACGTGATACAGCTCATAAGAGTGATTAAAAAAAAAAAACTAATGTTATCAAGGAGAAGCAGCAATCCGGGTCGAATGATATCAAATAAACCGGATAAATCTAGTATATTTGAACTATGTGCTTGGTATAAATATTCTCATTATGGTCCGGTTATCTCTGCAAATGACAGTGGAGGTCCCCTGCATGTTTTTCAAACGATAACTGAGATTTACTGGATCTTGCATACGGTCTGACAACAAGACTTCTTCTTTCTTTTTCTCGCTATCTTGACTGCTATACGTGATTCTTAGGTTACTAGAGGTGATCGGCCTCATCATAAAAATCAATAAATTTTTTGTTTATAATTATGAGTTAATAAATTTTATTTTATAGATAAATTGATTATGCAAAATAAATTTTAATAACTATTCATTTTTATTTTTTTGCTGATTACATTCAGAGTTAGCGATTTTTGAGTAAACATCATAGCTAAAGTAATAAAAACAATAATTATAATTATTATTATATTTGAGATTCTAACATTTACTGTAAATATTAATTGGGAAAAAAAATTTTTTGGAAAAATTTGAATATCTTTTTTATGATGAATTTATGCAAAGATTTAATTTTTTGGTATTTAAAATAATTTACAAAAATATAGTAGGGGAGGGGGGGGGGGGTACCTCGAAATTTAAAAAAAAAACTTCTTTTTAAAATGTTTTTTAAACATTCCAAACTCACTTTTGTAAATATAATTGAGCATGATTTTGAAGTTTTTTGTTAAACTTTTTCAAAAATCGAGTGTCAGACGAAAAATGTTAATTCCCAGTTGAAAAATTTTCATTTTTACTTCGACTGTAAAAACTTTAAAAATATACGTAATCTCTCAAAAAGTTCAAAGACACTATAAAATATATAATTTTATAAGCTATTTAGAGTTGTAACTTCTCTTATTTATCAATCAAACTTTTATTTTTGAGCTCTTTGAGATTTTAATGATTTACTTTGATAAGAATCATTATTCAAATCAATTGATTGATTCCAAAGATATATTATGAACACGACAAAAAGTATTTCATTCATACAAATGTCAATTTGGACATAATCATAAATTTCTATACAAATTTCGTTAGACCTCGAAAATTTCGGCATTAGATTTAAAAAAACTTAGATCAAAAGAACTATTGCCTAGAAACAATACTGGTAAACTTTTGTAAATATGTGATCCGTCAAAGGTATCAAAATTTTAATAATTATTAATTATCCACGAAAATTACAGTAAATATGTAAATTCATTCATGACGGACTTAGAAAACTATTGCAGAAACTTATTGTATTTTATTTTTGATGTTGTCATGATTTTAATATATGGAAAAAGACTTGAACCGTCGAAAATTTGTTAATTGGAGAAATCTATTTTATTTAACTGCCATCATTATTTGGGTTATTGATATATTACTTGAAAATGTATAATTAATGATATAACATTTTCATTGTTAGAATTATAAGTAGTGCCACCACATATAGATAATAATGAAACGGTGACATCAAACCGAAATATGCCATGCCTGATAATACGGCAAAGAAAATTAAATGCAACATTGTAAGGAAATTATTGTAGCAAAATGAAAAAGATAGATAAAAGGTATAAATTTAAAATTATGAAACAATATTTTGGCTGTATTGTTTCATAGCACTAGATGCGAAGAAATTCAACTTATGCATTCTGTTGTGAGAATCTAATGCGAGAATTTTTTATATTTTTCGGCCACCTAGCGGAGACTTTGATACTGAACTTATAATTTTTATTTTCTGTACAGTCTAACAAATACAGACGCCCTAACTAATCGAATTGCTATAAAGCTAAGAGATTTATTTTTATTATTAATATTTTAAAGATATAATAATTAATTAATATAAGCTACTAAAACAATATTTTAACTATAACGTAATTTAATGGAATATATTAAAGAATATTTATTCATCGTTTTATTTATTATCAAAAATTATAATTTGGACTTTCTGAAATATACGAAAATTGGCCAAAAGTTAGCTATTAAAAATATATTTTTTATATGTATTTATAATATGTTTTTTTTATACAAAAAATATATATTTTATATAATTTAACATGTATTTTTTTAAAACACTAGAATTTCGAAAATTATATAGAAAAAAAAAGTACAGAAGTCGATAAAATTACAAATAATTTTTTGATCAGTCGATATTTGATAAGATATCTTTGTATTCATGACTTTAATGATATAACAGCGGGAATAATTATGAATAACAAAAGAAAAATATAAGTAGCATTTAGAAAATACACATTGAAATAATAAGTTCCACATGGGATTATATAATTGATATTGTTACAGTTGCTCCCAAAATATTGGAAAAATTTCCAGGTTTCAATTAAATTACATTTTGTATATTTATCCAAGAATATAAAAAAAAAACAGCACACAATAATTTTTATAAAAATATACAATTTTAAATCCAGTTAAAATAAGATTACTTACTCTAGAAACTTTTTTTTTTGTGTAAACTTCATCATCTTCGGATGCTGTTGTAAAATTGAGATTTCCATCACAATATCCTGCACCAATTCCCATTCTATATATTTCATCTTTGCATGATCTTCCGTCCAAGCTGTTGGAAAAAAATAAAAAATTTTAACATTTGTATTAAAATATATATCCAATAGCTTCTTGCAAGCAATAATGTTTTTTTTTCGTAATTTCAATCAAATTTTGAATTTTTGAAATTGTGTAACTTAAAAATATATTTAGTATTTTTTCGTACAATGATTATCTTCATGACTCATGACGATAAATTTTATTACTCAACATTTGCAAGCATACATTATCATTTATATTTATTGGGTATAAAGTTTTTTTCCACTGAAAACAAAAAAAAGGTAATTTTTTTAATACTTTTTATTCACTTGATATATTTTATATAATTAGTTTCTATAGGTTATTGTCATAATTGATTTTTAATTAATATGAGCCTGATTAATTACAATCATAGGCCATATTAAATTAATTTTAAAAAATCTAGAAAACGGTTGACCTATGGGTTAGCCCCAAAACTTTCCGCTGTTTCCGAACTTGAAAACATTTTATATGTATGGATAAATATTAGGGTGGTCGTTAAAAATTAAATTTTCTCAGGCGCCCTATAAAAAGCTTCTTTTTAGTGAAAAAATACGTAGGGAATTTGTTTTTTTCTTTTTAAGTAAAAAGAACACGTGCCGCAGGACGATCAAAGTTCATTTTTCGATACAATCGTGGTTTTTTTTTAATATCTCATGAAATATGCAGATTAAAAGAAAAAATCATATGAACAATTTTGTAGGAAATTAAATTCTTAACAAAAAAGGCCATATTGATTTTTTTTATAAAATGTGTATTTATGAAGATATTTTAAAAAAACTTTTTTTAAATCTGATGATGAATTGAACGTTTTCAGGATTACAATTTTGAAAATAACATTTTTCTAAGTATATAGAAACTATGACAAGCATTAATGATTGATATGTTGCGAAGTTGTCTATATTTAAGAAATAACGTTATTTTTATCATTCGTAATCCTTAAAATGCTCAATTGATAAGATCTAAAAAAGTTTTTTTAAAATATCTTCATAAATACACATTTTATAAAAAAAATGAACATGACCTTTTTTGTCAAGAATTTAATTTCCTACAAAATTGTTCTTATAATTTTTTCTTTTAATCTGCATATTTCATGAGATATTAAAAAAAAACCACGATTGTATCGAAAAATGAACTTTGATCGTCCTGCGGCACGTGTTTTCTTTTTACTTAAAAAGGAAAAACCAAATTACCTACGTATTTTTTCACTAAAAAGAAGCTTTTTATCGGGCGCCTGAGAAAATTTAATTTTTAACGACCACCCTAATACATATATGTACACATTTTCGAGTTCTTTCAATTATAATTTTCCACATGCGAAGCATTTTTACTATTGTTATTTCCTTATAATGACATTAAAATTTTTTTCAACCATTCTAACAAAAAATTGATAAAAACGAAAAACTTTTCAGAAGATTAGACATTCTTGGGCTAAGAAATTATTTTATTGTAATTTTGCATTCAATTAATCGTTCGATACAAGAAATTCATTTTTGACTGAATAAAAATTATATAAGTAAATAGAATACTGGCTTGACTTAAATAATTTTGGTTTGAATGAAAAAATATTGTATTGAGATGAAAATTCGAATTAACAAGAGTCGGCTCTGTTTTCTCTATCACACTCATATGGACGAATGGTACTCTCCTTGTTGCACTTGCGTAGTGAATGGAAACTTTATCCACGTAATTGTCTTAAGCAAATGAACATTTTTTAAAAATGAAAACGTAGATTACTAGATTATATAGAGATATTTGAATAGAGCAATGAGATCCTCGTTCTTAATTTTGCGTTAAGAGTTTTCATTTGAGAGAAAAGGTTGGACAAAAATAACTATCGACCCTTAAGCACTTTGTTTACATAAAAATTAATTCATTAAGTTTAAAAATGAATAATTTATTGACCCAAGAAAGTTATTTTTTTTTAATTGTATTTCTCTAGTGTAGAATCATATTTCTAATTTTAGTTAGATAGGAAAAGTAGAAATCATTTTTTTTTTTTTACAAAATTAGGATTATATTCTCAGTAATTTTAGTTCCATTTACTGAAATTCAAGAATTTTTTAAGTGAACATGAAATAATGAAATGTCACAATAGTGCATACGATCTGTTTATAAGTAATGTTTTTGTCTCTCTTCTACTTATAGAGAAAATTTCAATTTATGTGAATGAGCAGAGTGACCAGAATTACGTGCAACCAGATTGTACTATATCCTTTTTGAATAGTGTTTCAATTTTCTTCAAATAGTCTCTACAATTATAGAGTATAAGTGATATTTTTCTTCGATCTCACTCATATATTCAAATATTAATTCTTTCATAAAATATATATGAAATGGTTTGAATTTGAAATTTTTTCTGGTCTTACCTAACATGTTTTATTTTAAACAATGTCTAGTTTTTGAAAGTTCAAGTTTAATTTTTAGATTCTATTTCTTAAAAATTTCAAGAATAAGAAATGACAATAAACGTAGTAGAATTGGATAATAAGCTTTTATCAAATTTTTAAAACAATGAACTTCGTAACTATTTCGAAATTGAAGCAGCTAAAATTAATATTCAACATAAATAACTATACTCAAAGAATTTTACGGTACTTTTTACATAAAAAATTTATAGAGAAATTACTACAGTAATAGTAGCATGAGGACAGTATGGAATTATGGTAAAAATGACCTATAACATTCCTATCAACAAAATCCAAACGGGAACCCAGTCTAGATTCTTATATGGGAGTTTCTACATGGCGTTTTCGGATAGATTCTCATATGGTTTCCTATAGGAGTATTAATTTATTCTTTTATTAATATAAACAGTTTCCTACGTGGGTTTCCTACATGAAATTCCAGATACCTAGTTTCCTATGTGAAGTTCTTACATGGACATCATGGTACCCACAGTTTTCTATATGGATTCTTACATAAATCCATACTTTCTTTTATGGATTCCTATGGGTTCCCAGACAATCCCACATGGATTTTTTTAATAGGGATAGAATTTTTTAAATGCATCAAACAGAATTTACAATGTACATTATAATTTCACAAAGCGACAATTTTATTTTACAAATTTTTATCAGTTGCATCTTAATTGATTATGCTAAATTAGAACGTTCAGTAAAATATTTATAAAAAATAAAATAAAAGCAATAACTTGAATAAACATTATAATTAAAAGAAAGCTAAGAAGCCGAATATTTCTGAACAAACTCGAATTTGGAAGATTTTTGATAAAATTACTATGCCGTGTAGTACAAAGTATCAAAAATAGTTGGAGTTTTTAAATGTAAATTCATAAGTTTTCTATGAAATTATAACATTTGCATAAAAAACTATGTTTCTTCTAAGTTTTCTATGTAAATATTAAAATAAAGTGATAGATTTTTTTGATAAGTCAGAAATATTACTTTGTGTTATAGTAAAA
Organism: Microplitis mediator; assembly: GCF_029852145.1. NCBI lineage: Eukaryota > Metazoa > Arthropoda > Insecta > Hymenoptera > Braconidae > Microplitis > Microplitis mediator. The sequence continues at coordinate 9,098,778 of NC_079975.1, forward strand.
ATAGTTATTCTATAAAGTGTATTTCAATAAAATGTTTTTATAAACTACTGAAACAAATAATATAATTCTCACGAATAATAGGCTGTCCCATGGTTGCCAAAAATTTTTTGGTTATTTTTACTAAAAAATTCTCTGCGTATACTTTGTAGAATTTTCGACATCGTTATATATCAAATAAATAAAAGTATAATATTTCAAAAGTATTAAATAATAGTAAGGAATTCTCGACAAAACTAATAGTTTGTTTAATTTATAAATCTAGAGCACAATTTTTTACTGTTTGTATGTAAAAAAAAATAGTATCAATAACGATTAGATGCGTCCTTCAATGGTCTCTCCTCCCAACATTCATCTCGTCCTCACATTCATACTTTTACTTTCACATCTTTTTAGCAATGTGAGTTATTTGCTTTTTTGCATTTAGTTTTTTACACATAAATCTTAGTATTTCTTCAATTTTGCTATAAATTTTAAAGTGATTCTGGTAAAATAATGTTTCTAACTCTTAAGCAAAACGTTTTATTGAATTTCAAAATTTAAAGTATCTACATATTTTAGAGATATGTTCAAATAAAACAAAAATATATATTTATATATATAAAATAAAATATGACAATTTATTTCAATGGAGTTCCTTCTGATAATCCATAGAAGGATATCCAATTGGTCAATTTAAAATACACGAGCATTGAAGTAAGTTGCGCGAAACATGTCTTATTAGCAAAAGTGTGATAATATCCACGTGTTTCAGCTTACTTATATGTTAAAATGAAAACTCAGTTGACTCATAGTTAATTCACGTGTATGCCAACGTGTACACCGTGTAACAAATGCAGTACATATCACATGTAAAATTTTTATAAATTTCTTTTATTAAAAAAATCTTTGACTGGTTTTTAAATCTTTATTTAAAATCATAGTAACTACTTTTCATCCTACAATTCATTAATACCTTTTATTATACAAAGAATGATAATAATAATTTCATCCATGTCCCTGAATGTATACATCATTATTATTATAAGCTAAACGCTGTCTGATGAATTTATTTGATGTAATCGCTTCATTGAAAATAAGAGAAATTTATAAAAATTCAAATAATGATCATTTCAAATCATTTTTTATATTCTTCATGTATTAAAGCTGCCTAAAATAAATTCAACAATAATTTAGTGTTCTTTTTTGGAAGGCTATAAATTAAAAGACTCAGTAGCCGACCAGGAACCAGTACTCGATCACTGCATGTATTTATGATAGAAATATATATATCTAAATATAGATATACAAGTACATGGAGTGATCGGGTACCGGTTCCTGATCGGATACTAGGTCTTTTACTTTACATAGTTATTATTTTTTAATGAATTATTATTTTCATCAAGTAGAAAATATTTATTTAAAAGTTATATTCGTAAGCTAAACATTAAAAATAAGAACAATTTCATGATATTGCTAACGTAACAAATGACCGCGTGGCAACCAACGTGACTTAGAAAATATAAACGAGACTTGCACATAATTCCCGTTCATAACCTACACTGTTTACTCATGCATATCTTTCATTTTAAACTACACCTCATAATATAAATATATACATATATATACGTAGATTATGGTCGTCTAACTTTTACGCACATAATCTACTAATGGATCTAAGTTTTTATTTATTGTAACTGAAATACAGCTTATAAAATTACTATTATTTTTTTATCATTTTATGAGATGATTGACGGGCATTTGATGAAAAAAAAAAATGAATTTTAACGTGAAACATAATTAATAAACAGTAACCAAACAAAAAAGTAATAATAGTGGACTAAAAATAAAAAAACTAATATCTATATTTTATGGAAATTACGTGAGTTTTATATATCTTATCTAATTATGCGTGTGAAGTAATATCTACTGCTGAGTTCAGTACTCTTTGATAGTTCAGACCTCTGTTAAAATATATATAACAATTTTTATTTTAACGATTCAAATTTACAAATATAAGCTTTTATAATTTAATTATTTAATCCATAAACTGACTGTATAACTTTGATTTTCTCATTTTGATGATTGTAAGTACAACTTAAACAAGTTTTATTGGAAATATTTTTTAGGAAAATGTATTCACAGCAATGTTCTCGAGCTCCTTGAACTCGAAAACAGCGGGAAGTTTTAGGGCTGATCCGCAGGCTCAACCGATAGACAGATTTTTTTTAATAGAATTAATAATTATTGGATGATAACTTCTGCAATAAATTTCGTAACAGTTACTATCAGGATAGTAACAGTTACCATCAGGATGATAACAATTACTATCAGGATGGTAATAATTACCATGATACCATCAGAATGATAATATTTACTTCTGCAATAAATTTCGTGATAGTTACTATCAGGATGGTAACAATCATAATTTCTGATGGTAACTGTTACCATCTGGATTATAAATATAACTATTTAGAATAATAATAACAATTAACTCTAGTTAACATACAGGATTGTAACAATTATTACAAATATGGTGAATATTACAATCTAGATGGTTTATACAATCATCTAGATAATATTCACTACTATCGGATTGATGGTTAAAAATTTTACCATAACTAGATAGTAATTCCTATTATTTTACTTTCTGAGTGTAGAGAATAAAGAGATATTTCAATACTGTTTTCATAGTATTTATAGTTGAAATTTAACATTCCAATATTTCGGAACTATGTCAGCCTAGTGGACAGCAAACCAGGCTTCAAACTCAAATACAAGTTCAATTTCGTCAGAAGTCAGTGTTTTTCGAAAATAAAGTTGGAAATTAAAATTATTACGTATCCCTGACATCATTTCTTTAATTCGAAAAAAAAGTTCATGTTTAATAAGATAAAGTGCTGTCTTGAATCAAGTCACTAGTAATGTAAAGTCACACCAATAGAATGATACATATTTTTGAGACATGAATATCACGCGCCGACTAAAGAATGCAAAACTTGGATCAAAATAATATAATTCTTGATGCAAGAATAAATTTTCTTCAACTGAAATTAAAATACTTAAATCAAAAATTTTCTCGTTCTTGACGTACGTAAGTATTTTCACAAATTAAGAATCCAGAATTTCTTAAAACAAGAATTCAATTTCGGAGAAAGTAAATCAATTTTACATCTTATTTTAAGTTAAATACTTAAATCAATAACTACATTCATGTAAGAATTCTATATATAAATAAACAAGATATACTATTTTTAATAAAACGTATCATTAATAGTGTAGCAAAATGACCGTCATTTTTATGTTTATTCAGATCTCAAGCAATTGACTGACAAGTTATTTAGTTAACTTTTCCGTCATTTTTTTTACAAAACAAATTCTTAGACAATATTAAATGCACAATTACTTGCAATTGTAAGTAAACTGCAAGTCGTATCACGACCGATTTATTTATTCTAAAAAATTTGTAAAAAATTTCTCTTTACTTTTATTTAGATGCGAAATGACAGTAAAAAATTTTTCGGTTAATTTTTTATAAAATAATTTTCTGGGCAAAATCAAGTTCGCGCTGGAACCACCACTAAATTCAAAAAGTGACCATTGGTCAATTTTTCGCTGGTCAATTGTCCATACTATTGTTTGACAATTTCTCTGCCTTACATCGCTAATCATTAATTATCAATAGTCAAATATTTTGCAACGATGTCACTGAACTAATAGGTAGTTAATTGTATGAAAGAGTTTATCATATATTTTTATCTAAATTTTAACCACAAACAAAATCTGCAAATATAAAATAAAGAGTTTGCCATAATGTATTCCACTATGAAAGAGTATATCCTTTTTTTTTTCATTACTTGGACAATGTTAAGTATTGTGTAAGTATAACAAGAAAAGAACCACTTGTTCACTCAAGAGCGAAAGAGATATAACAATAATACGATTATGAAAGGAATACATTAAAAAATAACATACTTCAATTAACTGATCTGAGAAATACGTAAATTTTAGTATTTGTATATTTATATATGTATATATCTGGCGGGAAAAATGAAACGAACGGTGACATGTAAATATACATACTTAACAACCAATGTCGTTCACTGTACCTAGTGATATCGTTCTTTTCCATGACGTATATAAACGCATTACTTACGTCAGAGCTCCATGAACGATGTACGACTGCTACATATATGACTATTAGATCGTACATTTTACTCGATCCCAGTCGATCAATGACAGCGCTCCAAACTAAATTTATACGGCATTAACAACTTTTAAAACAAAATACCGTAGAAAATTTGAAATTTTGATCTCTTGATCTGTTATAAAATAAAAATTAATATGTTTCTTTTAATAGAAAACTAAAAAAATATGAATTTTTTTTGACACCATAAAAAATCTTGAATTTTCAGAGTATGAATTTAAATAAATGGATACAATTTTAAGACAATAAATACTTATAGCAAATTATTTGTTAGTAATTAGAGTAATAATTCTATTGGTATTTTCACTGTTTTTTTTTTTTTTTTTATAAATGGTCATTGTGAGATTTGCGAACTTACTTTTAAATTCCAGAACAAAACTATTGAATTTCAAAATAAGCTTTGAGTATTTCAAAAAATTTCGTTAAATTCAAAATAAGTTTCAAATTTTTTTTTATTTACAATAAATTTTTACAAAAAAAATTTCGAACCTTTGTTAGAAACTAAATTGTCAATTGCGAAATCTAATTACTGTCGATGACAGAATCGTACAAAAAGAAATAACCGCAAGGTATCATATTATAAACAACTCATTTATTCAAATTTAATGTATTTATGTTAATTTTTAAATGAATATCAATTTTGTAATTTTTCCGAGAGCTAAGGTCTAGGACAGACGTGTTCTATCAAGGTTCAAGTTGTGTATTTGTATTTCAATAATCATTTATAAAACTATTATAATATTAAATACTATTAATTAATTCCTAATGTTAATGACATGTAAGATTTTTTTTTATATGATAGTAAAAGTTGTTGTAAATAAATTGCAAAATTTGAAAAAAATATAAATTTACAAATCCATTTGAATAAAGTTATTTATGCCAAAAGAGTCTTTATTTTTAAATCAATTTTTTTTTTAAATGTCAATTCTTGTACATCCGGTATCAAAGTAAGGTAAGATCGATTGAACAGTGTCAATGGCTTGCATGATACATTTGTCTTTGACAATATGTATACATAAAAGACGTGAAATCGTACACGTGATTTAGATGCAATCATTCACAATACCTATGTCTCTCTTTCTTACTTGTTTTTTTTTCTGTATGATTATTTTTGAATTTGAATAAAAAAAAGGTCATTGGCAGCCGAAATGGATGGTAGATTTCTCAAAACAAAAATTTCAATACCTCTATATACATGAACTTTAATAGTGAAAAGATAAATTCTTTAAAATCGTGAAAATTTTAAACAGTCACAGCTTCTAAAGTAATTGACCGACTTAGCCCATCTTTGAACTTAATCAAGGTAACCGCCTGTAGAATAATCCTTGAAAATTTGAGATCCGATGAGAATTGTCAGCGCTTTGCTGGCGACAAGGCCGGTTATATTACATATATATTTATTAGACTGTGCCAAATGAAATCGATATTTTTTTTTCAGTCCCATACGAAATTACGTTGATCATAAAAAAATTGGGTACTAAGTTAGGCCCTACCTCCAACACAATTACGAAACGCGCGCTCGCTTAAATATAATTTCCCATTTATAACATGGGAAAATTTTTTTTTTAAGTTTGAAATGTTATAACTCGTTTACGGATCAATAAATTGAAACGACCGTAACATCTATTTGTAGAGAATCGAATTCTCTACAAGAAATTATTTTTTTACGAAAATTTCAGTTTTCTTCCCAAATAATTAATTTGTAAAACCGGTAATTTTTGAACTGTGAGATTAAAAAATTATTGAATAGGATATTTTGATTGCAAGAAAAAGTGATCTATAAGTAACTTTCAAATGGTGAGATTTATCAAAAAATTATAAGAGACTTTTTTTGTAGAGCATTTAATTTTCTACAAATTATAAAATTTCAAATTAAAAAAAAAATTTCCCATGTTTTTTAAATGGGAAATATTATTTAAGCGAGCGCGCGTTTTTTGATTGAGTTGGAGGACTTAACTAGGTACCCAATTTTTTTCATGTTACATACAGCATAATTTTCGTATGGAAACGGAAAAAAAACTATTGATTTTATTTGACGCAGTCTAATACATAGGGGAGGGTGGGGCAGAGCGGCCCCCATGGGGCAGAGCGGCCCCCCTGAAATTTTGACCAAAAAAAAAATTTTTTTTTTTTCGACCAATTACTATAAATCCGATATGTTTGCGCATTTTTACTCCTACGCATGACATTTGGGGCAAAATGGACAAGCCCAAAATTTTGAAAAAGTGATTTTTTCATATTTTTATCGTCAAATTAAAAAAAAATTATTATAATTCCACATTTCTAGCCCTACGCATGACACCTGGGGCAAAATGGACCAGCCGAAACTTCCGAAAAAATTAATTTTTCATATTTTTCGGCCGTTTCTTTATGTAAGAGGCAAATTTGGTCACTGAAAATTTATAAAAATTAAATTTTTTTTTTTTAGTTGATAAATTTTTGAAATAAAGTAAAATTATAGAATTGATTTTTTTTTTATTAAATAACAATTAGTAATTAAGGTAATCGAGAGTGAACGATTTTTTACGCTTTAAAAAATTTTTTTCGAGTAATATAAAACCAAAAATAGTTGTCAAGAGAAAGAAATACATTTTTAATGATGAAAACAATTTGAAAAAAAAAAAACGAAAAAAAAAATTTTTTATCACTTTTTGAAGGGGGGCCGCTCTGCCCCACAAAAAAAAAAATTTTTTTCAGAATTTTGGCAAAATGTCCATAAATTTGTTCGAAATAGGACAAAAGTAAAGTGATCATATGGTTGAAAGCCACAAAAAATAATAATTGGCTTAGGGGGGCCCCTCTGCCCCACCCTTCCCTATATAAATTTTCGAACTAATGGTAGTTTTTGAACCTACTTTACTTATAATTATAGATTATGACAAAACTCTTTGAAAAATATAAATTTTCTTAATTTTTAATAAATTTGTATTCGCAATTTAGTGACAAATTTTACAAAGTTTAAGTACCGAACACTTTAATCTCCAGCATTATTTATTATTTATTGTATTGAAGGACAATTTTAAGTGAGAGTGAACCACGTGAATGGGATGACCTTGAGACTCATTTTCACTTTACCAAAAAAAAAAAAAATGTCTAGTAGTTTTGTAATCTTACTTTGTACTCAATAAAATATAAAATAAAATTTATTGATCTAATTGGTAAATATGTAGAAGTAAAGCTTTACTTTTTTTTGGTCTTAAAAAATTTTTTTTGCACCTTTCATAAGTTTTATTTTCTCGATATGTATTTGAGTTAATTACGGATTAAATAATAAAAAAACAAAAATTCAAATTAAGAGGAAAAATGACTTAGGAAAAATGACTTAGGAATAAAATACATTTTTGATAACTAAAATTAATTTATTGCAAGCTTGCAATAAAAATATTTTTTGATTAAAGAAATAGCAATTCCTTTTTAGTAATTATTTTAAATAAAAGTAGTTGCTAAAAAATTTTTTAATAAATATTTTATATTGTAATAAGTAATAAGTAATTTTGTTTTTTAAATTACTACACGAAATTATAATTTTTTCAGACAAAAAAAATTATTGCAAGTTTTGCAATAAATTAATTTCTTCGATAAGAATCAATTATTTTTATAAGAATCATTTTTTCTCTCAGTGAACTGACAAATCAAAATTTTTTCAGTCTTATGTAGATACGAAACGTAAAACACTGGAGTCCTTAAATTGATTCCCCGAGGATTTTTTTTTAATTTCAATCTTTTGTAATTAACTCAAAAATTGTCTTATTTCCTGATAATTCTTATCAATTTGAATTAACTAACCGATTGAGAAAGAAATAGTGATTGCAGAATTTTATGATACTAAAGTTAGCCGACGTTTAATAATTTTCGGATTTTTTTCAAAACGATAAATTAAAAAAAAATATATTTTAAAAAATTACACTCGGAATTTTTAAAATTTTCTATATATGCATATTTTCAGTTTTTTTTTTTAATTAAATTTAAAAAAAAAATCGAAAATTGTCAATTGTTTGCTAACTGTAAGATCATAAAATCTTAATTTTTGAGAACCACGAAAAGTGAAGCCTCACTTGCAGATTTTTATCATCTAATTAATGAGATAAATTATATAATTAAAAAATAAAATACGTTATTCACCTTTCATATTTCACCTGCATAGAATGTGCAGAACTTTCATCCCAATAATTCTGAGTATCCATCATTTTGATATTTAAATAAAATAAAAATCTTTGAGACAAAATGGATACGTATAAACACACTTTTAAGTCCAATAAAAGGATAATAGTCTTCTTAAATATTTGTATCTTCGAAAATACTCATATACAATAAGAGCGTGTCAACCACCACGTAACGAATACAATTTGTGTCAAGCTCATGTTAGCATGAGAGTTTATACGAGAATGTGACTTAACAAATCAAAGAATAAGCAATAAAAAAACAATATCTATATATATGTAATTTTTGATTACACAGTCTGAATATTCATTGATAATTTACACTCAAGTATTAATGAATTAACATTAAAATGAATTATTTAGTTATCGAATCGCTAGACAAAACTTTATTTAATTCACTTTGAATTGTTTTTGTCATTAGTTTATTTAGCTGAGCCCGTAAGTTTTCACTAGTTGATAAAATTTATCAATTTACCGGCAAATTTAAATAGTAGATCACTGTCACCACTAAAAAACCAAAATAATGTTTTATTTAAAATATTAACATGTTTATATATTTAGTTATATTATTTGTCTCTTATGAATTTAATCTTAGTCTATCTCTTTTTCTTAAATCTTATGCTTCTGTTCTCGCGTGTTACTCCTGCATCAACCACACGCCCTTCCACGTGATCATCAGTTATAAGTAGTGGGAGGAAGCCTTCAAGATTCACGATACGGCCATTGACTTTTCAAAATTCCTCACAACTCACAATTGTCAGGTGATCTGTGAATGCGTTGAGAAAAAACACTCATTATATTTACAATTACTGTAACTCTTTTATTTAATTTTTAATATTATATACACATATATATATATATATTTTTTTTTTTAAATAATTAATCTATGATCACATTAATGATAATAAAATTTGGCGAAAATAGAGCGCTACCTCTGCGCTTCGCGATCGAGGTGTGCAATATTTTGACAATTTAGTTTTTTAAAATTCAAATTAGACGATTTAATTAAACAAATAAGGGCGACCCCGATTAATTCGCTTGGCACGCGTGTCGTTGCCCGGCAGGTTGCAATACGCGTATAAAACGTGTAGTCGCGCTCCGATCTTCGCGATGTGGTATAGACATATAGAGTTACGTGGTGGGAACAATTACTGACTAGCGCAGGTACGGCCCGACTTAATATTAGGCCACAATCAAATCACTCTGCAAATAAAAAAATTTTTATAAAAATGTAAATATAAATTTAATCAATAACATTTTTTAAATACACATAGACAATGTAAATAATAATTTAAGTTTATTTTTTTTTATTTCATTTAGTCTAGATAATGTAATTTTAAAAAAAATTAATACACGTCATTGATAAAAATTTGTTTACTACGAGTGATCACTGTAAGTATTTATAAGTGAACATTGCACTTGATGATGATGCATATTGGAGGTACATAAGTGATCACATTATCAATTATAAAGAGATAAATTAATTACAAAATTATTTTAAAGTTTATAATCCAAGTTGATTAAAGAAATGATCTCATTTTAATTCAAAGTAATCGTAAATAAACGACTTATAATATATATCTATGTATTCGTAATCTTTTATCAGTAAGTTATGAAAAAAACAAAACAAAACAAATATATATATCTATACATATATTTTACTTAAATATATTAATTATTAGTTATAATTAAAAATTGATATAAAAAGAAAATTTATGTGATTATGGTTTATCTGCTCCTTGAAATTTTTCTATAAATATATATTCATATGTATCAATTTAAAAATTTGGAGTTATCAAGGATACATAAAAAAAAAGGATTTTTTGGCGCGAAAAAATTTTACTTTCTCCAAGAAAACTTTTACTTACTCCAATAAATTTTTTGCATTATGAATTAAAAACAAAAATTTTTTCGAGTTTTAATAAAATTTTGGTTTTCAATTCAAAATGAAAAAGGAATACTTTTTAAAAAAATAAATATGTGAAGTAGTAAAAAAATTAAGTTGCAAAATAATATTGAGTAGAATTAAAATATATGTTTATGATATTTTTAAAAATGATAATAAAATAAAATTAACAAATATATAAATTTAAAAGATGTAGAAAAATTTTAAAACTTTTTGTGAAGCTTGAGACGGTACTGGGAGGGAGTCGGGGTGGCGGCATCGCAACTTCACTACAACCACGCTATGTGACACGTGCAAGTGACGTCACGAGTCCGGTCACGCGAGCACTGTGTGCTCCAGGTCACGTGTCCTGTCACGCGCTTACACCGTAACCAACTTCTTTTCCCCGCCACGTTAATGTTCTTTACCTCTCTCGGTACTCACAAAACTGGACATTGTACCAAAGTAAATATACTGATGATTTCAAAAATTCGCGGCTTAATGACTTTTTAACTCCGTAATAGAATATTTTATTTCTCAGAGTGCATTAGTCCTAGAAATTTTTTTATTTTTAGTTTGCCGACTTATTTATATTACATATAATACATATGATACTTTTCATTTATGTGAAATCATTAAGAGGATTTGTAGCTTAGAATTAATTAATTTAATTGCGGATAAAAATTAGCTAATTAATTAATTAAATTTTTAGTCAGTCAATTCTAACTTTTTTTTTACATTTTACATATAAAACTCTCGTTATAGTTTTTGTCAAAAAAAGACTTAATTATCTTCTTATCAAATTAATTAAATTACTGATTTAGTATCGAACGATCTTGTTTATAGCAGAGTATTATTTTTAATAATTAAAATCATATATATAAAATATATATAACAATTGTATGCAATTAAATTAATTCGACTTTGTGTGCAGTAAAAATAATTATTCATATGTTTAATTATAGATAAAAAAAACAAGATGAAACATAGTATTACTTTTTATTATATACTTATAGACTGAGTACGTAAATAAGTTTGTAAATATGCACACGTGTACGCGTGCCGAGACGAAGTTTAAATTGAACTAAGTATTTTCTGTCCGGCGAGGATAAAAATAAACTTTGTCTGTTCGATAACTTTGTATCAATTTAGTTTTATATTCTGTTAATATAAGCTTTTACGTAATACTGATTTACAAGAAAGCGTGAGTTACTTTTGAGGAAAAATATAAAAACGATATTGGAAATAGCGATTAAATAACATCACTTTATTTACATTACTTGTAGTATGACAACAAAAATATGTTTATAAACTATTTATAGCGACTACTCATTATTATATTGAACAGACATTAAACTTAATTAGAATCTGTTGAAAATATTTGTACAGTTAAAAAATTTTATTCTTTGATATTTTATGAACAAATCAATAATTGATATTCATAAATTTTAAAGTTGGAGGAATTTCTTTTATAGCTTAGAACGTCCTCGAAAACATTAAGTTTTTTATTATATGTCGGTACACGGAAAAAAAAGAATTTTTATAAACAGAGTTCAATATCTAATCAGTATAATATACTCAGTAATTGATTCAATTAATAAAAATGAGAATAAATAAATTTTTTCGGATGTTTATTATTGAAGCAAATATTAAATATCCCTACTGAAATCGATAGAAATAAAATTCAGTGTGTAAAACTGTATATTATACTTTATTGACATGTAAAAAGTATATAGGGGAGAGGGGGGCAGCGTGGGCCCCTTAAGGAAAATAATTTCAATATCATTAATTTTTTTTACGCGTTCACTTCTTTTTAGACCCTTGATACTTATTTTCACTTCATTATTCTGCGTCCATTAAAATTGAAAAATCGAAAATTAGGGGCAAAGTGGGCCCTCCACAAAATTCTGGATTTGATATTTTTTATTCTTTACACGTGTGATATTTGCAAATAACTATAGGACAATTGTATTTTATTAACATAAAAGTCATTTTAATAGGCTGCTGCGACATAACTTTAAAACGTAACTTTATTATTTTTAACTTTCTTAATAAATTATATTTAATGAACAGATTTGGTGGTCTATTTTAGCCCTCATTATATAAGAAAATTCGATAAGTTTATTATCCGTCCGAATTTATTGGCGTATAGAAAATTTTAAGGGGCCTACTTTGCCCCCTCCTCCTCTACCAATCTCATTAAATTTTCTCTAAAACTTTAAAAAGTAAGCAATCTAGTGTAAAATATTTATGTGATTCAATTAGAAATTATTCATTTGAATGGAATCTTATACATCTTGTGAAATCGGTATTATACTCGAGTAGAGTTATGTGGGGCAAGTGTGCATTGTGGGTAAGTGTATGCAAACTCATTCATTTCGGACTGAAATGCATGGGTTTGCGCACACTTGTCCCACATGACTCTATGAGTTTGGCAGCACGTGCGGAACAATTATTGCCAACTCACGAGAGTATAATACTCGATGTCACTAGATGTATACAGTAGTTTATGTAATGATTAAACGAGAAAATCGCCGTTAAATATCTAAAGCCAGCGACATGCAGTCGGAATTATAAAAATAGTTTACTTTATTGTTATCAAAAAAAAATTAATACTTTATGAAATTGAATTGATAGAGATATGTAAGGTTATAAAATTCCGCTGACGTTGATGCATTGATGTGCACATGCGTGTGCTGATTAATCAAATGCGCATGTGCGATCTAGAGATTTTGGTCATGTTAATAAGTCAGCTAAATTTAAAGTGACGTCATAAAAGAGGGAAGTAATAGATTCGCCGTTAATGTCTTGAATCATTGAGTAGGGAAATACTCCGCCCATTTTACTAAAATTTTATGATTTACTACAAATAGTAGTGATTTAACATATATTAAATCACACTTTTGACCAATCAGAAAAGATTGTATCGTAATATAATATTTTATGCGTCTCAGTTTAACCAGTTAGCGGCGTATTCTTCAGATATACGAGTTACAAAAAATGATTTTAGTTTTCATTAATAACATTTAGTTACAAACTTTTATGACGTATTTCACTAGTATAGATAAAAATTGCAGTCTGCTTATGAAAAAATAATTTTGAAATGGAATCGTCTTATTTTATTATATTATTTAATTTAAAAACGTAAGAGATATAAAACATAGACATTAATTGATTAATTATTGATATTGCATGCGTGACACATCTTTATTCCGTATTCCCGTTACATTATATAATATATAACGTGAGATTTAATAACTGCAAATAATACACTGATCGAAAGGTTATCTTGGTTCAAAGAGAATTATCTTGAGTCAAGAGAATATTTAGGAAAATGGAATAAATCTTGGTTGAAGAAAATTTTCTCTTAATTTTGATTATTTTGATTCAAAAAGTTATTTTTTCGACCCAAATGGGTTAAAGTTTTAAGTTAAAAATATATGATTTTAGTTCAAAAAGAAAAAATATTTTAAGAAAGTAAATTGTTTTTTGAATTAATATTTTGAATTTCTTCATTCATGTATATTGAATATTTTATTCTATGAAATTTAACTTCTCTACGTAAGGAGTCAGATTTCTTAAACCAACTAGTGGCTATTGCTTGAAACAAAAATAAAAAAAATTCAAGTCAAGAAAATCAAGCTCTTGGTTTTTTTCCATAGCAGCATTCGGATAACAGGAGCACTCGGGTCTATGCAGCTTCTCTACTTCGGACACTACTTTGTGTATACACGTAGACGCCCGAAGATCCCAAAAAAATGAAACGAGTCTGTTCAGCGCTGGCGCCGTATATGTGCAATTATATATTACACACCAATATTCTAATAGTATTAGTTAATTAATTATACAATTAACTAATTCATATACATAAATTGTTTTGAATTGAAGTGTCCGGTAAAAATGTGAGTTATTGTAGTTATTAGTCATTATATCTGGTGTTTTTTCCTGATTCACGTTAAGTTAAATGGTGTCGTTTCAATCACAAAAAAGAAAGTTAATTATTATTTATGCTGTTTTTAATCATATCAGATAGTCACGTTTGTTATCATTTCTGATCCTAAATTTATATAAAATTGTTTCCTTTTTAGTGTGGTATATATCATGCAGTTGATGCTGTCAATGAAGCCAGGATAAATAACCTAACCTTTCATTTATTTTTGTAACAAAAAAAAAATTTTTTTATTGTAATAAAGAATCAAAATATATTTTGATGATTAATTGTATATACTCTGAAAATAGAATTTTTAATAAAAACCATTAATTTAAAATTGAACTTAATTATTGTATTTTAAAATAAAAGTATTTTTTATTTTACGTTAATGTATAATTTAGTTTTAAAATGAGTTTTTTATTTTTTTAATCTAAAATTAATTGTTTTCAGATAAAGTCTACATTTATTTTGAACTAAATGTTATCAAATCTTTAAATAAATTAATTTTTACTTGGAGTAAGTTAAATGTGCCTCCGTTTAAAAACTCGATGTATCGAAATGAATCGATATCGACTACATTTGAGAGAACGATGTTTTTAGAATGAGTTGGTATCTTCTAAAACCAAGAGCTAAATTTTCTTGAGCCAACCAAGTTGTTTTCTTGTTCGGAGAAACTAAAAACATTTAAAGCAAAAATTTATATTTTTAAATCAAAATTGAATTTCTTTATTGAAGAGCTTTATATACTCTAATTAAAAAAAAAAAAATTTTTTACCAAGAGAAAATTTTTTCAAACAAGAAAAGAGGATATTTTAATTTAAGAATTTATTTTTGGAAACGATTTTCTTCTTGACCCAAGAATTCCTTTTTTTGTGTGTAGCCAACTATCATAATATAAGAGAAAACGATATTTTTTTAGTAAAAAAAATTGTATTTATATTAAATTGTAATTTAAAACTACACTTTATGCTGTTAATTTATAAAAATAAAAACTGATTATAGTGAATATAATGAAGCTTACTCAATAAAAAAAAAAAAAAAACATAGATTTATGTAGACGGTAATAAATTTTAATTTCTGAATATAAATTTTATAACACATTGTTTCGCAAAAAAAAATGACTTGTTCAAGTCAATAAAATCTGTGAAATTGTTGATGTGATTAAGACAAAATAACATCGACAAATGATTGATTGATCAATCAATATCTATATAAGGTCAATTACTCTACTATAGCTTTCAGATCTCGATAGCGTTAAATAAACCTTACTTAATCCTTAGTAATACGTTTAATCATCGACAAATTATTTTATTTATTGTTAGTATGTTATTTCTTTTTAATTATTTATGTATGCCTATAATATAAGTACTTGAAAATAAGAAGAAAATAGAAATAATGATACAAAACTTACATTTTTATTGTACGAGTGTGAATTGATTTTAAAGTTAAAAATTTTTTTTTTTACTTTGTTATTCAATTAAAAAAATTCACAGATCTAAAAATGACGATATTTATGTAATTTATACGCCGAAATATTGAGTTTGCGTCATCACGTTATTTTTAGTTGGGTTAATTACCGGAAATATGAACATCCGAGTGTCTTTTGATATAGCCACAATTGCATGCCTTGTTCGACTTATTTATTATTGAATTTATAAGCTTATTATTAACTTAATATATATAATTGTAAATTTTTATGTAAACAATTTTGAGTACTGCCAATTACTTAATACAGTTACTTCAGAGTATATTTATATTTGAAGCATTTTTAAAATAAAGTAAACAAAATTCTTCAAAAGTATTCTCAGACAGAACCCCTCTCACTTTTTGAAAATATTCAATGACTCAATTCTCATAACCGCATTAAAATTTTATTAATTAATTAAAAAAAATGTTAAGCATTAATTTGAATAAAAAAAAACAACGTAAAGATATAAACTAAAAAAAAAAAAATTACTTTCCTCTGTTATAAGTTAAAAGGGTTAAGTGTTGAACGAAATTTGGTAAATAAATTTTATCCTATAAAATTAGACATTTTGAGTCAATATTGACATGAAAATTTTATTAAAATTTATTTACCGAATTCCGCTTAACTCCAAAATAATAACAACTACACAGAAAAAAAAAATCTTGAGTCAAGAAAATATTTTGGAAGACAAACGTTTTTAGGAATCGTCAAGATTTTCTTGAGCTAAGAAAATTCGTCTTGATCAGAGGAGATTTATACTTTATCCAAAAAAATTTAGTCTTTCAAAATACTTTTGTTGAATCAAGAATATTTGTTTTCAGTCGAGAGTTTTTTTTTCTGTGTATACGTCATTTTTTTCAAAGCTAGGATAGAGGTAGCGTTTTTGGCAACTTTAGGGCCAGTTTTGGACACTTGAAAAATTTATGTAAAATAATTTTTAAAATACACAATGACATAATTTATTTTTAAAAATGTTTCCAAAGATACTTTTATCCGACTATTGAAATGGAAATTTTATTTTATACTTATTAATTAATTAAAATAAAATATTAAATGTCCAAACATGGAACAGTGGCCACAAATGGTACTTCTACCCTACATCACAGCGAAATTATAAGTTGTACTTTTTTCAATTAATGCTTTAGCTTTTCTTTAATTAATTAATAAAATTTTAATACTGTTATGACAGTTTAAAGGTCATTAAATATTTATAAAAAGTAGGGGGGGGTTATTTTAGAATGCCATCACTAATAATAATTTTTAAAGTTTATACCTTTATTTCAATTAAATTATTCAGATAATAATTTAATTATCTAATATTAATTGTTTGTATGTAATTGGTATTCAAATAAGAAATGGTTACCATACATTATAGGAAGTATTCCCATAATATATTTAAATTATTGTAAATGTTAATGACTGCAACTCTAACTAAAATAAAATTTTACTTGTACTCAAATGTTGCAAATCAGTTTTAATTTCTGTAGAAAATTATTTTTGCAGTATTGTTAAAAAATGGATAATGTTGGTAATAAAATAACTTATGTGGAACAAAAGTAAAAGAGAGAGAGAGAGAGAGAGATTAATTGAAAAACAAGAAGAAAAATGTCTTTCAACTAATAGTAAACAGATTAGATAGCTGTCTTTGTTTTACTCCTCGTAATAGTTACAATGAAATCTCACTTTACAAGTTTCTATAATCGGATGATGTGGCCTTCAAGAAATTGGAGCGCTCACTTTTAATTACATATTTCCTCACTATGATTTATTTTTTATTTTTTAATTATTCTCTGATATTCTGCATAGTAAAAGATATGTTGTCGATGTGTTAAAAAAAAAGTACGTGTTAAAATTCAAGTGAATATTTTTAATTTTTGTATGTAAATTTAATACCCAGTCATTATTTTGATTGACCAGTTTTAATCGATTTATTTCTTAATTCATTTTTGTACAAATTTTATTTTTGTACAAAAGTAACACTTTAAATATTACCGCCAAATAAACACACAATATTTTAACATTCCTTTATGTTACTTTTAATCTACATGTATGCATTTTTTTTTTTTACACATCCGCAAATGTTATAATAATATATAAACTAGTTTAACCCGTTTTTACCCGCTATTTGTGTTACTTTTGACAAAAAAAATTGTACCGTACAAATGAATCGTTTGTTTGAGAAACCCCATAAGTCAAGAAAACAAAATTTTTCAGAAAACACAAAAAACATTTTTTTGGAAAAACTTGACATTAAAATAATAAATAAATAATTGAATAAAATAAAGTTAGCATCTCTGGAAAAAATTCCAACAAGAAAAATTTAATTTTTTAACTGAAACTACTTGAAAAAATTATTTAAAGTTGATTGACTTATGGAGTTTTTTAACCAAACGTAAAAAAAAAATTTTTAAATCATTGTTTTTTTAAATGTTTCCACTCAAATCATTGATAACACTGATAAAATGAAGTATTAAATATGTATTTGAACTCTGAAACTCAGAAATTACAAAAAATTAGAATTAATTTAAACATTTTAATTAGTCATATAACAGTCAACCATAAAACAACACTTGAAATTAATTTTCCAAAAAAGCGCGAATTTTAAATAAATAAAAAAATAATAATTTCTGTAAAACTTAAACTGCATATGTTCATTTGAGTCATTGACTTATGGGATTTATCAATTAAATGAAATTGCTGTCACCCCGTTAATTTTTTTTTAAACGCTGATTTGATGTATATTTTGATTGATTTCTATGGGGAAGGGGGGGGGGGGGCATCCAAAGAACCCAAAAATGTAAAAAACTTAATTTTGTAAAAAACATGACTTATGGGGTTTCTCAAATAAACGATTCAAATGGACATTTTGAATATCAAGAAATAATTTGGAAAAGAAGAAAAAAAAGAAAATCTATTAAATTTATTGCTGGTACACGTATAGTACATTAATATACTCTAAAACCAAGTGTGTTACAAGTGTATCATTTTAACACATATTAAATGTGTTTTATGTTTAAGGCCATAAGCGAAACTATAGTTTTTTGTAGTCATTTAAAACACGTTTCACGGTGTATTAAATATCCGTATATTGCTTATGGCGTTTCAATGTTATTTGGGAAGTGTGTTAATTTTGACTACACACTTGGTTTTAGAGTGTATGGAAAAGTCGCAGATCTATTGCCAGTAATGTAACAATTTTATAGCTGGTTCATACTATTGTCGCCAGCACTATTCTCAATCCCAGTTCATAACTGATGATTTAATTCTTTCTTACATGATTTTGAGTTTCACCTTTAACAAACGATAATTACATATTTATATAAATTTTTTATTTTTAGTTAATCATATGATGTGTGAGAGTATTAATGTGAATTTCTTTACTTAAGAGCCTAATGTAAATAACTAATGTTTTACACAACAGTTTTAACGTTCCTTTTTACGACACGTGTTGGGAAGGGTAAAGCGTGGTTAAACGCGTGACTTGGCGACCAAGACATACCCTTCTCTTATACCTCAAGTCACGTGGAATGTAACGCGGTCGCTTATTTCTTTATCTTTTTCTTTTCACCGACAACGATGTAATATTATTCATATGGCTCAGAGAATTTTACGGTATTTTTTATGTAAAAAATTTATAGAAAAATTACTATGGTAATAGTTATAGTTGCATGAAATCAGTCTGGAATTGTGGTAAAATTTACCGATAACATAGAATTTTTCAAATACACTGAACAGAATTTACAATGTGCATCGTAATTTTCACAAACCAACATATTCAATTTTACTTTAGAAATTTTTTCTAACTGTATTGTAATTGATTATTCTAAATTAGAATATTTGGTGAAATATTCGTAACAATGAATACGTGGAAAAATATTCGTAACAAGGAATATGTGGACAAATAAAAGTAATAAATAAAAACAAAAAATTAAAATTAAAAGAAAGCTAAAAAAAATGAGTTAGATACATTTTAAGCTGGTGAACGATTTTGGGTAGATTCTTGAGGTACTTAGAAAAATTGTACAGTCTGGTACAGAAGCTGTTACATCTTTAGGTGAGAACCTTTTGTACGGAAAAGCATTTCAATTTACAGATTAAATTTCAATCGGAAAAAACATTTAATATTTTCCGATTAGTTTTTTAATCGGATTAATTCGGAAAATAATAATTTTGTTTTGACTATATTCCGATAGAAATATTTTGAACGGATTCTATCGGATTCATTGGGAAAATAATCCGTTTTTATCGATCATTTTCTCAATTGAATCCGATAAAAAATCAGTCGAATATTCCCGATTGAATCCGATTAGAATTTTTGATCAAATTCAATCAGAGTTTATAATCAAAGCTAACCTTATTCAATAGAATCCTTTAAAGTTTCATTAGTATATAAAAATCTTTTTGGAATTATTTGCTGCACTATATTTTTAAACTTTAATTTTACTTGTGTTCTTTTTAGTTACAATTTTCTTATTTGTTTTTGTTGAAAGATTTAATTTTGCTATTTTATAATCTCAACGAGCGAATACCAATAAACAGGCGGTCATTTACTGGTATTGATAAAGTCTAACCCACCAATAAATGACTGGTCGGTCATTTACTCGCTGAGTACAGTAACAAAGTATACCAGTGAATGACCAACATAAAATTAATTCACCATGAGAACAAATGCAATAGAATTTCTATGGAATCTACTAATAAAATTATGCATAATCATATATACTTTTGTGCCAAAATATATATCAATCTATAGAATTATATCTGATTATATGAAATTGTTTTTCCCGGTTTCCCATATGGATTTGAGATGATTTCGATTTCCATGGGAAACCACGTAAGAATTTGTGCAAGAATCTATGCTGGATTCCTATAGGAAATCATAAGAGAATCCATCCAAAAATGCCATATGGGAATCCACATGGCAATCTGAGCTGGATTCCCACATCAATTTTTTCGATTGGATAATAACATGGATATTAATAAAGAAACACTTTTTCATGTAAAAAAAATTAATATAATAATTTATTACACTAGTCGTTTTACAAAAAATTAATTAAGTAGCTAATGAATTTTTTTTATTACAAATTCCTATTTGATAATTTAGTCTTAAATATTTTATGCCATGAATAATTTTTTGTATAACAATATTAATTTTGTATAATAATTACATTTTCATGAAACTACTGAATCAAAAAAATATTTGATTTTTGTACTATTTATTAGAATTTTTAAGTATTCAATTTTTTTGAGACAATCAATTGATCATAGAATCAAAATTTTGAACAATAGCTAATACAGCTTGTGTTGGAAGGTCAATTAGATGTTATTAATATATCTTTTACTGCCTCCATTTAATAAAAATCAACATACTGTGCTTCTTTAAAGAGATCGGATGCAAAATCGCCAATACTATCAGCAATATCTGCTTGATGTTCCACGACATCGAATGGATCAACCATAGGTGATAATTGACTTTTTATGCCATTGAACCATGATGAAAAACTAAATGGTGCAGCAAGTCCCTGGATACAGATAGATTACATTAGATAATTTAAAAACACTGATAGTTAATTAAAATATTTGATAATTTTTTTAGATTTTGTGATTAATACAGTCGAGTCGCGTTATGAAGCCGCCTACAAGGCTGTAGGGGAATATAATTCTAAGAATTCCTGTACCCCCACTTTTGGGGGTACAGTCGAACGTCATAACTTACACTTCCCCTACTGTACAAGCGTGAGAGTGTGTACGTAAGTTTTTTCATAGTCATGGAAGGGAAATGTCTTCAATAGAAATATGAGTCATAATGAGCGGACTCATAACGCGACTCGACTATATATTTTGTACGACATTTAAATTTAATACCTCGGAAGAGTTTAGTAATATTCATAAGTTTCTTAAACAATATTTTTTTAAAAATCTAAATTGATTAACAAAAGCTAAGTTAATTATGTATTAAATAACTAATCACTTTGAGAAACCCACTGATTTTATGGAAGGTTAAAAAATTTTTTGATATTTATACAATTTCTAATTATTTGAAAATCAATACTAAACATTTGAATAATAAGTAATTGACACTAAAAAATTTCAATAGTAATTAGGAAACAAATTTTATTAATTACATGGATATTTTCTATTTGTCAAAAACAATATTCCTAGTTATTTAAATATTCAGTAAATTGAAAGAAATATTTTTTCTAAAAAAAAAAGTATTCAAGTTTAGCTGGATTTGAAAAGAATGAACTGCGCTGAATAAAAGTTATTTTTTCAAGTCCCTTAATGATGATCAATTTCTTTAATTAGTATTGTCTATTTTGTAACTAAAAATTTGAACGCAAATTTAAACTGCACTCAGAAATATATTCAGTTGAGTTCTTTAATAGAAAAAATGATCAAAATCTCTTGTTGAAATAAAATAAAAGTGTCAAAAAAATATTAAATATTTCGCAGACAATTTGTCGATGAAAATAATTGACCAATAATAATTCAAAATAATTAATTTTTTTCAGTCAATGTTTTAGTAATTGATAATATTTTTCAAATATTCGAATTTTAAAAAAACAATATTTTGCAAATTACAAAATATCCAAAAAACTAGAAATTTTATTACAACTAATTACTAAATATTTGACTAATTAAAGATATTATACGAGAGAAATGTGAATTTTAGAAAAACATTTAAGGGGTTAGGGGTAGTCAGAATTTTCAAAAAATCGATTTTTTTTTTTTTGCATTTTCTTAAAGTATAATATTTTAAAAATATTGTGTGAAAATTTGAAGTGAATCCGACAAATTCTTTTCGAGTTATTTAACAATGACCAAAGGACGCCAATGACCAAATGACCAATGGAGGTGGATGCGATGGTCGAAATGTTTTCGTATTCTGAAACTAAATATGGAGTTAAGTATGCCAACTATATTGGTGATGGTGACTCCAAGACCTATTCAGGAATTATAAAATCAGATCCTTACGAAAATACAACTGTAAATAAAAAGGAATGTATAGGGCATGTCCAAAAGCG